>NC_136063.1:1926393740-1926993740 GCF_964261635.1 Lissotriton helveticus
ATGTAGTGCGTGATGAAGAATATTAAATGACCATTAAATACAGTATTTCTCTAACATGGAGACGAGAAGGCTAGACAATGACGGAAACTATTGATGCAGTCCAGTAGCTTAGGAATGCAGAGGAGGAGGACTGAACTGATAACTGAAACTATAACATACTTTTGGCAGACTCAGAGGCAGAGCCAAGCTACACCGGGCACTGCGAGGCAGGAAGTAAGTGAAAGGTCGAGGATACAGGTGGGGGCTGTATCGCTCCTCTGCGAGGCTTTCAGGAGACAGGAGCTGAATCTGATGTCCGGGCCCTTTTGAGGCCTGGAAACGGGGACTTTATAATGGAATAACGTGCACACTGAGAAACGTGGCAACGTAGCTTTACATAGGCCTGATATTCGTAGTATTCACGAGGACTGGAAACTGACATACCAGAGGTGGACACAACTGGAATTGCGTCATTAATCGGACATGGGGAATAACATATGCATATTGGTCATGCACACATAACATATGATGGATGAGGCGTAGGGACACAGAACATGGCAAAATTTACTTTTCCACATGTCGACAATCTTGTCTTACATTTAAAAAGGCACGAAGTATTTATTGAAGTTCATTGTGAATCGCGAAGTAACACTGTCTAATTGTGATCGATAAAGAATTGAATGAGTTGTGTACTTGCTTTGCTCTTAATGTGCATAGGGGCAGATTTACAAGTTAATTGCATTACTATTGCATCACTTTTAAGATGGGAAAAATGACGCGAAAGTTGCGCAAAGGGTTTGTTAATGTGGTACACAGTGTTCTGTTTTTACTTTGCTTTCCTTTCTGTAATGTATAGGATCCTGGGTAAATATAACGGTTTCTGTTGCATACTGGACTGTACGTACTTTGAAGGGGAAAAAAAGTACCATCGATGGTTATGAATTTTTCAGCAACAAAATGATCAGAATTAGATGATTTTTCCAGTGGTGTAGCCATTTTTGTCTCCAAAAAAGAAATTCAGGTTTTCAATGAAGAAAAAGTGTGGTTCAAATTGTGACCTATGCTGTCCACAGTGTAGACTATCATTAGGTGTACCTTTGCACTTGCAGCGTGAAATTTATTATTCAAGTAAATCTATAAGTGATATAAAAGAAGTTGTTAAAGGAAGCATAATAAAGGGATATTGTATAGGGTTTGATAAATGGTATACTTAGTTTGGTATTTTACTCTGCAAATATTAAATCAACAGTGTAATTAATTGTGAGCTCTGATGATCACAGAGTAGGTAGGAGGCAGCGGTTAGCAAGAGCCCACGACCAAGTGGCATTGATTAGAGCTGCACAGTATTGGTAATTTAGTGTGTGTGCAGCCAGCGATAAGTGGTGCACAGAGTTAGTGGCAACTGAAGCAACAAAATTCTGTGGAGCCTGCGATGATGCGTGTTCCAAGCAGGATGCAATGGTAGCAAAGTCTTTAAAATCAAGTTTTCTAATAAATATTGGTTGTCCTTTCACGGGAGTAAGTTGCAGTACATCTCCAAAAACTATGATATATTTTCTTCCAAATAAGACATCGGACACAATACGGTCACGTGGCGATGAGTTAGTAGTACCTTTGGCGCTTAGTGTGTACGTACCCTGCGATGATGCGTGGTCGGGGGGGGAGGCACAGTAATTGAAGTAATGTCTTTTGTCGATTGAATTCTGAATGAATTCCATTTAAAAGTGATACTATGCCTCATTGCTGACATAAAACTGTTCACTCTTCTTTGCAATGATTTATGGTGCACTGAGTTAGTAGTATCTTTGGCGCTGAGCTTGTACGTACACTGCGATAATGAGTGGTAAAGGGGGGCCGTATTCGGACCAATGACTTTTCTCTATTGAATTCTGACTGAATACGGCCACGTGGTGGTAAATTATGGTGCAGTGAGTTACTGGTAACTTTGGCACTGAGCATGTACGTAACCTGCGATGATCCGTGGTCCGGGCAGGCCGCACTGGGAGCAATGTTTTTGCCTAGTGAATTCTGCTTTAACAAGGCATCTTGGAGATGACTTGTAGTGCAGTGAGTTAGTGGTACATGAAGAACTCAGCGTGTGCACACCCTGCGATGATTCGTGGTTCGAGCGGGTCGCACTGGTACAATGTCTCTTGGCTATTAGAATTCGTCATGTGTAATCCCCATTCCACCTGAATCGTTAGCCCCACAATGTAGATCAAAGGCAGTTGTCAGGACAGATATCGACAAATGATTTTTGTGACTTATGTAAAAAAAATCTGAACACATACAGTAGAATTCAATGTTGTCTGTAGTGCTAATGTGCTTCTGGTATCAAGTAGTGAACTCTGGTGATCGCAGTGTACATTTGAAGGCAGTACTTAGTACAGACATTGAGGAATGTTTTTTGTGGTATCCATTAACAAAATTGTCTCTGCCTTACATAAATCAAGGCTAAGTTGAATAGTGTCCATAATTGTCTCTGCATTAAATAAATGAAGGCTGATTTTCCTACTGTTCAAACTTTAACAAAATCTGAGGACATAGTACAATTGTCTCTGCTTTAAATAAATTGAGACTGAATTCAATGTTTTCTGTAGTGCTGATGCGCAGCTGGTATCAAGTTGTCAATTTTACTGACCGCAGAGTAGATTGAAGGCCGTTCTCAGCACAGATACCGACGACAACCTTAGATCCAAAGTTGAATTGAAGTTGTAAACCCTGCTGTCCGCAGTGCAGATCGAAGACAGTAGTCAATACAGACATAAACCTGCGATGCTGTGGGGCTGAGTTCGCAATGGGCCTGTATCGAGGAGGTAGGCGCTCAAGGCGGCAGCCATGTGGCAGAGTGCGGACCTTCGCTGCAGGGCAGTCTCCTCTCTTTGCAGAAGTAAACCACGTCCAAGGCTTAGCCTAATTATTTATAGTCTTACATTGATGTTGTTTACGTTGGACTAGCCCACCCCGCTTCTGTTTCAAAGGGGGGGTGAACACCGCTACATGACCGAAATATTCCCCAGTGTCTGAGAAAATATGGTTGCGTTCACTACACGTATCAATGGTATATCTACACACTTAAAAGTTTTTGGTTTGTATAGTGAATTGTGTCTATAGTATTTCACCGGTAGTCTTAGCGTTGTGCACATTATTGTTGATGTTCGAGTTCTTTCCCTTATACATACTTGGTTGCCACATCTCTGTAGATTGGCTAGTGTACTGGTGAGGGGATATATTATTTTGGAAAGGGCCGTTGTCCTTTTTTGCGCGGCCTCTGAGGTAGTAGGGGGAGGCTTTCGGGGTTGGTTGTGGCGTTGGGTATTGTGATTTTCTTTGGTGTCTAAAGTGTATAATTAGAACCTCTATCACATATTGATCTTTAAATATGGGTGTGAGTTGGATGTAAGTCACGCAGTACATAGTCGAAGTTCTTACATTAGTTAAATGGTGATGTTAATTTGTTAGTGGTAAGTGGAACTATTGCCTGATTTTTAGGTCTCGCCTAGCTATCGCGTAAGCAATGGGAGATATTTAGTAAGGAACTTTTGAAAGTGCTCCTAAAGTCTGCAGGCGGATCGGGTACAGTGCATGTGTGCCGGGCACGTGCACCTTTTGTCGGCCGCTTTGATGTTCTCAGTGAGCCGCGCGGCCACTGATAACATCAAAGCGGCCGCGAAAGGGATCACAATTTGCCATCCGAAGGATTCTGTAAGTCCACTCACCTTAATTATCATTACATTCTGCTCCTTCGAGGTGTGTTGCTCTTTCTCTGCACATGTGTTTCTCCCGGCACCGTAATGTGCTCGCCCTTGTGTGCTTTTCCCCTACTTTGTTTTCTTGCCTGTATGCTTCTCCTCCAAGCTCTACATTGCACTCTCTCCTACATTTGCTGCCCTGTTCATCATACCATTAGCCAATTGCTTCCCCCACGCTACTGTTTTATTTCTGCCTTACCCATATTGCAACCTCCCTGCCCAACTATGTGTTGCTTCCAACAATTTCTTGCACTACTTTTTTTGGTTTGTGTACAACATGGCTAAAACCATTCGAAAAGCCAATAGGTCCCAAAGCCCTGGCCTATTGGCTTTGCCAATGCTTGTTGCACTCTAATGCATCCTCTAGCCAAGATAATGTTCATTGGCAGACCCTGTAACACCTGCAGAAGAAACGCATCATTGCTTTGAACCTTGGCCAGCATTATATAAGTAACACTCTTATAATCAGTGAGCCGCGCAGCCACTGAGAACATCAAAGCGGCCGCAAAAGTGATCACAAACAAAATAAAACCATCCAAGTTGCTCTCTTTACTTTTTCTGGTTAAGACTGGAGATGCAGGGCATAACAAATTTGGAGCATTGTGACATAAAATTCACGTCAAAGAGAGAGCACAATACTTATGTTTTTTTTAACAAATGACTGTTTTTGACTTTCTTACTGCACGTCTTTATTTCGGTCTTTGCTTTTCACTGCTACAAACATCCTTTCTTGCTTTTAAAACTTCACCCATATGTGCAGATGCATTGGCACCACATTTGCCTCTTCTAACGCTGATACTGATCTTTATGAGGAGGAAACCATTGTTTTTATTCTGCTACGGCATGTCTCCCATTTAACGACAGGTAGTAACTGTTCCGACGTTTCACACCAGTGCAGACTGGATGGAGGCTACACTTGGGAGTCTTTTTGAAACAAGGTGTCAATGCATGCCAAAGCATTCCACTTTACAGTTTAAAAAAATGCTACATTCTTGTTAGTTTCTCTGCTTGCCATTTTAAAAAACATTTTTACATTAACTTTTAGTTCTGCTTCAAATATACTATAGGGTTAAAGGAAAGCTAGACTAATTATCAGGTGCATCGCATGTTAGTTGAAACTGCACCTACAGTTTCGAGTGCAATGTATTATTTGTCCCTTTGGCAGAACATTGTGCTGTAATGCACCTCTAAACTCTCACTCACCGCATGTATGCCGACGTTACAGCTACCTTTCATACTGAACGTTACCTCACTCCGTAAAAATGCATATAGCTCTTCCAATGCACTTTACACATTTTAGTCATAGTGCACACACCTTTAACACTGCACCTCTGGTCTGTCCCTTATAATGCACACAGCTTTCCTAATACACTTTTAAGTATATCCCTCACACTTCTTACTGAACTTCAGGTCTATCCACACTGCACATACATCGCACATTAAATCTTAAGTGGGTATGCACTGCACACACCTCTTACACTGCACCTCATATTAATCAGAAAAACTGATACACCACACCCTCCCTAAAAAAAAACAATAAGGAAAGTGATTTTGAAAGAACTTTATTGACCTTGCATTGATTAACACACTACTCGCAATACATCAAAGACATATATAGACACTGCATACACCGCTCACACTACACCTGACCTGTGTCTACAGTACACAAACCTCTCCCACTCACTCTCAATGACAGACTCACTAATTCACTCTCACTGACAGACTCTTTCACTCTATCACTAACTGACTCTCCCACTCTCTCTAACTGACTGGCTGACTCACTCTCACTGACCAATTCACTTTCTCACTAATTCACTCTCTCACAATAACTAACACTCTCTCACTGACTGACTCTCTCTCACTGACTATCTTTCTCACTGACTCTCTCACTAACTGACTCTATCTCACTAACTGACTCTCTCTCACTAACTGAATGACTCTTCTTAAAACACTGACTAACTCTCGCAAAAACACTGACTCACTCTCACTAACTTACTATCCCACTAACTCACTCTCTTTCACTCAGGAAATAACGGACTCACTCTCTCACTCTCATTCACTCTCACTGACTAACTCTCACCCTCACTGACTAACTCTCTCAGTCTCACTAATTGACTGACTCTCACTGACTAACTGAGTCTCACTCACTAACTGACTCTTTCACTCTCACTCTCTTACTGACTCTCACTCTCTCACTAACTCTCACTCTCTCACTAACTAACTGACTCTCACTCTCTCACTGACTAACTGACTCTCTCACTCTAACTAACTGACTAACTCTCTCACTAACTGACTCTCTCACTAACTCTCAAAAACACTCTCACTGTTGTAAAAAGTGCCTTCACACACACAACCACAACCACACACACAACCCCACACAGCCACGGACAGTGGGTCAGGTGTAAACATGCCGTAAGGCGGCAAGTAGACTCATGATTATCTAGGCCAGACCAGTATAACTTAAAATGTAGTTACTTGCACTTTAACTGAATGTATCATCTGTCCATGTAAGACTTTAGTAGTTAAAAAATATTTTTACAATTAACCCCTTCCCTGCTGATGATGAGCTGAACTCGTCATGGCACACAGTGCTCGTGTGCTCATGCGGGCACCAGAGGGATTCCCTTTTCTCCCACAAAGCCTCCACAGCTCCCGAGGCCCCCCCTTGGTTTCCCTGAAATGACGATCAGCGCACACATCGCGCTGCCGTCATTTCAGTGAAACCAAAACTGAAATGAGCCTTTCTACGTGGTAAGGGGGCTATCTCAGCCCCTTGAGCATGTAGAAAGACGGGAGAGGTATCGTTGGAAAGGGGAGAATCCCCGCTTTGCAATGGTACCCCTCCCTTGCTTGGGGATCACCACATCCACCCACTAGACACCAGGGATGGGGAGCGCTTTAGCTCCCCCATGTAAATTGGCACAATTGAGTTTTTTTGCCCCCCTGAAGGGGCAGTAGCTCCAATCTGCCCCCTTGGGGGCAGAAAGCCCACTTGATGCCAGGGTGTGCAATTATTTTTAGGGTGTGGGGCTGCCCAAAACGGGCACGCCAATGCCCCCACCCCGCCACCATTATAGCCTTTCTGACCCCCTGGGGAACTGATGGGGCACTGGCCCCTAATCTGCCCCTTCAGGGGGGGGGGAGAAAGCCCACTTGACACCAGTGATTTTTTTGGACACATTTTAGTTAGGGTGGGGGCATTGGCATGCCCATTTTGGGCAGCCCCAACCTTAGTTAAAATTTGCCCAAAAAAATCCCTGGCGTCTAGTAGTCTTTCTGCACCCCCTGAGGGGCAGATGGGGAAGTAGCCCCCAATCTGGCCTCCAGGGGGAGGAAATAGCCCACTAGACACCAGGGGTTTTTTTTTTGGGCAAATTTTAGTTAGGGCGGAGGCATTGGTATGCCCGTTTTGGCCAGCCCCTCCCTAGTTAAAATTTTCACCAAAAAATCCCTGGTGTCTAGTAGGCTTTCTGCACCCCCTGAGGGGCAGATGGGGCATTAGCCCCTAATCTTCCCCCGGGGGGGGGGAAGATCACTAGTCGCCAGGGATTTTTGGGGGCAAATTTTAATTAGAGTGAGGGCTGCCTCAAACGGGCATGCCAATGCCCCCACCCGCTCCCCCGCAAAAATTACAGCCTTCCTGCTCACCCTTGGGGGCAGATGGGGCAGTAGCCCCCAATCTGCCCCCCTGGGAGCAAAAAGCCCTTTAGACATCAGGGATTTTTTTCGGGCATATTTTAATTAGGTTGGGGGCATTGGCATAATGTTTTAGACAGCCCCCACCGTAATTAAAATTTACTCAAAAAAATCCCTGGAGTCTAGTAGGCTTTCTACACCCCCTGAGGACCATATGGGGGCATTAGCCCCCAATCTACACCCCAGGGGGGTAAAAAGATCACTTGTCGCCAGGAATTTTTTGGGGGCAAATTTTAATTAGGGTGGGGGCTACCCAAAACAGGCATGCCGATGCCCCCACCCCCTCCCCTGCACAAATTACAGCCTTGCTGCCCCCCCTCCAGGGCAGATGGGGCAGTAGTCCCCAATCTGCCCCCTCTGGGGAGGGGGGGAAAGCCCACTAGACACCAGGGATTTTTTGGGCAAATTTTAATTAGGGTGGGGGTATTGGCATGCCCCTTTTGGGAAGCCCCCACCCTAGTTAAAATTTCCCCCAAAAAATTCCTGGCATCTAGTAGGCTTTCTGCACCCCCTGAGGGGCAGATGGGGGCATTAGTCCCCAATCTGCACCCCCCGGGGGGGGAAAGATCGCTAGTCACCAGGAATTTTTTGGGGGCAAATTTTAATTAGGGTGTGACCTGCACAAAACGGGCATGCCAATGCCCCCACCCCCTGCCCCACAGAAATTACAGCCTTCCTGCCTCCCTGGGGGGCAGATGGGGCAGTAGCCCCCAATCTGCCCCCCTGGGAGGGCAAAAATCCCACAAGACGCCAGGGATTGTTTCGGGCATATTTTAATTAGGGTGGGGGCATTGGCATACTGTTTTGGACAGCCCCCACCCTAATTAAAATGTTCCCAAAACAATTCCTGTACACCCAAGGGCTTCCAGGGAGGTATGGCTTGCGTGGATCCCCCAACGTTCCCTTACCCAGAATCTCCTTGCAAACCTCAATTTTAGCTGAAAAATTCACTTTTTTCACACATTTTTGGTTGGGAAAGTATGGCATCACCGGGCTCACACAAATTTCCTACCACCCAGCGCTTCCCAGTTCTCCCGATAAAAATGGTGCCTCACTTGTGTGGGAGGCCCAAGTACCCACGGCAGGCAAGGGCCCCAAACGTAGTGAGGCGACATCAAAATTGGTGGGAGGAAGTCAAGTCACCCCATCCTGGATTCCCCTGGGTGTCTAGTTTTAAAAAATGTATAGGTTTGCTAGGTTTCCCTAGGTGCCGGCAGAGCCAGGGTTCATAAACTACAGCTAGGCACTTTGCAAAAAAAGGGTAATTTTTCATTGCGAAATTGAGGTGTGACCACGTTGCGTTTTGCGCCGTTTCCTGTCGCAGGCACTAGGCCCACCCACACAAGTGAAGAACCATTTTTCTCGGAAGACTTTGGGGAACGCGGGGTGGAATGAACTTTGGGGATCCACCCAGATTTCAGAACTTTCCGCCACAGAAATGTGGGGAAAATTTGTTTTTTTTTACAATTGTTTAGGTTTGCAAGGGATTCTTAGTAACAGAACCTGGTGGGAAGCAGTCAAGTCACCCCATCCTAAATTCTCCTGGGTGTCTAGTTTTTAAAAATGTATAGGTTTGCTAGGTTTCCCTAGGTGCCGGCAGAGCTAGGGTTAAAAAAGTACAGCTAGACACTTTGCAAAAAAAGGGACATTTTTCACTGCGAAATTGAGGTGTGACCACGTTGTGTTTTGCACCGTTTCCTGTCGCAGGCACTAGGCCGAACACTTCCTATTTCAACTGTTGAAATACCCCTCCCATTTTAATCATTCTTCTTTTACTTTCAAAGAAGAAGCATCTCTTCTGTGAATCCTGTCAAAATAGAGGGAAGATCACCATGACTACACATATGGACCCTTCTTCCAACAATTCTTCTGAGGAAGAATTTATTTCTGAAGAGCCTCAGAAGAAAAAAAAAGAAGCATTGATTTGGAAGTTTTTTACTTTCCCTGAAGGGGAAAAAAAGGTTAATGCTCCGATAGTAACCTGCAAAATATGCCAGACAACTCTTTCCAGGGGCGATCCATCCAAAAAATACTCATTTGGGACAGCAAGTATGGTGCGACACGTCAAAAACCTGCAACCCAACAACTTCGCAAGAGCTGCAACACGGAGGTTGCAGGAGAACCCACCACCTGCTGTACCAAGTACATCGACTGCACCACCACCACCTCCTAACATTGAACGAGATTTTGGAGAACTAAAAATTCTTTGTATTTATTGCAAAGAATTATTGTGTTATTGGGAGCAGTCAATTGACCTCATAAAACGCAGGAAGCGGGAGCATCGTTGTCCACAACATTCATTCTTTCATTCTTTTGGTCCTGTTGAACACTTTTTGGGTTCCATTTTAATTTTTTTGTTTAAAAAAACAAAATAAAAAACAAAAAAACTTGTTAAAAAAATACAAAAAAAAGACAAAACTAAAAAGACAAAAAAAACAGTTCTTCTCAGAACTACCTCCACCTGTCAAAGAAAGAGCTATATTTTTATGATAGTGTGTAAAACTTTGTCTGAATGAATGTGTAGTGCATAAATGAATGAATTAATACATTAGTAGTGTATTATGAATGTGAAAGTGCTGAACTATAAGGAAGTGCTACAGCATGAATTTATAAGGTGTTTACATATAGTATACTGTAGTACCTCCAAAGCACTTGAATGTAACATATGTACATAAATATGTTACAAGTCTATGCTTCAATTTGCTGGTGAAACTGCCTGGATGAATTTATATGTGTTAGGGGTAGATTTACAACCTCCTTGGGCCTTTTTTACACAGCTGTTTTTGTGACGCAGTTGTGGTGCAAAAGATGTGCCATGGTGTGTGGTATTTACAATGTGATGCATCTGGAAGGTGCATCGCATTGTAAAGCCCTGCACCAGAAGGAGGCTTTCCTGCGCGGGGGGGGGGATGTTCTGGCACAGGAATGTCTCCTAAAAGTGACTGAGTGAAATCTATAAGATTTCATTCAGTCACTTTTGGGCTTATGCTGCGTCAAAACCCTGCACCTGCTTGAAGCAGGTGTAAGGATTGACACAGCATTGTGAGCTTAGGGCCCCAAGAGCACTGCTGGAGCTGCGTTGCGCTTGCAACGCAAGTCAAGCAATGTGCCGCCTTCACAGCACAGATACATCACATATCTGTGCCGTTTTTACCCCATAGTACATCACATTGTAAATACGGTGCATCCATGGTGGTGATGTCACAGTGCACAATAACTGGCATATCTCTGGGGATGTACCACTTATTGTACATCTGCTGATTAGTGTTTTAATATAGTGAATGGATTACTACACACTGATCAATGAGTCACTACAAAACTATAACAAGAGTGACATAGTATTTGGTGGAAGTGTAAGGATAGAGACTGGGGAATTGAACATATAAAAGGCAAATTCGCAGGTGCTTTGAACAGTGTATGCATAGTCTATAGGGGTTTGAAGCAGTCCATGCCCTAAGGCCCACTTTGCACCATAATTGCTTGGGTACTGGCTGAATGATTACAATTCTGCAAGGAGAGTGTCTGGCTGAATGTATAGTAGCTTCACTTTTAAAACAATGCATAGATAAGCACATACTGCTGTATGGTTCACTACAATACTGTAACAGTAGTGTGACAGTGTTTGGTGAAAGTGTAACGATACAGAGTGGGGAATTGAAGGTATTTCTGTAGGTGTTTGAAGTGGTCCATGCCCTTAGGCCTACTTTGCTGCATGACTACTTGGGTAGTGGCAGAATGATTACACTTCTCCAAGGAGAGTGTAGAGCTGAATGTATAACTGCTTCACTTTTTGTACAGTGTATAGATACGCATATATTGCTGTATGGCTCACTACAATATTGAAACAGTAGTGGCAAAGTGTTTGGAGGGAGCATAAGGATAGAGACTGGGTAATTAAAGGTTTAAAAGGCTAGTTTTCAGGTGCATAGAAGAGTACATGCATAGTAAATAGGAGTTTGAAGCAGTCCCTATACTAAGGCCTACTTTACTACATGAATATTTGGGTACTCACTGGATGATAAGAGTTCTGCAAGCAGTGTCAAGCTGAATGTGTAACTGCTTCCCTTTTAGAACAGTGTATAGATAAGCACATACTGCTGTATAGTTCACTACAATACTGAAACAGTCGTGTGAGAGTGTTTGGTGAAAGTGTAACGATACAGACTGGGGAATTGAAGGTATAAAAGGCAAGTTTGCAGGTGCATAGAAGACTGCAAGCATAGTCTATAGGGATTTAAATAAGTCAATGCCATGAGGCCTACTTTGCTCCATGAGTAGTGACTGGATGATTACAGTTCGGCAAGGAGCGTGACTAACTAAATTTATAAGAGCTACAGTTTTAGCACACTGCATAGATAAGGACATTCTGCTGAATGGCTCAGTACAATACTGAATCAGACAGAGTGTTTGCTCAACGTGTAAGGATACAGACTGGCATATAGAAGATATAAAAGGCAAGTTTGCAGGTGCATAGAAGACTGCTAGCATAGTCTATAGGGGTTTAAAGCAGTCCATGGCCTAAGGCCTGTTTTAATCCATGAATACCTAGGTAGTGAGTGGATGATTACAGTTCTGCAAGGAAAGTGCTTGACTGAATTTATTACAGCTTCAGTTTTACCACAGTACATAGATAAGCAAATACTGGTGATTTACTCACTACAATATTGAAACAGTAGTGTGAGAGTGTTTGGTGAAAGTGTAAGGACACCGACTGGGGATTTGAAGGTATAAAAAACAAGTTTGCAGGTACGTAGAAGACTGCAACCATAGTCTAGAAGGGTTTTAAGCAGTCCATGGCATAAGGTCTACTTTGCTCCATAATTACTTGGGTACTGACTGGATGATTACAATTCTACAAGGAGAGTCACTAACTGAATTTATAAGAGCTTCATTTTTAGCACAGTGCATAGATAAGGACATTCTGCTAAATGGCTCAATACAATACTAAAACAACAGTAACAGAGTGTTTAAAGGAAGTGTAGAGGATACAGACTGGGCAAAGAATTTTAAAAATGTATAAGAGAATCTATAAGTGCTACACTTTTATTACAGTAAATGTTTTAATACATAGTACTCAAACCATTATTATTATTATATAATACATTTATTCTTGTAACATCTCATAATTTAATAGAGCTTCTAAAAAATTTCATCAGGTATTTCATTTTCCTGGTTATCAATTTCAAAAGTTATATGATCAAACTCGATGTCATCTAATGCTTCCACAAAATCAGCATCCAAGGTTTCATCTAGGAAATCACAGCTGATTTCTGCAGCACTAATTTCTTCCTCTCCTTTCTCGCTGCCCGTGAAAGGTATGTTTAGCTCTTCTATGAGACTCTTACTAATTTCGAAATAGTCTTCCATATTGTGCTGTTGTTTTTCTGTAGAGAATTTCTTATGTTGTAGGTCCTTGTACAAAAACATAAACACTTCATTTATTTTATCATTTTTCCTAATACATAACACAAAATTAGCTTTATCAACTATTTTGCCCTTTAAAACATATTATACAAATACTATTATCAACTACTTTATAAGATTATATCAATATAATTATTCATATAAATGTTCAGTTTTTAAATTTTCTTAAATTTTCAAACCAGTCACTCCTTATCACTATAGGAAAAAACTCAGGCTGTTATAATAAAATGCAGTACTAAAAAAAGTACAATATGTCTATTCACCTTACCTGTTCCAAACTAGTAGATGTGTTGTAGTAAACTGAAAAGAATACTGGTACACTCAGTATATATATATGTATATATATATATATATATATATATACATATATATATATATATATATATATATCTATATATATATATATATCACTGCTGCAACCAAGAAGGGTCCTTCTGGGGTCCCGCTCCCATTGTCGGGTGGCGCGTCATCCGGCGAACCCGTAAGCCGGAAAATTCAATAACTAGTAAATTAAAAAACTTTGGGCATCTCTACCACTGAGTGCGCGTAGTGCTTTCAGCACACTGGGACTAGTTATATATATATATATATATATATCAAACCAAAATTTTGCCACTGGCTTCGAGGCGCACACAAAAACTCAAGTAGGACTCACTTATTGTTTGTTAAGAGGTCCGTTTATTCATTGGAAACAGCAATCCTTTCAAAGTTGTTTGCGCAAGGTCCTAAGTGGAAAAACCAAGCTCAATTCAAATATGGAAACTGGCTCTTCCCTTCAAACACCCACTGGAGGGTGAAAAGCAGTGAAAAATAACAGGATTAATGGCAGCTACCTCGTGAAATGTCAACAAACTTTGAACTACAAGTTCCAGCAAACCTGCAAGCTGTACATCAAAGTCAGACCACCTGGGGGCAGGTACTGCGGTTCAAAATGAGGAACTTGCGGCGAGGCAGCTACCACAGTCAGTCCAGGTCCATGATCAAGAGGCAGGAGCCTCGAAACGCGTAGGACCTTGCGCAAACAACTTTGAAAGGATTGCTGTTTCCAATGAATAAACGGACCTCTTAACAAACAATAAGTGAGTCCTACTTGAGTTTTTGTGTGCGCCTCGAAGCTAGTGGCAACATTTTGGTTTGATACATTACGGCCTGCCAAGGTCGTGAGGAACGCACCGCCGTGGAATTAAATTACGGACTGCAGCGGGACACGAGAGCCCCTCTAAGCGGAAAAACCGAGCTCAATTCAAATATGGAAACTGGCTCTTCCCTTCAAACACCCACTGGAGGGTGAAAAGCAGTGAAAAATAACAGGATTAATGGCAGCTACCTCGTGAAATGTCAACGAACTTTGAACTACAAGTTGCAGCAAACCTGCAAGCTGTACATCAAAGTCAGACCACCTGGGGGCAGGTACTGCGGTTCAAAATGAGGAACTTGCGGCGAGGCAGCTACCACAGTCAGTTCCGGTCCGTGATCAAGAGGCAGGAGCCTCGAAACGCGTAGGACCTTGCGCAAACAACTTTGAAAGGATTGCTGTTTCCAATGAATAAACGGACCTCTTAACAAACAAAAAGTGAGTCCTACTTGAGTTTTTGTGTGCACCTCGAAGCTAGTGGCAAAATTTTGGTTTGATATATTACGGCCTGCCAAGGTCGTGAGGAACGCACCGCCGTGAAATTAAATTACGGACTGCAGCGGGACACGAGAGCCCCTCTAAGCGGAAAAACCGAGCTCAATTCAAATATGGAAACTGGCTCTTCCCTTCAAACACCCACTGGAGGGTGAAAAGCAGTTAAAAATAACAGGATTAATGGCAGCTACCTCGTGAAATGTCAACGAACTTTGAACTACAAGTTCCAGCAAACCTGCAAGCTGTACATCAAAGTCAGACCACCTGGGGGCAGGTACTGCGGTTCAAAATGAGGAACTTGCGGCGAGGCAGCTACCACAGTCAGTTCCGGTCTGTGATCAAGAGGCAGGAGTCTCGAAACGCTTAGGACCTTGCGCAAACAACTTTGAAAGGATTGCTGTTTCCAATGAATAAACGGACCTCTTAACAAACAATAAGTGAGTCCTACTTGAGTTTTTGTGTGCGCCTCGAAGCTAGTGGCAAAATGTTGGTTTGATATATATATATATATATATATTTATATATATATATATATATATATCAAACATACACGTTCACGTTTTTCCAAAGAACGAAGTCCAGGCCAGCATAAGTGTTCAAAACCGGATTTATTCCAGAGCCTTCACTCCTATATATATATATATTTTTTTTTTTTAAATGTCTTTAAAAAATACAAACCATCTTTACACACTTATGTACTCATTCCATGTTTTGCTACTTCAGCTCTGTAGAAGCACATTCCATCGACCATTTTTAACAGTTACTTATACTTACCTTAAACATAATAAATAATAAAAAAATATATATATTATAAAATTAGCATCTATGGAAGACAACAAAAAATACAGTTACAATATATCTTTTACAACACTAAATAATTTGTAAAGCATTTTATTTGCCTTTTTTGCTGTTCTCAGAATATTTTGAATTTCACTAGAAACAGTGATTTCAATAGTACTCATCACATAACAGCAGGCAAAAAAAAGACAATCAATAAGATTATCTTAAAAAAAATTCAATATTCTCAATAACAATCAAAAAAATAGAAATAAAACATATGTTAAATGTTTTTTTCTATCCGCAATTTCTTACGTAACTATGAGATATCTCAATCTTAAAATCACAAAACACTATCATTAATTTTCATACACTGCAAATAAAGTTACTTACAAATATATGCTGACAAAATATACAACAAATAGTCCTTAATGGTTTTACTTACTTTTCCTCATGGCCAAATAGTATATCTCAAATTCTGGGTGCATATTCTCTTCTTAACCTATTATACACACAATTCTTATCTGCACTAATTTTTGTCTCATCAAAATCAATCAAGTACAATCCAGATAAAGTTCTCACTCGAGACAAAGCAACATATGCCATACCTTCTTTAATCACAGTACTTCTAATATTCACTAAAGCACTATCTACACTTAAACCTTGAGATTTATGAATGGTCACCGCATACGCCAAAAAAATAGGAAACTGTTTTATGCGAACATACAAATCTTTTACTAGCAAAAACCGAGCTGAACAACGACTAAACTGTTTTACTTCGTCAATTTCATCAAATATGATTTTCAAAAATTCAATACCATCTCTATTTACATAATTAATGAAATCAATAATTTTACCCATTGCTCCATTTACTAAACCTTTTCCCACATTCAAATTACATCGTAAAATTACCCCACAGTTTACACATGCATACCAATTCTTTTCTAAACCAGCAGTTTTACTTATCGATTTCTCTAAAGAATCCAATTTCCTCTTCAACTTTTCGGTCAAAATAATAGTGATTCCTTCATGTTCTATTTTATCAATAGCGTCCAATTGAATAATTTCTTCATTTCTTCATTTTCCAACTTTAAAATGTCTTCATTGAATATAGAACATTCATAAAGTGTTGGCATTAAGCAGATTACAGATTTGTTTTCTGCAATTCTCATATATATTTTCTCAGAAACAATATTTTCATTTGGAAACAAATTGGAAAGTAATCGTCTCTGTAAAGCTTCGTTGCCATGTTCAGTCACTTTTCCAATTCTTATATCTTGAAAAATACTTCCATATTCAGCATCATTTGCCTGTCGCATATTTGTAATAAGTTCCTTATATTCAAAAAATGGCCAAATGTTAACATTTCCAATGCTCCCCAAAGACTTTCTGGTATCTTCATGCGCCAGTGTTTTAAACACTGGCTGTCCTTTTACTGGAGTAAGTTGTAGTAGATCTCCAAAAACTATAACGTGCTTTCCTCCAAATAATATGTCGTACTTTGTTTTAAGAATTTGCTGCATTCTTAAATGCACAAAGGCAAGCATTAAGTTTGATACCATGCTTACCTCATCAATAATGAGAAGTTTCAATTTCTTCAAGACTCTTGAAACTTCACAACAAGCTTCTCCAGAAAGCTTGTGGTATTACAATTTGTTTTCATGCTCTACTGGTAGCATTAATAAACAATGTAAAGTAATTCCTTTAATATTGTGTGCCGCCAACCCAGTTGGAGCAGTGACAACACAAGACAAATGCGACTCAGTTCTTTCATGTAGATAAGTTGTAATTACTTTTATTAAAAAACTTTTTCCTGTTCCAGCTTGTCCACTAACGTACATTCGGATAGGTTGAAAAGATGAGCAAGAGCACTCTTTCTTCTCATGAAGTAATCCATGGTCAATCTGTTCTCTCACTTGCTCTTATATTTGTTTCTGCTCAACATTTAGTTGTTCTTCCAAGTTTCCTAAGTTTGTTACATCTTCTTGAGCTTGATACATTGCTGTTTTCACCTTTTCCATAGCAGTTGCTGCTTTAATTTGAACAATTGGTTCTCCTAGTGGATCCTGACTCAACGGAGCAGAAGTTTGACTGTCTTGAGAACTGTCTCTAGCAATCTCAGCTGCAATTGTAGCTTCATGCTCAATTTCTTCGTTCAACATTTTCACATAATAAGCAAAAACAGGACATTCTATAGTATCTTTACTTGCAATTCTGAATGCCACGGCTTGAAAAGTTGCAAAAGAGCTAAATAGTAGAATTCCCTTTTGTTAGGAGTTTTGCAACTCAGTTTACGGTGATTAATTAAATGTCCTTTTCTTTATTTTACCAAACATCCTTCAGAACCAATCACAGCATATATACCATTATTGATGTTTTCTGTAATATTCCGTTGAAAAATATAGTTTTGCAGCACTTCATAGAGACAAAAGTTCTCAAGATGATGACTTCTATTTGGATAATATGTATCCAACATATTAGTTTTCACAATATCTGTACTTTCTGGCTCTTTTTCAGCTAAATATTCAATTTATTGTGCAGATTTAAGTACTCGATTTCGTGTTGCAGCAAGACCAAGACTCACCCAAATGATTCTTCTAGATATGGAGTATAGATTGGCAGATGATAAGCGATCCGAGCATTCATATGCTCCAATTTCTTGATGAGATAACATCTTCAAACTGTAACTATATAATTTCTTACTTAGACTCTTCTCGTGGGAAATCTCTTCCCACATTTCCTTCAATTCCGTCTTTTCTGATTTTGTTATGTAGGATGTTACATATCGAGCAACAGCAATGGAATTGTCTGCAACGTACTGAATATCCATGTTAGCATTCCACATGGACAAAATGACTGGGTTGTAGTCATTTATGTATTTTGACTCTTCATTTCTTCTTAAGTTGTAGGTATTTTTGGAGACTTTCTTGTGATAGTATGTCACAAAGATGACATAAAACTGTTTACTCTTCCTTTCGATAATACAGGACGTGGAAATCCAAAACGACATGTATCCAACATATTTGTCTTCAAAATATCTGCACTGTCTGGTTCTCGCTCTGCTAAATACTCAATTTCTTCTACAGATTTCAAAACTCGGTTTTGTGTTCTTCCAAGACCTAAACTCACCCAAATGATTGTTCTATATTTGGAGCATAGATTTGCAGATGATAAGAGATCTGAACATTCATATGCTCCGATTTCTCGATGAGACAACATCTTCAAATTATAGCTGTACAATTTCTTAGGCTCTTTTCATGAGAAATTTCTTCCCACATGTCCTTTAGTTCCGTCTTTTCAGATTTAGTAATGTAAGACGTTACATATCGAGCCACAGCAATGGAGTTGTCTGCAACATATTGAATATCCATGTTAGCATTCCACATAGATAAAATGACTGGGTTATAGTCATTTATGTATTTTGACTCTTCATTTCTTCTTTAAATTGTAGGTATTTTTGGAGATTTTCTTGTGATAGTATGTCGCAAAGATGACATAAAACTGTTCACTCTTCCTTTCGATATTACAGGACGTGGAAATCCAAAACGACATTTGGTGTAGAATTTGTCCTTAGATTTGTACTTTCGACTACAGTATTTCCTACAACAATGGCTTTGAAATCGTAAGACTTGTTGTCTTAAGTCCTTATTTTCTGTACTTTTGGGTATATCACATGTAGCACATTCTTCAATAAAAGACAACACAGTATCATCTAAGTCTGTTCCAAATTTGGGAGCATCTTTGATCCATATTAGCATATGTATGTGAGGAGCACCTCTCGCTTGATACTCCTTTCTCCAAAAGAAATCCAGAACCTCTCCAAGAAGAGGATTTTTTTTATTGGTGAGATAAGACATCATAGCTTTAAATCTATGATTGAAATACCTGCATACATTAACTGGATCCAAAGTGCACAATTCTCCAGGTGTCTTGTATTCAATATTTAGTATATTTGGATTTGCCTCTCGAAGAAATTGAAGTAAATCATCCCAAGCATATTCAGCACAGCTTAGAGTAAGGAACCATATAGGAGTTCCTAAGTTCCTTAGCATACATTTAAGTTCTCCATTACGACGGTACCAGTACTCATTAGTACCACGCTGAAATGCCATGAGATTAATTAGCTGAGATTCCAAAACATTATCTTTCTACTGTACTTTATCCCTAAATTCCTTTGCCAAAACATTTTGCAGATATACTCCTGTTTTCAATATATGGTTCACTGCATAAGAAAGTCCAGACAAGTCACTCTCAAAAAAAAGATGAAACAAATACGGAATACATTGTCAAAATATTGGATCTTCTGCATACAATCTTGATGTCTGGTATTCAGATGCAGGAATCTGCACAGGTCGGTCATCATATCATACTCCTTTTCCTGTTGGAAACAACTGAGGGAAACAACGAGCTTCCAAGCTTTTTTCCCATACACTAATGGGACTTCCCTTTGCTTCTTTCATTTGGAATAACTCTATAGTATTCCATATCACGTCTTTGGAATGAAGTGGATGAACACTGTAATGTTTGTAGATTTCTGCAGTTCTGGACTCATCTACTTTTTCAATTTGTCAAGATGTCGAGTCACTATCTTCTTCTACAGTTATTTATTCTTCTCCCACATACACATTTTTATAGTATTATTTTTTACCAGATACAGCGTTGCCTTTTTCACTTTCCTAACATCTACAAATTTTTGCCAGATTCTCTTACTCTTAGTAGGAACGCCTTTAACTAAAATAACTACAGAATCATCTTCAACATTTTGTACACCAATTGTTTCACTATTTTTCTTTAAATCTAGAGGCAAATATACAATCCTTCCCTTTAATCCTCTCTGTACATCTGAAAGAGGCAATTTCCCTGTTTTAGGCTCCATACGAACAATAGCCTGAAATGGATGCACACATTGATTAAGAATAGACTTATAGGTATTTAAATCCATCAGTTCAGAAGGAATATTTACCAACTCAAGATTATTATGCACAGCACTAGCAGGCATTTTGTTTTCATCTAATTTGTTATAACAATATTTACAAATACGCTGATCAGAACCCAAATTAAAACAATTCTTTACCAACAAATACGTTGCAAAATCCTTCCACTCATTATTATTTTCTTTTTCACTTTTTAAATACAAATCAACAGTCCTGGTCTGATTCTTATAATGAGTTCGTCGACAACAGATACAAGAATAATTTGGCCTTTCAACTGAAATCACCTTAAACTTTGTAATTTCTTGCTCAAAATTTTATATACTACAATGTTTTTTTTTTTTTTTGGTTCAACTGCTTTTATTATGTTTGAACATCATTACAATGCTTCGCACGCCTACAACCCGGAGGCCGGCGGCTACCATGTAATCAGCAGAAAGTATTTAGTCGCCTACACACAGCCTTATACCGGCATCCCGGGGGCCCAGTGGCGTTAACCGGAGATATAAGAGGAGCGGTTGGCAGCCTACACAGTGGAATACGAAGTGCATTACCGGACGTCGTGCAGTAGAACAGAGGTGTGCGTTGTAACATCCCAAAACCTTAAACATTCCCCTCCCACCCGTATCTTAAAAAACAAAAACGTTGGTCAGTGAGTTACTTCAGTCTCGGCTCTTTAACAGCACCACATGCACAGCCTTTGTAGAAACATGTCTGGCGGCTATCTCACATGGCAGAGAACTTAGTCTATGTCTTCAGGCCCATCCTGTGGGATAAGGGGAGGTTCGCATATGTTACCTCTAAATTCGTTCCAGCTGGACCATATATCCCTCCATTTGCGGGGGCAGCCTCTTGTCTCGTAGACAGTCTTTTCTTGCAGCATGCACCAGTCCATGTCACTTTGCCAATCTCTCAATGTCGGTGGATTAGGGGCACCCCATAGTCTTGCTATATTTCTCTTTGCCTCCATCTGCCCAAGTGTCACCCAGACCCCCCCCCCCCTGGAAGACAGGTCAGTGGGCTCCCAAATGTTCAGGAGACATCTTTTGGCCTCAAGGCGGAGTCCTACCTCTAAAACCTCGTGCATACAATGTACCACCCTCCTCCAGTATCTTTGCGCTTTTGGGCACTCCCACAGTATGTAGAAGAAGGTGCCTGTCCCTCCACTACCCCGTCTGCAGAGCCCCTCTCCACCCTTTCCCATCGCCACTAGCCTTGTGCAGGAAATGTAGACTCTGTGCAGGATTTTTAGTTGGACTAACCTTAGGCGGGCCGAGATCGCTACCTCCCTGGGTGAGGCTAGTGCGTAAGACCACTCTTCCTCGTCTATCTTCAGCCCGTCCGCAACCCATTTGTCTTTCAGGGGAAGTAAGGTGTCAGGGGGGTTGTTGATTAATTTTTTATATGTGAGGGAGATGGCATGTTCTGGGAGGTGCCCATCTAGTAGTCTGTCCTCCAGTGGGGAGGCCTGAGGTATGGTGGTGTCTGGTGGGATATTCGCTAGTAGGGAATGTCGTACCTGTAGGTATCGGAAGTATTCAGTACGTGCCATGTCATATGTGTCTCGTAGGTGTGCAAACGTTTGGATACCTTTCGCCCCCCAGAGGTCTCTAATTTGGGAAATCCCTATCAGGTCCCAGCCGCGGAACCCCTTGGTGCGTCCCGGAGTGCCCAGCTTTTCAGAAGCCCACAGAGGTGTTGACATGGTAAGGACATCCGCCCACCCTAGCTTTTACTGGGCAATGTGCCAAATTTGCACTGAGTGCTGGGTCAGTCCGGTAAGTTGGTATCTTCCCGGCTTAGAGTAGAGTGCAGCCTCGTAATTCCCTCCAGGGAGTTGCCACCTATCCATCCCATATCCGGGGTCGTCCCCACAGCTGTAAGTCCCTTGGTTAATGGCTGAGAGGTGTGCTGCCCAATAGTATTTACGGATGTCAGGAAGGGCAATCCCACCGTCATACCACCCCAGTGTGAGTTTATGTAGTGCAATCCTGGGCGTCCCCGCCCAAAGGAGTTCCCGCTGTGCCGCCTCCACCGCTAAGAAGTATGAGTTGGGCACTAAATCAGGGTAATTCTGTAACGCGTAGAGGAACCTAGGCAGCGCCACCATTTTAAATAGGGCTGCTCGGCCCAGTAACGACAGTGGAAGGTTTTGCCAGGATTTTGCCTCCTGCTGGAGCCGTCTGAGAGGAGGGACCAGGTTGCGTTCGTATAGCAGGGTTTTGTCTGTAGAGACGAAGACTCCCAGGTATGTAAAGCCGTCCATTGCCACTGTTAAAGGGCATGTGGCTGGGAGCCTCGGGGATCCCCGCGTAGCACGTATAGGTGTGATTTACTCCAGTTTATTCGAAACCCTGTGTTTCATCCGAAGCTGGTGAGGATGTCGAGCACTGCCAGGATGGATCTACGCGGTCTGGACAGGTATAAAAGGATATCGTCGGCGTAGAGGGAGATCTTATCCTCCCACCCTTCCATCCAGGCTATACCTTTAAGGTACACGTCCTGCCTTATCCAGGCCGCGAGCGGCTCGAGTGAGAGCGCGAACAGGAGGGGAGAGAGAGGGCAGCCCTGCCGAGTTCCCCTCTCAAGGGTGAAGACCTCAGACGCCCTGCCATTCACAACCACCTGGGCCAGGGGTTCGGTGTAAAGGAGGCGCACCCTGAAATTTGGTCCGAAACCCAGTTTGCGCAGTACCGCGATCATATAAGGTCATTCTAGTGTGTCGAATGCCATGGTGGCATCTAGTGAGACCACCACCGCATCTTCTTGCAGTTTATGCCTCTGCCCAAGTACCCCATGCAGGCGGCGAATGTTAAGTGCCGTATTTCGGCGGGGCATGAACCCGGACTGGTCCGGGGGGACCAGGGTGGACAGGACCGGCTTGAGTCTATTTGCAAGTGCTTTGGCCAGTATTTTTGGCTCCGCGTTAATCAACGAGATCGGCCTGTATGAGGCACACAATTCTCTAGGTTTACCTTCTTTAGGTATCGCCACAATCGTAGCCAATCGTTGCTCTCTGGGCAGGATTCCCTTCTCTCTACTTTCATCAAACATGGGCTTCAGGTGTTTGCTGAGGGCGTCCGGTTGTAACTTGTAGAGTTCTATTGGGAGGCCGTTTGGCCCCAGGGCCTTGCCTGGGCGGAGGTCGATAATGGCGCGTTGCAGCTCGGAGGGAGCGAGCGGGCTCTCAAGGGAGTCTCGCTCTGTCTCCGACAGGCATGGCATTTGGATGTCTGCCAGGAGGGCCACCGAGTCCTCCTCCGGGCGGTCCGATACTCGGCTGTATACCTGCTTGTAGTGGCGTGCAAATTCTGCCACTATCTCCCGGGGTTCTGTTACCATCGTGCCCATGTCCGTCCGGAGTTCGGGAACTACTCTAGTGGCCTGTTGCTTTTTTTCAAGCCACGCTATTAATTTCCCGGCCTTGTCACCTTCGTCATATATCCTGCCCATCGCATGTCGGGCTGCCGTCTGAGCGTCTTGCGTGACTAGTTCCTTGTATTCAGCTGTTTTGAGCCGGAGCCTATGATGTGCAGCGGGTGCTCTAGTTGCACTCACCTCCTTTTCCAGTATTTCCAGGTCTGCTTCCACCGTGGTGAGCTGGCGTTCTTTCTCCCTCCGCTTCCTGGCTATAGTCGACACTGCCTCCCCACTGAGTACGGTTTTAAAGGCCTCCCAGAGGATAACTGGGGAGTCCACCGAACCTACATTACTGTTGAAGTAGTGGGTAATTGATTTGGTGAGCGCCTTCCTATTCTCCTCAGATTTCAGATGCCATGCGCTGATGGGCGCGATACAGCCCTCCCGCCGAGTCCCAAACGTGAAGTGAGCGATAACTGGTGAGTGGTCAGATATGCCACGTGGTAGGTGCGTAGCGTCGTGTATCGTCATGTCATGGTGTAGTAGAGTGAGGATGTGATCAAGTCTGGAGAATGTGCCGTGGGGACCAGAGAAGAAGGTATATTGTTTACCCGTCGGGTGTAGCAGCCGCCAAACGTCAGTGAGCCCGAAGGCTTCTAGGAAGTTGGATAGCCATTTCTGCCCTTGTGGTGTGTCTCTGGGGGGATGCCTGTCTAGGGTGCCTGACACTACAGCATTGAAGTCCCCTCCCAGCACGAGGCGACCATCAGGGAGAGAAAGTAACACCTTGCCCAGGTCAGCGTACGCTTGGGTTTGGAGGCCTGGCGGGATGTAGACTGAGAGCAGGTTTAGGTGGTGGCCTTCCCATCTACCAGACACCACTGCAAAGCGGCCATGCGGGTCTGACTCGGTGTGGGTAATGTGGATGGGAAGGGAACGACGTAGCAAAATCCCCACCCCCCTGGAGCCTGATGTGAAGCCCGAGTGTACTGCAAGGGTGTACCCCCACCTGTTGAGGGCCTGACATGCATTTCCCAGGAGGTGTGTTTCCTGGAGCAGTACTACGTCCGGTTTGTGCCTTCTAATGAACTGTAGGACTATGGTGCGCTTGAGTTTGTCTCCTGGTCCGTTAACGTTCCAGCAAAGGACATTGAGGGTTTTTTCCCATCGCCTAGCCATAACCGTGACTGTGTGAGGTAACCTGTAGCTTCCTACCGGTGTATGTGTCGAGCCTGACAATATAAACTACACATGACCGTAAAACATGCCCAATCCTCCCCCCCCATTCACCCTCCCAACATCCATATGTGAAGCAAACAATACCATTGTATGTGGACCATTGTTCCTTAGTCCCCAACCCCTCCCGTAGAACTTCCACCCTAATTTAACAATCCCCCCACCCTGCCCCCTGCTCTGTAGGCTCCAAACTACCCACCACCCCAATTAGCAGAGCGCCTGTCGCCCCAATCCCACCCCGGAGAGAGTAAACCACTTCCCCCCGAGGAACTCTGGTAGTAGGCACGTGTGCCAGTCCCAACTCCGGCCGCCATTCCCGTGTCCCCAAAATTAGGGCCCTTAAGTCTATGGAAATGTGGCGATCAGCCCAGGAGCACAGTAGTCATGGATGAGTGTGTCCGCACCCCAAATCAGTGAAAGGAGCTTTACCGCTGTGGGCGCCAGCGCAGTTGTGGTCAAGTGGCGTGGCCTTGCTGTTCGGTGTCTCACCGCGCTTCGTTGTTCTGGGGGGAGTCCCAGCGAGGACTGTTGGATCTGGAACGCCATGACCTTTGGCTCTGTTCGTCCCCTGCAGATTTCTCAGCCGCCGACCCCGGGGAAGGGGCTCCAGGTTCTCTTCAATCATCTCGATTCTGCGTTGCCGGTGCCTCCGGCGCCTGCCCGACGAGCCACTCCTGGACCGCCTCCGGCGAAGTGAAGAATCAGGATTTGCCCCCAAATATTATCTTGAGTTTCGCAGAGAAGAACATCATGTATTTGATTCCACGCTCTCTGAGTGCTGCCTTCACACCCATGAACGAGCGGCGTTTCTGCAGGACCCGCAAGGTGAAGTCGGGAAAGAATCTGATGGTGGTCTCCTCGTACTGCAGGTCTCCTTGTTGTCTGGCCGCTTGAAGGATGGAATCCCGGTCTCGGTAGTTTAGGATTTTTGCAATGATCGTGCGTGGCGGGGCACCCGGCTTGGGCTTGGGGAGCAGGGCTCGGTGGGCTCGCTCGATGGTGAAAAACTTTGAAAGCCTCTTTGGCCGAAGGTGGTGCAGGATTAGGTCTTCCAAAAACAGCTCCGCACTATGCCCCTCTGAATCTTTCGGCACGCCTACGACGCGTATGTTACTGCGCCTGGCTCTTCCTTCCTGGTCCTCGAGTCTCAAAGCCATGAGGCGGTGTTGGTGGACGAGTTCGTTTACCCGTCCTTCCAGTTGCTTCGAGGAGGCCTGGAGCATCGCAATGTCCGTTTCGTTAGTCTTGGACCTCTCGGTGGTCTTGCCAAGGTCAGTACGCAGTAGATTGACTTCAATCGTAACCTTGTCCATTTTTGATTCAAGAGTGGTGCCAAGCGTTTGTATAGCGGCCATTATAGAGGTCAGTGAGGGCTCAGTTGCGTCTGTGGTGCTTCCCCCCTTTGCTCCCGACTGCGTGGGGCAGGTAGCCACCGCGTATTTGTCGAGCTTGTTCGTTTGGGTCGGAACTCCCGTTTTGGGCCTCATCCTGGACCCAGGCACTCGCTCCTGCGGGCCCCCCAGCACAGGCCAGCAGTCGGCGGTAATCACCCTCGTTCCGGGCAGTAGTGTAGCTTGGGCCGCCCAGGGAAGCCTCCGAGCAGGCAGGAATCAGTGTCTCGCGGGCAGGTCCGGAGTGTACGTGGACACCAGCGGTTCGCCGTCTGGCCAGGCCTTGCGTGTCCACCCCTGTAGCGCCTGAATTTTCTGTCGCACGCTCTTGGTTCTGCCTTATCGCCCGGCACTTCTCCTCATGGCACTGCGAAGTGCCCAAGGCCCAGCTGCGAGGTGTGTAGGGGGTCCCGCTCCGCGCGCTTGTAGCGTCCGGTGCTGCCCACCGCTACTTTAGTACCTGGCTCTCTCCTCCAGTAGATGCCGGGTACATGTACCCCGCTCCAGTCCTCCGCCCCAGTCCAGGATCATGCGCGGGAGTACAGCGGGCGTTCGCCTGCCCCCTCCTGGCCGGCCGTACCGTGTTCCTTGGCTTTTTCTGGCGCCTCTTCTGGCCTCGACGTCTCCTCACACCCGCACTCTCATAGGGGTCCCAGCGATACCGGGTCGGAGCCGCCTCCCGCCGAAAACCAGGAGTTCGGCCCAATCCCGGGCTCCGAGGCGTAGTCCGCAAGCCGGGGCCTAAAGTGCCGGGCCGCTCCGGTCCCGGGCTCTAGGCCCCTGTCGTGGGTCCGGCCGGGTGACAGGTGCGGCGGCGCCTCGCCTCTGGAAGGAGCTCGTCTCCCGCTCCAAGCGCTGATCGGCTGCGGGTCACTCTAGGGGGCCGGTGCGCGAGTCTGAGTACGCTACGGCCAGGATTCAAGGGCGGATTTTCGGGGACAGCAGTCGTCCCGGCGGAGCTCGGGTACTAGGCGGCCATCTTCGTTGGCGCCTGGCCACGCCCCCTCTATACTACAATGTTGTACATTCTCTTCCACATTTCCTTCTATTAATGTCACAGTTTCTGCACTGTCTTCCTCACGACCAATCCAAATAAAGATCCACGCAAAAGAGCACTGTTCAACTTTTTGAACATTAGTGCTGGACTTTTTGCATAATACAATCTTCTGACTGTTTTCCTCATTTGAGTATGATGAACTGCTAACATCCTGAAATGGTGAAAAACACTTTGACATACTTTTTTAGAAAGACAAGCCAGAGAAGGACCTTGCAAACCAGTATTTTCTCTAACTCTGCAAGGGTCTAGTCCTTGCAACATCTTTATCTTTTGTTTAACACTTTTCTTAGTATAGTTACGTAAGAAAGTGCGTAAAAAATCAATAGATTCTTGCCGTACACTACAAATACTACTGCAATTCCAAGTGTACACTGGAGCTTTAGGACGTCACCCTAAAACTTCATCAGCTAACACCTCTTCTGCATTTCTAGGAACAATTTTCTCTTTCTCAATAGGACAACCATTTCTAACCTCATAAGCACGACCACTGGTGTCAACTGCATGCAACAAATTATTACTCTGAAGGTAACTCTCTTCATTAAAAAAAGGCTCAGAAACTTGATCTATGTTTCCATTCACCCAAAAAAAAACTCAGAAACATTACTTCTGTTAATTACTCTTCTCCACTTACTTTGGGCCTTCATTAAAAGGATTGGCTTATCTAGTGATCGAATTCTATTGATTACTAAAATAAACAACTTGTTTTCAATTCGAAAGCTTTCTCAACTATATTTCCTTTATGTTTCTTCTTCTTATAAAATGCTGTTTATATATAACATTATAAAAATAAATATATGAAATATACTATTCTATTACTTATAAGAAGAGAGGAGGGATTATGAGGACAATGGTGGGAGTATGAGAATAGAAGGCGTTACAACGAGAGAAGGAGGAGTATGAGACAAGGGAAAATATGAGGAGAGGGGGGAGTATAAGCAGACACTGCAGTATAAGGGGATAAAGGGAGTATGAACAGAGTGGAAAGTATGAAGAGAGAAGGAGGAGTATTAGGAGAGAGATGGGAGTATGAGGAGAGAAGGGAGAGTATAACAAGAGAGAGAGAGTGTAAGGAGAGAGGGGGCAGTATAAGAAGAGAGAGAAGGAGTATGAAGAGAAAAGAAGGAATATGTGGGAAGAGGCGCAAGTATGAGGACAAAAAAGGAGTATAAGGAAAGAGGGGTGTGTATATAGAGAGAGAGGAGAGTACCAGAAGAGAGGAGGGAGAATGTGGGGAAAAGGAGAGCATAAGGAGAAAAGGGGTGTACAAGAACAGAGGGTACAGTATGAGGAGAAAGGGAAGAGTATAAACAGATGGGGGATTATGAAGAGTGAAAGGGGTATGAGGAGAGAGGGAGGAGTATGACGAGAGGAGCAAATATAAAGAGAGAGGTCAGTATGAGAAGATGGGGAGTATGAGGAAAGTGCTGCAGAGTGTTATGCAGGGAGACAGGGAGGAGTAAGAGAAGAGAGCAGGGAGTATGAAGAGAAAGGAGAAGTATAAAGAGAGAGGAGCAAAAATGAGAAGAGAAGAGGAATATGAAGAGAGACAGGAAAATATGAACACAGAGAAGGAGTATGAGGACAAAAGGGAATATAAGACAAAGGGGGTAGTATGAGGAGACAGGGAAAAGTACGAGGAAAGAGGGGAGAATATGAAGACAGAGGGGAGTATAAGGACAGGGAAGAGAATCAGGAGAGAAAGGTGAGAATGAGTAAAGAGGAGAAATATCAGGAGAGAGTGTGGAGTATAAGAAAAGAGAGGAGAAGTGTGAGGAGAGAGGGGTGAGTATGACAAGAGAGAGAAGTATGAGAAAAGAATTGGGGGTATGTGCAAAGAAGAGCGAGTATAAGAAGAAAGGGAGAATATAAGGAGAGAAGAGTATGTATGAAGAGAGAGGAAGGAATATAAAGAGAGAGAGAGAGACAAAAATGTAGGGAAAAGACAAATATAAGGGAAGACTGAGTGTATAAGGAGAGAGGGGGTACTATGAGAAGACAGTAGGAACTATGAGGACAGGGTTGAATATGAAGACAGGAGGGAATATGAAGAGTAGGGGAAGTATGGAAAAAGAGGGGCAAGTATGAGGAGAAAAGAGAAGTATAAGGAGAGAGGAGTGTGCATGAGGAGAGAAAGGAGAGCAAGAGAAGAAAGGGAAAAGAATGTGGAGAATTAGAAAAGAGAGGGTGTATTAGGAGACAAAGGGTACTATGAAGACAGAAAAAATAATGAACAGATGGAAGAGTATGAGGAGTAAAGGAGGTATGAGGAGAGAGGTGGGAGTATGAGGAGAGAAAAAAGAGTAAGAGGAGAGAGAGACGGAGTGTGAGGAGAGAGGGGTGAATATGAAAACAGGGGGGAGTATAAGGACAGGGGTAGTATGAAATGACAAAGGTGAGAATGAGGAAAGAGGGGGGATATCAGGAGAGAGTAGGGAGTATAAGGAAAGCGAGAAGAAGTGTGAGGAGAGAGGGGGGAATATGAGAAGAGAGAGGAGTATGAGAAGAGAACAGAGAGTATGTGCAAAGAGGGGCGAGTATAACAAGAAAGGAGGAGTATAAGGAGAGAAGAATATGTATGAGGAGAGAGCAGGGAATATGAAGAGAGACAGAGAGAAGAATGTGGAGCAAAGAGGAATATGAACACAAAGAAGGGGAGTATGAGGACAGAACAGAATATAAGAAAAAGGGGGTACTATGAAGAAAGAGGAAGGAGTAAGAGGAGAGAGGGTGAAGTATGACAAGAGAAGGTGGAAAATATGGAAAAAGGGGCAAATATAAGTCCTTAATGTACACAGAAGCACAGTGTGGTATTAGACAAAAAAATATGACACCATGCATTTTACCAAAACACATTTACTACTGTTAAACGGTTAAGTGACTGCACACATTCCATGTGTATAACTACTACATTTCAGTGAACAACACTGACTCATTTTGAAAATGCATATGCAATTTACTACATTATTTTTGCCAACATTACATCAAAAAAAGTGACACAATAGAACAACAAAGACGCGCAAGGGGCTTGTAAATCTTCCCAGAGTGTATGCAGAGAGAGAGGGTGGAGTAGGAGGAGAAAACAAGGAGTATGAAGAGAAAGATGAAGTATGAAGAGAGAGGAGGAAAATGAGGAGACAGGAGGAATATAAGGAGAGACAGGGAAATATGAACACAAAGAAGGGGAGTATGAGGACCAAGGATAATATAAGAAAAAGGGGGTACTATGAAGAGAGAGGGAGGAGTAACAGGAGAGAGGGGGGAGTATGACAAGAGAGGGTGGAAAATATGAAAAAAGAGGCGAATATAATTCCTTAATGTACACAGACGCACAGTGTGACATTAGACAAAGAAATATGAGTCCATGCATTTTACCAAAACACGTTTACTACTTTAAAACGTTTAAGTGACTGCACACATTCCATGTATATAACTACTACATTTCAGTGGACAACCCTGACTCATTTTGCAAATACTTATGCAATTTACTACATTATACAGCCAAAATTAGAGTAACCATGGGTGGACGTTGTACGGGGGATTTTGTTTCAGAAAAAGGGGTTAGACAGGGGTGCATCCTTGCTCCCCTGTTGTTCACATTATATGTGAACGCTCTGGAACCCGCACTGAGGGACGTGACTCCCGACATTCCGCGTGTAGGGGAGCAGGGGATTCCTGTTCTCCTTTACGCGGATGACGCGGTTCTTCTTGCACGTACTGGGGTGGGGCTCCAACGTCTCTTGGACGCATTTGAAATCTTTATGGGCTCTCTTGATTTAAAAATAAACGTGAAGAAATCCCAAATTATGTTTATGGGCAGCGCAGCAAGGAAAAACTGCCATAAATCCTTTTTTTGCGGACGGTAGAAGCTGGCTCGAGTAGCTTCTTTCCCTTACTTAGGGATCACTTTTGATGAAAAGGGTAACTGGGGCCCCCAGCTAAAGAATAGAGTAATCTCGTTAGCTAGAACATCTTCAGCTCTCCAGGGGTTCTCCAAAAAACTGGGTGGTAGGCCTATTGCAGCCATCATGAAAATTTATAGGGCTAAATGTATCTCTGTTGCTTCATATGGTAGCTCAATTTGGGGCTACAGGGCCTTAGCCCCCCTACAGATCATGGAAAATAAATGTTTCAGATCTGTCCTCAGTGTTCCACAGTCAACCCCGTCCTATACTGCACACCTGGAACTTGGGGAAGGCTACATCTCAGATTTGATAAAAACAGCACCTCTTGTAGCCTGGTTGAGGATGTGGCTTAACAAGGAAATTCCCCTAAACCACATCATTATGAAAGATTGTTTGTGCTTGGATAGAGTTAATAATATCAAGTGGTTGACGTATATTAAGGAAAATTTCATCAAGATAGGGAGACCGGAGTTATATTCAGTTATAGAGTCTATTACACCCAAAGATATTGCATTAACAAAGTGTGCAATGAGTGAGCTTTTATCCCTGGAAAGAGAAGAGAGGGAGTTAAAAAAAACAAGTGTTAGGGCCAGCATAATATTATCTATACATGTCGGCCCAGAAAGCTACCTGAACACGGTGACTCATCCTTACCACAGGTTTATTCTAACACGGTTTCGTTTTAATCTGATACATTTTAATCTTGGTTTTTATCCTGTTTGGAATACCCCAGAAAAGGCGTTACCATGCTCTTGCGATCATTTCTCCGTACAAAATACCATGCACTTAGTGATGTTTTGTGGGCATTACACTAAGGCGAGGAGGAAGTTTCTTGTGCCCATTCTACAGGAGGCTGGATTTACTCAAGTAAAACCTGCTCTTATTTATCTACAGCTTTTAGGGACTCCAAGGATTATGTTCCATGTGGCTAGTTTCCTAGTGAGTTCCATTAGGAGCAGGAACATTAGGTTAAAAACCAGAACAAATCCTACCTCATCAGTATAGTATATAAAGTTTAAACAGAATTTTATAAAAGGCACTTTTTTTTACTGTAATAGGACTAGTAACGGTGGTATATTGGTTTTAGATTATTGGTTTTAGATTTGTGGTATTTTAGATTTGTTGTATTTTAGGGATCTAGGTACTTGTACATTGCACTATATGTTTGATCTCTTGTATGACTTCTTATGTATTTTAACTGTCTTTTAAATAATGTATTTATTGCACATGTATTTTAAATTTGTATTTTGCCATTGGCTTTATATGATATTAAGTTATCGCAATAAAGTATTTTGACTGACTGACTACTACATTATTTTTGCCAACATTACATCAAAAAAGTGACACAACAGAACAACAAAGACGCGCAAGGGGCTTGTAAATCTGCCCCACAGTGTATCAAGGAAGAGAGTGAGGAGTAAGAGGAGAGAACAGGGGGTATGAAGAGAAAGATGAAGTATGAAGAGAGAGGGGGGAAATGAGGAGACAGTTGGAATATGAGGAGAGACAGGGAAATATGAAGACAAAGAAGGGGAGTACGAGGACAGAGGAGAATATAAGAAAAAGGGGGTACTATGAAGAGAGAGGGAGGAGTAACAGGAGAGAGGGGGAAGTATGATAAGAGAGGGTGGAAAATATGGAAAAAGGGGAGAATATAATTCCTTAATGTACACAGACGCACAGCGTGATATTAGACAAAAAAATATGAGACCATGCATTTTACCAAAACGCATTTACTACTGTAAAACGGTTAAGTGACTGCACACATTCCATGTATATAACTACTACATTTCAGTAGACAACACTGACTAATTTTGCAAATACATATGCAATTTACTACATTATTTTTACCAACATTACATCAAAAAAGTTAAACAATACAACAACAAAAAGACAAAAGAGGCTTGTAAATCTGCCAAAAGTGTATGCAGCAGTGTATGTATACTGACTGCAAAATTGTAGATTTAGAACCCAAGCCTAATTCTAAACAAGCAGCACTATTAACTACTCAACAACTGAAAAAGTGACTGCACTAAACACATTAACTTACCAAATGATTTTATCACAATAGTTATCCAAATGCAGACAAACTCAGAAGACGATTCTACACTCTTTAGAAGGATAAACACATTACTCTTACTAAAAACAAAATCTACCACATATGTTCCCTTACAAGTTATCAACTCACCTTTCAAATTGATTTGTAGATTAAGAAGGATGCCACTCACACAGCAGATATTCTTATACAGAATCTCTCTACTTCAGTGCTTGCAGCAGAACCAAAAAATGGCACATTTTCCCTCTCAATTTACACATGTATACACGTTAAGAACATTGATTGATTGATTGAATCAAATTCCTTTACACATTAATTCAAAACCAAACACACATTTCTATTGTTTGAACATTTGAACCCATTCCAACAGACAGAACTTTGCACCATACCCCCAACAGATAATGCAAATGTCAACTGTCCACAGATGTCAAAAGTTCAGCACACTGTAAAACACTCCTGCTCAACAAGTTTAGACTCTGCATAGGTACTTACTTATAAGTACCAATAAAGAGAAATGCTCTTATTAGAACCAACAAACATCTAAACACATAAGCTTGAGAGATACCTATAAAATATATTTTTTTAATAGATTTTTTCTTGCTTAGGTACGCTTACAAGATGACTTACAGACTTTGCACCGTACGTTGTACGTACGTGCATGGTACGCGCACGGTAAATCTACGGAAAAAAATAATAGCCTCTATCACTAATATTTATAATCCCCGGGGACCCCATCCCCCGGGGCTGAAATACAATGTTGGGGACCGTGGAGGGAGCCCCAATGCCCCCACGGTCCCAGTCGGCTCCCCGCATCCTTCGGGAGCCGGCATTGCTTTTAGTCAGAGAGAGCAGTTTACATGCTGCTCTCCCTAAGGAAAAGCAATCTGCTTCCCTACTTGAAAGAGAGAGCAGGTTAACCAGCGCTATCTTTCAAACAGGAATGCATTTTGCTATGGTAGGGTGGGAGCTGTGAGGCTCCTGCCCTACCATAGCAAACAGCAGTGTCCCCGGGGGTAGGCACCCCAGGACACTGCAGGAGCCGGCCCTGGGGGGTGGCGGTCCCCAGGGCCATCAAAGGCGGCCCCCCTCCCAACATTGAAAAGCCCCGGGGGGTGGTGGTCCCCGGGACTGGGGGGTCCGTCACCCCCTATTTTCAATATTAGGACCCCGGGGAGGTGGCAGTCCCCGGGGCGTGTGGGGGGCTTGAGCCCCCCCACACAGGTTTTTTTAATAATAAGAAGCCCTGGAGGTGGCAGTCCCCGGGGCTGCAGGGGAGCCATGAGCCACCTGCATACATATAGTTAAAGCCCCGGGGGGTGGGGTTCCCCCTCTGGGCCCTCCATTATCGAAAAAACATTGCCCCCATGATTTGGCCCCCCTGGGGATAATTAAGAATAAAGGGGACTTCGTTTTTTTTTTTCACCGCGTACGCATACCATACGAGTATCCCGCGATTTGGGGCCTAAGGATCCATGTGGGACCCCCTGAGCACGCCTAGGGTGTCAGGATGTTTCTACCCCGCCCCCTTTGCGTTTATTTTGCGGTTCTTTCACTGCTTTCTTATGCCTCGGTTCTACCGAGGCACAAGATGGTTGCCAACACTTCCTGGTTTGGAGTGTTGACAGACAGTTGAGAGCCAATCAGCATGCAGCTCGTGCTCGTAATCGTACGTTTTGCGGTACGCTTACCGTACGCGTACGGTACTTCGTCTATAGATATATCAATGATTTGGTGTAATTCCGTTCAGCAGTTCGGGCTGTAGCCTCACTTAAAGAACCCTATGGAAAATTGAATGGGGAAAACACGTTTGATGAATCCCAAATGCAAAAATTGCACTCGCAAAGGGTCAGATTCTCAGAATCTGGCCCATCACAAGCGCAATTGAGCTTGATGAATCTGGCTGCAGGTCCTAACTATAACTAGCTACTGGCGACCGCCAGTAGGTAATATATATATATATATATAGATAGATATTCTTTACCACACCAAACTTTTCCATTCAAAGAAGGCGCTGACTCCGTGAATCTTAGTTCAAAACGTTTATTCCATGTTCAGTTGCTGCTCAGACGCGTTTCGGCGGCTTGCTCCCGCCTTGCTCACTAACATCTGTATTGCTAAATCTTAGCCTCTTTATACATGTTAATTAAGTCATGTGATACATTTATCTGCCATTTGACTGGCTGTTACTCTGTCAAACATGGACCCACCCTGTGAATTACCATAACTAGTTAATGACTTGCACATTTCATTGTTACATGTTAGTCTTTCTTCACTAGTTATATGTAACATTTGAAAAAACATCCTTAGAAATTATACATTACAATAAATTAAATTAAAATATGCCTTCCCATTACCACAAGTTTCCAAAATAAACGATTTTGACCCATTAAACACAATTAATATTGCCCCTTAAAAGATGTCCTTTTGCACGTGATACCTCCTAGGATGAGTCTGTTGTTCATATATGTTATTTTAGTTACTGCCTACTCATCCCATGAGTCACTGTATGGGCCTATCCAATCCTCCCATGTTAACCTAAGCCCACAATACGACATGTGTCGCTCTGTAATTGGATGCGCACAATCGCGCTTCTGACACAAAGGTTTCTCTGGTTTAGGAAACCGGTGATTAGTCTTTTCTCAGCCTGTGCCGCTGAGACTGCATGACACGTATACTCGAGGTGAGTGTGTGATTTGTGTCTTCGTGTCTACTTGTATGAGCGCTCGGACATGCGGCCTGCATACTTGCATTATTCATTGTTTTTGGCCGTCTTAGCGAGTCACTCAATGTTATATACTGTTACCAGGCAACTGCTGATAGCGAATTATCACCGTGACCTTTCCTTCGGCCCCAATTATGAGACCGTGCGGAATGCCTGCCCTAACCGGGAAGGGGGAGGATGTTTAATGGAACTTGACCGGAGTCGTGCTGATTCAGACATGGGGACCTGTCAAACTATAGCGGCGGGAGGCAGTTGGGTGTGGTGCCATAGAGTGTGTAACCTCACTGGCACTGTTTAACATGTAAATTATAGAACGTGAGTGTATAATGCTTAGAGCATCAGATGGTTATGAGTGGTACTGAGGGAAGGGACAGAAGGAAGAACAAATCGATTTACTGTTCAAATATGGACACTTAAAGCCTCATCCGCGTTCAATCCAGACGGGATTTTAGAGTTTAGGAGAATAATGTACCTAGACTCCAGGCGGCGTAAAGCCAATTTGCGATTTCCGCCTCTGACATTCCTGGGTATACTGTCAATGACAAAATACGTAAGGCCTGTTGCATTGCCACCATGGTTCTCGTGTATGTGTCTAGCTACTGGGTAAGCTGGATCTTCATTTGTAATAGCACGCAAGTGCTGCAAAATTCTTACGTGAGCAGGGTGGATAGTTGATCCCACATACCTTTTCCCACACTCACAGGTGAGCACGTATACCGCATACTCAGTTTTGCATGTATAGGCTTCCCTAATTTTGTAAGGGAAACGCCTAAAAGGTACATCCACACTCGATGTGTTTTTACCATGGTTGCAGGCTTTGCACTTACTGCATTTTCTGAATCCTTTCTGTGCCTGGAACCAGTCCCTGGGTTTTTTGGATTTCACAACAGGGGCATTACAGACTAATTCGCTACGCATTGACTTGGCTTTTCTGAATGATACTAAGGGTGTTTTGCCCACCATATGACCTATTGTAGGGTCATTGCGGATAAGCGGCCAGTGCCTAGTTAAGATTTTGCGGAGGTTCGCATGATACCGGTTGAATCCTGTTATCAACCTTGGCGGTTGCCTCTCTTGTTTGTCATGCACTTTCTCTGTTACCTTCGGGAACAATAATTCATTTTGGGTCTTTTTGTTACATTTAGCTTCTGCACTCTTGCAAGTTTTGGATGTGTATCCCCTTTGCAGTAATCTCGAAAACAGGTTCTGTTTGGCTTCTTTTAATCCCTCATTTGTGCTACAGTTGCGTGTCATTCTCAGACATTCTGCATAGGGGATTGATTGTTTGAGTGGAGTTGGGTGAAAACTATGGGCGTGCAAGATAGCATTGCCTGCTGTTGGCTTACGGTAGGTACGTGTTTGAATTTTATCATTTTCAACATACAGTTCTAGGTCTAAAAACTGAATACTTTCTCTGCTACTGCTGCAGGTAAACTTTAAATTCAAAGCATTTTCATTTAAGCTTTCAGCTAATTCCATCGCACTCTCCACACTTCCCTCCCACAAAATGAAAATATCATCAATAAATCTTTTGTATATGATCACACTGTTGGTCATAATTTCCGGGTATAGTGCCCACAGTACCTGCTCCTCCCACCAGCCCATATGTAGATTCGCATAGCTGGGGGAGAAGCAAGTACCCATGGCCGAACCTTGAACCTGCTTATAGTGTAACCTATCAAAAATGAATGTATTGTTCGTAAGGCACCATTCAGTCATTTCAAGTATCATTCTTGTGTGTTCAAACAAATGTATTGGTCTTTTGCCCAGATAGTGCTTGATTGCGTTCAGGCCGTCGCTGTGTCTGATGCTGGTGTAGAGGGATTGCACATCCATAGTCATAAAGAGATACTGTTCTTTCCACTTGACATCATATACTTTTTGGAGGAAGTCCCCTGTGTCCCTTATGTATGCAGGAAGTTTTTTAACCTCCGGTTGCAAAAAGTGATCCACAAAGATGCTGGTGTTCTCAAACAAACTCCCAATCGCTGATATTATTGGTCTTCCAGGAGGTGTTTTGTCGTCTTTGTGTATCTTGGGAATAAGGTACAATTGCGCTGTCACAGGGTAATCGTTTTTTAGGAACTCAAACTCTTTTTTACTCAGCAAGCCTTTTCCACGCCAATTGTACAGTTCGTGATGGTATTTCTCCTGTATACCTATCATGTTAGTTGGTGTTATCCTTGTGTAGCATTCGCGGTCTTGTAATTGGCTTTGAGCTTCTTTATTATACATTTCCAAAGGCCATAGGACCACGTTGCCCCCTTTGTCAGACCACCTTACCACAATGTCTGATCTTGCCTTAATTTTTGTGATTACTTCACTGTATTTCCGTGTGTGGTCTTGATTTTGGCGGTTTCGTTCCTTTGTGCTCAATATTGATAAGTCTTTCAGATCTTTGGTTACGCACTCTGAAAACAGGTCTAGTCCATCTTTTGGCATTGCTGGCATCAAGGTTGATTTCGGTTTTAAATCTGTTTCAATTTTTTGATAAATGTTTATGTCTGATCTCAAGGCTGCCCCACTTGGTGTGACTGCATCATTCGTGTCCTCATTTAGGTCTTCTAGGTCTATCATGGCTTGTAACGTCTCCATATGTGCCACACTCAGCATTTGATCTGTGTTAGTCGTTTCCGGCATTTCAGGGCTTTTTTGATTAGAATTGGTAAAATATTTTTGTAGTTTCAGTTTGCGAATATATAAGAACAGGTCAATTCGTGTTTGCGCATAATCAAAGTTCGTGTTTCTGCAGAACGTTAGACCTAGCGATAAAATTTCCATTTCTTCTGGGGATAGTATCAAGTCTGATAGATTTATAACTGTGTTGTTGTTGGTTTTGTCTATCATCGGCGTCTGTTGCGTCTGTATGTTTGCTTGTTTGGTTTTTGTGCTTGATTTCCCCCATCTCCTGTTTTTTCTCCTCTTGCTTTTTGTTGGCGTTTTTCGTTCGGTCGATTCCTTCCCCCTCCATCTTCCTGGTTTGGCGGAATCCGTGGGCGCAATGTTCTGAGGCGCTGTGTGCGTAAAAAAGCCAATTCCTGCGCAGGGGTTGGAGTTGGACCAGATCTTTCCGTGCTTTGATTACTCTCATCCGTCTCATATTCTGAGCTTAATTCAATTTCACTTTGCTCAGTAGGTACTGGTTGTCCGGCCGTTACCAATGGTTGTCGTCTGATTTGGTCGAATTTCCTTGCAAACGTGTAAATTCTACCGTTCAAGTAATCATTCCGATCCCTCTGGAATTTTATCGCTTTCCTTTCTTTAATTTCATTCTCATGTTTTTCTACTCTGGTTTTTATTTCTGTCATTCGTTCTGTAATATCGTCGATGTTCTCTTTAGTGTCTAGTTCTTTCAATATTTCCTCTATGCGATTGATCATTTTTTCTCTGTCACTTATTGCAAACTGGATGAGGATTCTCAACATATTTTCAGAGGATTTGGCACTGTTGTCTGCCCACATTTCAAGCATTTTTGGATCTGGGTCCTCATAAGTAGGTGCAACCAAAACCCTTAATCCTCGTGGAACTCTTTTCACCTCAAGATATCTGCTGAGGGATTTTACTTCCCACCACTTCGCAACTTCTTTTTTGCGCAATTTCTCCAATTCATTTAATAGTTGTTTTGTTTCATCTTTCTCAGTTATTGGTCCCTGTGCACCTGAGCCGGTCTTTTTACTTTTGCCTGTGTCCGTATCAGTGAAAATGTCTAGTGCTGCTTCCTCTCTTCCCTTTTCCCACTCCGCAGCCATACTGATAGTTTGTTTGTTAGGTGTTGACGTTTGCACAGATTCACTGTCCGTGTGATTTTTTGCGCCACAGCAGGACTCGCTCTCCCTTGAACCACAGTCCCAGGCCCGCTTCCTGCTACTCTCTACGGGTGTCGGCTTACCTTAAAATCTTCGATTACTCTCCAGCGATCGTCGATCTCTGGGCAGCCGATCCACGCAGATTTTGCAGGTTACTCGGGTTCTTCTGTGTTCCGGTTCTGGGGGGCACTGTGTGTCTTTTGAAAAAAGTTCAACCACGGGATGTCCTTATCAACACAGTGCAGCCAAATCGAGGAGGGTCAGCGTTGGGTTTCCAGGACTGAAACCCCTTGTATTCTTTACCACACCAAACTTTTCCATTCAAAGAAGGCGCTGACTCCGTGAATCTTAGTTCAAAACGTTTATTCCATGTTCAGTTGCTGCTCAGACGCGTTTCGGCGGCTTGCTCCCGCCTTGCTCACTAACATCTGTATTGCTAAATCTTAGCCTCTTTATACATGTTAATTAAGTCATGTGATACATTTATCTGCCATTTGACTGGCTGTTACTCTGTCAAACATGGACCCACCCTGTGAATTACCATAACTAGTTAATGACTTGCACATTTCATTGTTACATGTTAGTCTTTCTTCACTAGTTATATGTAACATTTGAAAAAACATCCTTAGAAATTATACATTACAATAAATTAAATTAAAATATGCCTTCCCATTACCACAAGTTTCCAAAATAAACGATTTTGACCCATTAAACACAATTAATATTGCCCCTTAAAAGATGTCCTTTTGCACGTGATACCTCCTAGGATGAGTCTGTTGTTCATATATGTTATTTATATATATATATGCCCCTTAAAACAGTTTAGCAGAATTGTAAACGGAAAGGAATCCATATTAACCCACTTGTGATACCATTAGGGGCCAATGATTTCTGTGTTACAGTGATGACTGTCATTCCCTGAGCTACAGGTAATTGAGTGTGTCATTCTCCATCAGTGGAAAATAATCTAGCTCATATTCCTAGTGTTGATGCAAATGAAGATTCAATATGTTTCATTGCCTGGTTAGCAACTTTACAGCTGTTTCTAACTGCATTTGATTCCATAAAAGATCAGTCTGATCCATAAATGTAGCAAATAATGTAAGTCCTTAAAATATATATATTGACCTAAATGGATCCTACGGCCATGGTGCTAAGCATTACCAGTAAGGCATGTATGGTCTTCATCATCATTCTGTATTGCAGCTTTTGTTCCCCTTTTGTTGCTGCATAATCAGTGGAGTCTATACGAATATCACCCCCATTCAGTTAATTTGTTCCAATATTATTGATGCCAGAACGCCAGTCGCAGGCAGCTGGCTGTGCCTTGGCCGCTCACCAGAGTGTTATTTACGGAGCTTCATCCGCCGCCAAACTTCCTTGAGCCCGAGCCTGAGCCCCGTAACCCGATTCCTCTCTAGGGGCCCGGAGCTCTGATGTGAGAGACATGAGAGACGGCCGGTGGTTAGGCAGTGCGGCGCAGAGGCAGAGCGCTCTGTGCTTCCAGGTCCTGGTTTCCGCGTCCTCTGTACGACGACGACGAGAGAGCTGCGAGAGCGAAGCAGCAAGAGAGCAGCAAATGAGGGGAGAGTGGGAGAGCAGCTCTGCAGATCGCCTCAGCAGAGTGTTGGCAGATGCTGATAGACGCAAATAGACGCCGCCCAGTTAACAGCTACCGGTAAGCTTGGCACCCGGTTCTTTCTTGTAGCGCGTCCTCCTCTTGCCCCTCCCCTCCCCTGCATAACAGTATTGGTCCACGGCCCCCGGACTCCGGACCCCGGACCCTGAAAAGAGGTGCCCCTGTTGGCGGACCACTAAACCGATTGTGATTGGCGCGTCTGGACACTTGTGGGGTCGCTGGGGAGTGCAGGAACAAAATATCGAGTGGTTACCATCGAGGATTGAGGATTGTGGATGGCGATTGTTTATCAGGATTGTCAAAAGGGTCTGCTAAGGACGGGTGGCATAGAGTGAAGCCAATTTAGTGAAGCAGTGACGGGTTTTTTGTTCTTCCTCACCCACAGCTTCGGTTGTTTGGCACTTGGCGTCCAGATTGCCAACATCCTGCCATCTTTCATCACTCTTCTGCAAGGAAATAGCAAGTAAACAGCCATCAGAGCGCGTACCAGTCAATTTATTCTTGCCCCGTAGGACCCCAGTTCTTGCTTCAGCAACCAGCATCAGACAAATGATTAGCCCAAGACAAAGCTTCAAGGAGTTACAAAGGGTAACAGGGGCTGTTGAAGGAACTTTCTCCCTGGCATCTGAACTGCTGGTAGAAAAGGGCTGTCTCGGTGGCGTAGTTGGCAGTGTGTGGACTAATCTATTCCCTGGCTATTAAGTTTGAGTATTAAGTTAATAAGTCTTTGGGAGCACAAGTACAATGAGGTCCGGTAAAGTGAGGAAGGCACCAGGTGATAAGACATCTGCCTCAAGGGGAGCACTCAAACGGAAAAGAATTGACAAAATGAACGCAAACAAGGCAAGCAACACATTACAAAATCTACTAATTTCACCAATAGCCTCCCTATTGGAAAAGTCCATCTCAAATAGGAACTCTGCGATATCGCGATTCCAGTTTTTGAAAGACCCTGGGGGAAAGTATTGTTTTCCTCAACGAAGGGTGTTATGGGTCTGTCATCTCCCATCGCCCCCATCGCTCCGAGTACCCCTGAAAAAAATTCTGCACTCACTGTTCAACGGTTGGACAATGCTACCTATATATCTGCCTCAGGAAAACTAAGTCCTCAATCATCTAAAACCTGTGATTCCCCTAAAGGGTCTGAACAACTGGAAAATACTGACTACAAAAAAAGGCCATCAGGGGAAAAAAGAGGCACAATTACATCAGCAGTAGTACACTCTGCCTTCGATGAGGCTAAATTCATAACCACACAGCTACAGTCTCCAATAAATTCAATACATCAAATTCCAAGCTCAGAAACATCATTAGAATTCCAACTTGACCATATGCTAGCATTGGATTCGAGCCCTGATGAACTTTCCCTCTTTCGGCCTAACCGAAGCCATTTACCAGACAAAAGTAAAGAGAATGATGCATTGGCTGTTTTAAATTCCATCAACGAAGAGTCAGTTATAGTAGCTGAAAAGGGGAGTAATGAAGAGGTCAAGCCACTGGCCAATATGCGTCTTAAAGAAATTCCACATAGGCCAATGGGCCATAGTGAGGCACATTCACCAACAGTTAATGTAAGGCACAATAATCCATCAAATGATGAAGCAAAGACTAATTTAACTAAGGACGCGGCATTGCTGGATCTAGTCGCTCCACTTTTACAAGCTCTTCAAACATCAACAACGACTCTGATAATGCAATCTGACAAGTTGGACATTCAAATTGATTTGAAGAATATTATGGCTTCGTATATTGCGGGGATTAAACGAAATTAGATCATCTAAACAGTCTAATAAATAGAGCACAAGCAAAAACATACCAACTTCAATCCACCTGTTCTTGCGGACCAGTTCTTGAAAAATTGAGCTCACTACCGATTATTCTAAAACAAATACTCACTTTAAACCAAAGAGTCATCAATTCTGATACGGAGTCCGATAGACTGTATATGCCTAAAAACAACCATTATTCACCAGTCGAAAAAAATCCAGTATCAGAGTTACTCAACAAAGAAGACAGCCCTGGACCCGGAAACATTAAAACAAGTGAAGACTTAAATGTAATAACCATTACTGAGGTAATTATTGCAGAGCCAACAAAGCAGAACCTAACAAAGAGACAGAGGAAAAAAGAGCGGAAAGCTAGAAATAAGAAATGCGAAGCAGACCCTCATTCAGGCAACGGTATATACCCCATCTTCTCAAATTTAGACCCAGGAATAACAAAAGAGGATTGTGCTAGTGAACGTTGCTCTGAGGTGATAGATAAATTTGAATTTAAACTTTATTGTTTAGTTAATTAAAAACATAACAATTTCGTTAACAGTACACAACCAATATTAAAAATTTAGGGACTCATTAAAAGAAGAAGTCATATAATAATTAGGTATAAACTAAATAAAATCTGAATAATTTTCCTTCTAATTCTAAAATCAGATTAAAAGAAAGAGAGATAAGGACTTAGACAGTTCACCCTGAAATTCCCTTTGATGTCAGTAAATTTACTTAGACATCTATGACCATATAAGGAAAAGGTCCTTCAATGATGGTCTTTATTATAACATGCATGCTTTTTACAAAAATCTAACTGCATTAGTTAAAGGCCTGTTATTAGAAATCAAGCAGTGTAACCGAAGGTTCTGAAGAAAGCCAAATTACCCTTAGGGGCAGTATATTGGCTGAAACATGTCGACCTAAATCAACACCTTGGATAATTATATCCTTAGAGCGTTGCAATATTTTTTAATCTAGCCCCTAATCCTATAGTATTAAAGAATTTTGATTACAATTTGGAGGTTATTTTAGCACACTCACACCTCCTGCCTTCACTTATATTTACTACTCTAAGAACTCCACATACAAACAGTCTAATAAATAGAGCACAAGCAAAAACATACCAACTTCAATCCACCTGTTCTTGCTGACCAGTTCTTGAAAAATTGAGCTCACTACCGATTATTCTAGAACAAATACTCACTCTAAACCAAAGAGTCATCAATTCTGATACGGAGTCCGATAGACTGTATATCCCTAAAAACAACCATTATTCACCAGTCGAAAAAAATCCAGTATCAGAGTTACTCAACAAAGAAGACAGCCGTGGACCCGGAAACATTAAAACAAGTGAAGACTTTAATGTAATAACCATTACTGAGGTAATTATTGCAGAGCCAACAAAGCAGAACCTAACAAAGAGACAGAGGAAAAAAGAGCAGAAAGCTAGAAATAAGAAATGCGAAGCAGACCCTCATTCAGGCAACGGTATATACCCCATCTTCTCAAATTTAGACCCAGGAATAACAAAAGAGGATTGTGCTAGTGAACGTTGCTCTGAGGTGATAGATAGAGATGATACATCTAATAGAGACATGCCGATGACCAAAAAGGAACCTAACGGCTCCCAATTACCAGGCAGTGTGATTAGTCCCTTGCAAACTGCAAAAAATCAGCAGAATGAGATGCCAAGAGGGAATCATTTGTCCATCCCAACTTTCGACAAAAATTAGATTGAAAATAGTGATCTTGGTTCTAAAGAGCTCCCGCAGTCCAAAGATATTCGGAAGAGTATGTCTCCTCAAGAGTCAACCACAGTCCGGGAAAATTACAACAAAGAGGGGAGTTTACAATTCACCTGTACTATACCAAAATCAATACCACTAATATCGCAAGTTGCTAATCACTAAGCAGGTAAAAAGAGGACTTCTGATTGCATAACCAGTCATGCCCAAATACACCTGGGTACTGAAGCCGGGGCAAAGGTATTGTCTGTCTTTTCTACACAAACAGTGTCCGAATCGGAAATTCCAGTCATCAGTGATAATCCTCGCAGTGAGCTTCAAAGATCATCGTCAGAAACCCAGAACAATCTGATTCAGGGAAAATTGAATTTTTGTGTAAGGAACAAAGAGAGAATACAAGTAAAGGAGGTGGACGGCATCAAATTAAGGATGGGTTCTTCCAACTCTGGCAAAGAGTGTCATCAAATTATTTGGTCTCCAGAGTATAAAACACAGGGCCATCACGATATATTGAATAGGGGCATATTATTATATGCTATTTGATTCGACTTATATTTAATCGGTCAGATCTTCCGTTTTTCATTTAACGTACTCGGGAGCCAGTTCCAGTTATCTTTGGATAGTTGTAATTCCCCAATTTTATCGGCGTCCAATCCTTCCCAAGTATGAGCTGTATCGCTTCTACCTTTGGCATTGTGTAAAATTGAATAGACTTATGTGAACGAAATTCTGAGATTTTCCTGGTGAGTTGCACACCGCTAGGTTTCTTCAATGGAAACGGATAATGTGGGGAAGTGGGCTTTGATAATTGAATGCCCCATGTTTGAAATAGGTCTGATCTTCCCAGGATTGCTTGCACTATTCCTAGAATTTTCCATGTAGTCAATGTTTGTTCATTTGTAATATCATTGGACCCTTTAAGAAATTGAACCTGTTCAAGTTCTGTTGATTTAATATCTCCGAGATCCTCAATTTCAGCCATGAGTTTCAGATTATTACATGTTTTATCATGGAACATAGCTGGCGCAAAAGGATTCGCACTGGATGAATGGGCGGAGTGCGATATAATCGTGTTACAAGAAACATGGTTACAAGAAGAAATTCCTCTGGTTGGCTTTATATACTACACTGTTGCTGTGGAAAAATGTAAGATCTATGGTTGTGCCATTGGAGGCCTTTCTGTATATGTATCAACATCATTAAAAATTAACCCTGAACAACTAAAATCTCCTGATCCAAGTATCCAACTAATTAAATTAACAGGACAAAATGCAAGCAAAATCAAGTCGACTATCCTGATTAATTATTACACACAACCTAAATCTCAAGTGAAAAAGATAAAGAATGAGCTACTGTGTAATATAATAATGGGATTTCGTACCACTGAGCCACTGACGAACATTATAATAACTGGCGATTTGAATTCTAACCTGATATACTCCCCTGAGGAAGATGATATATTAACAGTTGATAACATGCATTGGTGTGTTCCAAAACAGATTCAAGATGGGGTAGGAACTCAAAAGGATCATTTAGGGATCCAACTAGTAACAGAACTAGAGTATTTAGGCATGCGTGTCCTGAATGGGAGGACAGAGGAAGATCAACCACCAAGTAAAATCTATTATGGTCCACGTGCCCAATCAACCTTGGACTTTACAATTGTAAGTCTCTCATTAATTCCTCTAGTAATCAGCCTCTATATTGAACATACCCCGATGAGCGATCATGCAATGCTACATTCTAAATTCAACTTCAACATGGAAAGAACGCAACCATCGTACATGTTAGAAGGTCACCTATATACAACTAATTTAAAACGCATAAATTGGTCTAATGCAAACAAAATCGAGTGGTTCTCGATAATAGAGGACACGTTGAATGACTTAGGTAATGCCCCAATTAATAAGATCCAAGCATGGTCTCTATTTCTGGAGAAACTAAAACCCAAAATTAAGATACCTGATATGAAAAGTAACAGAGATGGTTCACAGAAAAAACTATTGAAAGAACTACAAGACCCACAAAGGTATCTTCGAAGAACCCGTAAGAATTTGCAGTCGAACGACAACGGTGCATGTCAATTGTTCACTTTTCTTGCACAAAGGAATTTATATAAAAAGAATGTCTGGGAGTTTAAAAAGAGGATAAATGAGAGTTTCTGGTCCAAACGGCTCTTTAGTTCAAAACTCCTTAATTCAAATACATTCTGGAAAACTATAAATCAATTCCTTTTGGCAAAATTTAAAGTAATTTCATTGAAAACCGCAGGTAATGAATCTGTTTCAAAAAATCAAAACAAAATGATAACAGACAAAGAACAAGGGATTCAGCTATCATCTAGTAATTCATGCAATGTTTCAGGTTCTGAAATCTCATACGATCCTTGCACTGCAGAGGAGATAATAAAAATAATTAAAAAGGGCCAATCCAACAGGGCACCAGGGCCTAATGGCATCCCGCAAGCGGCTTACAAATATGCACCCGAATATTGGAGTTCACTCCTGAGAAACTGTTTGCAGAAGTGCAAATTTATAACCAAGTTCCTGAAAGCTGGCAAGGCTCTATAGTTATGCCAATATATAAAGGTGGAGAAAGAACTAACCCGATTAATTATCGATTAATAGCTTTGCAGGACGTGGAGGCAAAATATTTTGCATCACTTCTTTTAAACGACCTGGTTAATTGGACAAGTGACAGAGAATTGATCCCTATTAATCAAACAGGGTTCAGAAAGGGGATCGGAACATTATCTAATATCTTATCCATCAACATGATAGCGGAAAAATGCTTACGCAGTAAACAGGATTTGAACTTGTGCTTTATAGACTTGCAAGCTGCTTTCGACAGTGTGGACCGAAATTTATTATAGAAGAAATTAAGAGCATGGTCTATACCAGAGAGTCTCCTAAGGGGCCTGTTGCTATTCTACTCAAACACCTGGATTCAAGTGAAACTGGGGGATGGCTCCCGTTTATCGAGAAAAGTGTTTACATCAATTGGTCTAAAACAAGGGTGCGTCCTTGCTCCTCATCTATTCAATCTTTTTATTTCAGATCTTTCCGGGAAACTAAATATCTGTAATGCACACCCTCCGAAATTGGGCAATTTACAGCTCACTCATCTGGCATATGCTGATGATATCGTTCTTATGAGCCTAACGAAGGTTGGTCTATCCAGGTTACTAATAGAACTCTCAGTTTTCCTGTCTGCAAACAAGCTGGCCCTAAACGCAACTAAAACCAAAACAATGTTAATTGCCAATCGCCGTTTAACACACTATAAGATCTGGCTAGAAGGAAAATAGTTGGAGAAGGTATCGAATTACAAATATCTGAAATTTTATATTGACGATAAGCTCGCCTTAATAGACCAGAAAAAATATCTGACCCAAAGAGCAGGAGCCTTAATATTTGGGCTAAACACCCTGTTGAAGAAATTGGAAGGTCCATCCTTAAAACCACTTTTAACAGTGATTGCGAATAAGGTCCTTCCCACTCTGACATATGCAAGTGTAGCTATGTATGGAAAGGATTCGGACCTCTTAAATAATGTAATAACCAACATTTACAAAATGGTCCTTCGACTTCCCAATTCCGCTTCTCCAGCGCAAATGCACCTAGAATTTGGCTTAAAAAAAAAAACGAATCATTGGGAAGACTCTATTCATATATCAAGGTGTGGTACCAGATCAGGAAGAAAGCAACTGACAATAATCTTAATAAATTCTTATGGCAGGAGCTGGAAACTCATAAAAAATCAGAGGCAAATAAATTTTTACTACGGGCATTGGAGGCAACATGTTCGGTAAATCTTTGGGATACAAATTTGCCATTTGCTTCATTCAAACAGGCACTAAACAAAGCGGCCAAATTTCATTCATTGATTATGGATAAAGACATTTTTTCCCATCTCTCCCTCTCTAGGGCCGTGATCAATAGTTACAAGACACTCACCCCGGCAGCCTATTTGGATACAACTTATTCTATCGTTATCAAAAAAAAGCTGATGGCCCTGAGATTTGGTAAATTTCCAACTTTAGCAGCTGAGACCGCTTGGAAACAGTCCGAAGTTGTCACTTGTTGTCTCTGTGGTAGTACAAAAGAAGACTTAATTCATATAATATGCCACTGTAAAATGTTGATCAGGGAACGAACATTCTTCTTAAAGAATATCCTTCGGATTAAGAGACTACGTACTTGCAGAACTGCCATTATTGGAGGCCTGCATTCAACGGCACCTCAAATTAACTGCAAGGTGGTAAAGTTCCTGCAGGCTTTTGAGAAACGCCTTAAAACTATTTGAGTTTATCCATGTTAATAGTCTAAAACAGAAAGACAGCTTGCTATCAAAGATCACCCTGAGATTTTTTTACCTGATACACTACTGTGAGAAGGTGTCCTGGTGCAGAAGGCCACCATCTAGAAAATATATATTGAGAAATCAGAAAGCAAATATGGCAACCGTGCCCTTAAAAATCACTAGGTAACTTCCAAATAGGTGGGGATATCTTTTTTTTCTGTTGGTTTGTTAAGGGTTGGAAAACCTACCACCAAGATAACAGGGATTCACTGTAGGGAATACATTAATCAAATACCTGGGCTATTGCATCAATAATTTGAATTTAAACTTTGTTTAGTTAATTAAAAACATAACAATTTCGTTAACAGTACACAACCAATATTAGAAATTTAGGGACTCATTAAAAGAAGAAGAAGTCATATAATAATTAGGTATAAACGAAATAAAATCTTAATCATTTTCCTTCTAATTCTAAAATCAGATTAAAAGAAAGAGAGATAAGGACTTAGACAGTTCACCCTGAAATTCCCTTTGATGTCAGTAAATTTACTTAGACATCTATGACCATATAAGGAAAAGGTCCTTCAATGATGGTCTTTATTATAACATGCATGCTTTTTACAAAAATCTAACTGCATTAGTTAAAGGCCTGTTATTAGAAATCAAGCAGTGTAACCGAAGGTTCTGAAGAAAGCCAAATTACCCTTAGGGGCAGTATATTGGCTGAAACATGTCGACCTAAATCAACACCTTGGATAATTATATCCTTAGAGCGTTGAAATATTTTTTAATCTAGCCCCTAATCCTATAGTATTAAAGAATTTTGATTACAATTTGGAGGTTATTTTAGCACACTCACACCTCCTGCCTTCACTTATATTTACTACTCTAAGAACTCCACATACAAATGCGTTGAGTCCACCCATAAGAACCTAGTGTCTGGGTGAGCGCCCAATGGTGCTGCATGCCTCAGGTGGTACCTGTGGGAGAGGTCTCTAATAATATATATATATATATATTTACATTTATATATACACACAAAGAACTACTGTTTCAAAAGGTAACCAACACCGATACAATAAAGAAAATCTGAGAACATTTAATGTGAGCACTAATTTACCAGGGTGCCATGACTTACCGATCTCAGATACATTACACACATGCACCTTAAAAAATGTTTGGTTTCATCTCCCATTGTGTATTGCTGATGGGGATCCACCTGATAATCTTGCGCAGCATGCAAAGGGTATTGAAGCAGGAGGAGGCAATTGCATTGACCTGATGCTTCATGGAGAGATCACTGTCCAGGGAAATGCCGAGGTTGCGGGTGTGGTTGATGGGAGTAGGTGAGGGTCCAAGTTCCGAGGGCCACCATGTGTCGTTCCATGGGGAAATGTTCTTTACAAAGAGGATAACTTCAGTCTTGTCTGTGTTTAGTTTCAAGCATTTGGATGTCATCCAGTTGGCAAAGTTGGTCATGGCATCAGTGAGGAAGAGGATGATTTGGGTGTTTTCTGCCTATGAGATGATGTTAATTCCATGGGCGCGCACGATGATGTCCAATGGGGTCATGTAGGCTCAGGCACAATCCCTGGGGGACTCCGCAGATGATGCTCTTGGGTGATACCGATGTGGTGGAGTCTGGTGATGAAGCTGTGGTGGGATACGGTGTCGAAGGTCACTTAGAGGTCGGGGAGAATCAGGGCTGCTGAGTCGCCGCGGTTGAGGATGGCTCAGATGTTGTTGGTTGTGGCTATCAAGGTGTTCTCTGTGCTGTGGTTGAAGTAGGTGCAAAACAACAGTTGATGGACAGAATGCAAAACAGAAGTAGAAGCACGACTGGGAGGCGTTGAGTGGGTTGTTTCTTTCCAAATGGTCGGTGAGTTGGCGGTTGATGCCTTTCTCCAGGACCTTAGCCGGAAAGGGGAGCAGCAAGATTGGGTTGTAATTCTTGAGCTCGCTGTGCTTGGTGGGGGGCTTCTTCAGGATGGGTGTCCCCTCAGTGGGTTTCCAGGCATCAGGGAACATGGTGGTGGGAATGGAAGAGTTGTGGAGTGAGGTAAGTGTGCTGCTGATTTCCGTCAGTCCCAGTATGAAGATGTAGTGGGGGCAGGGGTCTGTCACTGCTCTGGAGTGAATGAAGGTCATGATCGCTGTGGTAACGGACGCGGTGAGTGGGATCCATTTGGTGAGATGGGTGTGGGAGTGGCCAGTGTGTGTCAGGAGCTGGTTGACTTCGGATGGCTGCTGGTCGAAGTTGCTGTAGATGTTTGCTATCTTGTTGTGGAAGTATTTAACCAGGGAGGCACAGAGGGATTTGAAAGGGCGTATCTAGGTCTCAGTGGCCTAAGGGAATGAGAATTCTCTGACGATGCTGAAGAGTTCTTTTGTGTGAATGGTGCTTGCCTCAAAGCAGATGGTCAGGGCACCTTTTTAGACTTCCTTGAGGTGGTGGTGGTGTTTGTTAATGGTCACTTTAAAGTGGTGAGGTTTCATGAGTTTTTGCTGGAGCGCCATCATCTCTCTAGTTGTTTGCACTCACGTTTGAGGGCTCGTAGTTCAGGGGTGAACCAGCTGGTGTGTTTGCTGGATCTACTGGTCCTGCCCATTTTCATGCGGGTGAATTTCTCGGTGCAGTTGGAGAGCCAGTCGGAGAAGTCTTGGATGGCTATCTCAAGGTTGCTGGAGGTATTGGTTCTGTTGGTGTTGAGGGGTGCTGTCCTTTGAGGCTTGGTCATTCTGTTCCTGCGGTGAGCAGGGTGGGTGGGATTGGTGGGTGTCTTGGTGAGCCTGCAATGGAAAAGTGGTGATGCTGTGGTCTGTCCAGGTGAGTTTGGTGGTATGGCTGAATTTGATTCTGTTGCTGACTGTAAAGATGGGGTCCAGGGTGTGTCCTGCGTGTTGTGTGAAGCTGGTGACCAGTTGCATGAGTCCTATGGTTGGCGGAGATGGAGTAATTGGGGTCGTCATGGCGGTTGTTGAGGTTGCTGAGGAGGATGTCGTTTCTAGAGTCGATTGCCAGGGGGGGTGATGAGTTTTGCGATTATATCACAGAAGCCGGGTCAGGCCCGGGGGTCTGTTGGCACGGGTTCCTCTTATAGTTGAGTTTGCGCCGATTCGGATTTGGAAGTTGAGGTGTACCATAACTGATGAGATGTTGCCTTAGGTAGTGGATGCAGGGACTTATTGTAAATATTTTCCCTAATTTAGCTGTGTACTTATTCATGAGACTGTTACTAGATATAAGGAGTTGAGATGTTTGTGGTACTTAGACCTCTCTTACTAGGGCTGAACAGAGTCCAGGTAATTTTGGTATTGTATACTGCATCATACAAGTTGCCAATAATTCAGCTCATATTCATAAATAAACTAGAGGAAAGTACTTGTCTATACAAAATGTTCTAAATATTGAAGCTTTAATTAGTTTCTGGAACTTGGGGTGCACATTTCGACCCCCAACATCGGAGTCAAATACTTTCAGGCACTGGCCGCCCAGCCATGATTCATTGGGGCATATGTATCAAAAAACTGTTTTGCGATTCTCAAATAGCGCTCTTTATGGAATTGCTATTTGAAAATCGCAAAACGCACTGTAAATAAATAATCGTAAACATTTTGCGATTCGGTAATAATCTCAATCGCTATTACCGAATACCAAAATTGCGATTTCTTAATTGCAAATTTGCTATTAAGAAATCACAATTTTATGAATCCGCTATTCAGGAGCAGAAGGATGACATCACAACCAGGAAGTTCCTGTTCCTGATTTGCCTGAGGCTGTGTCAGAGGCTGGGAGCAGGAGCACACCACTCTGAACTGCAACACCATCCAAAACACAATGGACACACAGATGAAGGAAAAGGAGGCAGCTGGAAGGAAGAGAAAACAGAAATTTTGTGAGAGGGAACAGGAGATCCTCATTGAGGAGATGGTTAAGAGCCATGAAGTGCTTTTTGGCAAGAAATCCCTGCACATCCCAGAGTCTGAAAAGCGCAAAGTCCGGCTGGACATACAGGCTAAGGTGAATGCCATAGGTGCGACACAGTGCTCCATTGGAGACCTATGCAAGAGCTGGTATGACATGCGCTCAAGGTCTAAGGACAAGGTTGGCTCCAGACTTGAGGAGGTGAAGAAAACTGGTGGGGTCTATCCACAGAGCCTGCATCCACACCCCTTGAGGAGTTGGTGCAGTCCACCCTACAGTCTGAGAGCATCAGCAGGGTCAAAGATATCAACAGCTCCGTCACGCCCAACACCAGACAAGGTAAGATGCATGCTAATCCATCCCTGACACATTACCCTCTTAAGAACACACTTAGGAATCCCCAATTTCAGTTAGGATGCAACTCCATGCCACATTTTCCTGCCCACCCAGCAATGCATCATGGGAGATCACACATAACACAGTTGAGCAATAAAACACAGCAATGATTCTGCAGTTGACATAAAATAGTAAAACCAAATATGTTACACAGCATTTAGGTAACCAAAATGCAACCAAGTTTATTCAGTGAACAATGGAAAGCAGGACACACAAAAAGTAGTGCTTTTGTTTTTACAGGTGAGCCTACAACACAGGGTGACAACACAGAAACTAAGGTGGCACAACAGCCACAGGTCCAGGCAGGGGAAGAGGACATAGATCAGACAATACAGCCAACACTTGTGCCAAAAAAATGCTGTCACACTGTGCCTCCACTCCCGGAGTTGGAGGGAGAACCTGAAGGCACACAGGATGAAGTACATCCACAGCAAGAAGAGCAGGCATGGCAGGAACATGATCAGCCCCCTATGCACCGTAGGGACGACAGTTGCAGGAGACACAGGCCCAGGGCACAAACCAGCACAGTGGTAGGATATATTCCTTCCGTATTCTCATTCCTGAAAGGTTCAATGGTCAAGGTCCAGCATCTGCAAGCCAAAAGCATGTGATCAATAAACAGGCAGCTGGTGTCTGTCAACCATAATATCACATACATGCAGGAGGGCATTAGAGAGCTCAATCAAACAGTTGCAGAGGGCAATAAGGCCTGTGCAGACAGCATTACTGAAATTATTGGAGCAATCAAAGAGCTCTGTGCTACAATGCAAAGGGACCATGCATCCAGATGCCGAGAGAAACGTCAGTGCACCCGTCTGGATGTATACAGTAAGGCGGTCAACCGTTTGTGCAATGCCACATCTGTACTGTCAAGACGCACTAGGTGATGCAGAACGAAATGGAACACTGCAGCCAGATTGTTGTAAAAGGTCTGGTGCGGGTCACATATGCAGTTGACCAGCTGCAAACAGCAAATATAGGTGGCACAGGTCTCCTGGGGGCAGGGGACAGTGAGGAGGTCTCCAGTCACAGCAACATCATCCAACCAATGACAGAACCCAGACGGCGTGATGTGAGGCATGGTACTCCATCAGACGCCTCATCAAAGGGAGGTCAGTCAGCACACTGAGCGTGCAACTGCAGGACATGGATGGAAGAAATAGAGTTGCCACAGCTGGATGCTAATGGGTGAAGTAACCCATGGCATATGTACATTTGTAATTCCATTACCCATGTCCTGTGTACATGACATGCACAACAGCAAGTGCCACACGTAACGTGTTTTCGTGGGCTGTGTGAATGCAATTTACCTGACACTAAGGTACATTAAAACACAGTCAATCTCAAATCATTATTGGCTTTGTGTCATCATTACTCACCTAGAAACAGTTGTGAGTTATTTCTGCATGTCTGTGTCAGCCATCAGCTGCCCCTACAGCACCTGCTTCTCTGCGACGTGGACCTGGTACCTCATCCTCATCTGATTCTGTGAGTTCCACTGGTATACCTTTTCTTGTCGCAATGTTGTGCAGCATGGCACAGGTAGCAGCAGCAGGTCCTTGGCCCATATTGTAGTGCTCCTCAGCTCTTGTGCAGGCAGCGGAACCTGCTCTTCAGTATACCAAATGTGCGCTTGACTACACAGCGTGCTGACTTGTGTGTACGATTGCATCTTCGCTCACTTGGATTAGCCAGATTGAGGTACGGTGTGAGGATGAATGCATGCACAGCATATGCACTGTCACCTACAGGTTGAAAGACATATGGTTAATCACTGTCCTATCACTGCAGCTCTAATTTTTACATCAGGTATCCCTCACCAAATTCACCCCCAGTGAGACGTGTGTATATTCCACTGTGTCTAAAAATTGAGGAATCATGTGTACTGCCAGGATATTTTGCAACTATATCAGTTATGTGTTTAGCGTTGCAAATTACCTGTGTGTTTAGTGAATGGAATGATTTCAGGTTCCAGAATACATACTCATTGTCTGAGGAGGGTGAAAGGCCTACAGGTATCCCATCTATGCAACCAATGACATGGGGAAACTGGGCAATCTGGTAGAAGTCCAGTTTGATCTGCTGCAATGCATGTTGTGTATTGGGGAATATGAAGTGATGGTGTATCCTCTGGACCATTGCATACAAGAATGCATGGAAGAAGCATTACAGGCAACTCTGGGACACCCCTCCTGCTGTAGCTATCATCCCCTGAAAGCTCCCTGATGCCAGTAAGTGCAGTGAGAGATAGTTTGGGTCCCGCGGGTTGGGTGTTCAAGCATAGGTTTTAGCTCAGCAATCAAGTCTAGTATGCTAGCTGTGTCCAGCCTATACTTCTCATGTATCTCTTCCACTGTCTGCTGGAACAGAGTGATGCGCACTATGAAGACCCGTTCCTGTCTCCTCCTTCTCTGTGCTGCTGCTTGAATCCGCATCCTTCTTGCTATGACATACAGCTCTGCCATTGTTGAAGTCCCTGGGGCATTCTGGGACTGTTTAAACAAGTTGCACCTGGTTAACACCTGGCTTGAGTTGGTGGTAATTTCCAGGTACAAAATTCTACCTATTCACAATTTGTGAATGTTTGATACATTGGTTAACAAACTCGCAATTTGCAACATTCTATTTTGCGAATTTGCAGATTGTGGCACGGTAATTGCGAATTCGCAATTGATTTTTCGCAAAACTGTGGCTCGCAAAATTGGTATCTCTATTTTGCAATGTTGATCACTGATATACATTGGAGATGGCAATTTTGCGATCGCAAACAATGTTTTTTGCGATTCCCTACGTTTGCGAACTCAAAATTGCTGAATACATATGGCCTATTGTTCTATCCAACTCATACTGTTACCCGAGAGATTTTGTCCTGATGTTAGTTGTAGGAAATCATTGTTCTATGTTGTTTATCTTTTATGTGTACATGATTACTTTCAGACCATTGTATTAACCCCTTAAGTGTGCCTGTCAGCCACGGCCGTCGTGAGCACTACCTCGGTAGTGCTGCGCACGTCTGTTGGCTGACATGGCCCCGCCACGCAATTGAACACCCGCACCGCGGTGGAATTGCCACTGCGGTAAACGGGTTAAACTGGTGAGACACCAGGTACTGTGAAACTGTGTACATTGTGATGTGACTTGACGGTCGGTTACTGTGACGTCTACTCTACCTTCTCTGTCTGGATCAAGTTTAATAACTGGTTCTCACCACCAAGTCTAGCTCTCCTTTGGATTCCTGCCCTTCCAAATTTTGGATCCTTGCCCTCCCAAAATGTTGCAGCTCATTCCTGACTGTGGGGCCTCTCATCTTACAACTATTTCAATGCTATGTTTAGGACGGGTGTATTCCCCAATGTTTGGAAATCTGCAGCTATTCTTCTGCTGCTTAAGAAATCTACCCTGAATATATAAGTTCCGAACAGCTATAGACCAATCATAAGGCTGCTGTTTCCAGATAAGCTGATTGAGAAGGAAATTAACTCTTAGCTATCAGCTTTTTTGGATAATTATCATCTGTTGGATGATTCCCAATTTGGATTCTGCTAAGGGCACTCTACGGAATCAGCCCATATTGTGGCCACTGACATGATGAGGGCTATAGTTGACAGAGGGGGCAATGCAGCCCTTATTTTATACAACCTAACCGTGGCATTAGACACGGTCAACCATGATCTTCTGATTGAGCAGATGGAAGGCTTGGGAATTGGTGGAGTTGCTTTGTCTCTATTTAGATTCTTCTTGACTGAGAGAGTCCAAACAGTGTCTCTGTGACAATTTACTTCCCAATCCTTTTCTTTACTGTGCAGTGTTCCCCAGTGTTCATCGTTAAGTCCATCCCTCTTCATCATTCATGTAAAAGCACTAGTGGCTCTGGTGTGAAATCTTTTGGGTTGTCATTAATACCATATGCTGACGACACACAGATCATTGTCTGTCTTTCTAGGAAAGGCCAAGGTATGAATGAGATATTCCGTAATTTTATGAGGAAGGTAAGTTTATGGATGTATAACAACTACCTCATGTTGAACTACTCAAAAACAGAGTTTTTTTTATTTGGAAACAACATCTATTTCGGGAAACCCCTCATGATGGCCAGATAAAATAGGCCTGTTTCAAGTATCAGTAAATTAAGAGAACTATCTGGGAGCACTGATCGACGATAGGCTGACGTATAAGGATCAAGTAAATAAGGTTATTTCTACCTCCTTTTTTTGCTCTGTGTGATCAGGAAATTGGCTCAGTTTCTTCCTTCTAATCTGTTGAAAACAGTTGTTTTGGCCCATTTACTTTCCAGATGGGACTATTGCAATGGATTGTATCTAAATCTGCCAAAAGCTCCCCTGAAAAAACGTCTGATTCTTCAAAACTCAGCTCCTAGGATGTTGATGAAAATCCCAAGAGTCCATTCTGCCTTGCAAGCCTTAGTGAGTCTACAATGGCTCTCTGTTCACAAGAGGATAATATTCAAAGCTCTTTGTGTTACTTACAAAGAGCTTCAGGGACCAGGTCCAGCTCTTTTAAGAGAAAAATGCTGAAATTATGTCCCAGAGAGTACTATTTGTTCCACCTCAGCTAGAAATTTGGTGATGCTATCTAATAAAGTTTTCTCTTGAGGAGGCAGGAGCTTTGTGGTTGGTACCACTCCGAACTGGAACTTGCTTCCTTTGGAAATTAAAAAGGCTTCCTCCCTTCTGAGCTTCTATAATATCTAAAAACTTGGTTCTTCAATAAATAATAGCTGTGGTCTTTTTATTACCTTGATACTTAGAGCCAAGACTCCTCAGGGTATTTGGTTGCGCTTTATAAAAACTCAAATCTCGCATGGCTGGATACTTTTCTGGTGCCCCATGAATTACCATGGGCTTTTCTTCATAATCATTGAGATGATACACCTGCATGTCTAAGAGAACATGTGTTAATGCCTACTGCATTCAGATAGGTGGCTGTATTAAGATGCAGGCAATAGGAGCCCCCTGAGTGGCAATCTTTTTCAAGCTAAGGAATGAGAGGATAATCCTTAGGGGCCCATAACTACTCCACAGGAGTACTTTGTTCTTTTAGGAGAGATCTTGTACTCCTGGTGGACAGAAAGTGTGAAAGAATCCCCTGAGCTCTGCAGCTGCAAAAGCTGCGAGGGGAAAATACTCTTAGCACATAGTTTAATTTTACTTCCACGCTATTCTTGTGTCCAATTCAATTTTTTCAAGGCATAATGTTGGATAACGTGCAATTGTGTTTTTTCTACAAGTACACATCATACATGTTTCACATTGCTGACTTGTTTTTGCTGAGCAAATTTTGCTCAACTTGGAATCTGATGTTAGGAATCTGATGTTAGGACAAACATCATTTGCACCCGATTTCAGAAAAAAATCAGGACTCAGAATGAAACCTGTGTAAGAATACTGAGCTAATTAGTTGTTTTGATCCTAGGTCATATAACTCAGTTCAGCCAGTAGGAGTACAGAAGGTGTTAACATGGTGTAATTACCAACATAGCAAGACCTTGTCTCTTTTCACTCTACAATTCCAATATCTTTCCCGCTTGTGCGCATGTCTGGGTAAATTTGTTATATCGAACCCGGATCTGCTCACTGTGAGAAACTAGGCTTTTTTAAGCATCCCTCCACTTTTTGACCTTGTTACTAGATAATGGTTTTCTGATTGTACCCTGGACTCTGCTAACCAGACCCAGTGCCTGTGCTTTGATTGAAAGTACATCAAAATTTGGTGTAATTACAATCTGTACTGACAACATACCTGTAAGTCCCTAGTATATGGTAGGGCATTTAGGTCTAGAGGCCCAGTAGATTTATTGCACTTAAGTCTGCACTGCTGTATTGCCTGCTGTAATTTTCAAAGGCAGCACTGATTTGCAGGCTGCTTTTAAAAGTAAATGATATGCAAATTCGACTTTGGAATTAAAGGTACTACCAAAGCCCCAAACTACCTTATCTTTACTTTTAAGTCACCCCTGAGGTCTCCCCTTGGTGCCCCAGGGGTAGGGCATCTTGTAACTAAAAGCAGGGACAAAATAAAATATGTTTTGTAAGTCCTTGTAAGGGAATAAGTGCCAAATTTGTTTTTCCCCATTGTAGCATATTGGCTCCATAGGCTTACATGGAAGTACTTTAATAAAGTATAACTAGTGGTAGGAGTGACCTAAAATAATATTTCAAAGACTTAAAATGATAGAATAAATCCAAACAGCTTGACATGGTTGGATTTATTGTAACTATCAGAGAAAATAAGTTGTAGAAGTTGCTTTTCTGATGTCAAGCCTTCCAGTAGCCTCTCCTGATTGGAATACCTTTGGCAGGCTAAGCCAGACTGCTCTGATGAAGTGTGAAGTGGCCTGCATAGAGAAAAAGGACATCTGGTAGGAGGAGATCTGCAGAGCGAAAGGCAGGATGGGGTTGAGTAGGCAAACTGGTCTTCAAAGAGGGCCTGACAGTTCGGACAGGACACAGGCTCACCCCAACATCCTGCACCCCCAGCCAGACAGGAGCCACAGTAACTGAATTAGCAGAAGGGTTGGAAGGAGAGTGTTAGGGAAAACTAGCCACACTATTAGGTTTGCCTAGCCAGATCTTAACCTCCAGGAGAGAGTTTCTCCATTTTGAATTGTAAAGGAATAGTGCTTTCTGGGAGAAGAATATGCAACACTTTGGAGAAGGTGGTCATACTTGAGGGTGGCATCCTGCCCCCCCATAGTCAGGGGTCTCTTCTGCTTGTTACACAAGAATATTGGATAAATATGGGAGAACGTCCCAGCAGCTCAGATCTCTGTCTGAAACAATAAGAAGAGAATGACTGCCCTGCTGGAACCCTGGACTGCGCCAAGGGGATTGCACTCTGAATGAGTGCACCTGCTGTACAATAAGGAACTACAGCCCTAAGGACTTTGTCTTGCTTTGACAAGTGAAGGAGTGGACTCCCAGAAAGCAACAGGTTAAAGAAGCTGCATGCATCATCCCCAGCAAGAAGAAACCATCTGGCCACCTTGCGCTGGACTTGATAGGATTGGCCGAGTGCATTGTGGGAGATGTAGTCCCAACATCCCATAGAGCAACTCAGAGCTTCTGAAACCTTGAATTGGTGTTGTGGACACTTTGGAACCTCAAAAGAACCTTCTGGAAGAAGTCCTAGAAGTTTGGAGTACTTTGAAGAATTTTTGCTAAAAAGTTCCAGAAGTTGACCGAACTTTCGGTGAGAGTCAAGACCGCAGACATTGAACCGTGGCCTGGACTAGATTTCAGGTTCGTCCCTCTGAAAGCTCCAAAGCTCAAGACTTCCAGGATTTCATCAAGGCCTTGCGCTGAGCTAAGCCACCAACATTGACTCGAAACTCGGCTTGCAGAGGATCCTTGCTATTCGTTGACAGAAAAATCTCCCTATAAGTGAATAAGTCACAAGGTAAAAACTTGACAGGAGTCCTCCACTCATTGTATCTGTTCTGCGCTCCATTTGCGTCTGCCAGAAACTTTGACTTTGTCTCGTCCTATTGTGACCAGATGTCCCAAATTTGCACTTTCTGTTTTAGGCACTGGAAAGTATTTAATCTTTACAAATTCATATCTACGGTGCCCTACATTGGATGTTTGTCGCTTTGGTGTCATGTTAATCATACAAATATTTGCTATTTTTATAAATTGGTGTTGAATTTTGTATTTTGTGGTGCTTCTTATTTATTTAATGGATTGGTGTTTTTAAATGCTCAAAATACTTGTCTCCTAAGTTAAGCCTGCCTGCTTGTAGCCGGCTACCAAGGGTAGAGCAAGGTAATAATTTATTGAGACCTTGGCTGGACCTTATACTGTGATGGTGGCCTCATAACTAGCGTTAGGCCCCTATCTACACCTACTAATAAACCCCACAGGTGGTGTGGGTAGATATTCCTCGCACCCACTGGTCTGAATAGTCAGGTTAGTGCATGCACGCTTATGACAGTGTCTGCAAAGAGATGATTTAAGATAGAGCAGAAATGTATTGATATGAAATATAATAACAAAATATAGAGTGATCAGCCGTGTCAAAGCTGCAGGCAGATGAATAAGTAGAAGAATATAAGCATTTTTTAAAACATACCTAGGTGACATCGTTGTATAACACAAGAACAAACCTGAATCAGTGCCAAAATGGACATGATTGAAGTAATAAAAAGACAGCATGGACATAGTGACCAGAGATGAGCTTGGATTAAACACGACAATAAAGTACTTGAGATAGAAAGAGGAAAAGAGAAATAGGATGACAGTTTTGAAAAAGAAAAGCATCAGCAATGACTTCCTGAGTAAATGTAGCACAGAAGCACATTTTTAGAAAGACAAGCAGACTACAGTAAGCAGGGAACTGTTTGTCAGAGATATCAGATGGGTCAGACAAATAGGAGGGAGATGATTGTATAGAGATGGGTGGAAGGAACTGAACCATAAAGTAACAAGCAGATTTGAAGTGAAGACATAAGACAAAAAGATGAGACAGAAGGAAGTTAGGGAAAATGAGAATAGCATGTTGAGACAAATGGGCAAGAGGTATACAACAAGTAGCAGAGCATAGGATCTTTTAAGAGAAGTGAAGAATTCAATTAAACCGGAAATGACGGTAAGAAAGAGTTAAATTCTTCAAGACACTGTATACTTTCCACCATCTTTTAGCAGGAGGAGCCCGATCTGCCCTTTGATGCAACTACACACTTTTGCAAACAATTTGCCAGAGAACAATGCTGTTTTTATGCAAACTTCATGTTTATGTAGGGAACGCCATGACTGCCCAGTTGTGTTTTTCCAGTAGTGTTGTTTATATCATGCAGTGGCATATGCAACCATGTAACAACAGTCATGTGTGAAAAGTATGACAGCATTGACATCCCAAGATACCTTGAGATAAAGCAATTCAACTTATAGTGCGGTGCATTAGGGACTGCAATTGTACCCTAATGAGCTGATTAGGATTACACAACCACATATAGGCAACTAGTCTGAATCTAAAGAAAAAAGGAAGTCCTGGAAAAATCCAAAGATTTTGGAGTAGACGTCTCACCCACTTAATTGTGGCGTGCTTCATAACCGACACCGATCCACACCCTGGTAGGGTGGTATCACCATGGTCGACTCAACCAACATTATTGGAGTTCCTATATAAATCATTACAAGAAAACGTAAGCTGTCACAGCACACCCATCACAATGTTTGTCAATCCAAAAATAGTATTGGATAGGTACTAAACACAATCTAGAGTCCAATCTATTTCAAAACACATAAGGAAAATCAAATCAGGCGGATAATATGTAGAGCATAAAGACAGTCCCAAAAAACGTCAATAGTTGATAGTTCCTTGTCTTTTATTGATTTCTTAAAGATTCCCAGCACAAGATTTAGCCGACATGTGTTTCGTCTGTACTCAGACTTTATCAAGGCAAAATGGGAAAAACGAAGCAGTGTGATCCAATGTAGAAATGTCCAATAAATGCGTCCGGTTGCATGTAACGAAGCTCAATAAATGTCATATGGTGTACCCGATTTTCCCGAGGTGAAACCTATGAGACGACACTCTCGGCAATAATGTATCCTGGCCTTCCCAATTGTAAACAGTGCACTGTCATCCAGTGAATACTATGTTATGAACTTCAAAAACAATGGAAATTCTTATGTGTAAGGACCGTATTTCATCAACAGGTGAGCAGAAATAACGGGGCAAACCCTGGTAAGTTCGCGTCCCTATATTCAAATGTGTTTCCACAGCAAGTATGTCCGCTCGCAAGGCTCACTTGACGATGAAATACGGTCCTTACACATAAGAATCTCCATTGTTTTTGAAGTTCATAACACAGTACTGACTGGATGACACCTCAATAGCGCACTGAAAATATAAAATGCACATTGCAACAAAAGCCCGGCAATGACGAAACATTTTTAGGACTGATTTTAAAAATGACATTTAAGAAGTGGAATTGCTGTCTTTGAGGTTGGCTGAGCTATTGGTTACAAGCTTCAGAATGGATTTTGCTTTCTTAATTGTAGTCTATAAACAACACTTGCTGTTTTATTTGTTTTGAGTGGGTGGTGCTGCTGTAAAGTAAATCAGCGTACATGCCACTAGTGAGAAAAAGGTCTACAGCCCCCTAAGTCTGCTAGTACCTCATAAATGGGTTCATTTATGTAACGTTTTGATGTGCTGTGTGTTTGGGTCTTTGTATGTGTTCATGGTTACTGGGTATTGAATGTATTTAATGTCCTTCAAGGTTCTTGCATACAGCACACTATAGTGGTCCCATGCCAGTTATCCTATTCCTGGAGCAGCTCCTGGGGTGCACCTTTGATACCCTGTTGCAATTTCACCTTTTCTGGTATTTTTATTTGATATTATTATATTTAATTTTGTGTGAACTCTGCCGAATAGCTCATGGAGAGCTAAACAAGAATTCTTATACAAAAAAGTAAAGCATCAACAATACAGTGAAGATGTAAATTTTAAAAAACGAATCGAATCACATAACTGTCCTCGGAGCCCCAACACCCTGGCATACTACAAGTCAAATAAAGGAATGGTTCTATTTGTGAAATCTAACAAGAGGCCAGGTGTTGGAAGTGACCCTTTTTGCAGGGTTATCCCCAAACTTTTTTGCTTCTTCCACCTATTTTTTTCCTGACCTGTTGTTGGTGGCTATAGGACTCTGGACACTTTACCACTGCTGATCAGCGCTAAAGTGCATATGCTCCCTGTGTAAATTTCTATTTGTATAGGTTCTCCTTGATTGGCATATTGTTTTACCAGTAGGTCCCTAGTAAAGTGCACTGAGTGTACCAGGGTTGGTAAATCAAATGATACTAGTGGGCTTACAGCATTGATTGTGCCACCCACATGAGTAGCCTTGAAAAGATGTCTCAAGCCTGCCACCGCTGTGCCTGCGCGCAGTTTGTTAACTACCATGTTGACTTAGCAAGTGCACCCACTTGCCAGGCCCTAACCTTCCCTTTTCTTAAATAAAGGGCCCCCCTATGGTAGGCCCAAGGTACCCCTATGGGCAGGGTGCAGTGCATGTGAAAGGTAGGACATGTACTGTTGTGTGTAACATGTCCTGATAGTGAAATACTGCCAATTTTGTTTTTCCTTATTGAAAGGCTATCTTGCCCCGTAGGACGGAATGGGGAATGCTTTGTAACAGTTTACAAGCTTATCTTTCCATAGGGATAAGATGGCTATCCTCGTTATCATGCAGGGACGCTAATGCCGTGACGAATTTCTGGATGCCTCTTACAATTAGAAAGGTGTCACATAAAATCTTGGAAGTACCTTCAAATTAACCGCTACTTTGATTATAGCGATAGGAGATAAACTACGTAAATCAGCAGTACTCACAATACAGTTACAGACTCGACATCGTTATTACTTTTCAGTGGACTGGGATTTCCTTAAGTATGTGTCATTGCTAATCCTGCAAATGACATTTGGGATTAGAAAACATTACTTGTATGATCTTCTACATACTGGGTCTCTATGGGCTTCTTTTGAAGTTTTGAATTTATGCCCTGACGAAGTTACGTATTGTAACGAAACGCGTTGGCTGTTTTACTTGGTATAATTACCGAAATAAAGAAGAGAACCTTTTGAATAATAACATTGCATCCTTGATCCTTTTGAGTGCGCCTCCTACCTTTCGTTTATTGTCTAGTGTTCTGATTTGTGCCCTAGGACAACAGGCACTTGGAGTGTGCAGCACCACAAGTATAAATTTGATAAATAATTTTGTTTTGGTTGTGCTTAACCTTGGTCAGGTTGTCCTGCTCTTCATGTTCTATTTGACTTAGCAAGTGCACCCACTTGCCAGGCCCTAACCTTCCCTTTTCTTAAATAAAGGGCTCCCCTATGGTAGGCCCAAGGTACCCCCCTGGGCAGGGTGCAGTGCATGTGAAAGGTAGGACATGTACTGTTGTGTGTAACATGTCCTGATAGTGAAATACTGCCAATTTTGTTTTTCCTTATTGAAAGGCTATCTTGCCCCGTAGAATGGAATGGGGAATGCTTTGTAACAGTTTACAAGCTTATCTTTCCATAGGAATAAGATGGAAAAATGGAGTTTAGTATCCCTGAACTCAGAATTTAATAACACATATTTTATTGATGATGGTTTTTAAATTGTGTGTTTGAAAATACCACTTTTTAGAAAGTGGCTATTTTCTTGTTCAACCTTCATGTGTGCCTCTGCCTGGTGGTGGATTGACTGTCTGGTTTTGGGGTGACAGGGGCTGGGGAGGTGCAGTGGCACCAGGAGTCTGGTTGAGTCAGCACTAGGCTGAATAGGCCTAATCTGCATTTGGAGTGGTGTGCGGAGTAGCACCTGGACCTGAATAGGGCTGTGCCTGCCTTCCACAATGCTGGCTCTGCCCCCCCCGTGGTGTGTCTGGAGCCAAGGCTCACACTGACAATGGATGTTGTTGTGCGCTTGCAGCGTGCCCCCAAGAACTGGTCTGAACTGGGATCAGATCCCCTTGCAGAAAGAGAACAAAGACATTTTGGGGTCTTGGTATAAGACCCAAAACCCCATACTTTAAATCATTCCTGGAATTCAAGAGGTACGTTTGCAAGGAGAAGAACTGAAGAGACTGAGAAGAAGTACTGCCCTTGCTGTGTGTCTGGGGTTGGCCTGTAGTTGATTTTTCTGCCAAGGAGATGAGAAGGACTTTGCTGTGTGCTGTGTCCCCTGTTTGAAGGAGATCCCCAAGGTCCTGAAGTGTGCTGACCTCCTGTTCTGAAGTCTCAGGGACACAAAAGACTTCCTGCAAATCTGCTGGGGCTTCTGGACTCTGCCATCTTTGAGTCCTACCCTTGCCTGAGGTGCCTCCTTCCAGGTATAGGACCTCAGAGGTGGGTTTTGCAGCTTATCTCTGCAAGAACCGGTGTGGAGCATCGCAAAACTGTGCAAATTCTCCCGGAACCAAAGCCGGGCGTCTCGAAGTCTCACTGTGCAGCCCCCAGCACCGATACCGGACAGCGCGAAGCCTCATAAAGCGACGCATCACCTCCAGTGTGCCACGCATTGTACCTGTGCACCAAGTTTTTCCACGCATCACACACAGACCAGAACCGTCTTGGATTTCGATGCCTCACTTCCCCCTACAGTCCGAATTCAACGCATCACTTCTCCTGTGTGCAGCAGAACTGTCGCCTCACCTCCCCAAGGACTCAGGTACTGATACATCGCTGTGTTTTCCAACGCTTTCTTTCCCTGCGGCTCTTAGGCCTGTGAATTTTGATGCATTTTCAGGTACTTTGTGTAAAAGTCACGCATCCATGGTTTTCTATGGTACGAGTTCTTTAAACCTTTTGAAAATCATATTTTTAACTGTGTATGTTGGATTTTTGTCGTTTTGGTCTTGTTAAGTTTAGATAAAGATATTTTATTTTTCTAAACTGGTGTGGTGTTCATTTGTGGTGTTTTCACCATGTTACTGTGAGTGTTGGTACAAATACTATACACATTGCCTTTGAGATTATCCTGTCTGCTCGTGCCAAGCTACAGAGGGGGCGAGCAGGGATTATCTAAAGAGTGTGTTCCCCTTACCCTGACTAGAAGCAAGGGTCCCTATTTGGATGAAGGTACCTACCTCTGCCAAATAGTGACCCCCATTTCTAACACCAGGTGAAGAAGAAGTGGAGGGGTAATGTAGGGTAATTGCAGGACAGATGCTGGAAAACCCTGAGTTTGTTTTTTAGGTCTCGCCTATCCCACTCTGCAAGGAATGGATAGGGGAGAAATATAGTAGGCAAAATAAGCTTTCAAACCATCGGCGGATTTCAAACAGTTCACGTGAACACGTGAACACAAGCACCCGCTTTACCCCCACAGGCTTTTTTTTTACCATTTGCTCCCGAGCTGCCTACCTCTGAGAGCTTCACTTGAAAGTGATCCACTCCCCGCCCACTGCTTCATTCTCCTCCCCCCACAGCAATCTCTCAGTGCTTACTGTAATGTACCTTACTGTTTGTAGTAGGACTATCACTGCTGCCTGGCATTTCCTGTATTATATTCCTACAGCAAAACAGGGCGCTTGCGTGCCCAATCACTGGCACTTCAAAGCCCCGTTTTATAAGGTGTGTTTAGAAGATCATAGAGAAAACCGGTGAGGAAAACAAACGTTGCGTGCAGGAAACACTACTTTCCAAAAACAGTAGTTTGCACCGGCAGTCAGCCAACGCCTTGCCAGGCACCTTTTAAATGTTAGTACCTTACTGTTTGTAGTCGGACGATCACTGCTGCCCGGCATTTCCTGTATTATATTCCTACAGCAAAACAGGACGCTTGCGTGCCCAATCACTGGGACTTCAAAGCCCCGTTTTATAAGGCGTGCAGGAAACACTACTTTCTAAAAACAGTAGTTTGCACCGGCAGTCAGCCGACGCCTTGCCAGGCACCTTTTAAATGTTAACGCAAAGTAGCATTCACACTGTGTAATAAGCAGGTCTGTCTGATGAGAGGAACAAAGCAAGGCGCAAATAACAAGCCTGGAGACGGAGTGTGCTCGTTCTGCACCGCACGGGGAAATCAAAGGCTTAATGAAAATACGTGGATTGTGGGAACTAATTAATGCTCTCCAGCACCTCCTTGTCCAGACCAGAATAATATACACAACAAGTACATTTAAGGAACTTATAAAGCATCGTACTTTGCGGTGCCCTTTGGGTACCTTATCTGGTTGTGCACGGTGTACAACAGCACTCCTCTCTCCACCCACCGCACTGGCTAGCCTCCTCCCCCGGGCACACTTCACCTGCCCTCCTCCCTGGTTTGCTTTCCATGACTCGCCCGTCTCCCAGCACGGCTCTCCCTTTTATCGCAAGCCTTTCCCCCATCACTTCAGCACTACCTCCCCGCACCCTTTTTCATCTGCCAGCACTGGATCCCTCTGCCCCTCAACGCTGGTTCTCAATCTCACCCCTCTTGCTCCTCAGCCCTCACTACCTCTCCCCCTCCCCGGACGCACTCTCCATTCTCTGCCCACAGCCAGCTGTAACTCTGAACCCGACTCCGCCGTCGCTCTCTCTCCCGCCTATCTCTCACTCTCCCGCCTATCTCTCACTCTCCCCGGCACCGACTTCAATCTCCCTTTCCCCTCCACCACTGACCCCCCCTCCTCCCTTGAGCACGGGATCAGACTGTAGTCTCCCCTTTGTCCGGTAATGGTATTGACTAACATTAACTTCTGTGTTTGGGGTGGGGGGTTGTGCTGTAAAACTCGGGACTCTCCCGCCCAAACCGGACACGCTGGCATGTATGCATATATCAGAAGTGTAGAGAAGACAACCCGCAGCGATTCCAGCGGCAGCCCCGGTGTAAATTAAGGCATCGATGGCTACTTGAAAAGCAAAGCTCTGTCTCAATCTCCTTTCCCAAAGTAGTCTCACGGGAGATGTGCCGTTTCATTTGACCTATTAAGCACTACACTGCACCCTCTACAAGAGAATTAGCCAACGCAGCTCCAGGAAAACTGGGTTTCAGGCTAACGGTAACCATTATTATTTAGATGGTTCCTATACTCATTGTTGTTCTTATAATTCCGTGACTATTTTTAGAATCTTGTACAGATCTCTCTTTCTGGATCTATGTTGGACACCCCTGTACTAAACTCTTTGAATTCAGGTGACATACAGCAAATCGGCGGCCTCGTCCTGATCTGGGTGATCTCAGCAGCAAAGGAGAGAGAGCCTGACCATAACAAAGGGCGCTGCTGATTGTTTTAATGTCTTTGCAGCATGGATGCCGCCTGCTGTAGCAGGAGCGCCACGCTGGCAGGTGAAGCCTGCTGTGATTTCCAGTGGGTTCAGTGCAAAGCCGTACATGCCCTGGAATGAAAGGAATCTGACCATATGTTGACGTCCTAGCATCCCCCCCATGTAGCTTTGTTTGTTGTGCTTTGGGCAGAGGTGTGCGGCTGACCATTGAGATTGAAAGATATACCGGTGCCAGCGTAAAGTGGTGGAAACCCAAAACATACCATTATCTTATATGAAGCAAATGTAGGATCATGGCTCCCTTAACTTTGGAGATAATTATTAGCCGGCAGGCGGATTCCTACACAATTCATTAATCTGGCAGACTTGTGTGGATGCAAAGTTTGTCACCTTTATTAACCATTCCTGACACAAGGACCATTTTACGCATCAACCAAGTTAAGCTAGACAAGCACATTTGTGTTTTGTTATGTTAGAACCCCTGCATCACTCAGCGCAACCCCTGCATCACTCAGCGCAACCCCTGCATCACTCAGCGCAACCCCAGCACCACTTAGCGCAACCCCTCCATCACTCAGCGCAACCCCTGCATCACTCAGTGCAACCCCTGCATCACTCAGCGCAACCCCTGCATCACTCAGCGCAACACCTGCATCACTCAGCGCAACACCTGCATCACTCAGTGCAACCCCAGCATCACTCAGCGCAACCCCAGCATCACTCAGCACAACCCCTGCATCACTCAGCGCAACCCCTGCATCACTCAGCGCAACCCCAGCGTCACTGGTTCAAATATATTCTCTAAATGTTTCAAGCTTTATTACAAATGTCACAAAAAGATGTTAATATTTCACTTCTGTTCTTGGATTTTCATCACAATAAAATACACTGAACATAATCTTCACAAAAGGTATTTACAAATGTTTAAGCTATTGCCATTATAAATTAGAATCACTTTTATTTAAGTATTAATTATTGTTTTAAATTAAAAGCCATTGTTATTTGTAATATCAATACATCTAAGTCACGTAAATACAAAACATGTTGCATTACAAATGCTGTAGGTGTCACATTTGCGAAAGTTATAACTATTGGCATTGTAAATGACAAAACTATTAATTTAGCTATTTTCAAAACCAACACATATAAAAAAAATTGTCATTTACAAGACCAATAGCTCAAACTTTCATAATGCGAGACCTATTGCATTGCAAATGCTTGTTGTACATAGTGAGAATATCAAAACGTGGTGTCCTATAGCAGATGGCTCTGGGGTTTGGGATTGCTAGCCCCAAGTCAGCACAATGCCACATAAAACAGGATGACTAGCAAACCTGTGTTTTTGTACTTGGATTAACCTATGATCCAGAATGTTACCTAGGAGGAGAATATAGCAAATAAACACTTTCAAGACACTTTTAACATGTCTGTTGCAAAGTGGAACACTATGCTAAAACAGTTTCCATTGATTTAAGGCTGAAAAATAATTATTAAAAGCAAAATAAAGAGCTGCAATAATGCTGAAAAATTGCCACTTTTGTGTTGCAAAATTATCAAATCGATGTGGCAATATCCTGAGGTCTCTGCTTCTTTACTTAAAAAAAACCTATCATTGGGTAGTTCAGGAGTAATGCATAGCTGATGGGAGGCACTCTACCACAGGAGGGTTAAAACCAAAATTGTTGTGTGATTTTACTTTTTACGTTTCAATGTCTAACTTACTTTAAAACTAATTTCGAATAGTCTCTTCATGCCACACACTACCTTCTCTGGCTTTTGAGCCATCTTGAGGATGATAGAGTGGTATTGAGAAATCATCTGTATTTGAATCTGTAATGGATCACAGGTACTCCTCTTTGTGTAGCTATGTTGTGCAATATAGCACAAGTTGCTACTGTCATGCAGCTTGTATTAGGTCTGTACTGCAGTGCTCCACCACTTTTATGATGGCAGCTGAAACAAAATTTCACCAAGCAGAAAGTTCTTTCATCAACACTACATGTGCATTTATTGGCAACATGGCAGCAGCGCTCACTTGGTGTTGCAGAGTTCAGACATAGGGTTAAAATCCAGGAGCACATAGCAGAAGCACGGTCTCCTAGAACGCTAAAGTTAAAAAAGTAGTACAAATTTAAGACCATATCTATCATAAATCTAAGTAAATACATGTTAACTCACTAATTAAATATTGATTTCCAAATTCTTCTTTTTAAAGGTATGCATAAATCCAAATATGCCTAAACATAAAGGAGTACATGAGTACTAACTGGAAATTATGAAACTTTATCTGTAATAAAGTTAGATGCTTTGCAAACAAGTTGTTACGCGTTCCTATTTCCAAATATATATTTATTGTGCAACAGTGGGCATAATGGAACATGAGTTTCAACAATACAGATAATTGCAAGCGGGAATTGAGTAATTTGATAAAACTATAACTTAGTTAACAACAATTCCTGTGCAGATGAAGGTACTTTTATATAAGTATTAGTTTTCAAGAGCATTGCATCCAGAAAAGCTCTTAAAAAAGTAAAAGTACACTTTGGGATACCCCACCTATAGCAGCCGTCGCATCTTGGTAACTCCCAGAAGCTAAGATATGCAGTGAATTAAATACCTGTACGTGGATAGGAAGCTATTAGCTCCTAAGACTACCTCTCTCTAGGTGAAGTTTAATTTGAGCAATATTATATAGTATAATTTCACCACTCAGCCTGTATTTGTCAACGATTTTCTCCACTGTCTGTGGAAAAACAGTAGCTCGGACTTGAAATATGAGCTCCTGTCCCCTCCTACTTCTCTGCAGACCAAGTAGTATCCTCAGCCTCCTCTCCATTATGTACAGATAAGCCATGGTGGAAAACCCAGACGCATTCTGTGCTGATTATATAGGACTGCATCTGGTTACCAGTTGGTTTCGAGGTGGTGGTAATTTTAAGGTGAAAAACATTCTCCGAATAGTCGCATTTTGCGAATGCTTTGTATATTTAATTGCACATCGCTATTAAGAAGTCACAAAATGCGAAATGCAATTTATGTTGCCAAAATACTGATTAAGTATTCATTCAATTCACAAAAAGGTTAAGCAAATGGCTTTGCTACATAAGACAAAGCCGCCTTTTTAAAGCCCGACCTTGGTGTCCACACTATACACCTGGAATTGTCTATCACTTGATCTCCAAACTACAAACCTGGTTCTGTCTCTCACTTTATTTCCCAGTGTCTGAAATTCATTCTGGGAAATTTACCAGGACCCTGACAACCACCGCTCTGGAGGGAGAGCTCTGTATCTTCATTTTTTCAAGCACAACTGAGATTCTCAGACGATCTGGCCATTTCCAAAAGGAATAAATGTGATCTGGGTTGAAATGAAGAATATAGTTATGAAGAAATGCCATTATGATGCATCATTTTGAAGATTCCACCATTAAACCTCTCTCAATAGAAAATGTTGTCAAGTAATGGGATGGAAATTTTTACAAAGTGGAATGACACAATTAAGATGATTTCTTAATAAGTTTATTTGTGGTAAAACCCCCCAAGATACAGCAGAGGCAACTGCTCTTCCAGACAGTTCACTGCTAACCCCACGTTCTACCAAGTCAGCATTACCAGCATTCTAAGAGAATTTAAAGGAACATAACTGTAGAACAGATAAATATGTAACACATCTCCCTTTCCAATAAAAAAAAGGAAATTTAAATTTAATATAAAACAAAAATGGTAAAATAGAATACATGCTATATACATTCAAGAATATAGAATATAGTCATTAAGCTTAACAGGTTTCGCCACAATTCGCCCTGATAACCTTCTAGTATTAGGAACAGTTTTCTCAACAGATACAAGCGATTTGGGATGAATAATGTCAGAATTAGATTGAACCTTCCCAGGTTGAGCTTTTCCAGAGATCTTTGCTGTAGATTTTGAAGGAACAATGCCAGAATTAGATTGGACAGATACATCACTATTCTTGTACAACCAGATGTTACGTTCTAAATCATTGCACAAAGTAACATTATTAAAGTTCCATTTGCGACCATCATCTAACAACACACAACTCCCTCTTACCTCCAATTTTTTTTTCAGTTGAGACCATTTGGAAGAACCATCCTTAGACAAACCAAACCGAGAAGACCTCACCCAATCACCAACACAAAACCATTGCACACATTTCTTAATTTTATTGTTGTGTCTGTCGATATACTTTCCCTGATAAACATTCATTCTATTACTAAGACATTCTTTAGAAACATTTCTAGAAGAAGTTTTGAGCATCCATGCTGGAGTTACTTTGTTACATGCAGAACGTCCCTTAAGAAGATTGAACGGAGTCACGAATGTGGCAGAGTGTGGAGTATTTCGATAGCTCCAAATCATTTTCTTGACAGCAATTTTGCAATCTGCACCCTCTGCCACTGCCAACTAGATACACTCCTTCAATACACGGTTGAATCTTTCTACCATACCGTTTTCCCTTGGACAATATACTGCAGTAGTAACATGTTTTACACCACATGACTGTAAATAATTTTGAAATTCACCAGCTACGAATTGTGGACCATTATCCGTAGTAATTGTCTCAGGAAATCCATTAATCCGGGGTAAAGGATATCGGTCTACCCAAATATTTTTGTTTAAGTTACTTAAATCAACACGCATGCGTAATTTTCCATTAGGTTTCCGCGCCAAAACCACCGGACTAAGCCAATCTGACGCCTCTATGGGCTCAATGATATTTTGTTGACACAGCCTATTCAGTTCTATCTTTAACTGTGACCTCAACACCAAAGGAACATTGCGTACTTTATGAACTACAGGAATACAATCGGGTTTGAGGATTATGCGATGTTCAAATTTTTTAAGACATCCTAATTTGGAACTAAATAATTCTGGAAACTTTTTATGCCATTTGAACCCTGCATCACTTTGAGTTAATAAAACTTGGTCAGAAATGTTTGGACTTTTCTTATGCCATTTGGATTTCTCATCACTCTGAGATAAAATAAGTTGTTCAGGATGATTTGGATCTAGAATTATTCCCAAATTCTTTTGTTCCTTCCAACCTAACAAAGCTCTTCCCTTTTCTACTACATAAACTGTTCCTTGTATATACCTGCCCTTAAACCAAATATCTCCAACGAAACATCCAATTACTGGTAATCTGATGCCACAATAACCTACAGGATTTCTTTCAGGACCTACAAGATCACATTTGCCACATGACTCCCACATGTTCTTGTCAATTAAGGTATACGGTGAACAAGAATCTGCCCACAAGAACATGTTGCAATTGTTGATAGAAGTTTCACATTTGGGTGGTTGAGTATCATCAGATATTTCGTTTACCTCGCTATTCCAGATTGCCATAACCTCAACTTCACTATCACTACTCTGATAAGTAGACTGATCAACCAAATTTACATAATTTTTCCACGCACCTGGATTGTCAGATCTACACATTTTGGCAAAATGCCCAGTTTTGTTACCCTTGAAACATGTGACATTTGACGCAGGACACCAAGAATTCTCAGCAACATATCTGGAATTCCCACACCTGAAACAGAAACATTTGTTAAAACTTTGTGTTTTGTTAACAAATGGTTTGTTTGGAGGCGCTGTATTCTTGTTGTTGTAGGAAAGGTTCGAGGTTTAAATTTGACACTATCTCGCTTTGCACTATATTTGTTGTCAAAATGTTTTGGTTTGTTGCTAACAACGGCACATACATCACCTCGATCTTTCCCATTTACATCATCACGACCCTTGTTATGTTCACCACTTAATTCCTTGACATAACGAGAATTGTTCTCTACCCTTCTAGCTATACTAATAGTTTTTTTGAAGAGATGGATCCTTTAAATCTAACAACTTCTCTTGAATTTTAGCATTGTTAGTTCTGTTGATAAATTCATCCCTTATAATTTCTTCAATGCAATTCTCTAAATTTACATGTGGCAGCCAACCTTCTTAAAACAGCTACATATTGTTCTACTGTTTCAACCGCTAATTGAGCTCTTGAAAAGAACTTATGCCTCTCAACAACAATGCTTGTTTTTTCCCCAAAATTTTTCTCTAATGCTTTTAACGCATCAAGATATTCATCAGACATAAAGTGTTCAATTTTTGAACTATCAAACACAACCTCCTCATCACTAGCATCTTCACCCACACCCTCAGTAACTTTTAAAGTAGTACCATTTGTACTTGAAGCACGTATAGGCAAGGTCTTTAACACTTTCCTTCCTTCAACAACAAGGCTGTTTCAACAATGCTAATTTGCGTGATGGAAGAAAAACTTCCCCACCAATGGCCTCCAAATATGTTTCAAAGGATTCTTGCCAATCCTCCCATATCATAGGGGGAACACTAGGATCTTGAAAAAAAATTGGGGGAGCCAAAATGGTATTTGTCTCCATAATTCACTTTGAAAACAAGGAAATTATTAGCAAGTGAAATACAATACTAAATTGTATGACAAAATTACTAGTAAATATGTATAAATAAAAAGTTAAATACAATTAATAAACTAACATAAGAAAAGTAGCCACCGTTGACATTATATCTTTTGTCAAAGTTCTCTTGCAAAACAATAACTAAAATAATAAACGTAGTCACCGCTGTCACTTGTTGAAAGAAAATGTAAGTCCGACTGTCACAGTTTCCAAATGATGTTTAAATTGCCAAACGCGATGTTTTAATTGTCCGTGCCCGGTTGCCTGGAAACGCGCCCCAGAATGCACTGCGCTACCCAAAATGCCTTGCGCAGAGGATGACGCGCCCCAGAATGCACTTCGCCGCCCAAGCTGCTTCCTCTGAAGACGACGGAGTGTTCACTGCATCCGAATGAGCTTGTGTGAACAAAGATTCGACTGCGCGAAGATACACACGTTTAAAAGATGCAGGTTGGTTCAAAACACTTCTCCTTCAACCGGAACTCCAATCTTTGTCAACACAACCTTTACTTGTTAGTAAAACAAGACAATAACATGTAGTTCAATGTGCCACCGCTACTCACGGCAATTTGATGAAGGCAAGCTCAAAATGTTCAGGGCGATTTAAAAAATATGCCATTTTGATCTTGATGTCAATCCTCTTTTCTTTCATCAAACTCCCAAAATGCTTTCACCAATTTCAAAACCGCTACTCACGGTCTTGTTGTCAATCCTCTTTTCTTTCGGCAAGATCCCAAAATGCTTTCACCAATTTCAAAACATGCCGCTTTCCTTATCGATTTTTCAAGTTACAATCGTTGCGAATCACTTTCTTCATAACATCTCGGGGGTCAAATCAGGGGGGTTCTGCCTCATCACCACTTTTACAAAGTGGAATGACACAATTAAGATGATTTCTTAATACGTTTATTTGTGGTAAAAACCCCCGAGATACAGCACCGGCAACTGCTCTTACCAGACAGTTCACTGCTAACACCACGTTCTACCAAGTCCGCATTACCAGCATTCTAAGAGAATTTAAAGGAACATAACTGTAGAACAGATAAAGATGTAACAGAAAAGTCCCTCGCATCGTAATAGGTGTGCACCCCTGCCCTGAGTGCCCCAGCTGTGGTAATATCTGGACCTTTGTTTGGGAAATGAGTGAACATGGATGATGCATGTGAGCCTGACCCAGGCCTGTCTCATAGATTGTAGTGTTGGTCAGACTAGGAAGGGCATCCAAACCTTCGTCTTTGGGTGGTGGAAGGCTATGGCTTACCTTAAAATTAAGTAGCATGAGCACTATGGTGGCAGCATACCGTGTTTTCAGTGATAGAGATCAGTAGAGCAAACATACGTTTTCCCCTGTGTATTGGAAATGGACCTCTCTGCAGGGTCATCCCCAAACGTTTTGCCTTCAGCCTCCTATTTTTGCTGAATTCGTTTCTGTTGTCCTCAGGACTCTGTGCACTTTATCACTGCTAATCTGTGCTAAAGTGCTTGTGCTTGCTCCTTAAAACTTGGAGGAATTGTTTTATAGCCAATTAGCATATTCAATTTACTTTTAAGTCCCTAGTAATGTGGCACTACATGTGCCCAGAGCCTGTAAAGTAAATTCTACTAGTGGGTCTTCTGCGGCCAAAAATGATGGATGTAATGCTGAATAAATCAAACATTCACCCCCAGTCAAGAGATCTTGGTTAAATCCATCACTCTTTTGCTCACTATGCCCCTCCAGTTTGGACCGCGCCATATGCAAATCAGTCTTATGCTCAAGTGCTCAAGTACACTACATCCCCTCTCCCGAATCCCCAACCAAACCAGAATTCCTGTGTGTAAAAAAAGAACCTCTGCTAGGGGTGTGAGCCCAACTGGTGGGGTCATGATAGCGAGAGAGGGAAGTATCCGCATGAGTGAAGTGTTACTTATGTATAAACGTGGCATATAATGATGACCACAAACCTAATGTACCTATGAGTGCCAGGGCACCACTCCTTCTGGGGCAAGGATTGCTTACTCAGTGGGATCCAAGTACCACTCTGGGATCCAGATCCTGTGCTTTAAACCTCTACAATATTATGTCCCACTCCATCAAGATTGGAGATTTGCTGACTCCTTTATATTCTTCCCGCCCAAGGGCTAGACTTTCAGCGAGACCAAACTGCTTCAGTTTCTCTCGCCAATATGTCAGGCTTAGAGCCCTGGGGGAGAAAGTGCTTTGCCAGTAATGATGCCAGGTTTGCAAACTGCACCCCCACTTTAGCACCCCTAGGGCCAACAGTCAATCCCAATACACAGTATTCCATAGTATCCTACCAGGTCCAGCCAGTGACCCCTTCCAGCACCCCGGTTACCCCTGCCCAAAACTCCGATATCTGTGGACAAGCCCATAGCATGTGGATCAAGTCTGCCCCCTCTGCTCGGCACCGGGGGCATACAGAGGATACCGTAGGGTATAATATTTAATTTATGTGATGTTAAGCACGCTTGATGCAGAATGACGTACTGAATACATTTTAATCTCCAATAATGTGACACTTTTTTAGGGTATTCCAGCAGCTGTGCTCATTCCTTGTCAGTGAGCGCCTTTCCCAGGTCTGTCTCACATTTCTCCCATAATGTAGTAATTTGTATTATCAAATGGACTTGGAAACCTTTATATAGCCAGCGTACCAAGTGCCTGCCTTGTCCCGTCGAATGCAACGCCCTCAATAACTCAAAAGTTGGTGGCTCATGATCATAAACCGTCCAATGTTGGTGCATATACCAGAGAAGACTGGCATGCGTCAGGAATATGGTGTCTGGGAGTGTGTGGGTAGGAATGAAACCCTCATGGGTTAGAAGAGAGCCTTCTGCGAAGAGGTCACCCATTGTGGTGACCCCCTCTTGTTCCCATTGTGTAAACCTCCCACTTGTTAGGATGCCAGAGGTGGTGAGGAGGCCTCACAGAGATATCTTAGGTGCACCTTACGGGGGTATGTTGGGTGCATACGTTGCTGGCACTGTGGAATAGTTCATTGCCAGTTTCCATTATGGCAATGCAATGTGTAACTGCAACTTATGTGTGGCTGTGATGAGGTCCCAGGGCATAGCAGGTGGGGCTGTTGGCCGCGTTCCAATTGCACCTTTGTAAGGTCCAGTTCCTGTAGATTATGGCCGGCCAGCCAGTATGATAACCACTGCAGCTCTCCGGCAATAAAGTACACCTTAAAGTCCGGAGCCCCCAGCCCTCCTCTATCCATCGGAAGTTGTAGTTTAGCCAAGCTGACTCTACAGTGTCCCTGCTCCCATATCAAGACAGTTAGTAGAGTGTTTGGTTGTTGGAAAATCCCACTTGGGATTAAGATTGGTAGGTTCACTAATGGTATAAGAGGCGTGGTAGCATCACCACTTTGGCCAGTGCCAGCCGCCCCACCACCGAAAAGGGCAAGGTGACCAAACAAGCTATCTGTGATTTGAGCACTGAAATGGTGCATGAGCGAATGCCTTCTAAGATATCAAAGCCCTCTCTATTAATTTGAATCCCGAGGTATCAGAATGTAGTAAGGGGCACGATAATTAAATACACCCCAAATGGCAGGGTCGGTCTGGCATACGTGACAGCGGAGGAGAATGCTTATGATTTGGTTGCATTAATGGGGAGGCCAGAAAGGCCCCCAAAAGGGGACATAAATTGGGCCATTTCCACCTGCACATCTTGGATATCCTTGAAATACAGGATAATGTATTTGACTTTGTTAGACCTGGCACCATTGGCGTGGGTCTCCCTTCCATTTTTGCTGTTGTCTCATGTATTTTTGCTGGTGTTAGATGCGTTGGGCACTGTGCCACTGCTATCCAGTGCCACAGTGCAAATGCTCCCTATGGTAAATTGATGTATTAATCAGTGGTTCCATGTTTGGCTATTTAGTTTACTTGTCAGACCCTAGTCTAGTGCCCTGAGTGTGCCCAGGGCGTGTAAATCCAAATGCTGCTGGTGGGCTTGCAGCACTAGTTGTGCCACCCACAGAAGCAGCCTTGTAAAATGTATCTAAGGTCTGCCATTGCAGAGCCTGCGTGCAGTCTGGTACTGTCATGCTGACTGCAAGTGCACCCGCTTGCCATACCCTAACCCTTCCCTTTTCGTCATATCAGTCACCCCTATGGTAGGCCCAAGGGCAGGGTGCATGGGAAGTATAAGGTAGGACAAGCCCTGATGTGTGTGGCATGTCCTAATAGTGAATTACAGCCATTTTCGTTTTTCACTATTGCAAGGCTACCTGTTCTCCATGGGCAAGAATGGGCTGTTGGAGTTATTACATTTTATAATCCTAACTGTCTCAGAGATCATGGTAAAAATTTGAGTTTAGTATGCCTGAATTCGGAATAATAAAATCTTTTAGTGAAGTTGGTTTTCATATTCTGTGTTTGCAAACACCACTTTTAGAAAGTAGGTATTTGCTTGTCTAACCATTCAAACCTGCCGCTGCTGGGTTGTGTAGTAATATGTCTGATTTGTTAGTGGCAGGGCTGGGGAATTCCAGGAGACAGGCTGAGTCACCCGGTGGTGAATAGAGAGATCTGCATCTAGATGGGAGGGAGGTGTTGCACCTGAACCTTGAATAGGGCTGTACCTGCCTTCCACAATGCTGGCTCCACCTCCTGGGGAGCGACTGATGTCTCTGCCCTGCACACTGAAAGAAGAGAAGGAGTCCTGTAAACAAACTGCTCCAGGACTGTACTTGCCTTCCACAATGCTGGCTACACCTCCTGTGGGGCGTCTGATGTGCTTGCCCTGCACTGTGAAAGGAAAGGAGAAGTCTGGTAAACAGAGTGCTTCAGAACTGGTTTGGACTAGGCAAAGCCCCCTCTCCCCTCAGAGAACAAAGGATTTTGGGGTATAAATATTGGGACCCTGATCCCATGAAATTAGATCACTTTGGACTACAAGAAGTAACCTTTACTGAGGAGAGGAACCTGAAGAAACTGAGGAGAGACTATTCCCAAGCTGAAGTGCTGCTTGGGGGATTGGCCTGCAGTGGTTGCCTTACTGCCAAAGGAAGGAGAAAGGAACTTTGTGTGCTTTGCTTTCAACTTGTGAAGGATCTCCAAGGGCTTGGAAAAGAGCTTGTTATGTGGGAATCTAGGACCCTAGTGTAATTTTTCCGATTCATGCCCATATATAGGTATCATTCACCCAATCCTTGTATAGGCATAGGAATCATTGCCTTATTTAGTCTTAGCCTGTGCAGCCCAAATACGGCATGGCTACTTCCACTAAACTCCGAGAACCCACAATGATTTCTTGGAAAAACCTGCCTTCAGCAGTCAGGGACTTCCCCCGGCTTGAATACTAATTTATCCAAGAACCTCTGGAGTTTTCAAGGAACTGAGACACTAGTGACGATATTATGTCCAATCTTACGTCAAACTCGGCACCTTCAAAGTATAAATATGCCTACATTTGCCCAGTCAAACACACAGTGGTTTAGGAGCAGATCAACTAACTCCTTGCCCGATGCCCTGCTGCTGCAAGTGTCGAAGGAAGCCGACCCTCCAACTGACGCACTGAGAAGACGCTGTCTTTTCTCTTGCCGCGAAATCCAGCTCCGGTGTTTCCAGGCTACCCTTCCGGGTTGCTGGGAGATCGAGTCCTTAGAGAGAGATACAAGACCTCTATCATTCAAAACCCAAGGTACGGAGCTGATTAGATCCTTAGAGAATTCTTGGAACAGATTCTTCGCAGAAAATTACTAGACTTAAGCTACACCACACTTACTCCTCCCTCGTACTAGACTTAGGTTAGGTACACCGGGGTAGGCGTATTTTAGAAGCACCAGTTGAGTACTTTTAGCCACTATTTTATCACTGTATGTATTTTATGCATTTTATGTATTCTTTGTTCACGGCTTAGAAACCATATAATGCTCTTACAGTACTATTTTATAATACTATTTGTACTTCTTAACTAGCATTTCAATTGTAGCAGTGCATTTCTTATGCTTAAGAAATAAGACTGTTCAATAAATACTTTTATTTAAAACGCCCGTCTCTCTATCTCTAAGCAACTCTGGTGAAACGAAGCATGCACTTCTGACTGAGTGAAATAGCCGTCTATTGTTTCCGCGACTCTAGAGATACGTTTCATTCTGGGGAAACAAAGTTGTCATGTTATATGGTTGTCAGAGACTAATCCCTTTTTGTATTTTCGAGAAAGTTTCTAGTGACCTCTAAGCTAGCTGGCATTCACAATTAAGTTTAATATATTCGGCAGAGACCTAGTCGACTTAAGTCCTACGTCTAAACTGCAGGATATATTATTCCAATGCTCAGAGCCCATAGGGAATATAGGAACTACTATACATGGCACCCAACGTTTGGTAAGGCGATAATTTAACGCTAGATACTAGAGTAACTCAGTCGTGTTTTTCACACAGACCCCTTTTTCCCGTAAAAACTCCAAAAGACGTCTGGAGTTGGGTGAAAGGATAATATCCGCCAAAACTGAGTAGGACGAAAAATCCTATGTATTAGTTTTCGGTTTATACAACGTTGAAGGATGCAGTGTTCCAAAATATTGTGCACCTATTCTTTGTTTCCTTGAAACTTGTTCTGCAAAACTCTTAGCCGACTAAAATGCCGGATAGTGATACTGAAATGGAAATAGCTGCAGCAGCAGCTCAAGCGGTCTTAGATGACGCTGCTATTTTAGAACATGACACAGATGCTCCCGGTAAATGTAGGGAAAAGTATAACTTACAAACTGATAAATAATGGAGTATCAGCAAGAGGTGGCAGAGTAATCTTTGTCATAGAGGCACATGAATATCGGCAGACAGAGGTATTCTATTCATGGATTCAGTTTCCAGCAGCAAATGCCGGAACACGTGAGTTCCACTACAACAAAGCAGAGGAACCTCCAGCGGAATACGTTTCTTTCGAGGACATTGAAATTCCATTAAACTTACCAAGAGCATCAGCTCTGGTTTAAAGGCGCCCTACAACAACAAAATCACATTACCAGGCTCGGTCCACTAGGTAGACCAGGAGCTACCTGGCCGGTACTAGCCAGCTATACACCACATCCAGACATTGAAAGGATGTCAGAAGCAGAATTGTTAGCTCACCTAAAACAGTTAATTAAAATACATAGACAATTGGTTCAATATGTCATGCGGACATTAACCGTCCAACCAGCTGTAAGAATTCCACAGCACACCCCTCACCAGGGGAACACAAATAAAATCACACCACAGACTATACAGTAAGTTATTGGTAAACTACCAGCAAAACGAGAACAAATTCCGTTCTGGTTAGCACAAAAAATTACTCAAATAGAGGCACTATTTCCTGATAGTACACCTCATGAGAAATACAGGATTCTGACAACTGTTTACCGATGGGGGTTCCACCACACATAGAGGACTGTGACACTTGGGGTACAGTCTTTGCTTCAATCTTCACTAAAACACATGGTGTTCCATCCATGGCGGTAATACCATACGTTCTAAGACAGATTCAAAATTAATGCGGTCCAGAACCGGCCTTAAATGTAGGTATGAAATTACTGAAAGATTTCAAACAGGTCTCGGCTATACTATTAGCCAACATTAATGGTGAAGCAGCATCAGTGGCAATCCACAGAAATTAAAAGAAACAGACATTACTGAGCAACCATTTGAGCTTGCCAGAATTATTGAAAAATCCTATGAAGAACTAGGTAAAGATAGTTTGGGTGGGAGACCACTAAAACCACAACTAACAGAGAATCCTGAAAAAACTTTCATAAAAAATAATCTCACTACTCCTAAGAAAAAGTGGAAAAACAGTAAACAGACACTTCCTAGAGAGAAGCGTTCTCAGTCCAGAGGAAGGTCTCCCCAAAGGAGAGTTAGGTCTCCTGAACGGGGGGAAAGGTCTCCCCAACAAGAGCCCTCTGGAAAAAGATATAACTTTAGAAATAGGGATACTTTAAGAAAACCTGAGAGATATCAAGATAATGACACACGTCCCTCTCGATCTTTACAGACTTCCTCGCAGAAATCGGAAAGAAGAGGACGGTCAGAAGATAAAGAAGAATGCGTCAAGTCCAAAGACAAAGAACCCGTTCACCAAAGTAAAAAAGCTCAATTTTCCAAAAAGAAGGTAGCAAGCATAAAAATCAGACATGCAGAGGATTCTGAGGACACAACTCTAGAACGGGGAATGGGCTCAGACAATGCTAGACAGGGCAGCAGAAGTGACCATAGCTCGCAAGATCCTGATGGATCATCTGGAGACAGTGGACTTGAATGAATGCATTCAGGTTGAAACTGCCGACACCAGGGTTAGTGTACCCCACAAGTTATATGAAGTAATACTCCGGATGGAGGGGGACATAACAAGAAAAATAAAAGCTCTCTTTTGGGACAAGCTTTCCAAGGGTTATGACATACTTCTCGCTGAAAGAGACTGGCCACCTGCATTTGTTAGGGAGTGCCCACACGGCGAAGAGATAATTATGCCAGCCTTCTTAAATCACATTCCAATTCATAAAAAATATACATATGCCAGGAAATGGGCAGTAGCTCAAGCTCCAGCATTATATAAAAATCACGTAGGATGGGATGAGGATTCTCCTCACCACAAAATCCAGTTAAAATATCAACCTACTGCTCAAAGGCAGTATCCAGTCAAGCAAGAAGCTAAAAAACAAGTCGATCTTTGATCAACTTGAATATCAAGGGGTGATTGAAACATGCACCTAATCTATGAACAATCCTTTGTTTCCTGTCTACAAGCCAGACAATTCATATCGTCTAGTTTTGGATTACAGAAACCTGAACTCTTGTTGCAAAACATTTGCAGTACAAAATTCACATAGTGCAGCACTGATGAATAACATCATGCACAAGAAATATAAAACCACATTAGACATTTCAAATGGGTTTTTCTGGCAAAACATTGCACATGAAAGCAGGCATTTGACCGCTTTTTCAATTATGGACACAGCGACAATTTTGCCGTCTCCTCCAGGGATTCAAGAATAGTCCAGGGTTATTTTCAGCCAGAGTAACAGAAATACTACAAATGTACGATGATGAGGCATTATCTTATGTCGATGACATCTATCTTACAGATGATGATTTGGACGTGCACTTGAAAAGAGTGAACACCATAATACTTGGGTTTGCTTCTGAAGTGTACAAATTCAATTTTAGGAAATCACGAATTGCCCACCTCAACGTCCTTTTCTTAGGATATGAGTGGTCAAGTGAAGGCAAAAGCACGGCAGCAAACTTTCTTGAGAAATGTGCGCTGCTGCAACCTCCAAAGATGCTGAAAAACTTACAGTCAATTCTAGGCTTCCTAAATTTTGGAAGAACTTATGTTCTAAATTACGCAAAAAGGGTTAAACCTCTCTACAAACGAATCAAACCTGATTTCAAACAAACAAATTGGACTCAGAAACATACAGAAATTTTGCGTTCAGTACAAACAGACATGTTAGCAAAAACACAATTAGATATACGCAACAATACGTGCAATCTCTTGATCACTGTCATCCCAGGAAAATGTGGATTCACATACCTGACCTTTAATGAAGTTGAAAAGGTACCAATTGCATTCAAATCACACTTGTACACACAAGCTTAAATGAAATTCACTTCAACAGAAAAAATTCTGACAGCGGTTCAAACTGCAGTAGCAAAAGAGAGAGCACTCGCGCAGGGTAAATGCATAATGATCGTTACACCTGTACCTGCCTTAGAGGCAGTGACGAAAGCGAGCATTTCAAATGCTAAAGCTTTACATTCGAGATGGATACAATGGGTTAACTCTCTTACTGCAACAGACGTTGAATACGTTTTTGACCCCTACTTTAAGACACAAGAATTCCTACAATACGAATGTCCTATGCCGACCGAAATTCTGCCTCTAGAACATTACGGCTGTATAATATATACACACGGATCAGCACAGCCCGCAATTGGGGGTAAACAAACCTATAGTGCTGCGTGCCCGATCGTTAAAGGTTGTTGGCGCGAAGGTAAATTCAGACCTATGGTCACTAAAACTCAATCACTCGGAGACTGTACAGCTCAGCGAGCTGAACTACAGGCTTTCAAGATGTCGCTTGAAAATACCGATCGCGAATTCCCCACACTAATAGTGTGCGATTCATATTTCGGCATTGAATCTTATAACAAAAACTTGCAGAACTGGGTTCGAAACAGTTTCAAAAATTCAAAAGGTGGCACAATTAAGCATAAAAAGCTTTGGGAACAAGTAGTTCTTTTACAGAAAGAACTACAAAAGACTCACTTGATTCATACGCTGAGTCATCAACGTGATGGCGTTCACGTTGCAGGGAATTCAATGGCTGATGAAGCCGCAAAGGCAGCTGTGCAAACAGCTTCCGTAGCTACAATCACTCGTTCGAAAAAAGTGATAGATGGTGGAACGCTATTAGCAGTAAAAGCCTCAATAGAAGGAAATCATGCAGCGTTACCTCTGAACTATCCACTCGGTAATACATACATAATTGATGCAAACTCCGTTCCTTTTGGTCAAATCCCTGGAGTGGGGGACAGAGTAATTCCAAACAGGAATCGGAGAGCTGCTTTGGTACACAAAGTACATATGGGAGAGGGTCTGAGGCATCAAGGGATCTTGAAATCTCTAATAGAATTAGAAAAGATGAACTGGTGGCCGGGACTGGGAGTTGATGTGTACAATTTCGCAACTTATTGCCCTAACTGCAACAGAAATCGCAGCAGCAAAAGCCACCAGATACCTGACTACAGAGTAGCCAGCCCAGTTCAGATACCATTGCTAGACAGCATTAGGCTATCTACCTGCAAACGTCATAATGGACGAATGGAGTCCCACATCTACTAGGACAAGATTTATTTGGATATGGCCCCAGCGCTCGGCTGACGCCAGAACTGTTATAAAGGATTTGCGAGTCGTTATCGCCACATACGCAATTGGCACGCTACATTCTGACCATGGTCCTGCGTTTAGCTCTCGAGCTTACAAGGAGGCCATGGCTAGCTTGGGCGTTGCACTGCGGTATTCTAGTCCCTTCCATCCTGAGGGTAATGCGGTAGTGGAAAGAAAAAAACGTGACATAAAGCAATCCATAACAGCTAAGGTAGTAGGTTCGGGTGATGGGTGGGTCAAACATCTAATAAGTGTCCAACGTAGTCTTAACAATCTGCCAAGAAATTCTCTGGGTGGAGTCACTCTGTATGAACTAATGTTTGGTACTAGAATGATAATCGAAGACCTCGATTGTCAGACTTCAGTGGTGGAGCAAAAACCCTTTGATGTCAAAGATCGTTTGACTGTTTTACAGGACTTAAATGAAACAAGAAGAAGTCTGAGTAATACAATACAGAAGCAAACGCCCACTGAAGACAAACCACCTGCCCAGCAAGGCCTGTCTGGATTCCAAATATTGGGGATCTGGTCAGGGAGAAAACGCGGTGAAGAAGGAATTTGGGCCTTCTTACAGAAAAGCAGTACCTGTCTTGGCAATCCAAGGAACAAGATCAGTAGTACTACCGCCCCTTGCTGGTAAAAGGGAGAACAGAGTTGTATCCATCGACCTGCTCAAACCACAACATTTGGCTGATAATAAGTAGTAGGCCCAGTGGACTCCCAAGAAGTAGCAGACGACCAAATCTTGCTACAATCCAAGAGGTTCAAACTGAAAGATTTACCACCTTTGATAAACCTGCAGTAAGAAAAGAAGGACTATACAACAAAGCCATGGAACTTGTACCTCTGGAAACCCAAATAACAGTTTGTCAAGACACGCCTGTCTACAATGATATGACATCTGACTATACAAACATGGCAAAACAAGAAACAGCTCCAGTGATTTCAAGTAATCCTGATGCGATCCCAACAATTGACAGAACTGCTTCTGGCTACTTTATCAACTTCGATAACTTTTCTGAGGATCCCAGTGAACCTGAGGATAAGCCAGCAAAGAAAAACTTCAAGGAAAAAGTAACATAACTCCTTCAACTACTAGAAAAAACATATCTGGTTTCACCATGGGTTGAATTTTGGATTGAATTAGGTATATTTTTCCTCCTGCTCTGGTTCGTACTAGTGTTAAGCTTGGGAAGGATGATTGATGGAAAATATAGTACTATGGACACAGCAAGTAAGAAAATCAACTTGGTCCTGAGACCTTACTAATCATCTCATCGTGAAAGAAGAGGCCTGTCAGCAGTAAACATCACAGCTGTTCCTATACCAGGGGGTATAGCAGTGGACAGAACTGATTATGACATCTAAGGTTCAGTGGAATTATTAAAGATTTCACATCAGTTTAAGGTTTCTTTGAGTGACTTTGGGGCCAATTCCAATCCGATAAAATTCTCGTCCGTACGATTCGCATCCGGAGCCGTCTCCGTACGACTCGTACACACACCGTACGACTCGACGAGTACGATACGGACCGGGGTATCAGGATGCGATTCGTACGGTCCACATCAGGTAAGGGTGATTCGTACAGAAAAGCGCACATTCACATACACACCGTACGATGTGTACCCCCCCATGATCGCAGGGGTACGATGCGTACCCCTGCGATCATGGCCCGTACGCACCGTACACCCAGCGGACATGGGGTACGCACCGTACACCCAGCGTACATGGGGTACGGTGCGTACACCCCAAGATCGCGGGGTACGGTGAGTACCCCCCATGATCACAGGGGTACGGTGCGTACCCCTGTGATCATGGAGGTGTACCCGGGGGGGCCGTTCTGTACCTGTTTTGGGGCGAACTCTGCTTTTACGGCTGTTTTCAGCTCCCGTAGAAAAAGGGTCGTACAGTGCGTACCCAACACGAATCGTACTTGCCGGTTTGGGAAAAGCAGCCGCGAACCGTACAGATGTCGCGTACAGCGGGTTCTGAGGGAGATCCGTACGGGGATTTTATTGGTACGGTCCCTGTATGATTCGAACGGATTCCAGCTCCTGGTACGCATCGTACTTCGTCGTACGTACGGGGGACGTTGCAGGGTATGATTCGTACGGGAAAAACGCTCCGAACGGCAATTCGGAGCGTTTTTTACCGGATCGGAATCGACCCCTTTGTCGCACCCAGTAAATTTTCTGATGATTGGGACTTGAAGACTGTTAACAACATGATGAAAGATTTAGAAATGTCAGCTAAATTTACAGAACATGACTAATTAGAAGGGTGATCAGATTATGAACAAATGTATTGTTTTAATCATTATGGTCACCATTATTTGCATAAATCTGCAAGCCCTAGAAATGTGTTTCACTACAATCAATGGGAATATTTTCCTACTCCGCTAAAAGGCAGCTTTAAAACATTTCAAGAAAAGTTTTTGTACTTCTCAGGGTTTAATGTTACCAATCCAGAAATGTTTTATTTGAAAAATATAAATAAGACAGGAATGAAAACAATGTTGACCGATACTAAACAAATTTATTTTATGCTCAATTGTCTGCATTAGGTTTTAACTTTTGGAAAGACAAGATTGAGACGAAAACAATCTGGGGCACTAAAGATTGGCAGGTACAAGGTATAGAAGCCTTACTCAGAGCCTGCATCATCCTAGAACAAATTATGTTTTTAAATGACACTGTTCAACAAACTTCTTGTCTTAGCCTAGCTAAGATAAAAGATTTAAATAAACCGTCTATACCTAAACCCACATCTGACAGTCATAATGCTACAGAAGAGAAGGTAGACGTACCCTATATTTGAAAACAGAACAAATCCTGATTGGAAAAAATGGTTAATCTGGCCCACAGACACAAATAACTGTAAAGATAGATTCCTGAACAAGACACAAGGGTTCACAGTGAATACAACATCCAGGGATAGTAACTACTTACAGTGTAAGGAAGCTGTGCCTTCAGTGGCTTCAGAAATCTACACTTCCAGAAATTAAACAACACTTGTCTTTACTTAAAGAAAGCAATGGTTTGCGAGATTTCTTAATGGGGCTTCGCAAACCACGGCAAAAACCTTTCATATACGCCAGAATATATGCGGCATACAACGAAATATGGAAAGTGACGCAAATGGAAACTGCAGAAAGAATACGAGAAATTGATCGTATAAATTTAGAAAAGAAGCCTGTCTGTAGTGGACAATGGGTTAACGACTCTGTCCTCCAGAATTTATTCTTTGGACAGCATCGTGTCATCTGCCATTGACATCATAGAACAAGACTTGTTAATGTTACAACATGGCCAGTCTCAATTACGTTCTATCATGCTGCTAGGCTGGACGTTGCAAAATCTGCGTTCAGGCTATGTGCCATGGCAACTAATCAATACCACGTCATTGTTTGCTGTATTTAACCTTGGCACAAAGAGGAGCAGACTATACGGTGCTGAGCATTGAAAAACTCGAAAGATTACAATTAACAGTTTCTTAGAAACCTGTCATTGAATAGATAATTCATGGCACCATTACGATACCCGTGACATCTTTCTTGTTTCAGTATTGTCTGGAGCATATACCAGCGGGCCTGTATGAAAGGTTGGGTAAAGAATACATTAAGTCGACCTGGGTTTTACCATAAACACACAGATGTTGGAATGGGGGACATGAAGTATTCATTAGTGGTAAGAATTGTAAAAACTCACTGAGTGGTACACTTTTGTGCCAGTGGATTAATTTGCACGGAGCCTGCGATGGTTCTACAAATAACCTCTCTTGCCACCTGCACAGTTCGCCCTCCACAGCGATAGTACCAATTTTCAGGCAGCTATCCAATGGCAGCTACGTTATGCTCAACGATCACAGCTGTTGTGGCATGTTGCCAGGAAAAATTTATCTCGTAACTGTGTCATCCACGGTCACTTGTTGTATGCAAGTATTGTATCAAAAAAGTGAGACAGGAAGGGAGATAGCTTTATGGCCTTCACTGAATATCTCTTCAATACAAATTGATAATTTAAGCAGAATGAAAGCCATTCTTTTCCAAAAAAATGTGCACTGACCTCGTCTAGAGAAACGTATGATCTGCAAGAAGCAAGGTCTTCTGTAGAGATACATGCATTATTATCAACTAACTGCCCAGTACATTTCGCAGAAATGTTAAGTCAAATCTTAAACATGTCTGATACCAAGACAATTTTTTCGGGACTGTTAACACCATTTGAAGCAGTCCTCAGCATTTTTCCAAATTTCGTGCACTCTGTGTTCGGAGGCCTGCCTCTCATCTTGGGACTAGTAGCAGGAATTCTATTTTTATTCCTTCTGCTCCGATATGGCAAGTGCGGTCACCAGCAACACCGAAACTACCATGGAACAATGCCTCCTTCCAATGAGATATCGTGACAGGATTTCACAGATTCTTGGCTTGGCTCGTTTAAGAGATCTGAACACAACATGGTTTCTATCGTTCAGATCAATCTGGCAAGATTGTATCTTACCTGTTCTTAGATGCCTGCTTTGCGGACAGGAATGCGTGTTGGACATTTGTCTTACACTTCCATCAGTACTGCCATCGGATGTTGACGCTTTGCTAGGTCCAGTAACGGCTCATGCATCGTGTTGCCCCCAACGGCTGCCAATTCTGATGACTGCATTCATTAAGGTCTCACCGGCAAGTCTAACTGAGGGTGAGAAACGAGAAACTACAGGCATACAGGTACCATCTACTACGGACATTGCTAATGCATCAAACGCTGACGGCGATGATCCACACTTCTGCCCTTTTGATCTGCTAACTGAGTGGTTCCACTTTCACCTACCACGGTAGACGGTTTCTTTGCAAGCCTAGATAACCTGATGTTTTCTCCTGACACTCCTGAGAATAACTTTTGATTATTTCACACAGCGTTCCCTGAACTCTGCAATTCGGCCTTCAATGTTTTTCAAAACAATCCACTAATTTGAACTTTTTCTAAAATAGAACTTTTGGCACGGAGTAATCTGCTTAAAGTAGAACTATTCTTGGAGAACAAGATTTCGTGTTTGAACTTCCTAAAATGACAATATTTGGCTTCAACCTCGAAAACAATCACAGTTAGAAAGCTTATGCTATGGGACAGATTTCAGGTATCAATTGATGAATGTACTCATTTCATGTGAACAAGCCTATTCAAATGCATTTTTGTATTTTGGGGTGGGATTGTGAACACTTTGCTTTAGATATGTTCAGTTGTTAGGTGTTATTGAACTTAATAATCGTGGAGTGGGTGTTATGTGGGAATCTAGGACCCTTGTGTAATTTTCCCGATTCATGCCCATATATAGGTATAATTCACCCAATCCTTATATAGGCATTGGAATCATTGCCTTATTTAGTCTTAGCCTGTGCAGCCCAAATATGGCATGGCTACTTCCACTAAACTCCGAGAATCCACAACGATTTCTTGGAAAAACCTGCCTTCAGCAGTCAGGGACTTCCCCCTGCTTGAATGCTAATTTATCCAAGAACTCCTGGAGTATTCAAGGAACTGAGGCACTAGTGACGATATTATGTCCAATCTTACGTCAAACTCGGCACCTTCAAAGTAGAAATATGCCTATATTTGCCCAGTCAAACACACGGTGGTTTAGGAGCAGATCGACTAACTACTTGCCCGACGCCCTGCTGCTGCAAGTGCCGAAGGAAGCCGACCCTCCAACTGACACACTGAGAAGACGCTGTCTTTTCTCTTGCCGAGAAATCCAGCTCCGGTGTTTCCAGGCTACCCTTGCGGGTTGCTGGGAGATCGAGTCCTGAGAGAGAGATACAAGACCTCTATCATTCTAAAACCAAGGTACGGAGCTGATTAGACCCTTAGAGAATTCTTGGAACAGATTCTTGGCAGTAAATTACTAGACTTAAGCTACACTACACTTACTCCTCCCTCATACTAGACTTAGGTTAGGTACACCGGGATAGGCGTATTTTAGAAGCACCAGTTGAGTACTTTTAGCCACTATTTTATCACTGTATGTATTTTATGCATTTTATGTATCCTATGTTTATGGCTTAGAAACCATATCATGCTCTTACAGTACTATTTTATAATACTATTTGTATTATATGCATTGTACTTCTTAACTAGCATTTCAATTGTAGCAGTGCATTTCTTATGCTTAAGAAATAAGACTGTTCAATAAATACTTTTATTGATAACGCCCATCTCTCTATTTCTAAGCAACTCTGGTGAAACGAAGCATGCACATCTGACTGAGTGAAATAGCCGTCTATTGTTTCCGCGACTCTTGAGATACGTATCATTCTGGGGAACCAAAGTTGTCATGTTATATGGTTGTCAGAGACTAATCCCTTTTTGTATTTTCAAGAAAGTTTCTAGTGACCTCTGAGCTAGCTCACAATTAAGTCTAATATATTCGGCAGAGACCTAGTCGACTTAAGTCCTACGTCTAAACTGCAGGATATATTATTCCAATGCGCAGAGCCTATTGGGAATTTAGGAACTACACTAAAAGCTTGCCTCCTGATGAAGTCTCAGGGACAACAGACTTCACCCCCCAGCTCCTCAGAGTTCTTTTGGAAGTGCCTGATGCTGTTTGGGGCCTTCTGAGGGACTGCGTGTCGCAAGGAGGTGGAAGGAGGGTGTCGCCGTGGGAAACTGCCACATTGCACCGCATTGACCAAGAGCACCTCGCATCCCCGAGAAGCACGCCACAGTCGGAGCTCATGCCGTCGCACCTTGGATGTCGCCGCTATTATTGTCGCATTGAGCGGAAGCTTCACGCATCGTGGGAGAAGAGCGTCGCCGCTGGAGCTGTTGTCGCATCGTAAGGGTGTCGCCCCTGCAGTCCACGCATCGAACCGAGGACTTCTCGCATCCCGAGAAGCGTGCTGCATCTGGAAGATCTTCACGTCTTTATTTCTTTGTATCTGAACTTTGCCGCATTTCCCTTTGCAGAGTTCCACCCAAGCTTAGTTATAATTCTTGCCAGCCACTGGTGCCAGTCCTTGGGAACATTGATTCATGTAAGTTACCACGAAACAAGTTCCCCATGAGGGCGCACAATGGCTAAGTGGGATATCATATCTTGTGTTGAGCTTAGCCTGACATTAGTGAAGAGGTCCTCCCTTATACGTCATTAGCAGTTTGCAGAGTAACTGTAAGGAACAGCCCCATACTTCCTACTGTGTCCGAGTCGGAGGAACTATTTTGGGATGAGCTGGAGCTAATAATTTGAGGGGGTGAGCGCAGTGTATTCACAGAGGGAATGGCTGCCTGCTACCCCTCCAGCACCTGCTGAGGAGAGGGGGTCCTTTGGCCCCTGCAACCCCTCTAAAGTGCAGGGTCCCTTTGCCTCATCTCATCCTGCATTTCACCCTCAGTGGCCCAGTTGCTGTCTGCTCCTGTCTCCTGAAGCCTGTGAAATGTTAATCTAGCCAATCATAGACCAATTCTTGGTTCTCGAAGAAGTGCACCCTTTGATGTGCAGAACCTTGAGACTGGCCGGTAAAAAGAAGGGTATATGTGAGGCCGTTATCACGTAGCTGCTGCTTGTCTTCCTGGAAGGTGGCTCACCTCTTTTGGACAGCAATGGTATTGGTATAGTCTAGGAAGAGGGAGACCCTCACATTGTCCACCAGGATAGGCGCTTGGTCTCTGGACACCTGCAACAGTGTATCAAAATCTCGATAGTTAAGGATTTTGGCCACCATCGGCCGTGGAGGATCACCGAGCATTGTTTTTTTGAGAGGAACCCTATTGGCCCTCTTGACTATAAACATGTCAGAGAAACCCATGGGAGCCACTGTCATTCAGAGTCATTCCTCTATGAAATGAGTAACTCTTGTTCCTTTTTTGACCTCCGGAACTCCACTAATGCAGATATTATTGTGATGAGCTCTTCTCTCCGCATTCTCCTCCCGACCCTGCAATAGATCCACTCGACGCTGAATCTATGCCACTTGCGTAGTGAGTTGATCTGAGGCCAATGTGGAGAGCACCAGTTCATTCTCTTTGACCATCTCGGATAATATGCGATGGTCATCTATGGTGATGGCCTCTAGTTGCCGCTCGATCACCTGACGTGATTCTCTAATTTCCTCTAGGATTATGTCCAATTGATCCAGTGGAGGTGTCACTCCGGTTGAAGCCACATCAGTATCCACAGTCTTAGCTGGTACGCTTTCCAACGAGGGTGACGGGGGGAAAGCAGACAAGGCTGACCTGTTTGCTTTGGTCTTGGTGCGCCTTATGATTGTGTGTAGCAATCAATTGTAGGTAGTTACCCTCTCCTAGATCTGTGGTTGTGCTGCAGTATTATGTGCCCACCCTATGACCCACCATCCACCAGTGCAGTGTTGCAGTTAGAGGGCCCCTCAGGGTTTCCCTACAGTCATCATTTGTCCCGATCCCCCTGAGGCTGCAATCCGAGGGCCATGGGATGCGCTTGTTTAGGGTGCCATCGTGTGGGAGCTAGGGTGTCAGCAGCAAACCAGCACCCTCGAGGAAAGTCACCAGGCCCTTTAGTCACCCCACCGAGGGCCCCAGGTCCATTTCACCTGGGCTTTCAGACTCTCTGGTGGTGCCTCCCAGGGACCCACCATTGTCCTCACAGCACCCAGACCTTGTTGTACCACTAAACACCCAGCCAGGGGAAGAGAGGCTACGGTGACGGCAAGCTTTGAGGGAGCATCAGCACACTTTTTCCAAGGGCCGTCCCTACCGATTGGTGTCTACTACCAGGGATTGCCTCCTTACCCGGATCACCGCAGGGCTTGAGCTTCCGCACCCCAGCAGCTCCCACGCAGTGCTGTCCGCTAGGTGCCCCCTGCCTCCAGCCTCAAGTAGCACTCCTTGTCAGGCCAGAACCAAGGGTCACCAACTCTGCTCGACCTGTCTATTACAACCCCCTCAAGTGCGGGGCCTGGAGCTCGTCATGTGCGGTCTTCTTTAGGGCTGGCAGGTCTTCAATGTGCTCCGCCCACCATCTTTCTCTCTACCTGCTCAGCCCTCTAGTACACTGAGACCGGGTTGGAGCCCCAGGGGCAGGCCAGTGGAATAAGTGCAGGGGAGGTGCTATACAAAGTGAGACCTAAGGACACTGTATGGGGCTTCTCTGCTGCACACCGGCCAACGGCAAGGACTCCCCAATTACTTCTTAGGCCATTACCAAGGCCTGGCTTCGTGGATTCCTTCTGCCCAAGCCAGGCCGTGTAGAGGACGCTTGCAGCCACTTGCCCTGGTTTATCGTTCCATCAAATTGCTCTGCCAGATGCTTCCTCCTAATTAGTGCCACCAGTCATGTTCAGCTCCTCTGGGGGTCAGGGGCCTGCAGCACACTTAATTTCCTTGGGGCTGGCCCTTCAACAAGGAACCGCGTATGCCATCTTGTCCATATGCATCTCGGGACTGCCGAGGTAGGACCCACCAGCCTCCAGCTGGCTGTCACAAGGCCCCGCCTGTTCCACAGCCAGACGTGGCCAAGAGCAGAGGTCTGGCATTACTGGTGCTCTACTTCAGGTGCACAGGCAAGTACTGACTCCTGAGGTCAGTAGCCGTCCACCATGTTGGCCGCGCAACATAGCCACCAACTGGGCGTTCTTGGTTATCCCAGCTGCGCTTCACAGTCTCGCTGCTGGATGTCACCGCCTCTCTATTTGTACCCAGATATCACCACCTCTACTCCGGCAGTCGATGGCACTGGGAAAAATGTAATTTGGTGCAGATTACGGAGCCCGGACGCCAGAGCCCACCAGTTACACGTCTGTCATGTTTAGACGCTGGCCTGCCCGTATAAGTTATTGTTAAAGAGGGTTTCTATAGCTTTGAGATCTCATCTGTTAAAATCGTACTGCAAAGAAACACTCCCACCCACTACTGCCTTAATCCTCTTCTCCGCATGCATGTACAGAACATGAGGGCAACAGAAATTCCACCTCCAGAAAGGGCCAGTCAAGCAGTGCACTTGAGTAGCTCAATGGCTGCTCAGCACAGCCTGCCACATGACTGGGGAGCCACTATGCTGAACACAATACATCATACACTTGCTAGAGCAGAACACATAAAAAAGTACATTCCTTACCGGACCAATCCCCCCTTGGCTAATGCTGTCTCAGAGACAGGAAAAACAGCAAGTGTTGGGGGGAGGAGGGCATTTGTCATCATGACGTACCTCCCTGTAGAAAGTGAAGAAATGAGTCATTATGCTGTCTTGAGGGGCGTGGCTCGTCCTTCTGTTTGGACTGGGATGTGAAGGACAGGTTAAGTAGTAATCCTCTTAAAAATGGTTATGCAATTATACACACCTGTGGGGGCAATGGCAGATAACTCAGCCAGAAACTTCAATACATTGAAAGGGAAATCCTCTAATATAGGGTGGCCTCTGCGCATCCTGCGTTTCATTTACCTCATCAAACTCTCTGAATCCCTCACAGCTGGACTGACCTCATTGCTTAGAGTCGCTCACAGGGAAGCTCTACATGCCCTCACTGGTAGCCATGTTTCATAACACAAATGTAACGCTGGTCCCTAATATATAATAGTTAAACAACAACTCATGAATAAAGAAAATCCTAAAACAATGCATTAATAAAGGAAATTAAATAACAATTTTCGACTGCATAAGTGGCAATGGGGTGCTAAATACGTGCTTTGTGCTCAGGCAATAATGATACAAATACACAAAGATTGTAGCACAATTTACACAATCTGCAAGCAACCTTTATATTCAAGATAATTATTAAAACTGATTTTTTCTCATTTAATTGATGGGGTTTTGATCCACATACATAACGGGAACATCACCAGGACTTGAACCACAGTCTGCCCGAGAATGTGAAGAGTAACATCCTATCGAACGATATCAAAGTAATCTCTGTAAGGGGGATGTAGGTGCATTAAGAAATGATTGAGATGATATTGGTCTGGGCAAATTGGAAGACAGAGCAGGGCACCGGAATCTATGAGAGCAATATATGCTTTGTTAGACCTGGCATCTTTGGCGTGGTTTCCCCTGAATTTTTGCCTCTACCTCCTGTATTTTTTACGCTGTGCTGGATTTCGTTTTTGCTGGTTTAGATGCTTTGGGCACTTTGCCACTGATGATCAGTGTCAAAGTGCAAGTGCTCCCTAGGTAAATTGTTATTATGATTGGTTATCTATGATTGGCATATTTGTGTTACCAGGAGGACCCTAGCAAAGGGCACTGAGTGTGCCAGGGCTGGTGATTCAAATGCTACTAGTGGGCCTCCAGCACTGATTGGGCCACCCACATGAGTAGCCCTAAAATGGTGTCTCAGGCCTGCCATCGCGGTGCCTGTGTGCAGTTGTTAACTAACATGCTGACCTGACCAGTGCCCACACTGACCAGGCCTAACCCTTCCCTTTCTGTACACATTGGATACCACTATAGAAGGCCCTAGGTACCCCACTGGGCAGGGTGCAGTGTAGGTGAAAGTTAGAGCATGCACTAGTATGTGTGACATGCTCTGGTAGTGAATTACAGCCATTTTCGTTTTTCACTATTGAAAGGCTATCTTCCCCATAGGCTATAATGGGTAATGCTGTGTATAATGTTTACCTGCATATCTTCCCATAGGAGCAAGATAGAAAATAAAAGTCTGGTACTGAACTCAGAATTTAATAACCCATATTTTAGGAAGGATAGTTTTTAAATCCTGTGTTTGAAAACAACACTTTTAGAAAGTGGCTGTTTTCTTGTCTGACCTTTCTGTGTGCCTTAGCCTGTTTGTGAAGTGACTGTCTGGTTTGTGAGTGACAGGGGCTGGGTGGCTCTCCGAGGCTGAGTGAGTCATCCCTGGACTGAATAGTTCCATCTGCATCTTGAGTGGTGAGAGGAATAGCACCTGGGCCTGAATAGGGCTTTGTCTGCCTTCCACAATGCTGCCTCCACCTCCTGCTGGGCGGCTGACGACCCTGCCCCTCTCTCTCAAAGGAAAGAAGAAGTCAAGTAAACAAAGTGCTCCAGGACTGACCAGAACTGGTTTTGACTAAGCCAAGGCCTCTCTGCCCTCAGAGAACAAAAAGAATATTGGTATAAAAAGGGCTACCCAGACTTTAGAAAGATAGATCATCCTGGAATCAAGAGGGAACCTCTGCCAAGGAGAAAGCTGGAAGACTGAAGAGGAAGCACTGTCCTGCTGTTTGTTTGTGGGCTGACCTGCAGTTGCTTTGCTGCTGTTGCTGTGTCCCCTTGCTTGAAGAGATGTCCAAGGACCTGAGGAGAGCTGACATCCTGTTAAGAAGTCACAGGAACAAAAGGACTTCACCCCCAGCTTCCTCCTGAACTCTTCTGAGTGAGTTCTGCCCTTCCTAGAGTGTTTTATCCAATTGTAGGGCCTCTGGAAGTTGTTTAGGATAAAAATACAGTAGTAGTGTTCCCTTAAAGGGAAGCGTCCGCACATTCACTAAGCAAACAGTAATCTAGCAATCATTAAAATATAAGTATCCTACTGTGTGTCTGTACACGAGTGCTAGGTTAGCCCCAAACACGTACTACCCAACGGTGTTGTCGGCACAACTGAATGTGCATCCAATTTGAACACAAAAACTAGGGCTTTTACAGCACACCACCAGTCCTTATTTAGTCTTGATTACATTTATCACACCTCTGGGTATAAATGACCCTCTACTACAAATGGAGACAATTCAACAATATTGATTAAACAGAAATCCAGAAAGATCAATCTTCTTGCTGTCCAGCTTTCTTTATTCATATTATAAAAATGTAAAAACTCCCAGCACACGATTTGCCGACACGTGTTTCGTCTTTTTCAAGGCTGGAATGTCAAACAATAATACAATAAATATACTATATACAATACATACATTTACATAAGACAACATATACACTCTGAACATGTCACAATATTTAAAAACTATATTCATAAACATATACTTATATATACATGTGCTTGTATTGCACACAATGATAAACCACATAACAACACATACATAGTACATGCATTCCTATTGCATACTCATCAAGATAACATGTGTGAATAAGGTGTACATGTTAACCACATACTTCCTATGTAAGTATAGAAATAGACAACATACCCAAATCACCAGAATAAAATCAAAAAGTGAGTGATAAGACAAGCATAAGTGAAGTGACAGGTATTAGAGATGTCATAAGCCCAATACCACATCAAATCATGGTGAGCATGCCTAAAGTCTGTGCATAAGTAGAGTATGTAACAAAAAAGAACCCACCATGTACGTTGAAATCAAAAGCCAGGATTATAAATGGACCACAATTGGTCTTGCGTAATAGTGTGAATGCCGGAATCACCAGTCTGCCAATATGCGCTCCCGAATCAGTTCTATGAAATACAGAATTATAATGATGCAGTGTCACAACAGTTGCGGTACCGAACGACGCAAGAATGGACATGAAATGACCATAACGACATCCTCATAACCCTGTCCACTTATCCACAAGAAAGCATCAATGGTGGCCCTGGTCCAAAAGTGCCCCGCAAGGTTTATTGTGACCACTGACGCTACCACAAATCAACACAAACTGACCCATGCACCAATATCAATATCATTGTTCTTAAATCACAATGACTCTCTTATCAATTTAAGCCCACCGTCTGCTCCCCCTGTTGCGGTGGGTTGACCATAGATTGATGCCTAATAAAAAAACACAATCGGTCCAATCACCCAAATGTCACAAGTGGAACCATGGGCACAGTCCTGATGTCCGTCCAATAAGTTCAGATAGTTCAATAAATTTCAAGGCTGAGTGCGGGCAATCATTTCACCTGGAGAATTAAAATACGTATGTCACGCATGCATAGATTCCATATCCCTCTCAAATCCCAATTAAAACTGTCTCTGGTCACCCTAGTGCATTCACCATTAGACTCATTCACCTCCTCTATGGACAAAATTCATACGGTCACGTCCAGTAGTACATGAACAGATCCCCGTAAAGTGCACCAATTGTCCTTTGTTTGCAACCGTAAATGGACCCTTATTGATGTCCCTGCTCCAATGCGAGCTGTAACCTACAATAATAGAATATCAAAAACAAAACAGGGAGTTCCCCCTTAATCCTATCTGGGATGGGGTTTACAGAGTTGCAACAACGAGAAATCCCACCTAGTCTCTGCTATGTGGCAGCATATGAGTAAAGAGACCTTATGTCTCAGAGATAATTAACACAAGAACCATTTAGTCATGCTGGAGGCAGTACAATATCATATCAATGCACACACATATATATTTTTCGTGAGGGGAGTTCTATGTCAAGCAAATATGACCAAATGTGGATTTTTTGTAAAAAATTTGTGTTATTTTTATTTATTAAAAACATGAGAGGGATAACCTCAATTAGAGACACAAAATACAATATACACTGTTACAGAATGAGTAAAAACATGTTAAAATTTTATAATGACATCATAGAAAAACCAAAAAAAAGTCGACGCGGCGTTTCGGTGCTTGCATGAAGATATGACACCTTCTTCAGGACGGTTAATCTATTGGAAAAATATTTATACACATTTAATACATAGACTCCTCTTAGACCTCACATAATTACAAAATATATCAATGTTTAGATATGGTGCAACTAGTATATTATCTACTAATACCAAAAGGTATATTCATCTTTGCTCTCTACAAACAGCGCTCAAATTTAGAGTTCTGTAGACGATACCGACTACACATTTTAATACTTTTCTGTGATGTGTAAGTATCAATCCATTCTACAAGTACCAATGCATGGAACAGGAATAGGCTATTAACATACCTTGTTAAAAAACAAATGTTGTTCAAATAAGAGATCACTCCATTTGGTTTCAGGAAAAGTGCTCTTATGGCTTCCACTTTATATGAGTAAAAATGGCACCTAAATTGAGACAGTATGTATACTTAATAATCTTTGCCGCATTTTCCAACGTGATAGTGTTCACATCTAATTTTGTGTTTCAATAAAGCTATCTCATACCTGTTGTTAAAAATCAGGGCTTGTGATAAAGCTGTATGGAGAATGGCCACCGTATCTTTTTCTTAAACAGGTTTCCCAGTGAGATTACCTAAACAGAAATACACACCTTTATTCAAGAAATTTAACCTCGGTTGTCTCCATGAATACCAAAAAGTTATTTTTATAAAGATTTTTACCTCTTTAGTCGCCGTTATTTAAAACATGGGGACTTCTATCTTCAGAGGGTCGGCAAGTAGTATTGTATCCTTTTACTTTTTCGCCTGGGATTGTCTTTTATAATTAGAAGTATTCTGTCCAGAGGGGGGAATATGACAAAAAAAATGAAATTCAAGTTAGCTCCCTCTCTATATTTTGTAGTCATTTTACCAAATTATAGTGACCTGTCATTAGCGGATTGTGAAAATTATCCCTAACTGCTGAGGCATCACACTGATCTATGAGTGTGTGTATGCACCGGAGCATAAAGTTAAAGATTTTTTCTATGTCCATTTAAACATGATTATATATATTCTCATTAGTCACTACATTATATACGCCTGTTAGTCAAGGGTAGGGCAAACGGATATTTTGCAGAAACAGTGATTTTTCTTTTTAAACAGAGGTTATAACGTGACTATTTTACGGGCGAAACCATCCCCAGATATTTCCCGGATGCTAGCTTCCCGTGTAGCCCTAAGGTTAAGGACTTGTTCCCCGCTTACCTTTTGTGCGAGTGTCGGCCTCCCTGCCTCCTCCGTCATACAGCTTCCGGGTCCCGATATTCACTACTCTCCTCTTCCCGCTATTTATGTTAGTTGTCGGGGAGGTCAGGGGTTAGGTCAATAAACTTACCAGGAATAACAATTGCCGCACGGATTTTTTTATTATTAACTCATTCCGGATAGAATACTCTCGCTGTTGTATGTAAGTTAAAAAGTAGCCGAATTAAAAAAAAATTCGATCATTTTGACCTCGTATTTCTTCATATACGAAGTATCTATTACTCTATTGTTTAATTTTTCGGCCATTTTGAAGTGGCAGATATTCGACCTTATATACGTATAAAGGCTTGATGTTCCGTCTTCAGAACCACCTATGTTTATAATTTGTTGGTACTTAGAAGGATAGCCTGTTGTTGGATACGTGGTCCGTTGTTTATATTATATGATAGTCGATGATGCTGGATTCTAGTGTAAGATGGTATTCTAGTGCAGAAACGTCTCCACTGAATATAAACCTATATTTCCCACATTAAAAGATGACAGAGTTCTTTCTTTAGAATAACTTAATTACAATATATTTAATATGGGTAGGGAATTCGGTCCTCCGAGTGGCCCCCTTTATATTGTGGAAACGGAGCGGCCATCTTGGATCGGGAGTATTCTACTAACCTTCAAAGATCACATAATCAATTGTCACCCATATTATTGTATAAGGAGATATTTTTAAATATCCTATTACCATTTAGAAAGAATTAATAGTTCAGTATTGAGTGTATTCTGGGGTTTCACTTATATATTCAGGCGCTAGTAAGTATGTTTCAAGACGGCATGAGCAGGATTGGTTTAGCATCATAGTCTCTCCCAGTCCTCCTTGGAGTTCAGTCCTTTACGTACAGTATTAAATTTTGACATAAAAAACTGTTCCCTTCTTTTTCTCTTGAGGGTAAGGTCTCCACCTCGTATAGTGCTTCTAGTGATTTCTAGTATGCACCATTGGAGGTCCTCCACTTTGTGTTTTAGGGTATTCCAGTGGTCTACTAGTGGTGCTGATTTTTTAGAGGTCCTAATTGCTGATCTATGCTCATTAATACGTATCCTAATCTCCCTAGAGGTTTCACCTACGTATGCTTGATTACAGGGACATTTGATCAGGTATATTCCATTTTTAGTTCTACAATTATGAAAGTCACCTATCTTGTGGGTGGCGCCATTTACCGATATTATGGGCCCTTTGATTATACGGTCGCAGATGCCACAGTTCCCACATGGGAATGTTCCTGTTGGCAGCGGAGTATTGGCAATGCTAGGTTGTTTTGGAACAGGAATCTCTCTATATGTTTTAACTAGGCTGTTCCTGATCGTTTTGTTTCTTCTATAGGAGAACATTGGTTTTGGTAAGATGAAATTATTTTTGTTGGTCACTAAGTGCCAGTTGCGATTAATTATATTTTTTATTGTATTACTGAGATTGCTATGGTTAGTGACAAAAGTCAAGGGTAATGATTTGTTTTCAGTTTGTTCCTCTTTCTCAAAGAAGCTCTCTCTATTAAAATATTTTGCTCTTTTGTACGAATGTCTGATTAATTTCCTTGGATATCCCCTGTCGATGAATTTCTGTTTTAATATCTCGGCATGTTTATCATAATCCACATTCCCTCTGAAGATAGAAGTCCCCATGTTTTAAATAACGGCGACTAAAGAGGTAAAAATCTTTATAAAAATAACTTTTTGGTATTCATGGAGACAACCGAGGTTAAATTTCTTGAATAAAGGTGTGTATTTCTGTTCAGGTAATCTCACTGGGAAACCTGTTTAAGAAAAAGATACGGTGGCCATTCTCCATACAGCTTTATCACAAGCCCTGATTTTTAACAACAGGTATGAGATAGCTTTATTGAAACACAAAATTAGATGTGAACACTATCACGTTGGAAAATGCGGCAAAGATTATTAAGTATACATATTGTCTCAATTTAGGTGCCATTTTTACTCATATAAAGTGGAAGCCATAAGAGCACTTTTCCTGAAACCAAATGGAGTGATCTCTTATTTTAACAACATTTGTTTTTTAACAAGGTATGTTAATAGCCTATTCCTGTTCCATGCATTGGTACTTGAAGAATGGATTGATACTTACACATCACAGAAAAGTATTAAAATGTGTAGTCGGTATCGTCTACAGAACTCTAAATTTGAGCGCTGTTTGTAGAGAGCAAAGATGAATATACCTTTTGGTATTAGTAGATAATATACTAGTTGCACCATATCTAAACATTGATATATTTTGTAATTATGTGAGGTCTAAGAGGAGTCTATGTATTAAATGTGTATAAATATTTTTCCAATAGATTAACCGTCCTGAAGAAGGTGTCATATCTTCATGCAAGCACCGAAACGCCGCGTCGACTTTTTTTTGGTTTTTCTATGATGTCATTATAAAATTTTAACATGTTTTTACTCATTCTGTAACAGTGTATATTGTATTTTGTGTCTCTAATTGAGGTTATCCCTCTCATGTTTTTAATAAATAAAAATAACACAAATTTTTTACAAAAAATCCACATTTGGTCATATTTGCTTGACATAGAACTCCCCTCACGAAAAATATATATGTGTGTGCATTGATATGATATTGTACTGCCTCCAGCATGACTAAATGGTTCTTGTGTTAATTATCTCTGAGACATAAGGTCTCTTTACTCATATGCTGCCACATAGCAGAGACTAGGTGGGATTTCTCGTTGTTGCAACCTACAATAATAGACCACAACAGATAAGAAAAAACCCCAAGACCTCATCCTGTCAATATCTAAATGCTGTTCCATGTCTCACACTCACCTTATAATTAGCCAATCTGTCCTCCTTTACTGGTATACGGAGACTATACTGGTGTTACTATCCACCGCTTAAAGCGTTACTCTATTGGAAATTACCAAACACATATCACCCCTTCCCACCTTGTGCGGTCCAACTATAGTACGTTGAGACCAAGAGCAGCAATCATTGATTAAAAAAACTCCAACTAGATTCAAATTAACTTCAAACATCCACGGACGGAGCCGACACCCTCCTCATCACTAGCTCTTCACTCACCTTACAATGTTCGTAATCAGCAACCGATCCGCACGTCCCTGCAGTCCAAAGGAAATGAGCAAGGCGGCCAAACTGCTATTTATGTGTGAGTCAATCCCCCACCTGGTGAGCCACATTGTCTTTGACGAATCCAGCAACATAAAAAACGGTTATTGGTGTCTCCCAATTGCACGTTAGAGTGGCAGCCAGTTTAACCTTCCTAAATGGCTATTCAGGGCATGGTAAACATACCCTTGTTATATGATGTAGGGTGCCGAGATTGGCTTGAAAAAACAGAGTTGCCGTTAAAACCAAGATGTGTTCCCCTGGCTCATTATATACCCGTAATGACCAATAATTGTCACGCTATCAGCGGCGGTGTCTGTTAAACCCGTGAAAATGTCTACCGGTAATTGAGGGTTGAGGACAGAGATCCTAGTTAGCTATCTGCGTGCCTCCTGCAATGATTCCCATAAAGCGGAGTAAAGCACAGGAAACCGGAGCTGAACCCTGTGGTGTTCATATTAAATATCAAGGAGGCCATGACACTAAACCGAAGTTCGCAAACAACTCAAAAAGAGACACCCAGTAATGTAGAATTATGCATTGAGCTGTTATTGCTTCTTTGACAGTATCTCCCTCCAATGGACTTGCTCTGTGTGTTAGTATTAAGAGCGAGACATAATAGCTTGAGACAGATAGATAAAGAATTGTGAGACAATCTTGACTTATGAAAGGGTGGTATTGTAGATCCACCCTAACAAGTGTATAAATATTATGTACCATCACACAAAGAAATGTCTGGAGTAGAATAGCCTTAAATATATATCCAATTAACCAGTCTGGATACAATATTAAGGCATCCCCCTGCAACATCAGTTCAGATATCAACAGTATTACAATGTGTCTTAGATGGTCGCCATCATAGTGTGTAATCACATCCCTATTGCATGCTCCTACTAGTGTCCTGATATCAACATCTCCAAATAGAATTTAGGGCTTGATAATTAATGTGAGACCATATACCAGAATCCTGGCCGTTCTTCTACATTTCAGTCTCGCAAAAACACGTGGAGCTCTTGATCAGTGTTTAGTCCCTTGTCTACCGCTCGCAGTTTGATCAGCCATTTAGATTCAAGTTTTCTAAGAACCTCGTGGATTTATCTCAACTACAGCGATTCCATGAAATCTCAGTGACAGTATTTCAGAATTGGCATGCACATTGTTATAGTGTGCTGCTATGGGATAGTTCTCATTGTGGTTACGAATGGCTCTGACATGCTCATGTATTGTCTCTTTGAGCGGTCTTATCATGCTGCCAACGTAGATTAGATTGCATTGGCATACTATGCAGTAAACTGGATACTTAGTATTACAGTTAATAAACTGCTGTATATGATGAGTCTGTTTGGTGTTGTGACAAAATGCCTTCTTTATATCTTCCGCAAACTAGCATACACTGCACATGGGTCAATTCAATTCAATATTGCTTTATTTCGATTTTGGTTGCAAATCATAAAAGCGTACAAAACAAGTCATACATGAATAAATATTTAAAATGAGAGAAAAAACAATATACAATATTTACAAGATAAAATCTTAAACGAATTGGCAACCTGCAAATTGAATTCGTATAAAAGTCTTAGCATTACTTGTTATAGTCTTAAAATTCAAGTTTCAGTATTATACAAGGAGCGATCTAAAGTCAAACGGTGGCGAACAAGACATTTAAGGAAACTTGCCACTAAAAAAAACAGCCGCTCACCCTGTAACAATTGTAAAAAAAGCAATGCTGGACGATATTGTATAAAACCGGCGCTCCTTAATATAGGTATGAGCCATGTTTTCCTAAGCTTATGGTAAAAAATACAAAAAAATAAAATATGAGCAGTAGATTGTGACGAGACACCGTCACAAGGACAGGGGGGAAGGACTTTTGTCCAGTTATTCCTGGTAGGAAACGCAACCAATCTGTAAATAGAATTCATTCTAAGCCTTACCAACAGATAGCGCTCATAACTCGTGGTGTTATAAGTGAGGTACGGCTGTATAGTGGGTTCCGCTCGTATGAGCAAGGCATGAGTAACAGAAGGTTTGGTGATCGCACTCATTAGCCTCAGATTCTCTAGATGGGCCAAGCATTTCTTTTTTAGAACCTTTCTCGGTACCTCACGAATTAAAGAGGGATTTAGATAATATTGATCCCACTCCACGCGTATCGTCACAGAACCTGTCGCTGGGTAAGAGCGTCGCACTACTAGCTTGCGGTCCGCATCAACGCATTGAGGGGCCGCGAGAGGAGAAGATCAACACTGCGCCGCGCATCGTTGCAGCACCAAAGATCGTCACCGTCCCGTAGATCGTCGCATCGTGCCTGCGCGAGATGCTTCCTACCGAACCTGCGCACTGGAATCCATTCAAGTTATCGCATCCCTCCCCATACAGACTGGATTCATCGCAACTCTCCCGCTGCGTGCAGCGGGGCTGTGCCATCGCCTCCCCATGGTCTCAGGAGTGACGCATCGCTTGTTTTTCAATGCTGCAGCTTCCACCTGGAACTTTTGTCGCTTCTACAGGTACTTTGGGTTAGACGTGACGCAACTGTGGATTATTTTGACTCAAACCCAAGAACTCTTTGGAAATCATATTCTTGAACTGTGCATGTTGGATTTTCGTCGTTTTGGTCTTGTGTAGTTTAGATAAAGATACTTTATTTTTCTAAACTGGTGTGGAGTCCATTTGTGGTGTTTTCACTGGGTTACTATGAGTGTTGGTACAAATACTTTACACATTGCCTTTGATAAGCCCGCCTGCTCGTGCCAAGCTACCAAGGGGGTGAGCAGGGGTTAACTAAAGAGTGTATCCCCCTTACCCTGACTAGAAGCAAGGGTCCCAATTTGGACAGTGGTACTTACCCCTGCTAACTAGAGACCCCCAGATCTATCATGCTTGAATAGTACTATGGCCTTCTCACAATATCACCACTGATCAGAGGCAGCAAGCAAGCAACTTGCAGTCTGGCGAGGACCCGCAATGTATGATCCCACACCGAGGACCAATCATTCACCAATTCTGTGTGGTTGTGAAGTGCAGGTAATCTGGCATTGAAGATTCCCTGCAGATTGCTTGCTGCCTCTGATCAGCAGTGTCCTGCTCGGACATTTTTTGAAGCAGATAAAAAGCGAAACACTGTTGCAGAAAAAAATGAACCTTTTCGAGGAAAGGTTGCTGTAGCAGAGGATATTAATTAATAAAATAAAAATAAAGTGGAAGACTCCCCTCCAAAAAAAGGAAAGTTTACACGAAAATGTATCAGAGAAGTCAAACTCCTACTGATCATTGTTGAGTCTTTCTGACCTACAAAGTGTTTTAGATCCGTTATCCTAACCTGTGTTGTCTCCTAATAACAAACGCTGTGTTGTATCAGCTCGAATGTCTACAGAGCAATCACAATGCAACATTTTTTATCTTTTGCATCTGTGAAATTGCTTACTTGGCTTTTCTCCATTTCCATCTTCTCCTTGTTTATCGTTTCATTTTTTCTCTATCTGCACATAAGCAGCCTTCATTCACATGCAAATTACAGAACAGTGCTGAATGGAAACATCACTGTGTTTCATGCTGTATGAAATGAAAAGCATTACTATTGCTGGATTCTGAGAATGATATGAAAACATTCTTACTTTTCTTCTCTACCCACCAACTCTTTCATAATTCTTTAATGTCTATTGCTCCTGTATTACTCTTACACTTTACTCTACTTATGCCTATTCTTACTCAATCAGACTTACTCTTACTACTTCACCTGATTAATCCTACCCTCTACTCCTCTACCCTCTACTCCTCTATCTTCAACATATTCTTACCTATTTACTTTGCCTTAATCCTATTTACTACTACTCTTACTCCTCCTTACTTCTACTCTTACACCTGCTCTTGCACCGACACCTTTTTCTTCTTACTTATATTCACTGCTACTCTTACTTCTACTTATGCTTAATTTGACCCAATCCCTAAATATTACTACAATTCATATTCCAAGTTGCCCCCACTTTTATGTGTGCATGTTCCACTTACTTCATACTCATAACTACTCCTGTGTACTCCTATTTACCCCCACTCTGAATATTATTTAGTTCTACTTTTTACTATTCATTTTTCAAAATGTAATTTAACATTAACACTTCCTACTACCTGTTTTTGTTTTTATTCCTCTTACTTTTACTTACTATTATCATACTCCTGCTCATGCTTGCTTCTATATCTACCTCTACTTTCTTATACTCTTTATGCCTACTCTTGTTCCTAATTACACTTATCTTTACTTCATCTTCTTCTACTGACTTCTGCTATCACATCTACTTACTCTAATCAATCTTATTTACTCATACTTATGTAAGCCCCTACTTACATATTCTTATGCCGATCTAGTCCTAGTTAGGAATGGTACTAGCTTGTTGTCCTACATATGCCTACTCATACTCCAACTCTTTTTCTATCTACCCCTATTTGAATCCATTCTTTTGCCCATTTTCTCCTACTCTTACTTAGTCTTACTAACTTCCATGGTGGATGATGGGCACAAACATGTCTCCATTGTCCATTGTCACCGTCACCGTCATTCATCATTCATCCATCCATTCATCCATCCATCCACAGCGGCATTCATCCAACTATGTAACAAGACTCAGCCATCTAACCACCTACCATCGTATGCACCATGGCAATTCAACCATCCATTCATTCTTGTACGCAACCACATAAGCATTAATCTATTCATTCACCTAAGCAACATCCACTTGTGGCGTCATGCACCTGTATGTCTGCGTGTGTCTGTCCATCTAGGTCTTGTCTCTATGTATATGAGTGGTTGTGTTTTTTTCGTATATGGTGGTGCCAATTTTACCAATACGTCATTTGGGACTGAGAGAGTTGCATGCCATTTGTAATACCCTCAACCAGTCCCAGATTTTTGTATTAAATCACATTTGGCTGGCTGGGCTGCGTAGTTCTATGCTTTTCTTTTAAGTGTGTGGGCATGTAGTTACTGCGCTGGTGTGTAAATAACCAGCACTAGCAGAAGTCGCCAGACTTGACCATGCTTTATTGTTACATAGTTTTAAAGTTTGAATAGTTTCATTTTATATGTTTCATATGGAAGTGCTCTGTGTATTCAGTGTTATCCTCTGCTAGGCTTTGCCATCTGATGGCAATGTTTAGTCAATAACATGCCATTTAAGTGGGCTTTAGTCTCTTCATTGTACAGCTATGTAAACATGTCTTTAAAACAAATCTCTTTGCAGCTCTCGGATCTTGTCCACCAGAGTGCACCCCTTCCGAAGACAAGGGAGACTACTGCTGGGGTGGGACCCAGCCAAAGGAAATGAACTTTCAGTCGTGTAAGAAAAATGCCGAAGAGCAGGCTTCGAGAGAGTGGTAAGGCAAAGCTGCCCTCCTGCAGCACATTGTTCACAGCTCATATGCAGAGGTTTAACATTACTAGCGAGAATAAGTCAGTCAAAGTGAGTTTATTTAGACCTTGGTCTTTAAAACATTTACACATACAAAGTACATAAAATTTGTAACACTAATGTTCAAGCTAAAACAGATCCTAAACATCCGAGCATAAATAATGTAAGTTCCCCAGACACGTTACTGCAAGATACTCAACTTTTTACTAAAACTTCATTCACACATAATATACCTCGCATATCCTATATTTATAAATAGCTGCTTGCTGACTTTCCCTGATACCCTACTTCTTTAAAATTGGCCAAAATAATTCCTTCCGTTGCGCTAGAATCCAAAGACAATCAAATAAAATCTGCATTAAGTCCCCTTTCATTCTTAAACCACATTCACAAGTATTATTCTCATCTGAGAGAGTGGTGTAAGGATCCTGGCTCCTACACAGAACTGTGCACAGAGACCCAGGACATCAGTGAATTGTGGTGTACCAGAAACTCACCTCAGTACCTAGAAAACCCCAAACAGCTAGCAACCAATGATTAGACAACCTAGAACATGCGACTTAGGACCAACTCAGGAATGATGGGAAGTGAGAACACTCTTTCTTGATACTCTCATACCAGCCCACAACAGGAGTAAATAAGAGACGTGGGTAAGGTTAAAATATTTATTTTAACGACGTGCTCTCATGTGCAGTATCTTTGCCAACATAGGCAGACATATGATTAGAAATAATATGACCAGCATTGTTGCAATTCCATAAAATACAAAGGGAGAAATCATATTACAATGATGGTGAAAACAAGTCTCATAGCACCTATTTATAACACCCTCCCTATATAGGAACTATGGTTATAAGCTATAGAAGGTCTCTTAGGCTTGTTTGGGGGACCCCATTACCTCTCAGCTCAGGAAGAGCGAATCACATCAGGATCAGCAAAAGCTCTCTGCATCCCTGGGAACGGAAAATCTTCCAAGTGTGTGAAATCATGACTGCAGTGTAATAATAAAGACACCAGGATTTCAGTTAGCTCGCAGCTGCCATTTGTTGTGTCTAAAAAACATTAGCCGATCAGTTTGAACAACAGCTACCATGTTATGATAACCTTGACAGCTTCAGCACTCACTGTGCAGACTAGGGTCACGATATAAGTCTAGGGATGTCAAAAACAAGCCTTTCCCATGTGAAGAAATTCGCGCAGCCTAACGGTAAAATGGCATTTATACTTCTAATAAGCCATGCTAACATAACATGTGTGCAAACAAGGCTTATGCCACACTACAAGAGATCCCTCAGCTTTTAAGGTTAAAACCCGCATCTCAGTTTTAAAAGCCACAATCTTAGATGTGCATTAGGTAGGAGTTCCAAGTAGGGGTGTGTTTCCTCATCCAACCATGGAGTTATCAGAGGAGATACGGATTTCTTGTTTCTTAGGTATCTCAAGTCATCTTCCCTGACCATGATTTTTTCAACATTCGATAGCCTGCATTGCTAAGTGTCATATTGTCTGGCACATTCAGTCTTATTGTTAGTTTAATAAATAAGTCATATATCTTTTCCCTGACAGATCTTGCCAAATTTAAGTCACTGTTCTATTTCACATCGTGTAGAAATTTTGGGGAATCTGCATTATTTATTCTCATCCAGAATTTTATCGTCTCCTCAAAAGTTATCGTCTCCTCGACCTCCGCCAATAAAATGTCAAAGGTAGTGGTAAGATTTTCCCCCCAAAAAACTTTTATTGTACGCTGTATGCCCCCTTCAATTAGAAGGTCAATTTCAAAAAGCCTATCGGGGGAGCTACTCCACTGTCAGCTGTCTCGACTACAACAAAGGTGTCAGTCGCTGTCACCTTCAGTAGTGGATGCCGTGCCTATCGCACTATGGTACTATCTGCTGTCCAACAGTGTCAGTGCCCATGTCAGATTCCGAAGCTGTCTTCTCACTATCTGTGGCATATCTCGCTGTTAAAGCTGCAACTTTCTTCTTTTGAAACTGAGGCCTTTGACGCGGTGAGTTGTCCTGCTTGCCTTTTCCGTCAGCCTTATGAGGCTGCTCACGGCTCTGTTGGGCGCCTTGTCCTCTGCCGCTGCTTCCTCCACCGGTGGGTGAGACCGATGTTTCCTGCAAAGAGCGAGGAGAACGTTGTTCAGGAACCTGAAATCTACCAGGTGACTTAATCGTAGTGCTGTCGCGCAACTCAAATGTACGCTCATTAGAGGCAGGTGTAGGTGAAGCAGAACAGGACCCCTATTTCTGTTTCCCTGTTTTTTATTCTTACTCCAATTTTGTTTCTGAACTTTCTGGCGATCATCTTTATCAGAAGACGCCGACTGAGTTTGCTGATGTGCTTGTTTTTAAGCAAACGGCTTAACACCCAAACTAATACAGCCAATGGTCTTACAAGCCTCCGTAATAATTTTCAGTAACTGACGGGGTTTCTCTGCTTCGGGAACATCACGCACAGCATTAGACACCTGGAAACTTACTGCATCTCCCTTAACTTTAGCAAGGTTTAGATCGCGAACCATGTCAAACACTCCCACGAGTCGCATTTCCAACTCTACAGTCACGTCCGGACCGTGTTCATCCTGAACGCATTTAATAACGGAGGGCAAGACAGCCATTGACGGGGTGCTGAAGCACCTAGTATAGACACTCCATGTGGTACAGTCATTTACGTCCGGCAGTAAATCTTTCTTCAAACTTATAGTAAGGATCCTGTGTTTCTCCACAGGAGTGGTATTAGGAAATATTACCTCCAGTTGGTCAAATTTCTCGGCAAGCTAGAAAGGCATCTCATCCTTATCCTGGGGACGCTTGCCCTTAACCGCATTAACCATAACGGGACCAAGCTTCAGCCCATTTGGTCCAACTGGATGAGCCGCACCACCAGGGGCCCCACCCGGGAAGTTTCAGGAAATATAATAAACCAGACCACTTATTACTGACACAGCAGAAGCATAAAGGGGCCTTAATTCAGCAGCTGTACAACGCCCCGCACAATGGTGTGGGGTATAACCAGCTAAAACAGGCCAAGAAGCGCAAGCAATTGACAACGGTCCCATTCTAACCACTGTGATAGCGTGGGGGAGGGCACCATTAAACCAAACGTTATGCTGCCAAACAGAAATCGGAACTTCCTGTGTCCTATATGCAGCATAATCTGATGGCACGGCAGTCGGAGTGTAAGTATGAAACACATTAGTATTAGCATCTACCGCAGGAAATGTGACCCACGAGTAAAACAGCTCAGACTGGTAAGCGGCGTCAGCAGATACAACAAAAACCACTGCCATGCCTTCCAAGGAGACGTTGAAACCCTGCAAATGATTGCGCACCACCAAGCGACTGTGCACCAGGATATTAACGGCAGACATATCTACACAGAGAAAGTTAAGTACAATGCAATATAATGAAGCACAACTGGGAAGTAATTCAATAGAAAACCGTTTTAAAATATCAAGTTTGAAAAGACCTATGTAACTACAGGTAGGTTTATCCGTCACTACTGTCAACCGGAAACAATAGTGAGGGGGTTGTGGACTGATACAAGCACTACTCAAGAGTCTCATACTAAGACCACTACGTTAGGTGCGCCATGTTGCAAGGATCCTGCTCCTACACAGAACTGTGCACAGAGACCCAGGACATCAGTGAATTGTAGTGTACCAGAAACTCACCTCAGTACCTAGAAAACCCCAACCAGCTAGCATCAGTGTCACATTAGCTCTTCGTCCTATAGCAAAGTAACCAAGGATTAGACAACCTAGAACATGCGACTTAGGACCAACTCAGGAATGGTGGGAAGTGAGAACACTCTTTCGTTATACTCTCATACCAGTCCACAACAGGAGTAAATAAGAGATACGAGTAAGGTTAAAATATTTATTTTAACAACGTGCTCTCAGGTGCAGTATCTTTGCCAACATAAGCAGACAAATGATTAGAAATAATATGATCAGCATTATTAAAATTCCATAAAATACGAAGGGAGTAATCATATTACAATGATGGTAAAAACAGGTCTTATAGCGCCTAGTTATAACACTCTCCCATTATAGGAACTATGTTTATAAGCTACAGAAGGTCTCTTAGGCTTGTTTGGGGGACCCCATTACCTCTCAGCTCAGGAAGAGTGAATCACATCAGGATCAGCAAAAGCTCTCTGCATCCCTGGGAACGGAAAATCTTCTAAGTGTGTGAAATCATGACTGCAGTGTAATAATAAAGACACCAGGATTTCAGTTAGCTCGCAGCTGCCATTTGTTGTGTCTAAAAAACATTAGCCGATCAGTTTGAACAACAGCTACCATGTTATGATAACCTTGACAGCTTCAGCACTCACTGTGCAGACTAGGGTCACGATATAAGTCTAGGGATGTCAAAAACAAGCCTTTCCCATGTGAAGAAATTCGCGCAGCCTAACGGTAAAATGGCATTTATACTTCTAATAAGCCATGCTAAAATAACATGTGTGCAAACAAGGCTTATGCCACACTACAAGAGATCCCTCAGCTTTTAAGGTTAAAACCCGCATCTCAGTTTTAAAAGCCACAATCTTAGATGTGCATTAGGTAGGAGTTCCAAGTAGGGGTGTGTTTCCTCATCCAACCATGGAGTTATCAGAGGAGATACGGATTTCTTGTTTCTTAGGTATCTCAAGTCATCTTCCCTGACCATGATTTTTTCAACATTCGATAGCCTGCATTGCTAAGTGTCATATTGTCTGGCACATTCAGTCTTATTGTTAGTTTAATAAATAAGTCATATATCTTTTCCCTGACAGATCTTGCCAAATTTAAGTCACTGTTCTATTTCACATCGTGTAGAAATTTTGGGGAATCTGCATTATTTATTCTCATCCAGAATTTTATCGTCTCCTCAAAAGTTAAAAAGCTCCATGTCGTTAGGCCAATCCCATTCCTGACAGCCTGGACCATAGTGGAGAGTGGCAGGGGCAATAGCCCTTTTAAACATTTACCCTCTTCATTATCCCAATTTGTTTCTACACTTCTACCAAATACCTCGTCTCTGTATTGGAACTGTGGCAGAATCATTCCTTCATATGCTGCCAATAAGTCCCCCCACTGATGGTAAAACATTTGCCTGCAAGGCTTCAATGTGCGCTTTCCATGACAAATTATTCACAAACCACATACTTATATCTACTAACTACCTTGATTTTAGCATTACTTGGGAACCAGTTAAACTTTAACTTATTTTTCCCATATGGAAGCACTTTAGTTTTCTCCATATTTATTGTTAATGTTTTTCTTGATACAGGAATTTGAGAAAAAAACATCTAGCTTTCTCTGCAGTCCAATTGCCGCCAAATTCATAATGACTAGATCGTCTACATAAAGAAGGCTGCTAACATTTACCATTCATTTTGGGGAAAAGGCTGTTTGGTATGCCAACGATTTTTGGCAGATCAGCTAAAAATTAGGAGAACAACAATGGTGCCAAAACTAGCCTTGCCTGAGGCTGTTCCGTAAGAGAGACCCATGAGTATCTAATTCAACTTGTGTCCGATTCTCTCTATGTATTTCCTGTACAATCAACAGAAAATCATGTGGTCATTCATAATGTCTTAGTGCTTCCCACAGTAGGGCCCAATCAACAGTGTCAAATGCCGAACGGAAGTTGACAAAATACCAATTTAGCCCTCCCTCCCAAACCCCCCCAGCTGTACTGAATTTTTTTAGCTATGCCCCTCAAACTAAAGCAATGATCTGCTGTGGATTGTCCCTCCTTGAAACCGCCTTGCTCAATAGGAATGATCAGATTTGTTTCTGTCCATTCTTTCAATATCCCCAAAATGATTTTCGAGACGTTTTTCCCACCCGCATCCAACAAATCAATTTCCTATAATTTTGGTGGGCTGAGGCATTTCCTTTTTATAAATGGGTTTAATCACCGCCCCTGCCAACTGTCTGGAATAGTTCCTGTCTTTAAGATTTTTTGAAACAGGGGTAGAACAGCCTAGACCATCAGTTAATGTTTGTTTTCACTATGACCGCCGGTAGGTTATCTGGACTGCCTGCTCTTGTAAATTTTAGTGATTATATGCTCTTCCTATTTGTTCCTATGGAGAACTGCTCCCTTATTTCATCATGTATGTCAAATGTGGATGGTAGCTGGGCATTTAAAACTCCTTTATTGTACACTTCTTCTAAGTATACAGTTCATGCTCCTTCTTCCACCCGACATCTCAGCTTTCCCTCTTTTTTTCACTAGGCCGTGTTGCACCAACTCCTACAATTATTTTATATTATTAGTTTCAATTGTTTCAAACATGATTTTCCAGCATTTGTCATGGTAAGTCTGTTTCATACTAACTGTCAACCTTTTTAGCTCTCTTCTTAACTCAGGGAGACATGTTTTACCCTCCTTGTTCCATGAAAATCTTATATACCTTTCCAGTTTCCATATTCGCCTTTTTAGATGTCCACATTCCTCATCATACCAGAGGTTTATATTTAATGCCTTTAACTCAAACTTTAAACATGCTACCATTTATTTAATTATATCCTCATACCAACTGTCAAATTGTGCAGGTATCTCCTCTTCTTTGATCACATCATACTCGTGGCGGAAAGTTTTTAACAAGTTTAGGTGCTTCTCTGTTATCCTTCTAAGTAAATGTCTTTGAAAGCATATCTTTAAGGGTCGCTCTTGCTTTCATTCATGGAGGATTCCCATATTTATCATTGTAAGCAGAGGATAGTAATCACTATATTTGATGCATAATATCTCAAACTTCTTGTCTTGACTATATGCTCAAGCATAGACAAAGACATACAGCCAGATTCATCATTGTAAAATCGGCTCGCAAAGGGCCAGATTCTGAGAACCCGGCCCTTTGCGAGTGCTATTTTTGCATTTGGGATTCATCATCCCAAATGCAAAAATCGCAATTACAGAAAGCGCAAAATTGCGAAGAATCGCATTTAAGGAATCTCAATTAGAGATTCCTTAAATGCTATTCATGAACCTTTTAAAAATTGCAAATTCGCAATATGGGGCCGCTATTTACTGCGAAGTGTAACTTCGTGGTAAATAGCGAAAACTTAGAAAAATGCACTTTAGTGCATTTTTCTAAGTTGCATGTTACACACACACATGTCCTTTGGACATGTGTGTGCGCAACACCTGTGTACATTTGCATTTCAGGGGTGCTACAGGGTGTCCTTTGGACACCCTGGCACCCTTGAAATCGCTTCCTTATTTGCGATTCGCTATTTGCTATTCGCAAAAACGGAATTACTCCCCATTCATTTCTATGGGCCTTGGGCCCTTAGGAATGAATGGGGAGTCATTCCTTATTTGCGATTCGCAATTTGCGAATCGCAAATAAGGAAGCTGTAGAAATCGCATTTAATTGTGCGATTTCTACATGAATCCCGTTTTGCGAGTCCTTAATAGCGATTCCTTAATAATCGCTATTAAGGACTCGCAAATCGGGACATTGATGAATCTGGGGGATAGTCAATTGGGCAATTCCGATGAATATACAGAAAGCTTTGCTTTTCTGGAGTATCCGTAGGTACACGTCCATTTAAACTGACTAAACCATTTGAGGCAAGGAAATTTAGCAAAGAAGTGTCCCTCATCATTAAAGCACTTTCAGGATAACTAGCTGGGTATATTTTAAATACAAGCAGCATTCCTTCATACATTAAATCAAGCATGCAGAGGGTCAATCTATGAATAAAATCACCTAGCATTAGAAGCAGATGCTGAATGTACACTGTAAAGGGTTTAATTAGGTCCTCGTTAAACATTATCATCTCTCCATCGTAAACGGATGAGTTCTTCACTTTCAAATAAATATTAAAAACAATAATGCAATCAGAGCCCATTTTAGCATTAAGTAATTGTATGTAAAAACCTAGCATCCAATTGCTTTGGCATAAATTTCCCATACTTTAGAGGCAACTTTTGTTGATATTAGTGTAAGAATACCACCGAGAGACGTCATGGGGAGTTTTTTATTGCTGTCGCTGATACTTGCACAAATTAGTCTATCTATCTGGGGGGTGCTGCATTCACAGCCATGTTTCCTGGAAACACAGGATCTCATACTAGATTGTTATCTGTTTAAAAATCTGCTGTTTCGTTAAATTCTTGAATCTGTGCGTGTTCCAGGAAATCATTGTAATCTCTAGTGACTTTTGCTTAAATCATGTCTACCCTCCTTATCTTCCTCCTCCCACCTAAGGCAGGCATACTTACTGTGGCCTAATCTGAACTGCCCCTCATTACTGAAACCTTCTTGTGCTCAGATCATTCTCATGTCACCTTCTCTATAGTTTAGTTTGTAACTAGTGCTTTGCTGAGCACCGCGAAGGTCCAGTCTAACTTGATTTTCTTGAAGACCGCCATAGCATTGTAAGAAACCCACCGTGGGAGTTCCACTGTTGTCAAGCACCTCTCTTAAGAGAATTTTTTTCCTTGAGTTTTCAGTTTTCTTTCGGAAGGGTATCTGACCAGCAATGAAAATAGTAAAATCTTTGGGCCCGATTCACAGAATGAACTTAAGACAAAATCCTAAACTTACTACAATTTGGTATTCACAGAATGCACTTACTACTTTTGGAATTCACAGAATGCACTTACTACTTTCGGGATTCACAGAATAAACGTACTACTTTCGGTATTCACAGATTGGATTTAAGACAACTAACTTTACGTCCGCCGCCGGGGAGTCATTTACGGCTCAAAATCGTAATTTACGGCACTGCGCCGTAATGTACGATTACGGGGTGTATATTACGATTACGGGTCGTATTTTACGATTACGGGGCGTAAATTACGCTTTTGGGCCGTTGGGCATGTTCGCTAAGGGGAAACACCTGGCCAAGGTCCACCCATCCCCCAACATGGATCAGCTGACACACAGCAGCCAATCCCAGCCAACAGCTCCATTTTGCCATGGTGTATGCTGCCACTGCCTACCATCCCCCACCACACTCCAGCTAAAGCCTTATTAACACTAATTGGCCAGTACCACAACACACATAAAAGCAGCACACAGTGAAGGAACAGGTTTGGCCACAGAGAGACTGTTACGACAACGCTTCCAGTGCCAGAGACCATGGAGATGCGCAGAAAGAGAAATTTCTCAGCAGAGGAGACCACCATGCTCGTGGAATACATAGTAAGGCACCACAAGCGCCTATATGGGCTACCACCATATTGCACCAGTGGTGCACAGAAGCAACAACTATGGCAGCAGATAGCCACTGCTGTCTCAGCCCTGGGGGTGGAGAGGCGAAGTGTACAGGACATAAAAATAAAAGTGGCAGGACGAAAAGCAGAAAGTAAAGGAAAAGTACTCCGGGATAGAACTGAGGAGAGTCCTCCCTGCTGCATGCCCTGGACCCCGCATCCAGCTCACCCCACTGGAGGAGGATATCCTAACAACTATACACCCCCACTTGGTCCATGGGCTGCCTGTTAGTGACGTCCGCTACGTGGTACCAGGTAAGTGGAATGAAAAGCAAAAGTGCATGAAGAGATTGTCTGTGTTACACTGTCATAGTGATCATGGAAATTGTCCAAAATGCATTAATATATATGGTTAGTCAGAGACTCATGTGTCACCCACTACGTAGCACCACAAGTCCCGGAAACCTTTGCTTCCGAAAAGGCTAATACCCACCACCCTATTAAAAACATGTGCACAGTACTGATGCCATACATACACAACCCAGCTAATTCAATAACTGTACATAATGACAGAAAATGTGCAATGACAAATGGAAATTTAAAATTATGTTAAATAAGTAAATTAGCTAAAGACAAACATTAGCAGGGAAGCTCCAGTACCAATGTGACATGCAATTCAAGCCTTGCGCAAACACGGATGTGTCGTGTACATATGGTGGTGCACTGTGGTGCAGGGATAAACAGATGTGTGTTGAATCTGATGCTGTCTAGGGGGGCTTTGCTGAAGTTGTGTCGCAACAGCGTTGCAACTCCAACAATGTCCATGCACTGCCCATACCTAACGTGCTGTGCCACTCCTTACGTCTGCTTCAAGCAGGCGTAAGGTTGCGTCGCAGCGGCCTCTGATAAGTGATACTGTGAAATCACGTAGATTACACTGACTCACTTGGACGCGGCATATCCCAAAGGAGTGCACACCCTGCCTACCTCCAAGCTGACGTTGCGCAGGGCCTCACAACATGACGTTTCACCCTAGTAGCGTCACGTTGCAAATAATCCTAAATGTGTTGTCTGTTGTAAACCACTGTCGTGTCACAGAAGTGATGCAACAACAGTGTAAATAATTTTTCTAGGAGGTCGTAAACCTGCCACAAAATCTCCAAAAAGTACTTCACCCTGTGCCAGCCTAAATCACAAAGTAGATGGTGAGAGTATCCTCTGATGTAAATATGTCCAACACATATCCTGTTGTCCAATTCCCACTCTGCCACGCCATTCCATCCCCAACACACCACTGTTCCTACCTGCCCTGTCTGCGGCAGTTCCGCACAGTACTGTTATCACACAGAAGATATGGGCAAATCCCCAAAACGTTACACAAGCACTTTTCCCATTTGTCAACTTTTCTCTCTTCTCACCCATTGACACATCCAGCCAGATCACAGACAACTGCAGTAGCAGAGGTCACCGCATCGCATAGGAGGAATGGGCAACGTACCGAGGAAGGCATGTCAACCAAACAAACTGGTAAGTCAAAGTGGACAGGAGATTGTCGTCTTCTGACGATATCTACATTTTGACCGAGGGACAAATAGTGGCCAGCTATGTAAGTCAACCATTTATGCTACATTTGCTGCATTACAATTGGAGTTGTCAATGGACATTCACCTTTAACATATGACATTTGTGAACAGCAAAAGACAAATCATAAAATGTCTTGGCTCATCATACCGTTGTAATTGTGGTACCCAACATGTATTACACCAACAAACCCAGAACGGGGAAAGCAATCCTGTAATCGAGGGCCACAACAAGTCAAAAGGGTGTACACAACATATTGTAATAGTGTATGTAGACCTTATCAAGAAATAGCATTTGCACCGATACGGAAATGAAGACCAAACAGTGAGATACCAGTCTCTGTAGTATTGACAATGCATACACTGTCCAACTGCTAATCTGTCATACATACTTCATTCAGCACAGTCCACACAGCTGATCATGTACTGCGTACATTGGATGGATAATTTCCGGACATCAACAAAACACGATAGTGGACTTAACCTATGGATTCGTAGGCATGTCATTGTGACGTAGGTAGCATCAAGGTAGTGGGCCTAATCTAAGTTATATGTGGGATCACTCGTTACATATTGTATGACACACTTCTGCAACGGTGGTGACCATGACTGCTTGTGCCCGTCCTGTGCCAGAAATTGAATGCATCACATGTGGCAGCAGGAATGTAAAGTTGCTAAACAAACTTATCATTGTAGGTACAATGTTGTCCACCCAGAACCCCAGACGCCCACTGACTTCTGCTACTAGGTTGGACTTGACATCTGTCCAGGGACCACCTACTGCTCCGGTTCAGGGCCACGGTAAGTCAAGCTTGCTGAATGCTTATTAATTGTGCCTTTCACCTCCACCGTATGTGTTGTACAACATTGTTATCCTGCATCACAATATGCTCACATAGGGCATTTGAACACATGGCCGATCAGACCCTGGTGGCAAATGAGATGCTGACACAAAATGTATGCCAAGTGTGTGCACAATGGAGATACAATAGCACAATGTGTCATAAGAAACGTCCACAACACAACAGGCTTGCAATTCGATGATATGCTAAATCCCTAGCAACATTAACATGGTCAAATCAACATGAAATTGGTATGGCTGAGGCACACACTGGTGCCAGTTGTGTACCTGTGAGATGGGTGTAGGGGCTGCTAAGGAGAATCTTCATGCAGTTACACCTGCTAAATGTTTTTGCTGAAGGGCAACAGGATAATCCTGTGCAGGTGGGAAGATTCAAAGCTACTCACCTCATCTGCAATGTGTGATCTAAACCAAATGTCTTCAGCTTGCCTCCCTTCTACCATATTCAAATGTATAGGTGAGTGTATGAAATATGAGGTTTGGATGTCTGCTGCACAAGACACCATCTGTTGTCATGTAAGTAGTACCATGATGTTGGAAATGGAGCTTGGGAACAGAGAACACTCAAAGGATGGACATTAGTAATCTGTGTTCGCTCATTCAAAAATGAGCTGTGTGACCTCATGGGTAGGGAAGCACAAATGGGCAACATCAGGCCCCTGACAACTGCAAATCTCACACATGTACTCCTTTCTGATTTGTCAACAGACAACATTACACCCATGGAAAAAGTCTGTCACAATGGTAAGGGTGAAATCAGTAACCTTTCATACAAGTTCGTCAGTTGATGTGTCATCTTATTGATGTCAGTGCTGCATGGCTGTAAGCTAGCAAATGCTGCTTGTGAGCAGGTGCCCACATGTTAAGTCAATGAGCTACACATGCTGCACATCGTCCTTGATTATCCACAAATGGCTAAAGACAATTTATTTGATCTCATAGCCACAATCTGTTGTACTAAAATATGGACATGTATTTCTCATCACAGGTGCTGACAGGATGAGACGACTGCAGCGGACACCATCCCAGGGCTTGCATGACATCCTGGCTGCAGCTGTGAAACCGTCGCGCACCTGTCCCACTGGTAAATCGGGCATGAGGAGTGTCAACAGCTTAGATTTCAAAGCCTTTACAGAGATCGAGATCCCCTTTTACATGGAATCAACAGTTGTTGATTAGAAAGTGAAATACAGACCAGGAGTGACACATATGCAGGTCTGTCATTTGGTGAGGCAGATCGTTGAGAATGTTGTTTCTACCCTCTACAGCTATTTCTACAACAACTATGATGAGACAGGTGCAGCAGGATACACCAGGAGGGAACGCAAAGGGACAGAGAGTTGGGGCTGGAGCTGGTGAGTTTGCTAGTATCATGTAGATCTCCGTGTAACACCTCAGTGCTATGGTGTGAGCGGCCATTTGTGGTGGTACCCTAACATGACCACATGATCCTCATCTGCTGATGCAAAGTGCAGTAAATACAACCCTGGTGTTGCTGCACATGTAATACCTGGTCAATCACTAATACAGTTGCAACCTCTGACTTTCAGGTGATGCTGAGGGAGAGGCAGACAGCCCGACAACCAGTGGTGGCCGACGGGCAATCCAAGGGGAGAATCCTCTGATCCTACAGGCAGCAATGCCGGCTGCAACTCATGCCCAAGAGGAGGATGATGAAGATCAAGAGGACGTTGACTTAGAGGATGATGAGTACATTCCTATTGACTCCGGGGATGACAATACTGATGTCCTGAACTCACATCCTCTGACAAGCTACGCCCGTCTGCCTCCTCTCAAACCATCAAAAACACGGCATACATCAAACCATCCACGGCTCCCACACATCCACTCACAGATATCACTCACTCACAGCCCTCTCGTCCGTGACCGACATGGTGGTTCCCCTACCCACTCTTCCCTACGCAGTTTATCCCAGCCATTCTCTCCAACAACTGTGGGAAGTACCAGCCCTGTTGTGGACCTGGTATCCCCTGGGCGCCCTACTCCTGCCCACAGACTTCTACCTGCCCCCCCCCCACCCCTGTTGTTGGACCTGCTCATCTCATCCCTGGCATACACCAGCAGACGGGGTCTGCACGTGGCGATGGTGGCCAGTGGGAGCAGGACTTCTTCCAACAGCAGGCAGATGTGAGGCAGGACATTCTGGCAATAGGGGCTAGCCTGTCCGACATTTCTGGGTCCCTGCAGGACATGGCCCAATTCCCTCAGGTGTTGGACAGGATGGCCCATGCTTTGGATGGGATGAATAGCACTTGGCAGGAAATGTCTAGAACTATGAGAGACCTGATATCCATCCAAAGGAAAGAGAGTGCAAGACACCATGCCTTGGCCATGAAGATGATGGAGGGCATGGTGAGAGTGATCCAAAGTCTACCTTCACGGCCAACGCAGGGAGGGGAACAATCATGTAGGCCTGTAGGACAGCACATCCCCACACCTGTAACACCAACTGCACAGCACCACAGCCAAGGTACCCAAACACACCTGCACCCTGCACAGTCACTCCCAACACCCCCACTACCTGCCAAAAGACCACAAACCTCTGCACAGACACTCCCACTACCTGCCAAAAAACCACAAACCTCTGCACAGACACTCCCACTACCTGCCAAAAAACCACAAACCTCTGCACAGACACTCCCACCACCGCCACTACCTGCGCAAACACCACCAACCTCTGCACAGTCACTTCAACCACCTGAACAACCAGCCCTTTTCCAGCCACAGACACCTAATGTGCAGACACCATTAGCACCTGCACCTCTTGATCAGCCTGGACAACACCCACAGACACGAAGGCGACCACCTCAACCTCACCCCTCACCGCGTTCCTCCCCCCCACTATTGCGGAAACGCAAACATGACCGCCATTGACATGGCCAATTTGTTTTGGGCTCCTTAGGAGTATTTAGACAATAAATATCTACCAAAGTAATATCCTGTTGTGTACCATGTCCCTTCTGACAATGTAGGCATGTGTGTGTGTGTGTGTGTGTGTGTGTGTGTGTGTGTGACAGGTACAAGTGTAACACATCATAGCAACACGTTGTCATGTGCATAGAATGTGACTTACTAAATATGTGTCTATATTTGGGGATAAACATTCAAAATGAAGTCAAACTAGTCAGACAAAGTCTAATTCTGCAAGTTATTTATGTAGGAACACAAACAAACCGTCCGTTTGGAAGGGAGAAAGCAAAACAAATGATGATCTTAATGCAGAAGGAGAATGGAACTTGGATTTGGGTGGGGCAAAACAAATATAATACGTCAGGTAGCGTCATGGGAACCAGTCTATTCACAAGGGGAAAAAGAAATCTCCGTCCGAAACAATGTCTCAGTCCAACAGTCAAGTGTCTTTCTGGTCATCCTCCAGGACCACAATGTCTAGATCCTCTGGGTCGGACACATCCACACGGCTGGCTGATGCAGGAACAGGCACCACACGGGAACGTGACACACGAGGAGTATGGGGGGAAACAGTGTGGGGCAACGGACAGGGGGACACATTGACGGTGGTATGGGAAGGCACTTGGGAGATGAAAGAGGTTATGGCTGTGTTCAGGGACTGGACTTGGGTGCCGAGGTTGTCCATAGATCTTACTATGTCCGTGTTCATGGACTGGACATGGGTGGTGAGGTTGTCCAATGATCGGACTATGTGCGCTTGCATCGAGCGTATCTCCAGACACACCTGTAGCAAGATGCGAGCGGACATGTCCAATTCACCCTCGACCATCCAACTCAAGTCCCCTGGCACAGCCACGGGAGGAACAGCACCGGCACGGGGGGGGGCAGAAGGGATGTGGTGCCTCAGGTCCGGAGCGGATGGGTACGGCTTGGCGGCTACGAGGAGGGGGACAGGTATCAGGGGATTGAGCTGGAGCCCCCGATGGCATGGGAGACGCTAGAGGTAGGGAGGGGCTGATGGCAGGCCCAGGTTGAACATTGCCCTGCCCCGGGGACACCTCTTCCTGACCCACTGGTGAGGTATGTGTGGCTGAGTGGCCATCCCCCACATCATGGTCGGAGGTGTCTGGTTCTTCAACCCCCCCTTCAATGTCCACAGCCTCCACCTGGGACATAGTACCAGTGTCATGTTCTTCTTCATCCCGGGTGGGTGAAACCCCCTGGCCTGCAGATGCTGAGGGCCCCTCCTCCTCCTCTTCCTCCTCCTCTTCATCGCTGGTGGAAAGAGGGTTTAGCCGCCGCCGAACTGATGGTCTCCTTCTCTGGACTTGTTCCTGTGGATCTCCTGTCTCACCAGCCGTGCCTGCAGAAGTGTAAGCAAAATCCTGATGTGGTGGTTGTTCCATGCATGACGCTACACATACATTGAATAGCCTAGGTCCGAATTTGTTTGCCTCTGATCAGACTGTATAGTTGTCAGGGGCCGATTTACAACTACAGGCGCATCTCGCTAATCAGCAGAGGTGTGTCTGATGAGTTGCAACGCATCAGCCCACCCGTGCGTCACCCCTGATGGCCCGCATGTACAAAGCGGCACAGCGTGGCGCTTGGGTGGCAGATGTGTGATGGATCCCCGGTGGAATAGCCGGGCTTTGCTGGAGTGCTGACATGCTGCGGCAATCCTTACACCTGCTTCAAGCGGGTGCGTAGATTTCAATCCGTTTGGCCATAATAGTAACTGAGTGAAATCTTGTAGTTACAATCAGCCACTTTTAGGATGCACTCCTGCACCGTATGCGTCACGTTGTAATAATCCTGCTGCATGGCGCTTTGTGTGCTCCGCCGCTGCGTCACTAAAGTGACCCTATGGCGGTGTACAGGGGCGCAGGTGCCTTGTTGTTCTGCCCATCAGTCCTTATGGACTCAATGGTGGTTGGGAGCACACTGCCTCACAGTCCCAGCACAGTTTGCCCCCTTTGCATCCGGGAAAATGCTGTTTACAGTACTAACTTACTCCTGAATCATCTGTGTTTGCAGGGAATGCTGCCAAGTTCCTCTCAGATCACAGTAACACTCACAGGCACACAGCAAACCCAGATGATTTACTTTGCTCTCTGAAACTGCTGCTCTCTACTGATGAAGCGCTCATTCCAGGAACATGTGTCTAGAGACATACAGCAAAGTCAGCTGCAAAATTGGTGTATGGCTCCAGATTATTCCTAAGTAAGTTTGAACTGTGTACAGCATTTACCAGGATGCAAAGGGACAAACCGTGCTGGGACTGTGAGGCAGTGTGCTCCCAACCCCCATTCTGTCCATGCACTTACATTACATGTATGCACATTGTCATATACTGATTTGAGTTTCACATGGACATCTCATGTGTATTATTGTGGCTTGCACAACTGCATTATCCAAACCTCAACCTTTGCATTGTTGTGATCTGTGTGTCGTGTCACTGCTGCATGTGCCAGTTCAACTACAAGTCCACCATAGGAGAACATGAAGAGTCCAGATATGATAGGTATTGGCCATTGATATGGATTAGCAGCTATTGAAAGTCTGGACAAGTGTCATCTGCTTTGTAGCATTGTATGGGACAAGACAAATGTGGGTCACACATCCACGTGGGGTCTGGAGTACTCCTCTAGCTGCATTGTGTGTCTGGCCTTTTGATGTCCCCACACATCTTCAAACAATCCAGTGCCACATAGTGCCTTACTTGACTTACAAGGTAGTGCAGTACACCGCTGAACAGTGGTGGGCGGTTGTGACAGCTACCTGTACATGTGAAATGTCATATAGGCCACTGAGGGTGAGACGTCTGTCAGTGGACACACCTTGCCAAACTATGTAAACTTGTGAGTGATGCAAGGATCTCAAAATCTGTCATGACTACAAAGCACATGATGATCTGTCTCAATTGGAACACAACGCTACAGGTGCAATGCTAATCACAACATCCAATCACCTATGGCCTGCCATGTGCAGACTGGACAGTCTCTGTACCATCGCTCATCCAATGCACACATCTGGTATGATTGACTTGGTTCAATTGTAGTGGTGCTGGCAGAGCAGAATTCAATATGGATGCATGAGTGTGGCGCATTTACCCAGTTGTCATGAGAAAACTACAACTCCCAAAATGCACCCTGGCCTGTATAGTACATATGCCACAGTGTGCCTCTTGAAACCTGGTGACTGCTGCTTGGACATGCAATTGGCTAATGGAGGCATGGAACACACAATGGTAAAGCACTGTTTCACTCACATCATACTCCCAGACTCATATTGCATATGATGCACTTACTAGGTCCATGCTGCTCGTGCTCCTCCAGCTGAGCATGGAGGGTCGGCCAAGCTGCTCTCAGGACCCTCCTGTACAGTGGTGACAGGCGAGGACGATGTACATGGTGCTGGGAGGACAGGCCAGCCAGCTCGGTAGCCTTGGTACGGGCCCACCGCTTCAGGTCCTCCCAGCGCTTGCGGCACGCCCTAGGCCTCCTGCTGGCCACTCCCACTGCACTGCAGCGCTCGGCGATGTTGGCCCATAGCCAGCCCCGGGCTGCAGTGCTCAGCTGCTGCTCAGGGTCCCCATATAGCTGAGGGAATTTCTCCAGCACCCCCTCCACCAAGATGTCCAATTCCCTGTCTGTGAAAGGGGGGGCTCTCTCCTCATATTCCTCAGCCATTATAGGGAATTAGGTGAGATGAGAGCAGCAGGATGCCTGAGGATGTGATCAGTGATAGAGGATGACTCAGAATGACCACAAAATGGCTGCCAACTACTTCCTGTGATGTATTTCCTGTCTCCCACTTCATGTATTTGCTTGCCTGTATGAAAATATGTGTTCTAGTTTATTTTCGTAATTTACGGCACGAAATCGTAGTTTCTGGTTCCGGATCGTAGTTCACGCGCACGCGCATTACGACGCAGCACCGGAAACTACGATTTTGCGCCGTAAATTACGATAATGACCCGGAACACATTATATCATACAGGAAATGTTATACAGGTAGTGGGAGACAGGAAATACATCACAGGAAGTATTTTGCAGCCATTTTGTATTAATCCTGGGCCATCCACATTCTGTAAACAAATCCACTGCCATCCTGTTGATCTGATGTAGGGGAAGGTGAAATGACAATGCAGGTGTGTATCATGAATATGAATGAAAAGGGGGAACAGGTAATTTCAAGTCATTTATGCAGTGAAGGGGGTAGGGGGCTGACAACATCCATCCCACTTTCCTAATCTCATACTTTGCATTATGGGACATGTAGTTCATATTGAGTACTCAGTATCAGAGTTGAATGAAGTGTTATGTAACATTGGTGTGGATATGTCAGATACATATGGGGGCAGCTATACGAGCCGTGTATGCAACTATTGCGCCACAGTAGCGTAACTTTGGTGGCGCAGCAGCGCTACGCCACCTCCATGCTGTGGGGTATCTTCAACATGACGCATCTGAGAAATGTGTCATATTGTAAGGCCCTGCACCGCAGTTGTGCATTCCTGCACAGGGGGGGCCTTCCAGCACACAAACACCTCCGAACAGTGGCAGGGTGAAATTTACCAATTTACACTCAGTCATTTTCATGGCCATGCTGCGTCACAACCCTGCGCCTGCTTGTAGGAGGCCTAAGAATTGATGCAGCATGTTAGGCATCGGATCGCCGCTTGCCTTGCTGGAGCTGCATTGCACTTGCGACCCAACTCCAGCGGTGCTTCACCTTTATAACAGCATATGCTTCACGCTTCTGTCTATACTTGGCCCACAGCGCACAGCTTTTTAAATGCGGCACATCCATGATGGCGCAAGGGATGTCTGCTGTGAGGCACAATTACTGGGGCATCCCTGCTGATATGCAGAGATTCAACTGTTATTGTGAACCTGACCCATGGTGCATGAATCTCCCATGACATCATCACTCACATTCTGTGCCCATCATCTGTGGGGGAGTCAAATCTGTAGTGGGCATAGGCCTGAGTATGCAACCTTTTGTGATTTGGTGACCCGTCCTTATGAGGTCCAGGTATGTCTCTCAGGACATGTATTGTTTGTGATCAGCGTGAATAGTTTGTTTTAGGGCTGTCCACTACGCTGCTTGCTGACATGGGCACATGACCTGAGGCACAATCCACCTTTTGACTTCTGTCCGCAGCTGTGACTTGCATGCAGTTAGTGTGGTTTGCAAAGTCGTGTCAGGGTGGCATTTATGGACACTGTTGTGTCTGTCCACATTTCATCATTGACAACAGACAGCAAACCACATGTTGGCCGTGACACTACAGGTTGCTCATGCAAAATACGTGGCAACGAGCTGATCACGGACTTGCATGCCCTGACATCGGTCATGTGCAATAGCCCGGTCTCCCACATTCAGAGCTAGTCGAGGTTCGAGAGGCATGTGTAAGCCATGCATTAGAGCAATGTTGTGCAAAACACAACAGGCTAGTATGATCTTGCACACGACTACTGGGGAGTACAGAAGCACACCCCCTGTACGGTCGAGACATCTGAATCGCGACTTCAACAGTCCAAAAGTGCGCTCGATGATGGCTCGAGTACGTATGTGTGCCCTATTGTACCTACGCTGAGGTACAGTGTTAGCACGCCTGTAAGGGGTGAGGAGATGTGGAGAGAGTGCATACCCAGCGTCACCTGAGGAGGGAAGAAAGGGCAGTTGTTAACATTTCACTCTTTGACTTTCACAGGACATGATCTATACGTTCATACATGCAGTGTCTGTTGGGCCATGTTTCTTATTGTACAATCATTACTATTGGGGGGCATTCAGACATTTCAATGACGCATATCACTCATTTTCAGTGCTTGGTACTTACCCAGTAGCCACATGTTACCAAATTCTCCAGCAGCCATACGCCGAGCAAGAGGTGACATGCGGAATATGAAGCTGTCATGTGTACTGCCTGGGAACACTGCATGCACATTGATGAACCTTCCACTGGCATCACAGACAGCTTGTACATTGATGGAATACCATCTGTGTCTGTTGCAGAAGATGTGTGCAATGTGGCGGGGTGGCTGAAGGGCCACAAGGGTGCAATCGATTGCACCTAGCACACGTGGGAATTGTGCACGGAGATAAAAATCTCTTGCTGTCCTTTGTCTTCATGGCCAAAGTATATGGCATTTTGATGTAGTTGGGGGCTCTATCAGTGATGCATCTCAGTATCTGATGCAGGCACCGCGACTGGCTCGCCTGGGAAATGCCCACATGGTCACTGGTGACCCTTTGGAAGGACCCAGTAGCAAAGAAGTGGAGGGCAGAAAGGATTTTGAGGTATGCTGGTATTGCATGTGAGCAGCAGGTCACAGAGTCAAGTTCCTGCTCCCACTCACATATCAATTCCAAGATGACTTCAGGTGGGAAACGGTACCTGGCCCTTACATCGTGGCTGAACATTCCAAATATGTTGACCCTCTGCCTGTAGATCCTCTCTGCTCTTCTTCTCCTCCGCAAGTCGTTTTGCCGCCTGGCAAGGGGTAGTGCTACAAACACGTTCAGTGACATCCTGAAAAGGGATTGTTTGTGTCTGCTCTGCTTTCATACATGCTGCAGGGCTCGGATTGGCTGCTGTGTGTCAGCTGATCCATGTTGGGGGATGGGTGGACCTTGGCCAGGTGTTTCCCCTTAGCTAACATGCCCAACGGCCCAAAAGCGTAATTTACGCCCCGTAATCGTAAAATACTCCCCGTAATCGTAATATACGTCCCGTAATTGTACATTACGGCACAGTGCCGTAAATTACGATTTTGAGCCATAAATTACTCCCCGGCGGCGGACGTAAAGTTAGTTGTCTTAAATCCAATCTGTGAATACCGAAAGTAGTAAGTTTATTCTGTGAATCCCGAAAGTAGTAAGTGCATTCTGTGAATTCCAAAAGTAGTAAGTGCATTCTGTGAATACCAAATTGTAGTAAGTTTAGGATTTTGTCTTAAGTTCATTCTGTGAATCGGGCCCACAGTAACCCCACCTGATTTATTTAGGTGAAAATCCTCTTGCTTTAGGTAATTAATTTATATCAGGTGACGTCTAGGGCATTTTGAAGACATCTGAGTCAATCTAGACCTTTTGAGTGAATTTAATTTTCTGTGCCTTTTGCCACTCTTGCTTTCTTGGTCAGGGTTCACAAATACCAATAACTATTGTCATCCTTAATTTGTTTCCATATTACTCTTTTGTACAATAATTCCCATGATACTTACCGGTGTATTGACATTTCGTGGCTTGCTTTTTCTAATACCAGTCAATGTTGCATTATCTTGTGCATTATTTTCAAGGGCATTTTGGAACCCTAAGTCAGTTTCCCTTATCTCAACTTCACCCCGCCTCTCTCTTCAATCAATCCATCACCATTGTGAGTGTCAATTATTCTTGTGCTTTCACTTTGCATGTTATTAATTCCTCTTACCCTATCCCTACTATTGTGGCATTGAACCGGCCTTCCTTTTGTTTCTATACCTCCTTTTGGGTCACTCTCAGTGCCAATTCTTGTATATGTGCATGGGTTATTGGAAGAGTTTCTCCTTACCTAGTTAGTTTTAGTGAGTACTTTCTCCTTACCATTAATTGACCTCCTCTGGCTTTTATAATATTTAACATTTACTTCATTTTACCTAACCCGGTGGCTCATTCCCGATTGATCTCTGCTTATTCTCTGTTTTTTACTTAGTCTCCTAATCATAGTAAGGGCAGTGGGGTAAAATCCCCTTCTGTTTATTAACATTAGGTATTTTGATATGTATACTTAGGGTAATACGTCAGTGGTGGTTTCCACTTCCCCCTCTCCTCCCTTCTCCCCTAGTACAGTCTTTTCTTCCACATTTTCACCTGGTCTAACCAAGCTCGACATACAACTATATATTTTTGCAATTTGACGGCTATGGCCTGCAAGTAGTAATTAGGATTGTTAAGGTAATAGTGTTTAAAACTATAGCTTCAAAGATAACTTGCACTGTTTTTTGCATCAGAACCATCATGTCCAGCATGGAAGGAGATGAGCTTAGTGACATATCCAGATTATTGCCCAAGGTAAGGGGTAAATCCAGGGGGGAATATTCAGAATACTCCAAGGTAACATATTAGTTACTTTCCCTTGCTTCACAGGAGTGGGATTTGGGGCCTACTTGGAAATACAACGAGCCTCTTGGAGGTTTCAATTCTCCAATGCAGTATATGAATCATTGACCATACTGTGCTTATATAACCTTCCAGAGTACCTCCCATTAACTCCTTAAAGAAGTGTGAGGATAATAGTCTTGGTTTCAAATTATGTACACCTGACACAGTTATATCTTGAATCTTTGCCACATCCAGATAAGTTAAAGACTTATTCTCTGCCCTTTGAATGGAGAGTGACAGATTCTGGCATTTATCCTGGTCTATTCCTTAAGTTTTTTCCTACGACGTCTTTTATGGATTTTTGCAGAGATGAATCTTTATATGGATGTGCTTCAACAACTATTACTCACTTAACCGCTCTAAGACAGTTATGTCTGTGCTGTTCCTTGAAGCATTTTCAGGCTGGGGTGGGCCTGGCCACTATCATTTTGTGGCCCTTTACCCTTCCTTGTCCTTTGGGCCACAGCTGTTCTTCCTTTTCTCCCTTTTATACTCAGTAGCATCCTGACCACTTAATTTATTTTTATTTATTTATTCATTTATTTGATGCTCAAATCATCTCCGAAGGGATCTCAAGGAGCTTTTACTGCAGGGGATATCACACTGTATGAGATTAAATTATAGGCTGAATAACCAGTTTTTCAGGAGGTTTTTAAAAGAGTGAGGTCAGAGCATGCACAAATAGACAAGGGCAGCTGATTCCAGTAATAAGGGGCGAGGTAGGAGAAAGAACGTCTCCCGAACCTGGCTGTTCGTATATGTTTGGGGCGTACAAGTAGTATGTCACTGGATCTAACAGGCGGACCGGGGTGTATGGCTCAAGCTTGTTCCTGAGGTAAAGGGGGCCGTTACCATGGAGCATTCTACAGACCAGAAAAAGAAGTTTGAAGAGGATGCATTTTTTAATCGGAAGCCAATGGAGGGAGCGGAGAGTGGGTCCGAAGGAGAATGAGGGAGAAGATTCAGGACCAGGCGTGCAACTGAGTTCCGCACTACCTAGAGCCTAGTTTGAAGGTTTTAATTGATTCCCACCAATAAGGCATTTCCATAGTCAATACGACTTATTATCAAGGCTTGCACAAGAGTTTTCCTGGTCTGCAGAGGGGTCCATTGAAAGACTTTCTTAAGCATTTGCATTGGACCAAAACAGGTTTCGGAGATGGTTTTGACATGCTCACTCATGGAGACATTCTTATCTATGAGAACTCCCAGGGTCTTAGCACAGTTTTTGGGATAGGTGGTAGGCCCAAATCCGATGGCCACCAGATGGCTGACCAGACTGGGTGAGCTTTTCAGAACAAAAGGATCTCCGTTTTGTTCGTGTTGAGCTGCAAAAAGTTATCAGTCATCCAATTGGAAATTCTTAGTAAACAGTTCTTACATTTAACTTTATTAATTATTGGATCATGGTCCATAGTGATCACCAATTTGAGTGTCATCAGCATAAGAGATGGTTTCAAACCCACATTGCCAGGAGTGCCACATAAACATTAAACAAGGTGGGGCTCATAATGGAGCCCTGCAGCACACCTTTATCCAAGACCATGGATGCAGATGAATACTCACCCAGTTGAACCAAATAATTACGTTCAGACCGGAAGTTCCTCATCCATTCCAAAGCTTTACTCATGACATCAATCTCCCCTAGTCTTTGGACTAAGATTTGATGGGAGGTGGTGTTGAAAGCTACTGACAGATCCAAGAGAACCAGCATAGCAGAAGAACCCTGGTCTAAAGCCAGTTTGATGGTATCCGAGACCTCTACTAAGGCTGATTCCTTGCTGTGGAATGCGCGGAAACCTGACTGAGAAGCATCCAGCAGGTGGTTCGATTCGAGGTAAGGCACCAGTTAGTGATTAACTAAGGACTCTAGGATTTTGGATATGAAAAGAAGTAACAATGATTACACTAGGAATGCCGAAAGCATAGGTCTACTTTTCCCCATGTCCAAGTTATTATCCACCCTGCTCACCACCTTATCATAGGAGGTACTTTCTGATGAGTTGCTAACCTACCAAATGGCTAGAATAACATTTTGGCACTAACCATTATCTTTTTGAGGTTCCAGAGTAGGGTTCTGCAAGCCTGCCACTCTTCTACAATTTCAACTTTTTTACTTCAGTTCTATTTTGTTTCAGTCACCGCCTTCACCACAGAATCTCCTTACAGTTTACTTGTGTCAGATTGAGTGGTTAGTCCAGTAAAGGATGGCATCCATGGCAATGTCTGTCAGTGCCTGTACCCAGTGAACTTTTCGGCTCTACCAGGAAACAGATAGATTTGTTTAATCAAGTTCCCAACCAGAGACAATATATATGGCAAGTTGAAACAATAGTACCATGCCTACCTTTCCTTGGTCCTACCACCTTAGATTAGGCTAAAGGGCCCTCCCTGTCACACCACTGCACAACTAGCCCCCACCCCGGCTACCTAGAGCAGGCAGACAGTTACAGAAAAACCCAATGCTGCACTCGAATACATAGACCTTTGTCTTTTTTACCTTCATCCTTTAAAAGAAATTCATATTTGTATTAAGCTGCTTTAGTGGCCCAAGCATCCGAGCAGAAATCCGGCATATGTTTGCAGGCGAGCATGAACGGATACGTCTAACAAGACATTTGATTCTGTTGTTGCATAAGCACAGCAAATCACACAAAAGAGTCATATAGTATTCAATCAAATAAAGTGACCTGCAGAGGAAGATCTTTGACAGGATTCCCAGGATAACCGCTTGCCTGACCCACTGACTGAAAAGAGATCTTAAGGCACTCGAGAACCCTGAGGCTTCAATACATACAGTGAGCACTGGAAGTGTTAATGTAAAGTAGTGCCTTCTCCACAGTTTTGGGCTGACAGGTGTCTTAAATAGTTGAAATGCTACAGCAGTCCATTTTAACCACAGTAGAAAGTGGTAAATGTTTGTATGTCACTGGACCTTTAAAGGACTATGCTGCTTTTGGTTGAAAATGTAGCAGCATTTATTAGTATCTCTGAAGTAATTATAGATATAGCTCCCGGTTTTATGGTATTTATTTTTTGGACATTTCCATCTGCATCTATCCATATTTATTTTGTGCTAATTTTATCTGTATTTATCCATATTTATTAAATGAATCTGAAATAAATATAGTTCTACATTTATTTTACCGATAAAAATGCACTGATGCCTGACCGACAACTGACAGGTTTCAGGGATATAAACACACTCAGATCATAAAATATACTCTTATAAGAAAACATGCACATTTTAATATCAAGGTTCTGCATATATATTGCTGTTTAAGGCTCTTTACGAAAATTCCTTATTTTTTGAACCCTCTTACCTTTCAATCGACAGAGCTATTGGTTTAGTAGCCACAATTGACAGCATTTAGAATCACTCAAAAAAATAACCCAATTCCTGTTTTTCTCGACATTTAAAAATAAATACAGGCAGGAAAATGAATGGTTTCTGTCTGTATTTATCTGTAAAAATCAGTAAAGACAGAAAACAGGGAGCCCTCATTATAGAACATAACAAAATAACCTAACCCGGAAACATAACAGGGCATACCACTACAAAGAAGCCACCTAGGAACATAACATGTAAAACACAGTACAACACATCAACAGCACCATGCAATAATACAGCACAGGACATTCTTCAGATCATCACCACCACAACAAAATGCAACACAACAAATATGTAAAATAAGGTATGTCATGATACAAACTACACAAATCTGCTTTGAAGAAACACTTGTAAAAGATTGTTTTTTACCAACCACTGCCTTACTTACCACCAAGAAAATGAAACACCCCCTGTCAAAAAGACATGGGGCTACATGTATGAAGCTTAGGGCCAGATATACATTGATTTTTCCAGGTCGTATATGGCCCGATTCTCAGGATCAGGCCGTTTGTTACTGGAATTTTTTTTTATATATATATACCAAACCCTATTTTGCGATTCAGTAATCTACTACCGAACCGCAAAATGGGTTAGCTATACAGTATTAGGAAGGGACATGTTAAAGGCATCCCTTCCTAACAGCCACTCGCAGTTGTATGTGTGATTGTTTGCAACCAAAATCTAATAGCAAGAAATTAGCATTTTACAGCCAATTCAAGTAGGTGGTAACCCATAAACAAACAGGAAGGGGTACCCTAGGTATCCTTTGCCCTTTGTGAATGGGTGTGAACATGTTTTTTAGGCGCAGATAATGGTCCCACAGGCAATTGTCTAATCTAAAAAAAGGAAAACAGTCTGCGTTATTAAAAAAAAAATTACCCTATTTAAAACAAACACAGCCACGGTGGACTGCTGTCCCCAGCAGGTCACAATTCCTGTGTTTTTACCGATTCCCAATGGGTTGCAAATTGCAACCTACATCATGAATTATAATGAGGTAGATCAATTGTGACCCACAGTGTAAAACACACTGTTGTACATAGCTGTTTGTGATTTACTCGTAACGAATCACAAAAGTTTGCGATTAGGTCGAAGGTAACCTAAGTCCATGTACATCTAGCCCTTAGTGTTTGCGATTAACAATTAGCAAATTTTTGTGATTCTCTATTTGGTTAACGCAAACACTATTATACAAATGTGTGTTTGACACTTTCTGCAATTCCCAATGGTTTACAAATAGACCTACCTCATGAATATTAACAGCAGTAGCTGCTCTGCATTGGTAGAGGAGCGTCTCCCCCTTTACCCCTAGCTGCTTTAAAATGACTGGAAAGGAAAAATAAAACAATAATAAACAGGTTTTATTATCGTTTTATTTTTCCTTTCCCAGCCAAGTCTTTGGGAGCAAGGCCAGGGGGATGGCAGTCACTGGTGGGGGAGTGCTTTGCACTGGTATCAGTGCGCATGTGGGTTTGGCCAGCCTCCTCAGGACTACCAAACCAACAAGCGCACTGAAGAGGTCTCCAACCTGAGCTGCGTTGCTGGGTTGGCGACAGCAGGCACAGGCTCCCAGTCTGACTGGGAGCAAAAATTCAGGGCACCCAGGCTAATCCTTATACTGCTCTCATGCATGAGAGCAGCATCAGGTTTGGCTGTAGGAGAGTCTGGGAGCCTGTGCTTGCAGTGGACTGAAGCAGAACAGTGCGATGCAGCTCGCTGCAGGTAAGTTTTTAAACCAAATGCAATTCTGTATTTTATTTGTTGTCCATTGCTCCCCCAACCATGCCCCGCTCTGCCACTCTTCAATGACACCAATGGCTACTGAATGTTTACGAGGTAGTTCTCAGTTTTTGACCCAGTGAGAATTGCAAAAAATCAGAAGGATGGTGACCTGCTTTGGGTCAGCAGACCACCATGTCTGTGATTGCTTTTAATTAAGAATTGTTTTTGAGTGTAAGTATGAAAAGAACGTTACTTATGCACTCAAGACAAAAAAGAAAGACATGGTGTACAATATTTTCAGAGACCAACTATACTTTGATATTTATTTACGTATACAACATATGCATGCTGAGCATACAGTTGGTCAGTTTAATGTGACGGTAGAGATGTACGTCATTTTTGCAAGAATTCTTAACCTGCTAGCTAAGTTAAATAAGTCCGCCTAAGGGATGTATCACTGTGGGCGTTTATTATTCTTCAGATTCCTTCCAAATGTATTACTCTAATGCTTATGACATTCTACTGAGGAAGAAACGTCTTTTATAATAACATAGTACCTGGTAGGACCAATGTTTAGCGACTGAATCTGTCATGTCTTCTTCTTGTTTAGTTCTATTAACATAACAACTGACAAAGAGCAGTGGGGACCTCCAAATCTGAACAAGTGCAAGCTCCATAACAAGCTTCCTGGCACCATTATTGACTTCCGTGATGTGGTCATAACACAAGGTAATTTTCTTTTCTTATGAGGGGTATTTATGAAGTACCGACCTAGGGTGTGGAAGCAAGAAAGTGCCACCCTGTTATGGAGACAGAGCAAGACAATTCATATTCCAGTAGAGCATAGTACAATTACCAATGTCAGAAATATGAGCGGATAGGTCTCTGCAGTGTGTGCATAGGCCTTTGTGCATAGGCCTTTGGGAGCAAGGAGGGGGCTGCACATTTGTAGTTAAATGTCAACTAGGTTACAGTTCAAATCAAATTTTTTAGAGTCGATTGGGGAGGCCGACACGGAGTCAGAATTCAGAGAGATTGTATGTTTCAGAACCATTGAGGGTGGTTCTCAGTTGTGTTTAGAGAAGCTGTCTGTTGAAGAGGTGATTTCAATGTATTTTTTACATTTGAGAAATGTGAGGAGTCGGCATTGTGTATAGGAAGGTATCAAACTTGGACCACAAGAAAGGAATATTTTGCTTCTCCTCCGCTGTTTACTGGTTTCTATCATTAGCCCAGGGATTTGTGACTGCTCGTGGCTCAAGATCTTACATAGATTACAAACTATGCAATGTGTAGCGATAGTTGGTTATCAGGCTTTTAAACAAAACACCTTGAAGCAGAAACCTGCTTTTAGGGGTACTGTCAGGCTCCACTTGAAGGGACTCACTGAACGTCCAAGCATCCCTTATCCTTACATGGATATATTCATTTGGCAACATTAAAACAGTAGGAACTAATAGTGGGTAAGATAAGGATGGTATCTGCACTGTGCTAACTTGGTGCCAACTCAGAAACCAGCTAAGTTCACCCAGAGGGATCTTTGCCTTGAATTGAGGCTGGAATCATAAATTCATTACCGTTTTATTGATGGTGATGCAGATTTTTCCCCACAATAATGACAGAGAGGAGTAGATTCCAAAACCATAAAGGTTTATTAACAGACAGGTAAGGTCAAAATCGCTGATCAAATCAATCAGGGGAAAATAGCAACACAAAAATGATAATCACCAGAATACAGCATGCATGCATGTAGTCTAAGTAGTTCAATTAGTAATGCAAATGTTGCATTGTGAAAGACAGCAAATGCAAATCAAGGCAAACACTTTTTTTCCATAGACTAAACTCCCTAGTTTTAAGCTGAACTTGTGGGCAGGTCAGGAAAATTCAGAAGCAGCAGATGTCCACCAATATAAAATCGAACGAGATCCAGATAAAAGTTCCAGTTTCAATGAGGGGAAATGTACTTGCCCTTGTGTATAATCTCGATGAGCAAAAATATAAGGATCATCTGTCTGCAAAGGTGGGCAGGGGCTAGTGATCTTACTAACTAACAAGCTTCGAACAGTTAAAAGGTAACATTTTACATGCATACTTGATGCATATTACCTCATGGATAATGTAATTCCAAATCCTTTCCCCTGTGACCTTTATGATATCTCACAAAGGAGTATTCACCTCCTCAGTTTCTCATCCACTGCAGGTTTTGAAGTCACTGTCTAAAGTAAATACATGCTTAAATGAGCACACAGTGACTCTGTTATCTGAAACAGAAAAGTGTTATCCACAACAAGCAGAAATACGTTTATTTTAAGATGGCCTGATGGACCCTAGGTCCACTCATGTCAACTTCAAATGCAAGTTAGCTAAATGAAATTAATTGAAATATGTGGTTCATTCTGCTAAACCTTTGTATAAAACTATTTGGTGAAATAATATGCGTAAATAATTAATACATCAGGTGTAAATCAGTATAAATCATGTGTATACCATATAAGCAGTGGTTGTGCATTTTACAGTTTAACATGTTATTGACTGCAAATAAGTAATGATGACACTGTATCATCAGAACTGAACAAAAACCAGGGTAAGTGTATGATAGAAATACTGGACTGGAAGATCCCGTTGATGCTTTTGTCACAGAAACAAGAAAGTAACAGAACATTAGGGACCATGGATTCAACTTGAGATGCACAACCCATGTGACTGATTGGATTTACATATTCAAGAGAAAACAAAGTAGGTGGCAGTTTGAAATCTCACTTGTCTTAGGTAGACATCAAAGAATCCCTGGGGGACAGAGGAATTAAGGGTTCACAAGAACTAGGTGCCAGTGGAACTTATCTAAAACACTGGCAATTTTCCAGGCAAAATACAAATAGTGAGATGGGGCAGCTGACTGAACGAGCTTCGGACTTCTATAACTACCCTGGAACAGCAGTCAAGCTCACCACTGCTGCATCCATCAGAAAATGAGAAGGGAAAGGAGGATGCTGTATCATCAAGGAAGACAATTCTACTCCTAGGAATTAGGAAGCTATTGTTTGAAGTCGGATGGTGAGAGCACTCTGGGCCATTTATTCCAATTGAACTCTAGTTAGTAGACCTTTGTTGTAGCCTGAGAGGAAGAGGGGTTAACAACAATTTCATTAGACCCACACAATAAAAGTCGAAATCAGTAAATAAAAGTGAAATGGTGTATTACAAACTCAAAGCTAGACGAAAATAAATCAATCCCCAGAACATACTATAAAAGTATAAAATTATCAAAGGAAGACCGCAGCATCTTACAATATTTGTCCTCAACAAGAAAGAGCATTTAGGTATCTCAGTTGCAGAGATGCAAACTATAAGGAAAATAATTTGATGGCTGGATGAATTAATTTGATCCTTCTCCTCAAACCTGGAAAGGATTTGCAGCATCTAATAAACCATACACTAACCTATGGATAGGGAAAACCCTATTAAATCAAGGAAGAAAGAAAGGTGTAAGCATCAGAGGTTCTAAAATTAAAGAGTCATGTATAGCATGAAGCTACACAATCAGAGATGTCAATAGAGTTCTGTACCTCTCTAAGTCTAAAAGAAAAATATGCAAAAAAAACAAACTAAAGTTAAATGCCTCAAATGCCTTAAATGACTCAACTGCAAGCTTAAAGCCCACAATCACGCTAACTTAGAATTTCTCTTTAAAACATATTAGTTATACAACCAACATATAATCCAATAAATGAAATCTTTAATAATGAAGCAAGCTATATCATGCTGCACTCTTATCTGTGCACATTTACTAATACATGCACATTTTAAGCAAAAACGACAACTGGTCACAATTTATAAAGATACATCAAATACACATGATTCATTCTCACTAATCCCTCGCGAATGCACTGCATTAAATGCATTTTAGCACACCACCTTACAATCTAAAGCTATAGAAAGTTTATATCAGCAATCCAGATGTCTCTGAAAAAACTTTATTAATGACAAACATATCTATCAAAACGAACAATAGATGCACCTTCTATAACTATGGTGCACAATATCTCTTTAATATCATTGCCCCACACGAGTACATAAGGTACTCCAATCCCCCCTCTGATGGCGCTCAAGCCATCACAGATTGCAATCAGATCATTATTAGATTAGACCAATCAAAACCTAGTAGTCTTGTGCCTCTTTTGCCTAGACTCCTCCAGTCCCTTCAAATCAATATAATATCTGCTCTGACCTTATTCTAACATTTTGTCTCTTTCTCTCACTCCCTGTGTCACTTGTGCATTCTGATATCCATTAAAATCAAATCTAGGAATATCTCAAAAAGGGCAATTATCAAAAGATGTTTCAGAAATAGCACCCAAACTTCCACTACCCGCATTGCCAAACCATCTGCCTATCAAAGCAAACCCATTTCTAATAGCTTCCCAAGCACCTGTTGCTTCCAACTCATTCAAATCCTTTGTCAACCCAGTTATATCCGTAAAATATTTTTCCAAGTCTTCACTTTTGTCCCAAATATAAGTACAGCATTGCTGAACTTTCAAAATCTGACAGACTCCGCGAGCAAAGTGACTAACGCAAATCGGTTCTGCAAGACCATAGACCTTATCGCAATCATCTTAGTATTTACAAGCAACAGAGAGTTTGCGTTACAAGTAGCCAATTTGTACACCATTGTAGATAGATTTCTAATTTTCCTGTCAATCAGAATTACTTCCACAGATGAAATGATGGTACCACAAATATCCCTCCCACTACTTCTGCTGCACTAACACCTTGTTTGGTTCTGGATTTCTTTTCCATACAAGATCAATAAAATGTTCCACATGATAAATCTACCGGACATCAATGCCAAGATAACAGGAACCATGCCATCAATGCAGCAATCTGAAATATGCATTTTGCCCACAAATAAACTAGACTCCAGGAATGATAGATTCCTGTCCCTCCGGGTAAAGAGAATTGTTGCCTCTCATTTCATAAGGATGTTCACATTCACTCTCCCCTAGAGGCAATGAATATATATAACTCCGATTAACATGTATAAAAATCTCCCTTACGTTTCCAATATAAAACTAAGGCAGGTAAATTTCCTTTTCCCTGATGTGCAATTTCTTCATTACTCTACTTGTGATTTTTGAGATCCTTTTCAGTTTCAGATTTTAAGTTTTTCCGTGTATCCACCACCAAATTCGGAAATGTATTTTCTACATCTGACAAGTCAAATTATGTCTGTGTGCATACCCAGTATCTAATGGATTAAGGGATGCAAAATATTTGCCTGCAACCTCTGCACCTTTAAAATAAGGATTCTTATTCAAATGTTTGATATGGGGAACTTGTGGAGGAACTACATCATATTTTCTAAAATAATATTAAAAACTGCCTTCCCCATAAAATAAACTTAGCAAAAGACTACAAGAAATTCCCTATGTCAAAGGGAGTTGATGATATGCAATTCCCTCTGAAAAAGAATCAGGTAACTGAATGCAAACATAACTCCTGGCATTCATCGTAACTATATACTCATAAAGCAATATAAAATAAACATTCAAGTATAAGCCCTTCTTGATACATCTGAATGTAATTTCTTAACTCTCCACAACTACATGTTAGAATGTTGCATGGTAAGGACAACAGTACACCTAGATTATACTGAGCTTTCTGTAGCTGAATATAACCATATACGCACTAAAGCTAATCCTATAACTAAAGCCATAATTGTGTCTACTATGATGTATATACGACTACTAGTATTAGACTCAGCTTCCATTACTTTGGTGGAATCTAAACCTTGGCTGGACTGGAGCAGCTGCAGATAGTTCTATGTCGGTTTCCACCTGTTCAAACAGCAAAAGCAGGTTCAAATGATATGCGTCAAAAATATGTACATAAATCTTTGTAAATTTTCGTTAGCCCTACTCCGTGTTCTTCTAAAACCTTGGGCTACTTAAGTTCATGTGAGCCTCGGGACTCTTCTTTTTGCCCAACAAAGTCTATGTAATGTCCTTGATAATAAACGGTTCCAACTCATTCACTATTAGTCCCACTATGAAATGCTTCACTACATCAACTAGTACCGGATACTTGTTTCCAACCAAAAAGTGAAATTGAGTTTGAGTTTGAGTTTAAAGCATTTGTAGAGCGCACGTACACCTGGCGGTTTCATGGCGCTATGAGGTTCTGAGCCCAAGAGGGTAGGGAGATCGGGGATAATGAGAAGAATGGGGCAGTTATGATAGGAAGGCTTGTGAAAAGAGAAAGGTTTTAAGCGCCTTTCGGAAGTGCAGGTATTGAGTGGAAGATCTGAGGTGGGCAGGGAGGGAGTTCCAAAAGGCAGGGGCAAGTGTGGAGAATTTCATGCCCCCCGACTTTTTACGCTTGAAGCGTGGGACTGCCAACAGCTGTTGGGAAGATGAGCGTAGTTCCCGGACGGGGGCGTATGCTTTGATTTCCGAGGAAATAAAAGCGGGGGCAGTGCTGACCCGGGCTTGAAAAGTGATGCATCCCATCTTGAACTGAGCTCGTTCTCGAATAGGGAGCCAGTGCAAGGACTTAAGGAGAGGCATAACGTGATGGAATTTGGCCAAGTTGTAAACCAGGCGGGCCGCCTGGTTTTGGACCAGCTGTAATCGTCGCATACTGTAGGCGGGCATGCCACAGTATAGAGCATTTCCGTAGTCCAGGCGGGAGATTAGCATCGCCAGGACAATGAGTTTTAGGGCAGAGAAAGAAAAAAAATCGGGAGACTTTGCGGATGGTGCGAAGTGAAAGGAAGGAAGAGGACACCAGAGAGCTGACCTGGGAATACAGGGTGAGTTGGTTATTCAGCTTGGTTCCCAATGTTCTCACAGAGGAAGAAGGAGAGGGGGGGGACCTAGGGAGGGGGGCCAAAAGAGAGAGGTCCAGGGACTGGAGCCATCACCTGTCAGAACCAGCTCAGTTTTGTCTGGATTTAACTTCAGGTGGTTGTAATTCATCCAGTCCCGGATGAAGATCATAATAGACTGGAACATCGCCATGGACTCAGGGGATGGGGACAAGGTGAAAATAAGCTGCAGGTCATCCGCGTAGTTGTAAAAGGTGACTTCCATTTGCTGGAGGGCGAAAATGAGAAGGGCAATGTACAAATTAAATAAAAGGGGGGAGAGGGAGGAGCCCTGGGGGACCCCGCATGGAACTTTCCGGAAATCCGCCGAGAAGTCGCCCAGGCGTACTGCCTGGATGCGGTCCCTCAGGAAGGAGGACAGCCAGACCAAGGCCAAACCTCCGATCCCCGCCGCCCTGACACGAGAGAGTAAGATGGAGTGATCAACCGTGTCAAAGGCGGCGGAGAGGTCGAGGAGGACCAAGGCCTGTGGATGGTTGGTGTCCATACCCTCTCTGAGGTTGTCAAGGACCGATAGCACCACGGACTCCGTAGAGTGTGCGGGGCGGAACCCAGCCTGCCGGGGGGCTAATACCCTGTTCTCCTCCACAAAGGTACTGAGCGTACGGGTAACATGGCGTTCCAGTACCTTCCCTAGGAAGGGCAATAATGAAATAGGGCAGTAGTTGACAAGAGCGGAGGGGTCGGCTCCAGGTTTTTTTAGGATGGGCAAAATGGTGGCTGTTTTTAAGGGTTGAATAACAATGCCCTGGGACAGTGAACTGTTGAGAAGTTTGAGAGGGGGCTGCACACAGGCAGAGTAGATATGTCTAAGGATGTGAGGGGGACAGGGGTCCAGAGGTGAGCCTGATTTAACCATAGGGAGAAGGGAGAGAAAGGCCTCCTCTGTCAAAACGGGGAGAGAGTCGAGGCATGCCTCGACTGACGGACACGGGGGTCGACAAAAGAAGGGGGGGAGGGATGTTTGGTTTGATGTTAGAAATTTTGTCTAGGAAGTAGGTGTTAAGGGAGTCGCATAAATCCTGGGAGGGAGAGGGTTTAAGGGTGGTTCTGTCGGAATAGGCAAGATCGTGTACAATGGAGAAGATTTCTCTAGTCTGGTTTTCGGCAGCCAGAATTTTTGAGGAGAAGTAGGCAGTCTTCGTGGCCAGAATTGCTTTTTTATATTGGGACAGGAGGGCGGAAATTTGGGAAATTGAGCCACATAAAGTGAAATTGAGCCACATATAAGATGAGATATCCCAAGGCACTCAGTCTTCTCAATAAAGGAAATTCAAAGGTAAGATCAAACTGAAGGTTAAGTTCCTGAAGTTTGAATTGAATGTTCACAGTGATCCCAAAATTCCTAGAACTCGTTCTCCCAGCCAATTGTAAAAGCAAATGTTCATTCAGGGGATAGGTACTTTTGACAGGGCACTCTTGCTTGCTTCGACCGTTTGAGTGTCGTCGCTACTCCTGTTTCACTCAGGCCTGGCTCCTCTATATCCTCTGGGTTATTTGGGAGATCACTTTTTGCTTGCCGGACCAGTCTCCCTCTCTCCTGCGTTCTCAGCCAACGTTCTTCTTCTGCCCCCTCACGGTTCTCTAGCACTAAGCCCTTCATCAGGGTCCAAGCCTATCTCTATTATGACCACTGGATTGGCCTCTCCTTCACCAATCTCATCATTCAACTCTCCAGAAACCTTCTCAGGTAGATCAACTGCTCATTCAGTTTCTGACTGTCCCCCAACAGCTTGACTAACCTGCTCCCATGATCGCTCAACCACCAGTGGCTCTTCTGGGAGAGGTGCTGTTATTTTATCAAGGGGACATGGAACATCCGAGTATGGCAGCATGGATTCAATTGGGGAGGCCTCCGCAATTCACAGCAGTTGTAGTTACAAAAATGCCCTGGTATGGCCCTCGCCAGTGATGATGCAAGACTTAAATCATCATGATACACAAAGCGTTTACTGATTTAAGACATGAAAAGCTGAAAGTGCACTTTGCACATGGTAGACGCAGTAGCACATGATACTGAGTCGAGTGTAGTAGAAGCACTGTAAAAGTGTGCTTTAAAATTAAACATGAAGAAACATATATACAAACCAATACTAAAGCATATAAATGAGTTGCACTCATGAGAATACTTATGAAAATGTTGTTTATCGACATTTGCTGATGAAATAATGTGCTATTAAGAAAGTGGCCTACTGTGTCTATTGCTGTCCATTAGAATGCATCATATAGAAAAGCAGGTGCAAAATTGAGATAAAATACTAGCAAGAAATGTGCGATATAAACTGATAATACTAGTGATTCCATGGTTTATAAAAAGTTAAAAATAATTTTTCTTACATGAACTTAGAAATTGTTATACTAAGTTGAAAGAATTGTGGTTATTGGCTATTTTTAACATTAGTTATCTTTATTTGATAATACTTAGTAAAAGTACTACATTATTTACTATGTGGAATGATTTCATTGCCATTTATTAGATATGAATGTAGAGTTAGTTCACTTAAAAGTGACATATGCAAACGTACGTTATTTTTCCCCAGATATGCTTTTTCTCCAAAAGCTGCCATATTCCTAAACCTAATACAATGGTCTGTTGCAGCTTAGTAGATCAAAGATCAAACAAAGCTTTATTCAATTTCTGTTTAGAGAGTCATAAAAGCACATAAAATCACAAATCATTACACAGTAAAAAATAAATATAAGAGACATCGAGTGTAGAATCAATACATTTTAGTCTGCTACCGATCTCATCTAAGACCAATTATTTATAATGATTAAACATCTAGTAGCAATAAATTCGCAAGTCTGAGTCTCTAAAGGACCGGCTCATTGGAGGCTCAAACGTGCAAATTCACTGCTACTAGATGTTTAATCTTTATAAATAATTGGTCTAGGACCACTGTTTTCCATATCAATTATCACCCAGGTCCAAGGACTTTTGTTGGGTTACCTCATTTATTATTATGGTTACCGATCTCATCTAAGACACAAATTCATTGAAGTCTAATTTTCAAGAAAATGAAGTGTTAACATTGTTATAGTTTGCCTGCATTTAAAAACATTTTTAAAAAACATTGATAGTCTCCATACTAAATGTTCATTTTCTAAAAACTGTAATGCTTTAAAAGTAGGGCGACATTGTCTAAGGCCATATGACTTTAAAATTGGTAAAAATCCATTTTTCCTTGGCACATCACAAAATTTACAGAATAAAACAACATGAAGTGTTGATTGTTCTGAATGATGATTGCTGGGGCACAAATGCATAACTTTTGATCAGTCATTCATTCTTGGGAAGCTTGTTAGTCTGTGTAAAAACCCTAGTGTGAATCTGGTAAGTAATAGTCTATCATAACCACCAGGGACGATAATGACCTAAGGTTGAATCCTGAATGTTGTTAAAATCATTTGGTTAGACAGCACTGTAGGCTTTGTTATTTCTACGGATAGCCTAAGTGATTCAAGTACAATTAGACCCTCTTTTTTTAAGTCTTTTCTTGTTATGGTGGTCATGGTACTGGGCTTAGTGTAAAACTCTGGATGGCCCAGCTCGTACATGAAATTCCAGACATACCTTAGCCATGGAATAGTTAATACCCTGTCCAATTTAAAACTATCATTTAAAATATGGTTAAACATAATTTTAGTTGATGACCATATCATATGCCACTATAGAATGGGTACCAATTTCACAAGATCTACAATAAATGGCACACCCATTTTAGAATGACAAACATATGATGAAATGCTGCTTGGGACTGCCAATATATATCTTAAAAATGCATTTTCCACTATTTGCAATGAGTGCGAATCGACATAGTCCCAAACCCCAGCACCATACATAACCGTAGAGGCACACTTGGCCGTATAAATCTGTAAAAGCTCCCTCAGCTGCCTCGTACCCAATTTTCTTCACAAAATTAGCAAGGGCGGCTGTGGCTTTCATAAATATCAATTTTCTGGCTTGCACAGCCTGGGTCCAGGAGCCAATTTGGTCAAAGAGAATGCTCAGATATGAGAATCTTTTTGTGAACTCAACCTTCTGTTTATCAATATACATGTCTCTGCATTTTTGACTGCCAGTACCACACCTCAGCTTAGTAAATGCTGCTGTATTTGTGCAAATTCATGTGAAACATTCAGCATTCCTAAATGTTTCTTTAACGCTCACAGTGAAATGTTCTTGCGGGAACCAGGTTTCCAGTTTCTACCATAAATTGATTCTTTGTATTCCTTTTCCCTGTTGTTAAGCCTATGTGAGCTATGAATTTCTTATTTCTCATGACTAGCATGGGAAACTAGGTGACATTATGTGAATCTGGGCACATGCCAATCGTACAACAGTGTAACAAAGACTTTATAAAAGAAGAAAGCCCTAGGGGGGGGGGGGCGACGCCAGACTGATTTTTCCTACTTTAAGACCAGAACTCTATGCAGATCGATTTTTGATGTTTTGAAACCTATCCTCAAATACTTTTTTCTTCTTTTGGACTGCCTTTGCTGATGCTACAACTGGTAGTTGATGGGCTGAAACCCTTCCTTGTTGAACCATTTAATTTTCTTTATTTTTGTCCCATGCCTATGGACTCCCTTAATAGACTCTAAACTATTTCCATGTGGGTTTTTGAGGTTAAAATGTCACATTATTACTGAACATTCCACATAACTATAATATTACATTAACCTTTGGTTATTTCAGTGAATTTCTAGTTGTGGCCCCCTCCCAGACCCTTATCATGCTCTGGGACCTTATCCCCCAGGACCAAACTGCAGAAAAAAGGAGAGGGAAACATGCATTCCATTCCTGAGCCTCATCAGACCCAAGGTGACCACATCCCCCTGACCCAAACCCTATAACAGAGGGGGGAATGCATGGCCCCACTCTCCAAGCCGTATTAGGCCCTGGGGACCCCACCCCTGGGGCAAAAAGCAATAAAAAGGGGGAAGGGGTGATATTAGACCGCTTCCTTCCTTGGGACCAAGAGCAGGCTGTTTGCCAATGCAGCGGATCGTGGTGGTGAGTTCGGCCTCTGGAGCGCTCACTTCGGCTATGCATCCAAGATGACTACCTGCATTTTCGAAACACTGCTCCCAGCAGGTGGCCAATGTTGAGCGCCTCTGGAACTTCTTAAGACCGAGGCTGCTGGGTCACCCTCCACCTCACAGTGCTGTGGAGACGCTGTCTGCTGCATTGGCCAAGAAGCGCTCATGGTGGTGTCTGCTGCACCCTATTGATATCTTGCTGCCTGAAAACGAGCCACTTCCTTCTTTGTGGCATCCTTGGGCTTCCTTTATGTGGGCCTGCTAAGTAGGTGGTTCTTCCATTATGGCCTCCCAACATCAAATGCTCCCAAAGGTCTCCTCCGCCTCCATTAAAGATGTGCTATCAGCCACAAACAAGAAAAACAAATAAGGCTTGGGTCTACACTACCTGGCCTGGACTGCTTAAATAGAACCAACAAAAAATATTGGCAAGGTAGGTTAATTCTAACCACAAAGTGTAGTGCTACTTACCCAATTAATCTAAGCAGACACACTTATCATTTAGTATTATTTTACTCTTTTTTCATTTTTCAAAAGTTTCATTTATATATGTCAAAAGAATGATACAAAATCAATAAAGAGAAATTCACAAAAAATTCACGTTTCAATACATACATTGGACGACAACTGTGAATGAAACATATTTACATTTGCTCACTATATACATAAAACACAGGCGAAAGTGCCTATTATCAATCAATGTTAACGACACCAGTCCTGATATACAACCTAAAGCAAACCAAGAGGCATTAATTATTTCTGCTAGCCTGCTTGTTAGTACTGGAACAATAGCAAGTAATTGGGTCATGAAACAGGTGAAATAATGTCCACAATCAATAAATCCTGCCAATGCCCTTCCTGAATCTTGTTCCAGTAGTGTGTCAACACGTTTCGAGCCCACGTATTAATGAGGGGCTCTCCTCAGGACCTGGACTGGAGACTGTCCTATACTGTAAAGTGTGAGAGAAAAATGAATAATGTAAAGGCAGCTGATTACCACTCCACCTCTAGTTACCTCCTACAGAACTAAGTGTACCTGAAAGGTCGTTTTCGGTGGGCAACAAGGTTCTTTTGCTGGACACCCCTGGACTGTGTATCTGAAAATATACAACATGATGTGTCAGGACTGCCTGTGTGGAGTGCAGTTTTTTACCAAGCAATAGTCCATACTCGTTATCATCCCTACCTCAGACGAGGGTTCTTTCTCCGTACTTCCTTGCTTGCTTGAAAGTCAGGGGTCAGCACTGTTTGCTCCTCAGCGAGCGGTGGAGAGAAATTCCTCGCGCTTGACAGGAAATGAGTTTCTTTGGGGGCTGTTGGTAAAACAGTAAACCATGCGTTACTACTCGCTCGGTCCACACCAGCTCTGCTCCTTAAATAGCACTCGTGTGTTATATCACTTACATCCGCTCCGATTCCTGCTCTCACATCGCTTCTGTTTTTCGGCGTCTGACGTCAGCGCTGGAGGCTGGGCTCAGCTGATTTTAAAGCGCAAGTGAGACTTGCAGCGCTCGTTGTTCTGTGGCCGGGGCACTTGGTTACTGTAGTTCTTGTTATCGCCACATCAAATTTGCAGATTGTTGTACAGCCAGACAGGAGGTTTGAGAAACAGGTAAACCCTGCAGCATTTACCAACACTGTGACTAATTTATATTACTCAGCTCCGATAGTTCATTCAGGCCGGCATTGGTCGTATCAAATTTCAGAATGAGGAACGCCTCCCTACGTGATAATTGAAGGTCTGGGTCTCCTCCTAATCCATGAGCGATTTTGATAGAGGACAACACCGTCCAATTGAAATCGTTGGGGCCATGCTTTCTTTCCAAGAAATGCGGTACCAAGGGGGCGGATGCAACCTTGTTCTTTATCCTGGATCTATGTTGGATGATCCTTTGTCGCACTTCCTGTGTGGTCTTGCCTATGTATATCAGCTGGCATGGACATCTGATGGCATATATAACATATTTGGATTTGCAGTTTGTGAACACATTCGCAGCATCGGACAACAAATAGTATCAACTCGTCCTTTGGCAAAAAAGACAGTCCAGAGCATAATCCCGGGGGCAGAACCAGTAAAGGGAACATCATAAGTGTGGCACCTGTTCGGTTTGTGACACCACTGAAGAGGGAACACTGTTCAGCAATGGCAAAACATTTTGGCGACACAATGCATCCGCCCCCTTGGTACCGCATTTCTTGGAAAGAAAGCATGGCCCCAACGATTTCAATTGGACGGTGTTGTCCTCTATCAAAATCACTCATGGATTAGGAGGAGACCCAGACCTTCAATTATCACGTAGGGAGGCGTTCCTCATTCTGAAATTTGATACGACCAATGCCGGCCTGAACGAACTATCGGAGCTGAGTAATATAAATTAGTCACAGTGTTGGTAAATGCTGCAGGGTTTACCTGTTTTTCAAACCTCCTGTCTGGCTGTACAACAATCTGCAAATTTGAAGTGGCGATAACAAGAACTACAGTAACCAAGTGCCCCGGCCACAGAACAACGAGCGGTACAAGACTCACTCGCGCTTTAAAATCAGCTGAGCCCGGCCTCCAGCGCTGACATCAGACGCCGAAAAACAGAAGCGATGTGAGAGCCGGAATCGAAGCGGATGTAAGTGATATAACACACGAGTGCGATTTAAGGAGCAGAGCTGGTGCGGACCGAGCGAGTAGTAACGCATGGTTTACTGTTTTACCAACAGCCCCCAAAGAAACTCATTTCCTGTCAAGCGCGAGGAATTTCTCTCCACCGCTCGCTGAGGAGCAAACAGTGCTGACCCCTGACTTTCAAGCAAGCAAGGAAGTACGGAGAAAGAACCCTCGTCTGAGGTAGGGATGATAACGAGTATGGACTATTGCTTGGTAAAAAACTGCACTCCACACAGGCAGTCCTGACACATCATGTTGTATATTTTCAGATACACAGTCCAGGAGTGTCCAGCATAAGAACCTTGTTGCCCACCGAAAACGACCTTTCAGGTACACTTAGTTCTGTAGGAGGTAACTAGAGGTGGAGTGGTAATCAGCTGCCTTTACATTATTCATTTTTCTCTCACACTTTACAGTATAGGACAGTCTCCAGTCCAGGTCCTGAGGAGAGCCCATCATTAATACGTGGGCTCGAAACGCGTTGACACACTACTGGAACAAGATTCAGGAAGGGCATTGGCAGGATTTATTGATTGTGGACATTATTTCACCTGTTTCATGACCCAATTACTTGCTATTGTTCCAGTACAAACAAGCAGGCTAGCAGAAATAATTAATGCCTCTTGGTTTGCTTTAGGTTGTATATCAGGACTGGTGTCGTTAACATTGATTGATAATAGGCACTTTCGCCTGTGTTTTATGTATATAGTGTGCAAATGTAAATATGTTTCATTCACAGTTGTCGTCCAATGTATGTATTGAAACGTGAATTTTTTGTGAATATCTCTTTATTGATTTTGTATCATTCTTTTGACATATATAAATGAAACTTTTGAAAAATGAAAAAAGAGTAAAATAATACTAAATGATAAGTGTGTCTGCTTAGATTAATTGGGTAAGTAGCACTACACTTTGTGGTTAGAATTAACCTACCTTGCCAATATTTCTTGTTGGTTCTATCAGCCACAAAGGCATACAGGGGTGATGGTGCTGCAGGAGCTGTTGATGAGGCGCTGCAGGGGGATGGCGCTTCAGATCTATCTTCCCTGGCAACGAAGGGTGATATCCGGTCTTTTTTTCAAGAGATGAAAAGTGACATCTCAGCCATGACCGTGATGTCACCAGAGCGCTTTTTTTCAAGAGATGAAAAGTGACATCGCAGCCATGACCGTGATGTCACCAGAGCGCTAGGAGAGCTCACCCATATAGTGAAGGGGATTGAATACTGCAAAGACTTGGTGGAAGAGACGGTTGCACCGCAAGATCAGGTGCTGGATGATTGGATAGAGGGTGTCAGTGCTTGAAACCCAACAACAACTTCTGGGAAATGCCCTGGAGGAATATGAGAATCGATGCAGGCGCAATAACATCCGGATCAGAGGTGTGAGAGCCTCTGTGACCAATTCTGAGCTTGACAGCTATGTCCATGGACTCCGAGGGCCGTGAGCTCACCCTTGAACACATCCAACTTGTTTTTTCCAAGTACTACCAGCGGAACCGCTTGGCACCTTATGTGCTCACTAGAGTTCACTTCTACAAGGTCAGGGAGGAAATTCTGAGAGCAGCCCTGAAGATGTAATCCATCACTCTCAGGGATTATAACCTCTCCCTTTTTCAAGATCTCTCCATCCAATCCTTGGCCTAATGCCATGACTTTCAGGATTTTTTGTCTTACCTGCGCAACCAAGCCAATATTGCTAGGGCTTTCCGCTGTGCCTATTCTTTGCCATGGAAAACAAGCAGGTGTATGTGTGCTCCCAAGATGAAGTCTGCTCTCTATTGCGAATGAATGCTCCAGCTGGGGCTGGTGGCACCTGGTCAGCATCCCCTGACTGCCTGTGCCCAGAAAAATGGCAATGGCCACCCTCAAAGGCATCCCGCAAAGCTTCCAAGAAATTCACTCATTGGCGTGACTGGCATGCGGACCAACCTGATAAAGATACTGACTGGACATTTTCCAGACAATTTTTGCCTCTGAGTTCAGCAGCAGGCCCATTGAGACAGCAACTGTGGAGTTGTTTGCTCCCACTGTCTGAAATGTTCCTCCCACAGAGACTAACCCCACAGTGGTATCTCAATTAAATGCCATTCCGAGATCCTGCATTAAGCTACTCTGTCCACAGAGACTTTGGAGCATTACTTTAAGGAAAATGATACAGGGCTGGTATCATGGGCAACCCTATGGGATGAACAAGGGGGGTAGGACACGCACAACCAGTTAATGCAACGATTCTTCAGTTCACTCTGTGTGGCGTGCAGCTGGGGCTTTGCGGTCTGTGCCAAACAGCGTTGCGAACAATGTCAATGATGCAGCCCCTGCATAGGGGTTGTTCCCCAGTGCACAGCGTAGAATAATAAATAAATGTTTAAATCCAATGATAAGGTAAAACAGTCCATCATCATCAAAAGTTTTTTAATGACCACTTCAAGTCAATGATCATTATTGGTTATATCTTGTAATATTCATAAAATAATACAGAGTATCTCTCAATTGTTTTCCCACAGTTGATCAATGATTCCAATGCATTTCGGGCATCGTGTCTGCCCTTCAACAGGGGATGTATTCCCTCTCATGAGATGACATGCCCAAGTTATGTGACTGATCTCAAGCCAATACAATACTTTTGTTTTTTCACAGTAAGCCCTCTCTCTTTCAGCCTCTTCATCACACCTTCCAAGGTCGCACCATGTTCCACTTCATTCTTCCCATAGATCCCATAGATCAGGATATAGTCCTGGAAAAACAAGACATTATCCATAGCACCAAGGACTACATTCATAACCCTTTGGAAACAAGCCGCCGCTGAGGACAGGCAAAGGGCATCCTCCCTCAGAAAACGGTAAGCCCCCAATGGTGTTGCAAAGGAAGTCAGGTGTCTGGAGTCTTTGAGTAAACTGATCTGATAGTAGGCAGGCGAGAGATCCAACACACTGAAAATCTTGGCACCCTTCAACATGCTAATAGACTCCGATATATTGGGAAGAGGCTGATGATCAACCCAAATCCACTTGTTCAACCCACACTAGTCCACCCACATTCTGACATTGACATCACCATCTTTTGGTGCCAAAACAATCAGAGCCAACCATTCTGAGGTTTCTGCTTCTTCAATGACCCCCAAATCCAACAATTTCTTGAGTTCAGCATTTAAGAATTCCATCATCATATTAGGCACCCTTCTCACCTTATGGACACTGGGTACAGCATTTATTTTAAAGATTATGCGATGCTCAAAAACTTTGGGACATTCCAGTGTGTCAGTAAACATGTCAGGAAATTTGGTAAAGTACTCTTCTCCACAACTTACATAATCAACCAGCATAACCTGATCTCTAGGATCGCTAGCACTAGGGTTCAGTATAATACCCAAATCACGTTGGTGCCTCCACCCCAACAGGTTGTCTCCCCTTTCAGCCACATACACTACCCATTGGTGTGTCTGCCTTTAAATTAGATTTTGGCCACAACATAACCAAGCACAATAATCTGCGAACCGTCATAACTGACAGGATTCATATCAGGAGGCATGTTTTTCAACCCCACACTCTCATCCCATTATTTATTACCAATCATGGTGAAAGGTGAACCAGAATCAGCCAACACAACAAAATCATGTCCGTCCACTGCAATATCACATTCTGGCATTATCACATTCCCCACATCAACACCACCATCACCCTCCTTGACATTCAAAATAATGGTGCGCACCATTTCAGATGAGTTCTCAGACGTACGGTTTCTCCCAGAGGATCTACAAACTCAACCATAATGCCCCTTAATACCACATTTCTTGCACACCGACCCTCTAGCATAACAGTTGGGATATTTAGAAAGATGCTAGAAACTTCTGCATTTGAAACACCTCATCTTTAAAATCACGATCCGCACTGCGTTGGCTAGTGTCACGCTCTGGCCGTGTTGAAAGATCCCAGCTAGAGCTGCGCACAGTACGTGCATCTCTTTCAGCCCCTTTACCCTTATTATTGGAAGAGACCTTCGCAACATTGTCGCAAGATGCCAGACAAGGGTTGGAGTCCAGTAAGGCATGAACATCACCCTGACCATCCTTTTCCTCACGGTTCTTCCTCATTTCCTTTACCCACGTAGATGTGTTTTCCATTCCTGCAACAATAGCTATGGCTTCAGACAAAGATGGATTCTTGGATTACAACTTTTCTTGTACTCTGGTGCTGCTGGTGCACCTCACCAACTGATCCCTCACCATGGAATCAGATAACTCACCAAACTCACAAGTCAGGGCAAGAGTTTTTATAGAGGCAACATAACTTCCCACACGCTCAACTGGCCCTTGACCCCTGGTGAAAAAGCTGTGTTGTTCAAGAACTAAATTGATACAGGGACCAAAATACCTCTCCAACATTGTTACTGGCATCTTATAAACATCTGTAGGCTCCCCATCACCATTGCCAACTGGGATTAAGTCCATGCTGTCACACATATTTCTCCCTTCTACACCTAGATTGTGCAAAAGTATAGCTTGTATCCTAAAAGCAGATCATTATCCCCCTCCAATAGCCACTATGTATGAGTCGAAAAAATTCCTCCATCTCTTCCATGGGAGAACAGGATCTCCCTTCTCTGATAAACATGCAGGAGAATGTGACATGCTAGTAGAAGTTGCCATGGTGCTATATGTAGAACACTATACAGAATATACACACTAGAAACACCTTGTCGTTGTGATAAAAACGCAAGTAAATGTCCCTTAAAAATTGTTGGTAGAAATGCTTGTTGTCTCATACAGTACCTAGCCTCAGCGCAAGGAAAAGGCTGAACCTTGACCAAATCCTCAAACAACAGAGCAGGGTTGTGTGCCTTATAATTGTACATTGGAAGTCTTTAGGCACTAATAACTGTCGAGTTACACAATACTCAGTCACAATGCCATTAAACATGTGGGGCATCCATGGATAAAATCCAAATGACACAAACTAAATAAAATAACGAAATGTCCCTGCCTACTCTCACCTTAAGGTAGTTTAAATGAAGTGGAGTCAACTTGCAGAAGAATCGGAGTCCATTTGTGGAAACCTCCAATGTCGGGAAACAATGACGAGGTGCGTTGGTGGAAGATACTACTTCCAAGATGGCCGCATGCTGCGTAGACAATGGCGTGATTACGTGCACGTCGGCATGCGGCGTGCGTCCAGTGATTCACAGTAAGAATTCCAAAGCAAGGCGTGAGCTATCGGAGGAGGCTCGCGGTATGGCAGTTGGTAAGGTGAGCCTCGCGCCGGTCTAACGGTTCCCGCACAACAAAAACTCACGGTTTTCTTTCCTCAATTCAGCCTCAAATCCAGCCACAGTAAGGGAATGCACACAGAAGAGTCCAAAGCTCCGTATCCAAATCACTCCAAACCAGTCCAAATATTGTAAGCAGCGTGGTTAAATCTTCATTAGACATGGGTACACACAAGTAGGAAGGCAGGGGAGTCGGTGGTAGCGTTGCCTGTCCCCAATCAGGAAAGAAACCATAGTGGCCAGTATTAAATGCAAAGAGCCTTTCTTTGATGAAGAAAGAGAAGTTTATTCCAGCGTACAAAACCACCGACTAGTCAGCAGGTCGCACAAGCACAAAATGACTTATCCATGACATTCTCATGGATCACTACATTCTATGGCATGAGCCAGAATGACACAAGTGTTAGAGAAGATAATTGCAACACAATGCTTCCACTAGACCTCTTTGGGTGAATTCCTGCCTAACACACAACTACACTGGGCAAATTCACTCATAGTGAAGCCAAGGGTAGTATAGTGAAGACACTTCTATAACATCTTTTTGCACAGGGGTCCACTAAGTAGGGCCTTACCCACTGGCGTAATGAAACTTGAGGGGTCCTCCCTGCAAGGTACGTGGAGGGTCCCCCTCCGGGCTCAGTCAGGTGCTCTCCGGCCAGTGTGCTGTGCTGAGGGGCCCCCTGGAGGTTGAGGGCTCCCCCCTGCACCGTGGGGGTTGCGGGGGCGTGTGTTACGCCTCTGGCCTTACCCTCCTGTACTTGGCCTTCTGTGATTCATTTCACCCACATCGACATTCATATCAGTTACAGAGGGATGAAGATTTGGGCACTACTATCTTCGATGAGAGGCCAAGACTTCTGTATGTCTGCAACATAAGGACAATTCTTACAAACTCTTTACAAGATGGTATTTTACACCAGTTCAATTGCATGCCGTGATGGTAACTCCTGACCTATATTGGTGGGGCGGTGACTCTAAATGCACTTATTTGCACATGTGGCTGAATTGTGTAAATGTCAAATGCTTTTGGGCTAAGGTGTTCTTATTGATCTCCCAGGTCTGTTCGGTGACCCTGCCGGTGGACCCCTTGGTGCATTTATTGGTAGTGATGGGAAGGACTCTACCTATCTATACACAAATCCCCAGGGCAAACTGCTCGCTTTCTTCCTACTGGAAGCTAGGCTTACAATAGTTCTCACTTGGAGGGGGCCTCCTCCTGCCACGTGTGGTGGACTAAAGCATGGCACATCTATGACATGGAACAATTAACTGCTTTGGTTGCAGATATGATGTCTAAATTTGAAAGCATCTGATCACCCTTTAGAACGTATGTCAAGAGAGACATAGCAAATGTAAACCCTGCCATTACTGCATCCCTTATCCTGTAATTAGTTCATATGGAGGGCCTTTCGTCATCCGATGGCAAACTGGAGCAAGAAGGCTGACGGGTAGCCACAACCAATCCTTGGCACCAATGTTACGGAGTAATGATGACCTATTGGCCTGAGGGACCCCTTCATGTCCAGATTGATTGTTATGCATTGCTCCTTGTGCTACTGTGGCGCTGTTACTCATTGGTGTTGCTATTATCCTTGACTTCCCTTCTCTATACCCCATCCTTCCATTTCCCCACCCAGTTTCTTTGTTATGTCTATATTTAAAAAAAAGCAACAAACCATAATAATAATAGTGCAATTTGTAGAGCACTTGGTTACAACGGTGTGGCCCAGCACTAGGACCTAGATTTAGATGAGGAGAGAACACAGGAAACACACAACTGATAGGGTTTAGTGCGGATTGCGAAAAAGCCACATTTTCACTTTGCTCCTGAAATCTTTTTCTGAAGGACACTCTCTAAGAGCATAAGGGAGAGAGTTCTACATTCTCGCAGCCAAAAAGGAGAAGGCACCAGCTGCAATTCTGGCTTTCCTGATCATAGGAACATTAGCAAGCTTGGCCTCAGATGAGCTAAGATCACGACCTGGGATGTATGCTTGTATCATAGGAGGCAAATAACTAGGGCTTTGCTTGTTGAGTATGCAACAGCAAAAACACAAGTCTTTAAACCTAATTCTTTGGACACTGGGCACCAGTGCAACTGATTGAGAGCACCTGATGCTGAAGATCTTTTGTCGAGATTTAGTACAAGTCTCGATGCAGCGTTTTTAACTCGCTGCAGCGAATTGATACTCCCTTTAGTGGCTCTGAGATACAGGATATTTCCATAGTCGAGTTGGGAGGTAATAAGAGCATATACAATAGTTTTCCGGGATTTGATAGGAATTATATCTAAGATTATCCTTAGGGATTTAAGAATGCCAAAACACTTCCCCGCAATCATACTAATTTGGTCTTCGAAGGAGAGTTTCGAATCAAACCAGACTCCTACGTTCTTCACTTTCTGTTTGGGTTCCAGTGATTCGCCCAAGGCTGCAGGCCACCAGACAGACATCCAGTTCGAAGGAGTCTGTACTACTGACAGGAGTCCAGGTTTGTTCACATTCAGCTATTAGTCATCCATTTGGCAACTTCAACCAGGCAGGATTTAAAATGCTCTGCTGAGATGGTGTTCACTATAAGTTAGGTGTCGTCGGCATACAACACCACCTAAATGTTATATTTATCAATGATAGTTGCAAGGGGTCTCATATAAACATTAAACAATGTAGGGCTCAGAATTGTGTCCTGGGGGACTCCTCTAGGTGAGGTTCACTATAAGTTGGGTGTGGTTGGCATACACCACCACCTGAACGTTATATTTATTAATGATAGCTGCAAGGGGTCTCATATAAACATGGGGGACTCCTCTAGGTGAGGTAAAGCTTTTGACATACATGCCTTTAGGGTGACTTGAAAGGTTTGATCCTGAAGAAAGGGTATAAGCCATTTAAGTGCTTTATCACTTATCCCACATTCCTGGAGACTATGAGTGAGGATCTTGTAGGATATGGTGTCAAAGGCAGTGCTTAGGTCATGCAATAAAAGGGCAGAGGTCTGGCCTTTTTCAGTGTTCTGTCTGAGAACTTCCTCCGACAGGAGGAGATCTGACTCAGTGGAGTATTGCACCTTGAAACCTGATTGAGAGGGATGTAATGTCCATTTTGATTCCATGAAAGCTGTTAAACAGCTGTTAACATGTTTCTCAAGTATCTTCACCCAAAACGGCACCAGGGATATAGACCCGAGATTCTCTAAGACAGATGGTTCCAGAGAAAGATTTTTCCTGATAGGAATTAGCATAGCATGTTTCCATAAATTTGGCACTAAACATAAATTGCTCTATTTTGTGATAAGTTCATGTAAGTGGGGGAGAATCACAGTAATCCCTAAGTGCAAGATTTTAGGCGGGCTCGGTCAAGAGGTGAGCCTAACTCGATGGTCAGGAAGAGGATATTCAATTCCTCCATGGAGGGGATGTTATGATGTATCAAATCGCCTGCCTTTTCACTGATTGCTGGATGATTTTCCTTCTGTACTGTCTCAGGAAAATCTTCATAGATTTGAGTGACTTTGGCAAAAAAAAAGGTCGCTGTATTTGTTTGTATTCTGGGGAAGGCATAACAGCAGTAGAAACTTGTTCAGGAGATGTGAGAGTTTTCAATAAAGAAAATAATGATTTAGTGGGGTTGCTGGCTAAATCAATTTTCTGAGCGTAATATTCTTTGTGTCACTCCAATGAGCTTGTGATATTGTTTCAGGGTTTCCTTTAGGCGAACGGCTCTAGTTGTATTATACTCTTTCCTCCATTTATGTTTGAGGTGTTTACAGAGTTTTTGGTAGTTGCTACTTGATCATTGTACTGGGAGGCAGAAGGCAAGGATCTAAAGTTGCTTCTAGATGATAGCCCTTGAAAGCCATGATTCAAAGTTGGGAGTAACAGCGTTCAGATCATTTTCCCTCTCAATGTCTTGGTCTACAGCCATTAAAGTGGTAGTAAAGTTGTCAGGAGTAACTCTGGCCCATTTTCTTTGTAATGTAGGAGGAGCTGTATAAATCGAAGGGGAGATACTTAGAGGAAAAAGAAAAGGGGCCAAGAAATGGTTGGTCCAAGTTAATCTAATAGGGGCTGCAGTTTGAATAGAGGGGCCATTTGAAAAAATGGGATCAAGCGTATGACCTTTTTAATGAGTGGGTTCGGACACTAATTGTGATAGCTGCAGAGTTCCAAGATCTCTAATTAGAGAGGAGGCTGCCTGGCAGTCTGCCAACTCTAAGTGTAGTTTAAGGTCTCCAAATATAATCAGTTTATAATGCCACACGGCTAGTAGAGAGATAAACTCAGCTAAATGTAATATAAAGTTAGTGACCAGTCCTGGGGTTGATAAATCTGGAGTCCAACTAAGGAGGTGTTACTAAATAGATTTATGGAGAATTGTGCTGCCTCACAGTCAGGTAGCTGAATCCCTTTAAGAGTGAAGTTCCATAAACGTTTAGATAGCACCTCAATGCCTCACACCCACTGATGAGGGTGGTCACATCTTGCGATTCAATAACAGTGGGGTAGGACATCGAGAATATCTGGCATGGAATTCTCGGAAAGCCAGGTTTCGCTTAGAAAGAGTGCATCTGGGGCCCTTTCACTCAGCATATTAAAAATCTCTGATTTGTGTTTCTGCAGAGAACAACAATTCAGTGATAAGCTTTTGAAATAATAACATTAGGATGTTCCAATACATTCACATCACAAGGTGCGATAGAAAAGTTGCAGTGTTTACATTGCACATTTTCCTCCCCTACCTGTATGGTGCCAATACATTCCTTATGCATCGGGGGCGAGGTCCTTGAGATTGATGGAAGAGAACTGCCTAAGATGGCTGTTAAAACGTGCAGGGGGACTGGCCCCTGGCCAGCCGCGACAGGCGCAGACGGGCTTGCCTTAGGTCTCTTCAAGAGAGGCGTCAGAGTCTCCAGCCAATCAGGAGGAAAGGGGCAGGGCAAACCACAGAGGGCCTACAACTCCAAGCTCCACATACGTCAGGAGAGCTAGTCCCCTGCACATCACCATGAGATGGGGGCTCACATAAAGAGGAGTCACACACATAAAAAGTTAAAAGGAGGGGAGCCAGGCACCTGCCAGGACTATAAGTGCTGCAAGGAAAAACAAAAGGGCTGATAATAAAAAACACAGGAGCCAGGCACCACCCACATCCAGAGGTGTAACAAGGAAACGAAAGTGAGTAAAAGAGCTCACGCACAGGTGGGTACGCACAACACTCCAGAAGGAGTGAAATAAACACTCAGACGGCTGGTGGGATCACAATGGCAACAGGAGATCTCTCCCCAGAGATCAGGTTTGGCGTGTTATGCATCGGTCATATTAAAATAGGCCTCGTCAAGTCAGAACACATCACTCCCAAGAGTCTCATGGCACTTGCAGATGGCTCTGACAAAGAGATAGTTTTAAAAAAGCCATGTCTTCAGGTTTTTACGGAAGCAGCTGTGTTCGGGGGATGTTGCGCAGGTGTAAAGGCATCTTATTCCAAGATGCCGGAGCAAGAAAAGAGAAGTATGAATTCTGAGAGGAGTAAGCAGGGCCTCATTGCTGGATCTCAGCAGTCTGCCTGGCTGATACCAGCGTAACTGCTGCGACCAGTATTTGGGACAATTACCATACATTTCCTTATGGGTCAGGCACAGAATCTTTAAGAGAATTTGTTTTTTTCACTGGAAGCCAGTGGAGAGCTTTTAGACTGGGAGCAGACGAAAATCTTTGCGGAAGGTTGAGGACCAGCCTGGCTGCCGAGTTCTGCAGGACCTGAAACCTGTTCAGAAAGCTTTCATTGATTGAGAGCAATAGGGCATTACCATAGTCCATTCTGTTTATAATAAGTCCCTATATTAATCGTTTTCGGGCTTCAGTAGGGATCCATTTGAAAACCTTCCGCAGACTCCGCATTATGCCAAAGCAGGTGCCGGTTACATGATTTATTTGGTTCTTCATGGACAGTTGGTTATCCAGAATCTGGGTGTCATCAGCGTAAGATATGACTCCAAAGCCGTAAGATCTGTTCACCTCAGCCAACGGAGTCCTGTACAAATTAAACAGCGTGTGGCTCAGAATAGAGCCCTGTGGTACTCACCAGTCTTTCATTAGCACTGCAGTTGCCGATCTGCACTGTGGTTGCACGGTGCGATAAGTAGCTGTGAAACCATTTCAGGGCATTTTCTCTGACACCTATCTCCCAAAGCCGCTGTTTTAAAATGCTGTGGGAGATGGTGTCAAAGGCGGTGGACAGATCAAGCAGGACAAGGATGACTGGCTGACGTTTGTCTAACGCCAGTCTGATGTTGTCAGTGAGCTCGATCAGTGCTGACTCAGTACTGTGCGCCGACCTGAACCCAGACTGTGAGGGGTCTAAGAGTTCATGGCTTTCAAGATGGTCAACAAGCTGTTTGTTAACAAGAGATTCTAGCGCCTTCCCGAAATAGGGGAGTAATGATATAGGACGATAGTTTAAAAGAAGTTTGGGATCGGCTGTCGGTTTTTAAAAATCGGTTTTACACTGGCAGCTTTCCATATTATAGGAAAGTCCGCCTCCAAAAGTGTCTTGTTAAATTAGCTAGTTATTCTTTCCAATAATGCCGGGGCAATAATGGAGAGAAATTTGGGCGGAATAGGGTCAGTGGGGGAGTCAGACTTTATCTTCTGCAAGACAGAAGTGACTGACTTGCAGTCCCATTTTGCAAAATCATTTAGAAAATAAGAAAGGTCTGGTAAAGGGGCGGAAGGATCTTCAAGATTGGTGCTATTGTGTTGAGATATGAGAGAGTGATGAATAGCTGTAATTTTTTCCTCAAAGAATTTAGATAGACAATCAGTCCAGTCTTGGGTGGCAGGTATTAATGGCTGATTGCTAGGAGTAGTGAATTCCTTCAAAATTTGATATAGTTTTTTAGAGGAGTTTTCTTTCTTATTTATCCGATCTATAAGAAATGTTTGTTTTGCCAGTTTTATTTCCTTCATGTAGTCATTTTGCAAATTCTTGTATGTTTCACGATCGGCCCGATTTTTACTTTTGCACCATTTTCTCTCCGCGGTTCTACATGAATATTTTGTAATTCTTAATTGGTCCGTGAACCATGGGGCAGTTCTAGTCCTGATCTTAACCTTACTGAAAGGGGCAATTTTATCTAATGCAGTCAGAATAGCATTATCAAGATGTTTTGCCACTTGGTTTACGCTAGCTTCTGGGCCTAACTGGTCATGGCAAAAATGTTTTAAGAAAAGGGGCAAGGTAACTTTGTGCCATGGCCTACGCAGTATATGTTCACTTTCCCGGTCAGTTTTTTCTGCAGTTGTGGGAATGGTGAATTTTAATAAGTAATAGTCAGTCCATAATAGTGCAGTTGGGGGCTTCACCGTTATTCCAGCCAAGTTTTAAAAGAGATGATCCAAAGTATGACCTGCACAATGTGTGGAACCTACAACCAACTGGGCAAGACGAGGATGTTCATATTAGAAATCAGTTTCTCACTCAGTGTCCGGATTTGATGGTATCACTGCGTAAAAATTAAAATCTCCAATTAAGAGAAAATTGTCTGAAACTAATACATGTGGTGCAATGACCTCTAATATATTGTCTGTAAAGTCCCCTTTTGCTCCTGGCGGTCGATAAATTAGGGCCCCTCTCCAGGAGCTGCTGGTGACGCCATTGATCTTGAAGATACATATTTCTACATGGTTATATACGAGGCTTTCTAGAACAGTGATATTAAAGTCCTGTGTAGAGGCAATTAATAGATCGCCCCCTCTAGCCTCTTTCCTATCTATTCAGATCACTTTGTATTGCAGAGGAAAGGCAATGTGCACATCAAGATTGGCACTTTCGTGTAGCCAGGTCTCCGTAACAAATCAAATATCCGGGGTTGCCATGTCTAGAAGGCTCCATATCTCTAATGAATGTTTGGGGATGGAGCGGGCATTAAAATACATTGCACTAAGCTTACTTGAGGCGCTGAGTTGATTTGAGCATGAAGGTGTAATGACCTCCTTAGAACTAATTAATTTAACTGGGTACCCGATTTCTGGAATGCTAAGTATTTCTGTTGCCAGGGTGTCAGGGAATTCAACAACAGAGGTGTTTAGGTTTTTTTAGTTCTTTGCTTGAGTACCTGAGATATGCCATGATTGCCTATGTCCCAAAAATATGGGTTTTTTAGATACAAGGGGGATGACGCAGGGGACCTGGCGTCTGGTGGCGGTCAGGAGCGGACGGGTGCGGACTGGCTTTCCTTTGGTGCACACCTGCGCGCGTTCGTGCCCTTCTCCTGGCTAAATAGCGGACGTGGTGGGAAAGACTAGAGCGCTGCCCAAAGCTCCCGGTGGTGCTACCGTAAGTGAAAGAATGCCCCGAAACGACCCTCCGTTCAACCGGCACAAGCCGTGACGAACCGGGGTCAGAGGCAGCAACGTGGAGTCAGGCGGCAGAATGAGGCACATAAACAAGTGAGTGCAGCGTGGAAAGCACTTTTAAAAACATATGCACATGTGTGTTTCCACTCGGCAGTCCTGACAGCAAGTGTAGATTTAAGGTTAAAATTCCTGATTCACAAGAGTTAAAAACAACAGATCCCCAGATCACCAAATTAGCAAAGCGCCGCGGCTCGCGTCCGCGCCCTTCTCCTGGCTAAATAGGGGATGGCGTGTGAAAGACTAGAGCGTTGCCCACAGCTACCGGTGGTGCTACCGGAAGTGAAAGAACGCCCCGAAACGACCCTCCGTTCAACTGGCATAAGCCGTGATGGACCGGGGTCAGAGGCAGCAACATGGAGTCAGGCGGCAGAATGAGGCACACAAACAAGTGACTACAGTGTAGAAAGCACTTTTAAAAACATATGCACATGTGTGTTTCCACTCGGTAGTCCTGACCGCAAGCGTAGATTTAAAGTTAAAATTACTGACTCACAAGAGTTAAAAACAACAGATCACCAGATCACCAAATTAGCAAAACGCCGCTGCGCGCGTCCCTGCCCTTCTCCTGGCTAAATAGGGGATGGCGTGGGAAAGACTAGGGCGTTGCCCACAGCTTCTGGTGGTGCTACTGGAAGTGAAAGAAGGCCCCGAAACGACCCTCCTCCAACCGGCACAAGCCGTGACGGACCGGGGTCCGAGGCAGCAACGTGGAGTTAGGCGGCAGAATGAGGCACACAAACAAGTGAGTACAGCGTAGAAAGCCTTTTAAAAACATATGCACATGTGTGTTTCCACTCGCCAGTCCTGACCGCAAGCGTAGATTTAAAGTTAAAATTACTGATTCACAAGAGTTACAAACAACAGATCACCAAATTAGCAAAATGCCGCTGCGTGCTTCCACGCCCTTCTCCTGGCTAAATAGGGGATGGCGTGCGAAAGACTAGAGCGTTGCCCACAGCTTCTTATGGTGCGACCAGAAGTGAAAGAACACCCTGAAACAACCCTCCGTTCAACCGGCACAAGCCGTGACGGACCCGGGTCAGAGGCAGCAACGTGGAGTCAGGTGGCAGAATGAGGCACACAAACAAGTGAGTACAGCGTAGAAAGCACTTTCAAAAACATATGCACATGTGTGTTTCCACTCGGCAGTCCTGTCCAGAAGCGTAGATTTAAAGTTAAAATTACTGATTCACAAGAGTTAAAAACAACAGATTACCAGATCACCAAATTAGCTAAACGCAGCTGCGTGCGTCCACGCCCTTCTCCTGGCTAAATAGGGGATGGCGTGGGAAAGACTAGAGCGCTGCCCACAGTTTCCGGTGGTGCTACCGGAAGTGAAAGAACGCCCCGAAACGACCCTCCGTTCAACCGGCACAAGCCGTGACGGACCGGGGTCAGAGGAAGCAACGTGGAGTAAGGCGGCAGAATGAGGCACACAAACAAGCGAGTACAGCGTAGAAAGCACCTTTAAAAGGATATGCACATTTGTGTTTCCACTCGGCAGTCCTGACCACAAGCGTAGATTTAAAGTTAAAATTACTGATTCACAAGAGTTAAAAACAACAGATCACCATATCACCAAATTAGCAAAACGCAGCTGCGCGCGTCTGCGCCCTTCTCCTGGCTAAATAGGGGGTGGCGTGGGAAAGACTAGAGCGCTGCCCACAGCTTCTGGTGGTGCTACCAGAAGTGAAAGAATGCCCCGAAATTACCCTCCGTTCAACCCGCACAAGCCGTGACGGACCGGGGTCAGAGGCTACAACGTGGAGTCAGGTGGCAGAATGAGGCACACAAACAAGTGAGTACAGCGTAGAAAGTACTTTTAAAAACATATGTACATGTTTGTTTCCACTCGGCAGGCCTGACCGCAAGCATAGATTTAAAGTTAAAATTACTGATTCACAATATTTAAAAACAACAGATCACCAAATTAGCAAAGCGCTGCTGCGCGCTTCCGCACCCTTCTCATGACTAAATAGGGGATGGCGTGGGAAAGACTAGAACGTTGGCCACAGCTTCCAGTGGTGCTACCGGAAGTGAAAGAACGCCCCGAAACGACCATCCGTTCAACCGGCACAAGCCATGATGGACCGGGTTCAGAGGCAGCAACGTGGAGTCAGGCGGCAGAATGAGGCACAGAAACAACTGAGTACTGCGAAAAAAGTACTTTTAAAAACATTTGCACATGTGTGTTTCCACTCGGCAGTTGAGACCGCAAGCGCAGATTTAAAGTTAAAATTACTGATCCACAAGAGTTAAAAACAACAGATCACCAAATTAGCAGAGCTAAAATACATGCCAATGCAGATCCTGACTGTGCAGTTTAAACTGCCATGTCGATTTGTCATTTAAAACCCATTACTAAGCAATAAACTCTCCTTTTATAACATATAAGTCACCTCTAAGGTAGGCCCAAAGTAGCCCGTAGGGAAGGGTTCTATGTAATTAAAAATTAGGACATGTACTTTAAAGTTTTATATGTTCAGGTAGTAAGAAAACTCCCAAATTAGTGTTTTACTCCTGTGAGGCCTACCCCTCCTGTAGGTTAACATTGGGGAGTCCTTGTTACATCTAATGTGCTGTAGGAGGTAGATCTGTCAAGTTTAGTACCGTTGGAATTGTAATGATAAATGATCTTTAATGGCAAAGTAAAATTTCATCATTACAATTTTGCAAATGACCCTTTTAGAAATTTTTTTTTTTTTTGCTCTTAGCCCTGTGTCCCTGCAGCGTGTGTCTGATAAACATCTAGGAAGGGTGACAGCCGGACCTTGTATATTCCCCCTATAAAGCCACACACAATGGGAGCTTAGGTGTGACTTAATGGACCATCCTGACACGATGGACGGGAAGAGCTGTGAAGAGGTTCACATTTACACCTGAATAGATGGCGTCCTGTCCCCACAGAAAATGGCTGCATACCTCACTGTAGTGGGTCTGGAGCCAGGACAGGAAGGGAGGACGTCTGTGCACTTCAACAACCCTTCTTTGAAATATCCTCCACTTCAAAAGCACCAGTGGGTATAAAACTGGACCTCATACCCTCACACTTCAGTACACTTCTGGACCAGTGGATACACCACCGTTCTTTCTTGCTGTGCTGAGCTGCTGCTGTTCTGGTCTGGGTGACAAGGACTGGACCTGCATCACTTGACTTACAGAACCCAGAGTGACTCCAAGGGCTAGTTACCAAGCCTCCTAATTTGGAGTCTCAAGGCATAACAGACTTCCAACTATTCTGTTTCTGCACCTGGACTCTGACATCTGTGAGTCGAACCTGTGTAGTGGTGCCACCCCAGTTCTGGACCCTTGCAAGTGGGCCAGAGGTGTTTGTTCACACTTCACCCCAGCTACGGAAACAGAACGAGTGCATCGCTGCTACTGTGTAGTCAGTAGCTATGCATATTCCTAACTGTGGGAATCGGATCTGGCTCATCGCCCCTGTTTTTGTGGACTGAAACCAATGCTTTGCAGCATCTGCATGGTTCGGGGCCTCCGCTCTGCCTTTGGAACGACAACTGTGCAACAAACTTCAACTAAAGTCCTCACATCTCTCTCGACAACAGCATCAACATCAAAGCTGAAACTCTGCATCACATCTGAGCCAACGCTTTGTCACAGTTGCACTGCCAGGACCAGCTCATCGCACACAAACATGTGGATCGACATTGCCACGTCGCCCCCTCTGTGCTCTGCAGCCTCTCCGATTACAGCATTGTCAACGCAGCCCGGACTAAGGTACTTTGTCTCAATGGGCTCAACCCGGTCTCCTTTCGTGGTTGGTCTGAACTTTTGACTTCATCCCGGTGCAGCGCGGCCAGATCGCCCTTGTTGGCACTTAGTACCTTTTGACACTATTTTAACTTAACTCTTCTAAAATATATATATTCAGTTCTACTAATTGGATTTTTTTGTTTTGGTGTCAAATAATGTATTAAAGTATAATCTGTTTTTCTAATCTGGTTTGGGATTTTACCCAGAGTTAAGCACAGGTTAATCCTGCAAGGGACTGTGGCTATTGCTTGATTAAACTTCACACCCCAGTCAACCAATACCTCAATTTCTTACAGGGAGCAATACGTATTCTGTTCCCCTGCCCACACTTCCACAGGCAGGGATACACAACTAAAGTCTTCTTCCAGTGGGCGGGTGCATTTCTAAATCTCCTGCCGGCGGGTAGCAGACTTCCATGTTTTCTCCTGTTTTGCAGGAGATTTAAAATGTTCCAGCCAGACTGGAGCAAATATATGTTTCTCTGCCCATGGTAGTGAGGTCAGGTAAACCACTGTGTCCTGGGAGGGGGTCTTCCCATGGACACGGTCACTGAGCTGCCCCGGGGATGGCGGCTAGGGCCCTTTAAAGGCTCAGGGAAGGCACCATGTGACTCCCCTCCCTTTCATTAAGTGTTATATTATTTACATTTCATCCCCATGGACTCCAATTACTTGGTCTTGGGGAATGGGGTCCCAGGGCCTCTTTAAGCTCTGGGAAAGGGACCGTGCACCACCATCCCTTGTTTTGTTCTTTGGCCCCTGGGGATGGGTACCCCGGGGCCGAACAGAGGCCTGGAGAGGTGGGCCACATGTCTCAAATATAAAATCAAACATTGCATTCCAGGGCATTGGCCAAGCCTGGGGGAGAGCTTTCTTTAAACAAGCACAGTGCACGTGCTTTTTTTTATTTTCTTTTTTGCCGTTTTTTGCTCAAAAAAGTATTAAACAGATTTGCACAAAATCGATAAACCTCTTGCCAGGTCTTAATCTTCCCATTTTATACATATAAATCACCCCTAAAGTAGGCCCTGGACAACCCAAAGGGCAAGGTGCAATGTATTCAAAAGGTAGGGTATGCACTTTTAGGTTTTACATGCTCTGGTATTCAAAAACTACACACATGTTATTCACTACTACAAGGCCTATCTCTCCCATGGGTTATCATTGGGATTACCGTTCGACATCTTTTAAGAGTATTACCAATTGTGAAGAGATAGACTTTTCAAGTGTGGTGTCTCTGGACCCACAATTTAAAATCACAATGTATGGTGAAGTGTGATTTTAAATTGCAAGTCTCAAAATGCCCCTTTTAGAAAGCTGGCATTGTTTTGCCATTCTGTGCCTGCTGCCTGTCTCTGGATAGGCATCTGGGGTGGGTGACAGCTGGGCGTTGTGCATTCCCTCTAGACAGCCACACACAAAGGGATCTTGAATGTGACTGATGGGCCATCTAAATCCTGACGGGCCATCCTGGGCAGGATGGGAGGGAGGTGCTGGACACAGCATCACACTTACTTCTGAATAGGCTGTGTCCATCGCGGTCAGCCTCAACTTTTGGACCTGGTCAAGTGCAACCAGACAGCCTCAGTCGACGCTTTATGATTTTAAGCACTACCGTACAATTTATTCTTTAAAAATTCAGATCTAAAGTTATACTTATTGTATTTTTATTGTTTTTGTCTTGTTTTTGTTCATAAAATTAAGTTATTTTTGTCTAACCTGATGTTGTACCTTTTTGTGTGGTGTATTCACTGTTTTGCTGTTTGAGGTGTTCTGAAGGTATGCCTGATTGCTCTGTACCAAGCTACCAGAGGATGAGCACAGGTTAATTTAGAGTGTGTTTGTGGCTTACCCTGACAAGGATTGTGGTTCCTGCTTGGACAGGGTACACACCTCTGTCAACCAGAAACCCAATTTCTAACAGACATAATTAAATGTTATATGTAGTAGGTATTTGTTTTTTATTGATCACTTGTTGACTTTCCTTTCATTTGTAATGCAAGGCAGGCAAATGTGATTATCTTTACAGGCCATAGTCTCTACATAGCATTGGTGAACATCCTGTAATCACCTTCTGAAATGTACCTCCATGTGAAGTTAGGTTGCAAAGTGTTATTAGAGGTGTTATTAGAGGTGATTTTTTGTAATAATGACTTTGCTTAATCATACTTTATTTCCATGATAAGGAGTTAGTATCAGTGTTATTGTTTATCATGTTTAGTTTCCCAAACTATGACACACATTTGCAATGATGCTGATATTTGTGAGCCTATAACAGTAACACAAATTCGAAAATAATATTGCTATGTTATATATCAACTGTGGTTTCAAAAACAAAATCATTGAAACAGTGGTGAAAACACATTTTGAGTCTGGAGGCACAAAGATGTTAGCGGGAAACCTTGTTTAGCCTACAACACTTTAAGTATGGGACTTAAATCCGTTTATTATGTACAGGTTCATGTATAATCACATTTTATATTGCAGCTGAATATTAAACTAACTTATTTGGCTTTTGGTAGATAAGATGACACAATTTTCCTTTAAAATCTATTCCAGAAAATGCTCCAGATGTTGCAGAACATATTTTAAATCTCTCAATCCAAAATAATATGCTGTCAAAGGAGGAAGTTGAAGTTCTTCTTAACAAAACCTATGAAATAATTCAGATCGCAGACATTGATGAGAGCTTTGGCCACAACATACTCCATGTAATTAGTGAAGTATTAGAGAAAGCTGACCAGCTGCGACAATTTACAAACCGGTGAGTAAACAAAAGCATACTGTCAATCTTCAAATTGTGCAGCATTTACCAACAATATTTTTGCATTATAACTATTCTGACTCGAGTTAGGCAATTAACAATGTTACTGCTACCTATAGATATTAGTAGGGTTAGCCTCAGAGGGGGCAGAGAGGACATAGATTTGGCATGAGCACTGTCAAAGTTCCCGTTAGGCTCATCAAAGTTGCGCTAATTTCTTGGAGCAATCCTTGGATCACCATGGATAGTGTGGCTCAAACAGAAAAGACTGAAAAAGGTGTCTGATGTTTGTCTTACAGGAAATGCAAGAAACGTGAAAAAAGGCCACGGTGTACTTCACACCATTCGTTTTTACACTGACCAAAGGTTTTCCATGGGCTCTGGTAAAATATTAGTGTCCAGACCTACAGGATGGTTTCCTCAGACTATGGTCCACTTCTATTAAAAAGAAGAATTATAAGGTTCCCCACAACTCAGCTTTTTGGCTTACAATAAATGCCACGTGCTAGCTGATCCACTCAAATGTTTCCAGTCAGGCAATGGCTTCCTCTCATTTAGGACATTCTGTACCATTAAGACTTGGGAGGGAAGTTCCATACAACATCATATTTCATTGGCAAGACCTTGTTCCCTTTTGCCCTTTAGGTCAGAAGGAGATTTATACAACCAGTCCAGGACCAAAATGTTAGTAGTAGAAGTTCAGACACAGCATGAGACTTATCTGCAATGCCTTACACCAGGCAGGTAGTATGATTTAAAAAGCAGCAGTCACAAAAGTGTTCTCTCCTTGTAAGATGCAGGCAGGTTCTTTCTTTAAAGTGGCTCAAGTCGGACATTTTAAAAAGGATAAACTGTCACTCATTGCATCTGTGATCCTAGTCTGTTGCCATAAAATTCCAAAGCTTCTCACTCCAAATTTGGTAGTAAAGTTATGCAGTTCCTTTTGCTATGTACATATGTCACGTACCAAAACTAAACAACTTTCTTCCTACTTCACAAACTAAAAACGGTGAACTCCTATTTCAAATATGCAGAGCTGTTCCCGTCTTCCAACTATAGCTTTGGCCTTCCCACGTGTCCACTGGGCCCAAGCCTTTTATAAGGTGTAAATCCCCTCAGCCTCACTGTCATTTCCTCAGAATAAGGAACGTTACCACAGGCTATATTCAGTTGCAGATTAAAAACTTTGCAGGACACGGGTTTCCTGCCTCCCACCATGGACATTGATAAAATTGCAGGTTATCCAGAAAAAAACACAATGGGGAGGGAACATGTACAAACAATGGATTTGGGACCTCAAACAAGATGGCGGCAATCTAGAAGCTGATCATATTGTTTTGATCCCCTTTCCTTGGCAGAGAAAAATTAGCACCATCTGGCAGCCGCAAAGGCACAGATCTGGGGGAAGAGGACTACAGTGACACTACAAAGGAGAGGGGCAACATGCGGCCTCCGGGGACAAAAGTAGGTAACAAACCAAGAGGCGTGCTTTGAGGAAGGTGTGACTACAAGCCCCTCTAGCCGTGTTTTTGACCATGAGGCAAGAGTATTGCCTAACTAGAAATACGGAGTATCAATAAGTAACTGAATGTATTTTGTGTATACACATTAGGTGTGCACTTCACTGTATCCTCATTATAGGATTTATTAGGAGTGGTAGGCATGGGGCTGCACCCTGTGTAGTCCTGAAGAATAGCTTGTAGGGGACAGCTCGAAACATGTTGACACAGATGTAATACTAGGGGAACTGAACTCATTAAGGTCAATTTCTCCCTGGTATTAACCCCTGATTTTAACCATACCAGCTAGAGGCGGGAATAAAATAGTAGCTCACTAGTTACGTATTTTTAAGATTTATTTTCTTTCAACTCCTCATCACTGCACCTCACGTAATCCATAACTAAGTGCTCCTACATAGTTCGCATGATGCAGCATGCCTCAATCCGTAGAGGATTGAGAGGAACCCCAATGATGTTGCATGCCATCTGGGGCAAACCCTGGTGGGTGAGGGGTCTCTAGAAAAATAGTATTTTTTCCTAGTAAGGTGATCACAACGAACTTTTGTTGAATCCTATTTCCCCCATAGGTTAGTTTTTACTTCGATATACTTGAATTTTGTGTAACTAAATACAGAATGGAGGGTAAACCTAGCCTTAACCTCTAACTCCCCCGTTTTTTTGGTTGTATAATTTAAAAAGCAGCTAGCACAAAAGTGCTCTCTCCTTGTAAGATGCAGGCAGGTTCTTTCTTTAAAGTGGCTCAAGTCAGATGTTTTAAAAAGGATAAACTGTCAGTCATTGCTGCTGTGATCCTAGTCAGTTGCCATAAAATTCCAAGGCTTCTCACTCCAAATTTGGTAGTAAAGTTATGCAGTTCCTTTTGCTATGTACATATGTCATGTACCAAGACTAATCAAACTACTTCCTGCTTCACAAACAAGAAATTGTGAAGTTCTATTTCAAATATGCAGAGCTGTTCCCGCCTTCCAACTATATCCTTGGCCCTCCCACTAGTCCACTGAGCCCAAGCCTTTTATAAGGTGTGAATTCTCTCAGTCTTACGTCATTTCCACAGAATAAGGAAAATTATCAAAAGCTATATTCAGTTGCAGATTAAAAACTTGGCAGGACCAAGGGGTTTCCTGCCTCCCACCATGGACATTGATAAAAAATGCAGGTTATCCAGAAAAAGACACAGTGGGGAGGGAACATGTAAAAACAATGGATTTAGGACCTCAAACAAGATGGCGGCAATCTAGAAGCTGAGCATATTGTTTTGGTACCCTTTCCGTAGCAGAGAAAAATCAGTACCATCTGGCAGCCGCCAAGGCACAGATCTGGGGGGAGAGGACTGCAGGGAAACTATGAAGGAGAGGGGCAACATAAGGCAACGCGAGTTAGAGGTTTTCGAGGTGGATGCTTGACAAGCGAGCAGGGCCTCAGTGTCCCACGACACAACATTGAATGCAACTCAGATCACAGAGAGAAAAATCTACAAGAGGGAAAGTGGAAACATCTTCATGACCCATCAGCCCACACTGCAGAAATGGAAAATCCACCTAATACACTTCCTCTTAACAGTAGGCATAAAGTAGTGCCCCCATGGCACCCCGATTTGTAGAGATTTGGGTGCAGTCCAAAGTTAGCTGCACCGTCAATATAGGGGTGAGCGGACAAGTGAGGGGGATAAAATATAGTGAACACCATAAGTGGTAAGACAAAATGTTTTGTTTATTTGCTCTTAAAGCCTAGTGATGATTGTGTGGTGGGTGTGGGAAGCCCGTTCTTTGCTGTGATACATTATATGCTCTTGTGTAGGTATGATTGTGTGGGGGTATGAGTCACTCATTCATTGCTAGTGTGGACACTAGATGCCCTCGTGTAGGGATGATTAGATGGGGGTGTGGGTCACCCATTCTTTGCTAGTGTGGATGCTGATGCTGTTGTACACTTTATGCTTTAGCGTGGTTCCATTGGATGGTATGTGGCCGTGTTCTTATCTTGATTTTTGTTTACGCTCTGTATTGTGATCTGCCATGCCACTTGGTGTTTGTTTCCCTTTGTGCTGCCTTAAGTGCTAGCATGGTCAACTGGTGTGTTCTGTGGCATGTGGGGTTGGTGTGAGATGTGGGGTGTGGTAAAGTGCAGTGTTGTCTACTGGAGTTGTGAAGGGGTGGAGATGTGTCTCGTTCATTACTCAGTGTGGGTATATGTTTTTTTTGTTTGTTTTAATTAAAACAAAATAGGAGAGTTCATAGACATTACAGCATACAATAATATCATATATAAATACATATTTAAAAATGTGGAGGAAAAAGAAAATTGATTTAAACCTACAGTATAAGATATTACGGTATGATAGGTATTCATTTTCAAATACTCAGCAGTGCAATCACAATATTCCTAAGGCAAAAAATGTTTTGTTTCATTATCAATTAAAGTGCAGAGTGCTAAACCAGAACATATACATACATGTATACCCTATCACGTTATACCTAATGTAACAAGAGAGCAGAAAGAGATCCCATTAAAGTAAAGTGCGGAGTGCTAGATCCGGACATGTACCTACATATATGTTCTATCCTTTATATCAACTACAAGATGTTTTCCTATATTTAAAACACACACTAATATTTCTCATACTTTCTTATTGTTCCTGATATTGCGTATTTCTTTTCTAATTCTTGTATTCTGGACAATTTTGCCCTCCACGTGTTAAACGTAGGCACTTTCTCTGTTCTCCGGAGTTGTAGGATTAGAGATATTGCTATTAAAGCTACAATAAACAACGCTTCCTCGTGAGCAGAATTAGCAGGAGAGCAGCAAATGGCCCCACCTTTACAGGCTTTGGAAGCAAATTGTCAGCAGACTGATTTAATAGCACACCCTGAGGCGGACCAGCTTTCTTAGGGGTCCTTTTCTTTATCCAATCTCAGTTCGAGTAATTCAATTAATGATGCCCTCATTGGCAACTCACCCATGGTACGTCAATGCAAACTCTACAAACAGGGCTTTCTTACAACTGCATTAGGCTTGTCGACAGGCTTTTGTACTGAGATATTGGCAAACATTGACCAAGACAAGGGCATTCAGCCCATTTTGTCGCTTATTATCATCGCTACCAATTTCTCTGTCATAAATTATTTTTAATTTAGTGGTGATTCCAAACCAAGGCATTTAGGCAAGACTATATAACCAACTCCCTCCCAAATAGTGGGATCAGGGCAAACAGCGACCAGGATAACGGCAATCAGCCCATCTCACTGTCTACCGTCATCACTATCAACTCTTCAGGTGCAAATGATTCTGCATCTAGTGGTGATTCCAAAACCAACTCTCTCCCAAATATTGGGACTTGGCGGCAACTAATCAATACATTAGATGCCACGGCCAAAGCCCTGGAATGTCAGTCCAACAAGTTCGATATCCAACTCTCTCGTCTTGAAATGCCAGCACAGTACATATCCACTATAGACTCACGTTTTGAATGACTTAACACTGCCATAAGCTTTTTACTTTTAGATGCTCTTAAACCATCCACACATAATTTAGCTCCCGCTTCCACTCTTAACAACGAAGATTGTATGTGTGCTATTCTTATGGTCAAGCTGCTTGCTCTAACTGCACTAGTGGGTGATTTACTACAGGAAGTAAAAATGGTTGGTAAGGTGCAATCCATGAATGGCAACTCTCTAGATATAATACAAACAATGCCCCTGCAAGGCACTGTCATTCAATCACTGCCAGCCCTACCTCTAGTAGATTCTCACAAAAAACTCATTGATGTTAAAAACTCAAAACCACCAAAGAATAATGTGGTAGCCCATGCGGAGATCCATTCAGTGACTAGTAACATTGAACCTTTAAATAAGAACTGTAATGAAATTCTCAACTTGGAAGGAAAAAATACAGGCAATTAAAGTAATGCTAAAAATCCATTCGACAATTCGGAAAATAGGACAGCAATACTATGCAGCACTTTATCAGAACAACTATTGAAGCAGAATAGGAAGCGGCTTAGGAAATTCAATAAAAACAGGTTAAGATCCAGAAAAGTATGAGACAGGCAGTGAAGTTTGAGGAATATTTTCATCTGGACAAGCAGGCAACACCAATAGGGCAAAAGATTGTCATCTACTCAAATTCTCAAAAATCAGATTGCAGCACATTTTCCCAAAATCTTAATGCCATGCCCAATCCAAATAATTCCATCAGGGCACAAACCATCATTAATGCAGTTTCTAAAAGACCATTTGGTACAAACCTGGTGACTCCCTCTACAGTGCTAAAAACTGATTCCAGTACTGATACAGATTCTGCCCCTCGATTTATAAAAAAGGGGGAAACCAGACTGCATCAGCCACCAGTCATCACCGCATTCTGTAGTGGGCATCGCAACATCAGCAGCCCAAATGCCACTTCAAACCAGTCAACACAATCAATTCATATAGACATCCAGAGTGAACACCCTCCATCGGATCTAAAGATAAAGTTGGCAAGTCTAACTGCAACAACTAATCATCTCAATTTAGATTCTTCAGCAACTTTAGGGCTTGCCTGTAAAATTGCAACAACGTCCAGTAATTATTAAAATCATTTGAAAGATAGTTGTGTAGACATTAAAAGTATGCAACCGTGAGAACTGCCTAATCACTTATTGATAAGTGAAACCATAAATGTGAATCAGCAGAGCTTTACAAACTCAACAATGCCATTTCATAATGCTGACGCCCCCATGATAATTTTTTGCCCAACGGTATTCCGCGCCCTCAGGTGGCTTAAAACCAGGAGCTGGGTCAGGTAACCTACAAACATATGGATCTCCTCCTACCCTGCCTTTTGCTGGTAAAGACTGCTTACATCACTCCTTTTTAAAAGATCAAGTTTTAACAACAATATGGCACCCTGATTATGCCCCACAAGGCAACGTTGACATTTTGAATTGAGGAAATTGAACAAAACTTCTAGCATCACACACAAATTTTTGCCATCTGAAATCTAATAATATCACTGCCATATAATTCATTGCGTTGGACGTTCTAACCCATAAAGCAGTATCATGGTCTGATCTCGCTGCAGTAAATACAATCTGAGAAAACTGGAATATCTTTGAAGAATGGAGAATCCTGATCACCCTCCCAAAAAAGGCATGCCAGAAACTCCTTTAAAGAAGGAACGCAAACCAGACCCCATTTCACCGTCCCTAAATCAAGAAAGCGTTCATCGTCATCCAGGCAGAAAACTTGCCCATAAACTAAAGTCACTCTTAAGAAATGTGGCAGGCCCTCTCAGATCACTTGCACCAATCAATTGGCAATCATTAATCATCTACATGAGAAATAAGACCGGAAGGCAGTGCACACTTGCTGCATCACCTGCTGAAAAATCATATGCGGACTAGGGCTGGCTTGGCCAGCCCAAAACCACTTTGACATGTATCAAGAGAACAGATTAAATCCAAATTACGAAAAAGGATCAGACTGCCAACTATGTCCTTAATGTCCTGAATGTCACAGGATTTGAAAATCTTCTAACTAACTCTGAGGCACAGTCTTTTTTAACCTTGTGAGACATTATATGCATTCAGGAGCTTTGGCGAGAGACGGACACACCAATGGAGGGCTACTATGAGTTCTACTCATCTGCAACCAGATAGTACACAAAGGGCCATGCATTGGGGGAGCCTTTAAATGTTTCTGTCAGCTCCCTGGGATTTTGCAACTATTGAGCATGCCACTAGCCACAAAGATTTTTTATGCATTGAAATCTTACTCTGTTAGCCGCCTTAGAGGCCATGTCGCTGTGAGCATTAAATGGATGCTTCCGGATGTCCAACCCACTCGTCATGCCCAAAAGCATTGCTGGATTGCACTTTCTGCTCAATCACTTTGTTTAATACCATTACTTCTTACACCATTACAATCCAATGTGAGAGTGACTACATGCCTCAGGTTTTGTCCTTAAAAAAAACAGATCAATGGTCATACCACCTTAAGCTTTAATGGCATGAATCATCCGCAACACAACTGGAGACGGGTTAAAAGGAGTTTGGAAGTGACCATAAAGTATGATAACAGAAAATTGAAACACTGAACCTGGGTAAAGTCTTAATAAATACAATCAATGACTGGCAACTCTTCATACAAACTTTTGTCTCAGATTTGGTCATTAGCCACCAAGGCATCTCATCCACAAAGCTTACAGTTACTAAACTGTGGTTAAAAAAGGAGCTAAGGTTGTAGAAAACTACATTGAGTAAAAAGTTGCATTCGCACAAACAATGATCGAACTTCGCTCTACTAGACAAAGTTGAAATTTAGTCTAGCCAGTATAAAAAACACATTTCACAAAATAAAAAAAAGTACGAGGTATAGTTCCAGACTGAACGTTTTCTGGCATGCCAAATCAAAAACTCAAAATGTTACTTGATCATAGTAAACCATCCGAATAGGGGATCAGGAACAACAACGATAAATGGAAACAATGTTACTGCAGAGAACTGGACAAAATATGCCACTGATCTGTACAAAGTCACAAGTAATTTGCCTGACCAAAATCCAGCCCCTCGTAAACAAAAGACCAAACAACAGAATTCTGCGGCAACGAATGCGAAACTTTGCCAATATGCGACAACTTTTAATGCTACAAGGAGAGCAACACTAATCCGAAAAAGCTGAGCTGATGGTGCTCCAGGCCCCAATGGCATGCCAGCTTCGATTTACAAATACAATATTCGTCTGTGGACCAGAACACTTGAAAATCTGTCTAGCTGCTGGATAATTAGAGAATCTAGTCCAACTTCCTGGCAAGGTTTGATTGTACACCCAATTTACAAAAAAGGCCCTGTGTTTCTTCCTAACAGCTATTGATATATCTCATTGCTGGATGTTGAGGCCTCATACTTTGTGCCGCTCCTGCTGGAAGATCTAGAAGAATGGGCACCCACAAAGAACATGCTGCCTTGCAATCAAACTGACTTCAAAAAAGGATCTGGCACTGTTGATAACTTTGTGGCCCTACGGGTGCTTGCAGCAAAACAAATAAAAAAGAAGGCACAGTTTTACTGCTGTTTTATAGATTACAGTAAGGCCTCTGACCATGTTAACCATCAACTACTGTGGCCCAAGCTTCTAGCCTGGCAAATTTCAGAACCACTATAACTAGGCATTTTGTTGCTTGATCCCAACACATGGGCCAGAGTAAAACTTGGATCCAACACATCAGTCTCTGATAAGGTAAGAATTGAACAAAGTGCGTATTAGCACCAGTGCTTTTTAATCTGTTTATGAGTGACCTGGTACCCGCATTAAATCTAGTAATCAGCCATGCTCCAAAAGTTGCGCATCAACATATCGCCTTGCTACTCTACGCAGATGATGTTGTTCTCTTAAGCCAAACCCCGATTGATTTAAAGACTGCTAGATGTCCTATATAGTCATTGTCACACAAACAGTATGACAAATAACTATGAAAAAAAAACAACGTTGTGATCTTCGGTTGGAAAAAGATAAAATGATGACATTGGCACCTTAATCACCATTGTCTAAATATTTCGAATAAATACAAAAATCTGGGTTGCTGGCTGAATGACAAAGAAGGTCACTCATTAAATCTAAACTCATTAAAACCGAAACTGGCGTCATTACAATTTGCTTTTCGAACAATCTTCAAAAGTACAAAACAGTACTTCTTTGACTTCACTGCTGCAAATAGTCACTGCCAAACTGATTCTAACACTTGCATACTGGACAGTGGCTTTTCCAGGGAATTTGGGCGTTTTCCTGAATTGCTCACAGGGTGTAGTCTTTAAATTACTGCTTAAATTACCATACAACACGTCTCCTTCCCAGATTAGGATGGAATTTGCATTGAACAATAAATGTATTATCTTGAAAGCTTGCATTTTAAAGTTCATGCACTCAGCATATGCAGCAGAATCTGGAACACTTACAAATCTTATTTGGCTGGAAGTTTCAATTGAACATGCAGCTTTAGTGCTTACCAGCTATGTCAGAAGAGGACTTCAAAAATACATTATCAATCCTTTCTCACTATATCACGAAGTGAAATTCTATCAACTTCGAATGTGCTGTTTTTCATCATTAGATTTTCTATCTCCATGGGAACTTCAACCTGACACTAAAATATGTCACCTATGTGGCTTGCTCCAGGAATCTTTATCACACCTGCTCTACATTTGCCCTGTTCTTTTAGAGGAATGCAGAAGATTCCTCCGGCTTCTGCTGATTAAAGAAGGTCCTCGGAAAATTCCGGCTACTGTTAATTATCTTCTGAACAATTCTCAGCCACTGGCAATCTACAAACTTATAAAATTCCTGGATGCAGCAGACAAATGTTTAAGGAAGAAAAACACTATTTTAAATACTTCAGCACTTTAAAGGGCGAGTCCCCGCCCCCTAGAGATACAGTCACGCAGCCATGAAACTCCTTGTAGATAATTTGATTCATTTGCACCTTAAGGTTTTTATTGTTGCACAGTTAACTTAAAAAAATTACAAAGACAATAGATACAACTGGCTGAGCCATATGTTCTTATTGCTGTAGACTCTACTCTTAGTCAATAAACACCGCACTTAAATTATATGGCCATATCTTGGTAAGCGAACTGACTAGTCAAGCTATAAACCTCAGAGGCACTGTATTTTATTGTCAAGGGTGAAAACTCTCTATTTTTATATGTGACTGAAAAGGCATATTTTAAAAACTACATGTCTTTTATTAAAATGTGTTTTAAACCATTTTTCTTCATGAACTGTTTACATCATTACGATAGAGTAGTTGCTACTTGCTGATCACCTTTTAACATAATACTATTATATTCATGTGATTATTTTTATTTTTAATTGCTGTTTATGGCACCTGGCACTTTAATGGACTTGATTGTCTAAATAAAGTATTTGATGATCTGTGCAATTACATTTTCAGAGGAAAGTTTATGAGAGAAAGCTAGATCTTGGTCCTTAAAGTGTGCTTTTTGTGACTTGGTGTAATTTCGTTCAGCAGTTTTTGAGAAATTAACATTAAAAAAATAGAGATATTTTACACACTAAAGGTTCAATCAACTCTGGATGGGAAATGGATTGGCAATCTCAACCACTCATTCTGATTGGCTATTTTTATCACCATTTTAGGACTCGGGTACTCAGTCCTTGAGTCCTAAAAATAAAACAAAATAAGATGTAAGGGGCAAAACAGGCACCCTGATCCTCTGGGTTTTGTGTTGGTAGGGTTCCAGAGGAGTCAAATAAAAAACAAATTGGTGTTTCATGGATTTGCAGATCCACAGCGATGCCCTACATGACACCTCTGGGGATCCGCAGAACTGGAGCTAAATGCCAGGGATGTCACATTGGGCGTTGTGGTGGTTCTGCGGATCCACAGACCCTCCTTCCCCAAATAGGTGGTTGTGTACCTGAAGGTGAGCCCTGGCCCTGCGCCTAAACCCACACTGTGCATGACTATGAACATCTTACTTTACTTTAAAAAAAAAAATAGAAATTCACAGAAAATACAAAAAGGTTAAAGTGACTTTATAGCGGGGAATTATATTAATATCTTACTTTATAATGTAAAAAGCCTGAGAAATTCACTGGAAAATGTAAAGGTTAAAGGGACGTTATAGTTAGGTGAAAATGTCATTTAAGGCATGCTGTACCTTAAGGACAAATTACTCTATTAGTTTCCTTCTCGCACTTTGTGATCAAGCGATAAGGCACTTATGTGCATTTCCTATATCTGTGCCTCAAGATATGGGGGTATAGATTTCTCCTATACTGCTCTGAGAGAGTGGGATCAGCGTTCAGGCTACCTTCATAGCTGTTTGGACTTCTTTCAGTTTAAAAGATTGTTATAAACCTGGCTGATGCAACTTATGAGGACGTCAAGCACCGAGATGCACCTTCGGGTGTGGTGTGTTGCGCGCTATTAAATGGATATAAGATAACAGTGCCATCATGAGGAAGACGTGATTAACTTGGAAACTTTTTTCTCTGGGTAAAAAACAAAATGAAAGAATTGGTGAGTTCTGGTTCTGAAAGAAAAGCAAGCTTACCTAGGTATGCCCAAAATAGGGAATTAACTTGAGCTATAAAAACAAAAAAAAACAAGAAAGCAGGCTTGTGCAAGCCAGTTGTAAGGTAGAGAACAGTGAAAGTTGAGGATTCATTCTAGGGAGATACTTATGAATAAAAGTGAAAAGAAATCCAAGAATGCACTGTATAAAAAACAAATGGTGGCTAAAAACATTAAATGGTGGGGCAGAAGAAGCAGAGAGTTACACCTGTGGATAGAAAGCTCCTGCAAGATTAACCTTAATTGGTATATGGCCAAATTATTCATTCACAGTACAAAACAGGGCAATGTAACCACCTCTAATAAAAAGTGGATTTGTGTACAACATAATTATTTCAAGGAGACAGGCAGAAGAAAATAAGAACGTTAGCAGTTTAAAAAGGATAGCTTTACAGGGTAACCCTGTGTATGTGACATGAGTGCAAACCGATTTAATAAAAAAATACACATTCAAACAGTAAAGGGAGAAAGGTCAGAATACAATGGCAGTGTAAGAAATTGATACCATAGTTAAGGGGGTGGTAATGCCTCAACTTATTAAAAACAACAGTCCTTGTAAGCTTTAACCTATAATGTCATTAAATAAACCTGTGTTCACCCCCAGCCGGAAGATGTGTCAGAGCAGGCAGGCTTAATTTAGAGGCAATATATACAGCTTTTATGCAGTAATAAAACAGTAATAAAGTAGAAATAACAACAGAATCCTAAACCAATTTAGAAAAATAGTGTTCATTGAAAAAAAAAAACTAAAACTACAACAAAGAAAAACAAAAAGGGGAGCAATTTAAATAAAAATAGTGGCAAAAATAATTGTGCATTACCTGCAGTCAACTGTATTAGATAAACTGGGACCAAGCGTACTTTAAGGACCGACTGCAATGGAGCATGGGTTGACTATAGAAACCAGACTCGACCTGGTCCGAAATTTGCCTGACTGGGGGAAAAAAGAAGGGTATATGCAGGTGTCATCTGGCATCTGCCTATAACAGGGGAGGCCCTTGGAAGGTAATGAAGTTCATGGGTACTGCCCTAATGGTCATAATTTCAGAGGAACAGACACACCTCCCCATACCCATGACCTTATCTCTGCTCTGAGAACAGTTTTCCATACCTCATTCAGGGTCAAACATTCAGGGGGCTGCAGCTGGAGGCTAATGTGTATTAGCCTCCAGATGCTTTAGACAGGGAAAAGGTAACGTTCTGAAGAACCCTTTACTTAATATTTATTACAAATTCGACTTCACCAGTACATTGGGCTTTTCCAATATAACAGAGCCCAAGAATAACATTTCTATGTGTTTTTTAGATGCATAGAGAATTATTAAATTTAATATTGCATTCCAGTGTTTTCCTACGACCGGTCAGGCTTGCCACAGTGAAAATAGCTTTTGAGGCCTAGCCACTGTAAGGGCACATTTAGCATCCCATTTCTGCATGTCCTACTTTAAATACCTTGCACCCTGCCTCATGGACAGAAACGCTTACGTAGGGGTGACTTACTGATATTTAAAAGGCAGATTTCAACCTGTCAAAAAAGTTTATTCTGACAAGTCGGCTTGCAGTTTAAATGCTGCTTTAATCAGGCTACAGTGGTATCTTGTCCATTCCCTCGTCTTTTCCCTTTTTCCCTCTTTTCCCCCTTTTCCCCCTTCATGATCCTCAAATGTTTCTTCCACTCTCTGTTTTGCCTTTTCTCCAGACCCTCGAATCCCTCCCACCCTCCCTTGGTGTTGTGACTACGTCCCCCCTCCGACCCCATTAAATGGAACTCTGCCTAAGGAAATCTACTATGTATGTATATATATGTATATAGGGATAACTCTAATCACTAGTATAGGCAGTAGACCTTTGTACTATCTACCATTCCTATGTGACTCTTAGAGTATATCCATTTGTATCCCTTCCCTATGTATATAGAGATAACTCTAATCACTAGTATATGCAGTAGACCTTTGTACCATCTACCATTCCTATGTGACTCTTAGAGTATATCCAGTCATATCCTTTCCCTATGTATATAGAGATAACTCTAATCACTAGTATTTGCAGTAGACCGATGTGCTCTCTACCATTCCTATGTGACTCTTAGAGTATATCCATTTGTATCCCTTCCCTATGTATATAGAGATAACTCTAATCACTACTATATGCAGTAGACCTTTGTACTATCTACCATTCCTATGTGATTCTTAGAGTATATCCATGTGTAGCTCCTCCTTGTGTGACTTTACATCTTGTACATTTGCAATTTTTTTCTGTTTGTATCCTTTATGTAACGCATGTAATCCTAAGTCATTATGTTTTTCAACTGGTTCTTATGTAAAGCGCTCTGACACCTTCGGGTAAAGTTCGCGCTATATTAAATCGCATAAATAAATAAATAAATAAACTGTAGTGATGGCACAATTGGTGCTGCAGTCTACTATTGACATTAAATGTACAGGCCCTGAGCACATTTATACCATACTCTAAATATGACAATAACTTATATACCAATTTCTTCATCTTGAAATAAGCAGAGGCACTTTCTCACTAGTTAGTAGGAGTAAATTGCACATAGTTCTACAGCCAAAAACAAAAGTTAGGCGACAAATATGGAGGTACACCATGCAAAAGATGGTCATTTCTTACAGCCACAGTCACAATGTTTCCTAGGGCATACAGTAGAAAAAAACGCAAATGTGCCACATACTCAGTGAGGCATTTTCAGATGTAATGTGAAAAGTTCTTATATCGTTCAAACTCCCACCCTACGAGTATCCTGGTGCTCAGACTGAAAGAATAACGAGCATGCGAACGGACTAGATAGAGTATCAGGAAGAGAGGGATCAATCCTTGGGAAAGAGCCAGGTTTTCAGACTATTTCTAAACTCGGTCAGGGAGTTGATTTGTCTGAAACTCTGGGGTAGCTCGTTCCAAAGATAGGCAGCAGCCACACTAAAGGCCCCCCCATCCTAGAACGCTTGAATCTAGGAATCGCCAACAAACTTCCCCTCAAGAGCAGAGCTGCCTCTTGGGATGGTACCAGGTGAATTTTTCCTGCTGTGGGACTGGGCCCAGATCATGTACCGCTCTTTGCACCAAGCAGAGTGATTTAAAGTGGACCCTTTCCTTGATAGGCAGCCAGTGGAGGTCTCTCACAGCCAGGGTAGTGGAGGATCTACGTTGCTTGTTCAGCACCAATTTTGCTGCTGCAGACTGGACCCTCTGCAACCGCTGAAAGATGTACTGTGGTGCTCCCAGATACAGGGAGTTGCAATAATCCAGCTGGCTTATCACTGTGCTTCTTACTACAAGGGAGCGCAAGTCCTTAGGTAGTGGTGGGAGTATCTGACACAGCATTCACATCAAAGAGAAGCACACACTGGCAGTCTTATATGCCTGCAACTCCATTTGGAGATTGCCGTCCATCATAACCCCCAAATTGCGCACCGTGCTGACAGGGACCAGAGGTTCCTCCTCAGGGGTGAGCCTAAACTCCAGTGGTATGTGTTTAGACATCTTAGCAGAAGAGCAGTACACCACCTCAGTTTTCTCACCATTAAACTGCAAGGAGTTTCTCCGGAGCCAGCAGTTTGAAGCATACACTCCTGAAACGTGTCCATGGATACTGCGTGTTTCCCTTCCAGGGAGAACGCCAGCTGTGTATTGTCAGCGTAGTTGACCAGGTCGACTTCGAATGATTTAATGATGGGAAACACGGGCTGCAGATAGATATTGAAAAACATAGGGCTGATCGCAGAGCCCTGCGGTACCCCATAAACTACCAGGGATTTACTGGAGGTGAACGTTGCTAAGATCACCACCTGCTGTCTCCCCGCTAGGTAGTACTGCAACCACTGCAAAGCCCGTCCCTTCACCCCTATCTTCCCCAATCTCTCCACTAAAACTGAATTGCTCACCGTGTCGAATGCTGCCGACATATCGAGAAGTACTAGAACAGTGACATTCCCGTTGTTGGCCCGCATACGTAGGTTATCCAACAGGGTTGCCAAAGCCGTCTCGGTCCCATGACCTGAACGGAACCCAAAGTGGTCCCTATCCAGCAGTTGATTATCCTCCAGGAAGCACGATAAAATCGTGCTTACGGCCTTTTCCAAGATTTTAATTGGATATGGCAGGAGGGAAATTGGTCTAAAACTTGCTGGAATTGTCGGGTCCAATGAGGGCTTCTTAATCAAGGGTGTCACCACAGCTTGCTTCCATCCCTCCGGGACCGTACCTTCTTCTAAGGACTGATTACAAATCTGCCGCAGCCAGGGGAGGTATCTTGGCCAAAAGTATTCCAAATTATGCGGGGGAGGGGGTCAAGGGGGGAGCCCGAGGACACACTATGTGCCAAGTTATTAAAAGAGGTGTCAGTGAAAGTCTGGAAATTGTCCAGGGTAGTTATCTGCCGCGGGTCCTCATCCGCCATCTGTACAGAGTTGCCCTGATCACCAGTATTGTTAAAGTGGAAAGCACCAACAATTTTGGCAATTTTGTCTGAAAAGAAAAAGGCAATCTCGTTGCACAGTTTCTGCGATGCTGCCACTTTGTTACTCATGCCAGTCGGGGCAGAGAGATCCTTAACTATCTGAAAAAGGGCTTTTGTACCATTAGGCCCCTGTGTGTAGTTAGCATAGAAGTCCGCCTTGGACTTTAGGATGAGCTCCTTATATTTAGCCTGAGCTAATCTCAGTTCTTTCTTATCTGGCTCTAGGTACTTCTTTCTCCACTTCCTCTCTGACTTCTTGCATGTCAGACGTAGTTTCCATTCTTAATTGTACCAAGGTGATGTGGTTTTGTTTCTATTTTTAAGCTTCTTTACCGGGATTATCTGATCCAAGGTGTCAGTTATGTAATTATAAGTTTTGTAATTCTCCTCTACTGTAGCGGTACGGGCAAAAAGGTTGACATTTGGGAGGGTCGGGTGGGTTCTATTTTCTCCTAATTTCGCCCACTCCCATCCTCTCCGGTAAGTCGCTGGGCAATTAGTATTATCCTCTGGATAAGGTAACATGATATTAAAATGAATTAAATAGTGATCAGTCCAGTTTTGTGGTATTATATTTAACACTTCAGTTTCAGATTGGTTGGCGAACAGAAGGTCGAAGATATGTCCCCCCTGATAGGTGGGGTGTTTTACTAGTTGTTGTAGGCTAAGATTTGCGCATGTATGCCTCAGATCTCTGAAATGGCTGCTTCAAACTAAAGTCTCCTAGTATGATCGTTCTGGAGTGTGCTAATGTTAAATTTATGATGGTATCTAAAAGTGTTTGGTATTGAGAAACATGCCCTGGTGGTCTATAGTATACCATTCCTGTAAATAAGCTACCTCTGGGTTCCTGCGGCGCAAAGCCCAAGATTTCTATCCCCACAACCTCATCTATCTTCAGGGGCACAAAGTTAAATTCCTCCTTGTAGAGCACTCCCACCCCTCCTCCTCTACCCGCTGCTCTCAGGTTGTGCAGCATTTTATAGCCAGCAGGGCAGGCGAGTCCCATTTATACCACAGACTCAACGCTAGTCCACGTCTCTGTTAAAAACAGTGCGTCCAGGTTCAGATCTTCAATTATGACTGACACCTTGACATGGTGTTTGACTAGCGAACTGCTGTTAATCAGTCCGCAGGTAAGGGGTTTTTCGCATGACCCATGATGAGCAGCGGGTGATTGTGTTCTTTACATTCCCTCTTACCTAAATCCATCAGTTGTTCTCTGGAATATGCCATATGCCCTTGTTCACTGTTGAAACAGGCAGCATGGCTGGCGCTGAGCGCGTCCGGAGCGCGGACGGGCGCAGACGGGCTTGCTGCTGGAGCGCCTCCAGTGCGCCCGCTGCACCCTTGCATTGCCCGATTTCAGTAGGCAGGCAAGTAAAGTCAGCCCCACCACTAGGGCGCACTCCAATATGGCGCTGGAAAGTGGCGAGAGTCCTCCCAGTCCCTCACCCAAAATGGCGCTGGTGGGAGAATTAAGGGCTTTGAGCCCCGCTGGAGCAGCGGGTGAAAAGAAGATTTTTTTATAGTGCGGGTAATCGGCCTGTATTACAAATAGATAAAGGTTTTGTTGTCTTAAAAACGAACGCCAAAAGAGTCTGTAGAGTAAATGATGCACCCAGAGCTTCTTCAGTAGCTGCTGGCGAATAGATCTAAAGATGAACAGTAAACATCAACAAGGTGAAGGTTGTGAAACCGTGGCCTTAGTAGAGCCCTTGTGTTAGACACCCACCACCCCTCACAACACACAGGTGATACCACCTGTGCTCACAGAAAGATGAGTGTTATTGATGGCTTCATTTGAATTTTTGTCAGCAAAGAAGAATTATATGGTTTTGAAACAAACTGGCAATGACTTGATTGAAGGGTTGGCCAGACAAGACCAGTTTCGGTCTGCAGGAAACAGTAAGTATACATTTTATGCCAAGATAGGTAGCGGCCGTTAAAGTCAAATTAAAATATCCATGCAAAGCCGAGGGGTGAGCCATATTGGCTGACACTGAAGATGAAGTGGGTGTCAAGCTATGCTGTATAATCTTTAGAGTGCCCATGGTTCTGCTAAAAGCCATGCAGTATATGATGAGCTTCAATGAACTTTCAATTGATGGGAAAACCCTCATTGAAACTGTTGTAGTGGGGACTTCCATTTAACTGAAGACTTCTTGCACAGTAGGCAGAATTGTGACAGAAGACAATTAGAGGAGCATTTAGAGCTTGGCAGTGGTGTGGAATCAGCACAGAAAATGACCCTTGCACCATCCACCATCCTCGTGGCTCCTCTGACCCTTTTAGAGGTGCCTCATCTGTCAAGAATTGGTCATGCAGAGTAATCATCACTAAATTTTCCTGCCCGGAACTGGTATGTGATGCAAGGCAATATTGGACAGGGAAAACAATACAGGACCTTGATTTGCAGAGTGCAAACTCCATGCACATGAGGGTCATTATTTTTCGTTTTTCTGAAACCTACTCCTGTTTATTGAGTTTAATCAGAAAAGCAAATTAGAATGCTAAGCATAGCTAAAAAACATGGAACCAGCTCATCTATGTTATAGGTAAATGTCATGCCATAGAAGAGTATGAATCGATAGGCCCAACATTCGTTTCTGGACTAAGAAGGTGACAGCATAAATCAAGAAGAGTGCACAGGAAATCCAGATTAATCTTGATGTTTGACACAATGAATAAATGACTCAATGAACTGAGAGAACAGAAATACTTTTTACTGCATAGTAAGGTGAACTGCATTATATGACAGGATTACTGTAAACTCTGATCAATTATTAAGTCTCCATGTATAATGTATAAGGTAGAAATCGACTTGTACTATTTTACCACCAAAATTTGCTTATTGACATATGTCAAAAGCGTCTCACACCATGACTGCACGATGAGGATGGAAAAAATATCTAAGCATGGTGACCAACATTATATACAATTTTTTGCAAAACAAGTGTCATCTGCATAGCTAAATAGAGTGTGCACTCCTGCTGTTTTTTTCCTAAATTCTGTAAAACAAATATGTCTGCTTTCATCTCGCTAATTTATATGTAACCCCTTCTCCAGTTCGAACCATCATTCTCCAGTGATTACCTGCTCCAAATGAGCTTACCCAGTCAAAACAGGCGTGCTTCGGTTTCTAAAACAAAATTCAGGGTCACTCCAAAAATCGCCCGAACATTCCATTCATCCAGATTTTGATACTACCAGTTCAAATCCACACTTGCCTCTTCCCTCAAAGTAAACCCATTGCCTAACCATAACTCCTTATGCAAACTTTTTAATTTTTTTTTATTTCAGTAAATTGTTTATTGAAATGATATATATACACGGTACATGGGTAGCAATTGAACAAGAGACAGAAAAAGACGCCTTGGGGGTGGGGGGGGAGGGGGTAGGGGGGTTACAGTATCACATAATATAACATTTGCTTTTGGCGTTTCTGACTGGCCACATCGTGTCCTGTTGATCATGTCGTCTCGTGGGTTACGTCGCGGCTCTCCGCCCGTCTTCCCCGCCTTCCCCGCGGTTGCGGTCTGGCTGTGTATACATTCGTGTGGCCGGTGCGATTGTCCCTTTCACGGCCTTGAATTGTCCACCCCCTCAGTGGCAGGAAAGAGAGAGAAAGAACAGAAGGTGGGAGATCTAGGGAGCGCTTAGTTACGTTGTGGCCCTACAGGGCATGCGTAGCTATACTGGCTGGATTATGACTCCTGCAGGAGCTTCATTAGTTTCGATGTTTAAAGCGGCTTGTGTGAGGACAGGTAGTTGTCTAGAGAGAGCCACATTCTGCACTTTGTGTGTGTCTTCAGTGTGTGGTTGGCCGTTATGGTGTCTGCCCCCCTTAGAAAGGTGACCCAGTTGAACCACGTTTTGAAGGAGGCTTTCCCCGTGTCTTTCCAGTTGTTCAATACTGTCTTGACTGCTGCTGTTAGTAGTAGGTCGATCAGGTCCCTGTCTTCCCTGGAGTTGATTGTGTGGGTCATGAAGCCTGTGGCTAAGCTGTGGAACTCTAGCTGGAGTGGGGTGCCTGTTATGTCGTTTATAATTTCTCCTATCTTGTGCCAGAATGTTTTGACCTTGGGGCATTGGCAGATCAGGTGTGCTAGATCGCCTTTCTGTCTGTTGCAGTTCCAGCATGTGTCATTTTCGCGTATTCCTACGGAGGCTAGGCAGGCGGGGGTCTAGTATGCTTTATGCATCAGCTAGAACTTGGTTTGGTTTAGGGTGGTCGTTACTTTCTTTCTCGAGGTGGATGCCCAGAGTTCAGACTTTTCTTTCTTGCTGAGTTCCCTTCCCATTAGTGACTCCCAGTAGGCTATGGCCTTGTTGTTAAGTTTGGTGGATATTGGGCATAGGGCTTTGTAGAGGTATGCCACCTGGTGTCCTGTACTGTTTAGGTTGGTAGCATATTGCAGTATTGAAGGTGTTTGTTTGTTTAGGTCTGCTTTGTTGATCGCTACTTTGATCTTAAGGAAGTTGTATAGCTCAATGCTGTCTAGTTTGTGCTCGTTTTTGAGTGAGTCGAAGGTGGTGTGCGCGCCATGTGTGTATAGCTGACTAGCTGTGGAAATTCCGTGCTTGTACCAGGAGTGCATGTCTAATGTTCTATCTCTATATTTGATCTTGGGGTTGTGCCATATGGACTCCCACCGAGTGTTCCTCACACTTGTGTCCAAAATCTTGTCTATCTTGAGGAGGGCCGTCCTTCTGTTCCTCAGTATGGCGTTGTGCGTGATTATGGGGTGTTTGGTTGCCGTGAGGAGGGCGATGGGCTCCATTCCTTCTAGGAGTCTGCTCTCTAGTGAGAGCCATGCTGGAGTGTAGTCTTGCTTGTTGCTGACCCAGTACAGCCCTTGTTTCGCTATGCATGCAGTTTGAAAGGTCTTGAAATTTGTTATATTTAGGTCCCCCAGGCTCCTGGCTAGCCTGAGTTTTTGCAGGCTTATTCTGGGTTTTTTATCCCTCCATAAGAAGTTATTGATTAGTTTATCCAGCTTTTTGTGGAAATCCGCTGTGTTGGTCAGCGGGAGCATGTTGAGCATATGGGTCACCATCGGCGTGAGCATCATTTTGACTGTCTCCACTCTCCCCCACCATGTGGTGAATTTGGGTGACCATCCTTCTACTCTCTCTTTCAGTTTGCGCAGTAACGCCTGCTCGTTCTGGTCTAGCGTGGACTTGAGATCTCTCTCGAAGAGCAGGCCCAGATATTTAATGGATTTTTTCTGCCAGGTTTACATTCTGATTTCTCTCTGTTTAGTTTGTATCCTGCTATGTGTGCATATTGCTCGATGGTGTCCATAAGGGCCTTTATTGACTTCTCTGGGTTCTCTGTTGTGATAAGGATGTCATCGGCATAGGCTGCTAGCTTTACCGCCTCCCCCTATGGGAATTCCTGTTATTTCTTTGTTCGTTCTTATCATATTGAGTAATGGTTCTATCGCTAGTAGGAAGAGGGCCGGTGATAGCGGGCACCCCTGTCTGGTGCCGCGCTCTAAGGTGAGTAGTTCTGATGTCCCTCCGTTTACTACAACCCGTGCTTTGGGCTCGTTGTAGAGTGCTAGTATCATTCTCCTGTACTTAGGTCCCAGGCCAAATTTCTGCATGCACTGGTCTAAGAATGGCCAGGACACTCTGTCAAAAGCCTTCTCTGCGTCTAAAGCTATCATGACCGCGGCGTTGTCGCTTTTGAAGGCGTGGTTGATAATGTGGCAGAGCAGTCTAGTGTTGTCGTGGGACATTCTGTTTTTGAGGTAGCCTACCTGTGAGCAGTGTATGAGTTGGGGTAGGTGTGCGTTGAGCCTGTTTGCTAGTATTTTCGCATATATTTTGCAGTCTACATTTATGAGGGAGATTGGTCTGTAGTTCTTGGGGTGTTGCGTGTCCTTCCCTTCTTTGGGTATTACAATAATGTTTGCTTCTGCCATTGTTGGTGTCATTCGTTCTTGCTGGACACAGCTTGAGAACACATCAGTCATGACGGGCTTGAGTGTGGGTAGGAATTGCTTATAGAATCTGGCTGTGAATCCATCTGGGCCTGGGGCTTTATTCTCTTTAAGGCTGCCTACTGCCCTTTCTATTTCGTCTTCTGTAATGTCTGATTCCAGTGTTTCACGCTGGTCGTCAGTGAGTGTAGGCGTTGTAATTTGTTCAAGGAGTGCTTTGCCTCCGTCACTTCCTAGGGTGGTGTCTTTTTTGTAGAGCTGCTCATAGATGTCTTTAAAGACATTGAGTATCTCCTTGTTTGCTGTCTGTGATTTGTTTCTGCTATCTGTGACTGCTGCTATCGAGTGTTGTTTCTGCTTGCTTTTGAGGTAGGAAGCCAGTGCCTTCCCTGCTTTATTGGCGGTGCATAGATTTATGGCTTTATACTTGTTTATCCAAGTTCCAGCCCTTTCACTAAGAATTCTATTTAGCTCGTATTTCTTTTTCGTTAGTGTTGTGAGGGTGTTTCTATCTTCTAGGTTGGCTATGTGACCAGCCTCCAGGTTTTTGATTTCCTTTTCCAGGACTTTAATCTTTTTATTTCTCTCTCTGTTGAGTCGGCCTTTGATGCAGAGTATTTTGCCCCTTATTGTGGCTTTTAGGGCATCCCATAGGGGGTTTCTGTCAATATCGGGGGTGTCGTTAATTGTAAGATATTCTTTTATAGCAGTCTCTATTTCGGCCCTGGCTGTTGTGTTTTTGAGCAGGTCATCGTCAAACCTCCACCTGCGTGTTGGTCAATAAGGTGAGTGTGTGAGTCTGTTATCAGAATGTAGTCGATTCTACTGTAGGAGTTGTGTGGGTTTGAGTAGAAGGTGTACTCTCTGCCGTCAGGGTTCTGAAGTCTCCAGGGGTCTTTGAGTCTGAGTTTCGCGTAAAGATTCCCCAGAATGTTCTCTCTTTGTGATTGTTGGCTCGGTCTGTGTGGGTGTTTATCTATGGCTGGGTCTAGGACATGGTTCACATCGCCTGCTGCTATTAGGAGTTCTGCTGGTGGAAAGGTATTCAGTTGCTCCCCAACCCTGTCCCAGAAAGGTCTGTCTTCTGTGTTGGGCCCGTATATGTTGGCCACATGTATTGATTCCTCCCCTCTTGCTAGACTGGTCACTAGGATTCTGCCCTCTTCGTCCGCCCATGAATCTTTCAATACTAGCTTTGATTTCTTGCTGATTACTGTAATAACACCATTCTTTTTATTCTGTGCGGGTGAGCCTATGACTTCGCTTATCCAGCTTGCCTTGAGGCGACCTATATCCTCCGCCTCTAGTTTTGTCTCTTGTAGGACGTATATGTCGCTTTTGAGTTTTGACAGGTAGTCAAGGACTTTCCTTCTCTTCACTGGGTGATTCAGACCCTTCACGTTTAGGGATGCTACTTTGATATCAGCGGAGAGGTGGTTGTGTTGGTTGAGTGTCATTTTGTGTGTTGTATATCTCGCGGTTTGACTGGTTCGCTTTTGTAGCTGTGTTTGTTTTGTGCAGTGTGTACCCTGTTACCCTGTTGTGTGCGATGCTGTTGCCTGTCTCTGCATGCTGGTAGCTGCCTATGCCCCCTCCTAGTCTGATAGCACAAGTGGAGAGGTAAAGAAAGGAGATAGAGAAAGGGAAAGAAAAGAGAAAGAGAAAAACCCATGTATTGGCACCAAAACCCTCTCCACACCCCTACCCTCCTCCCGCCCCTCCCCTCTCCCCCCCTTACTTGCTGAGTGGGTATGCGACAGCAAAATTCCCTTGCTCCGCATTTTGTCCCTGAGGCCATTGCCTTAGTGGATATGGTTGTAGCTTAGTCAGTTCTCCGTCGTCGGTACCCCTATGCTTCCTCACTTACTCCGTTAGTCAATGGCACTCTGGTGTCTTTGAGGTAGAATGTTGTTGAGCGCCCGTTATGTGAGGGAGACATAAAGGATACGGATGGTGCCTAGTCTGTTCTCCATCGTTGGTGGCCTTTAGCTTCCTCTGTTGGTAGTGGCACTCTGGTGTCCTCGAGGTAGGTCATCGTGGATCACCCAAGTCTCCTATGTGCATAGATCAAAATTCCCTGGGAAGGGAGACTGCGGGCGAGCTTTAGAGGTAGATAATGGTGAGGTGGTTGCTTGTATTTGTCCGTGCATCAGTGCTTAGTCTGATTTTTCTGCGTTGTCCGGTGAAGAGCTTCTCTTTGCAGCTCCAGGGCCTTTAGTTTCCATTTCCTCTGTTGGTGGTCCTTGTAAGTACCTTCTGAGTTGCCCTGGGTCATCAAAAAGCATTATCTTCCAGTTGTCTGTGACTTTGAACCGTGCGGGCCCCGCGAAACTGAAGTTGAGATTCTTTCTGCGCAGGGCGTCTCTCAGCACTAGAAACCTCTTTCTGATCTCCACTGTGGGTTTTGAGTAGTCTTGCGTTAGGACTATTTTGTTGCTCGCCCATGTCAGGTTTTGGTTCTTCCGGGCGAAAGCAAAGATGGCGTCGGTGTGGTTTGATCTTAGCGGGCAGCAGATTATTGGTCTGGGTCCCTTTTCGTGTGTTGGTTTTCCTGCTGGTACACGATATGCTTTATCCACCTCAAATTGCCTGTCGAAACTCAGGCCTGTTAGCTTGGGTAGCATGTCTTCTAGCATGGCAGCACAAGTACCTGCAGTGTCTTCTGCCCCTTCCGGGACGCCCAGAACCCTTATGTTGCCCCTCCTTGCTCTATCGTCTTGTTCCGCCTACTGTCTTTATATGGCCTTTGTGGTCTTTGAGCAATCGGCTAGGGCCTTGTCGTTTTTGACGGTAACATCTTTGATGTCGCTTATTCGTCCTTCTGCGGCCTCTATTCGTGTGTTGGTCTTGTGGAGGTCAGCTCTTATCGCCGCTAGTTCCAGCTGCATATTGTCTATTGTGAGCTTCGTTTCTTTTGCTACTGCGTTGCCCTTGTTGACCTTTTTAAGGATAGTCTCTAGAGTGATTGTGTCATATTTTTGCTTCATTGGCGACTCAGGATTCTCATTTCTGGCCTTTTTCTGGTCATTGGCATTTTTCCCCTCTTGCCCAGACATTGTTCCAAAGCCCCTTCTTGATTGGAAGCAGCCTAGTCTGCCCTCTTTCTGTGTTGATGCTAGGGCTCTGGCTTGTTCCGCACTCGGTACCGGGGCTGCGTTGTGTGTTCTGTACCTGCTAGGTTCTCTGATGCTCCTAGTTCTCATTTTTGATTTTGCCCCTGCCAGCGGGTGTGATCTTGCGTTAGTTGCTGCGCTTTGGGGGAGCTCGGGCTGGTTGAACAGCCTTCAGTGTTGGCTGTGGTGCTCGTGTCTTGGCGCTTGATTCTCTGGTTGTTGATTGCGTCTCTTGCCTGTGGCGGCTATATGGGCTGCTGTTGATGGAATTTTATTGCGCTGCCTTTCTGTATGGCGTGCAGTATTTATTGTGGCAACCTCGCACTTTTTCTGTCTCCCGGTTCCTTTTGTCCTCTCCTCAGTTGGACGCTTCCCAATCTGCCCTCCTTTTGTGTTGCCGTTAGGGCCTTGGCTAGTTCTGTTCCAGGTGCTGAGGTTGTGTTGTATGTTCGGTACCTGCTTGGTTGCTAAATGTGCCTAGTCCTTTTTTTTGATTTTGCCCCTGGCAGCGCGTGCTTTGTCACGTTCGCTGCTCCTTACAGGTTGGTTTCGTGCTCTGTTCCTTGTGTCCCGCTGGAAGGTGTCTGCTCGCGCACCGTTTCTTGCACTGCTCAGCCCAACCGGCTTCTTCTCCCTGTTCGCCCTCGCAAGTGTGGTTGCCCTCGCTCTGAGTTCCGCTGCCTCTAATGCGCAGCTTAGCTTGGAGCGCTTCTACACCTTTCTCGCCCCTTCAGGTGTGGCCGCGCTTGCTCCATACTGCCGCCGCTTCAATTTTGCCTCCCCCACATGTCGGAGATGCTCTTGCCGTTAATCGTTGTGGGCGTCTTGGTGTCCCTACGACTTCTCACCGCTCCTGTGCGAGCGCTTAGACCCTAGTGGGCTTTGCACGGCACTCTCCTGTGTACGGGCTTGTGCTCTGTTTCCGTTTCCTGTTTCCTGCTTCTTGTTCACCCCCGATAGCTCCTTCCGGTTATGGCGGCGCCCTCAGGTCTGAGGCGGTTTCACTTTCGATGCAGCATATAAGCCCCCTCGGTAGGTGAAACTTATGGCGTCTTGGTTGTTTATCGGGTCTCCCCCTTTATGTGGCTTGCATTTATCTTCTCCTTTTTATTTATTTTATTTTCCCGTAGCCTTCCCTCCACCCAGATCTTTGCCTTTTTTGCTTCTCGGGGCTTACTCCGCTGTAGCGGTGTGAGCGGGCGTTCGGTGGAGTAGCCGGGGGGTCTATGGGGATCGTAGCGCTGGGACTAGGAGTCAGCTCACCTCAGTCCTTCTCTATTGCTTGGTGGGTTCGTGCTGAGTCTCCCCGCTATTGGCAGCTGGGCGCCATCTTGCCTTCTGTTTCCCCTCCCGTGGTTGGGAGTCGAGGGGGTCCGTTTCTCTGAAAGCTACTTCTCTTCTTTCACCTTTCTCGGCTCGTCTCTCTGCCTGACTTTTCAGACGCCGGATTTTTGCTTCTGACGCTTGATCCGTCTAGTATGGCTGGTATAAATTCGCCGTAGTTGGCCTCAGGGTTGCAGAGCTGACGGACTCAGACGGCCGTCCACATTGCCGTCCAAGCCTTGGTGTTTTTAACCACTGAAATCCTTTGTAATGAAGAGGACCCATAGAAAACCCTGAATTGAAGACAAAATTAGACCTATCACTCCAGTTGTTACCCTCAAAGTATTGACCTTCATTTTCAGAAGAGACTGTATTTCTGATCTTATCTTCTAGATCTTCTGGGACAGTAACCATCAGACTGTCTCAGGGCCTGATTTAGATCTTGGGTGACCGGTTACTCCATCACAACGGTGACGGATATCCTGTCTGCGGACATTTAAATTATAAAGGATATAATGGAAATTATATTTCGGCAGACAGAATATCTGTCACTGTTGTGACAGAATAACCCATCCACCAAGATCTAAATCAGGCCCTCAGTCATAAATGCTGTTTATCTTGTGAGTCAAATAATCAAGAATTCCACAACTCTGATTTCATGAAATGCACATTCTTAACATGTTGTTTAGTTATTCAGATGTTCCACGCAAATATGATAATCGAGTTTAGGCAAATACATTCATCTTATTTAATCATTTCTGCAGAAGCATATCATTATTATCAATTATAAACAAATAAGTGCTTCTAGGTGGTTAGTGCTTGTGTGTCACATATTGTTTCTTTTAAAGATCATTGTTTAATCATTTGAAATAGCTGAAAGAGCATTTGCTACTTGTTACTGTTTCTTCTAACAGTTGTTTAAATGCCTCTGAGTTTTATAAAAGTGACCTCATAGAGCTAGTTGTTAGAGAGGAGATCTTTGCTCAAGACTGGACCCATTTAATAAAAGGTTGGTGTGGGACTGAAGTGGCCTTCAGCAGCTGCCTGGGTGGCTATGTTTGCTCTGATACACACATTTGCTCTGTGGCTTAAATTGCAGATTTGCTATTTAGGCAGAGTAATCATCCGGCTGTACTGAACCAAGCATAAGGGTGCACACCATCTTTGAAAATCAATATAGGCTCATTATTTCGAACCTGCTAAAGCTAGTATAGTGCCTAGCATTAGTAAAAACAATGGTGTTAATGCTATAAAAGCAATAACCTTGTTATAATATTTCCTGCATTCACAGTTTGTTTTCATACATAAAAAGGACAAAAGCCAACAGTGATCACATCATTGCACATGCAATAGTGAATTGTACCAATGGTGCTTAACCCTCCCGAGTCATGATGCCGCAGTGACTCAAATTTCTGAAACAATTTCAGACAACAAGTGGTGGAAGCACTCTCAAATATTACATTTCCGAAGTGCTCATTATTCCATAACTTTCCAATTAAATAGGTCGATTTTAGGGGGCAATACTTATGCCTCAAGTTATATCTTCTTACGTTGTAAAATATTTTTGGGAGAGTAAAACATAAAACATTATGTCAAATTTATTCATTACAATATATTAGCTTCAAGATAGTTCATCATTCCAAATTGAAAAAGAAAACTGCTCTTACTCATAATTACTATGCATATTCACTCGGTAAGTCTGCTATTAAAACTGGTATAATTAATTGCTTACTTTGAATCAAGGTCCCATAGTAAGATTCATGTACAGGTCTGTTAGTATACATAGTAGCTATTTGCTAAAACTACTATATCGCACTGGTTTGATTTGGAAACAGAGAGGTACCGATTAAAATGTAATATTTTTTCCTCTTTTCTCTCCAATTTTAGTCATTTTGGCACTTAATTCAAATTTTTTGATTCACTTACATTCTTTGCACTGTTTTAAAGTTGTCATCACACGCCTATGTTGCCTCTGTCTCACTGGGACACACTTATCATGCAATTCATGTGAATGGGGTTGTAATACCTACCTTTCCTGGTGTGAAGGATCCCAGATGATGACAAGGGCGATCTCGATCAACAACTGATGGGTATTTTTCCACATACAGTAAATATCCTCTTTTGTGTTTAATTGTCTCACATACATTTTGTAAGTACGTGGCTTTATTTATCATTCTCTTCCTGTCAGGTGTATATAGAGTCGGCAGCTTGTTATTTGACCCATAGCTACTCTAGAATTAGTATCAGTCTTCATACTTGCCTTGCTGCCTTGAAGGCTGCAGAGCTCTGACAGCCTCGGCTCCTTCTTTCTCTCTGTTTAAAAAAACTAGTTGCTGACTGGAATATTCAAAAATTGCCTTGGTGGCTGATAATGAGACATTGCAAATTCTTGGGTGGAAAAACATTTCTTTCCCATAGCAAACAAAACACTTCTTACAAGAAAACTCTGCACCTAAAGTATTATGCTTTATCTAGAGCCCTGAAAGTTGATAAGTATTTGGCAATGCCCCTGACAAAACCATCTCTAAATAAAAAGACCCTTTGGGTCTTCTCTTATACATTTCTATGAAATAGAAAGCTTATAAGGTCAGAATCCAAATCTGGCTTGGAGCAGGCTCTTCTGAGTATCACAATCCTCATGATGCTCTAACCTCCTTGTCGTTTGCCACATAAGAGTACATGTATATCAACACATCTATACACACAAAGTGCTGTGATAAGTTAGAAGTTTTCTAATCTGCCATAGTCATAATGTACAACGATGGTGCAGGGAGACCAGGACACACTATATAGGGTGTGAATTGAAACACAAATGGGTCTCTTTGGTCTTCATCATAAATGGTCAGATGATATGACTCCTTCTACCAATCTCCTGTATTCCACTCAACACCTGCTCTCAATTCCCACATAGCACAAAAAAGGAACTCTAAACACCGATAGGGGCTCATCCTTCAGATCAGCATGAGTTGCCTCACACTCCCCTTAGGATCCGCACAATCAAGAGACAATGTGGACTACCACATACACACAAACACAGTGAATAATTGAACAAATTCAAACCAGTTCCTAGTAAGTCAGCTTTTATGTCTCCTTGACCCTTTGGGTCCTCGTACCAAATTTAAGAATACCATCACACATGCCTAATCAAACAGTAAAACATTTGAAAACCCATACAGAATATTCAAAAAAACTCTTGCTCACATTAAATTGCTGCTTCTAAAAATGAGAAATCCATCAAACATACTCAAAAGAATAACCTCTCCCCTTGTAAAGCGACTGGATATTAACTAAAGAGAAACATGGAAATGTACTTTGATGCATGGGAGAAGCAAACAAAAGAAGATATAGAATGCTGGGGGATATTAGTGGTGGTTCTGTATTTAAAAATTCTAAAATACATGATGTAATTTTGAGTATCAAGATGCTCCAGAGAGTGGCAGTAGAAGACTATAATGCATATTGATGGCCTCCAGTCTTGTCATAAAATACTGAAATCTGCATGTATTAGAAATTTGGACTAGTAAAGTGGGTGACGTATTGGAGAAATAGAATTTTCTTTAATGCGGGCTCACATGCCTACATTATTTTGCTGTTAAATGATTCCTTAATTCTCATTGATGTCAGACAAAGCGGAAATACGTTCGATGCCCAATAATTAATATAACATGAAATGCCCATTATCTGCATCTTAACTTGTCTGTTAATGATAAATGCATTATGATTTTTACACCATAGTTTGTGAAGAAAGTCTGCCTTATCGGTACACATGTTTCTCTCAATTTTCTTTCTCTGTAAGGATTTTGACGTTGATCGAGGAACTGGGGGATAAAGTGACTTTTGATGGTCAACAAATGAATATGACAGCAACCGCACTGGCCGTAGCTGTGACTGGAGTGGAACTTAGTCTGTTTTCCGGAGTCTTCTTCAGTGTGAAGTCTTATTTTCAAGGCAGTAAACCAGAGGTACAGTGTCCCAATTTAAGTATATCTGCTTGCTATATGTGTATCTCATCTCAAGGGAGTTGTCCAAATGCAGCATCAATCATGAACTTTCCCATCCCTATGGGTCCTTCACCTTGCAAGATTAGAATGTGGGTCGCTTGGTGGTAGGCATAAGTAGGCACAGACAGAACTCAAAATTTCAGTTTTACAAATTTCTGTGCTTTGGGTAACCTACTATGCTTGAGATTTGCTGTCCCCAAACACTTACAAGAGAGTCTGGGAAGTTTGGATTTCTTTATATGTGGGTTTAAAGAATGGTCAGGGCACCATTAGGCTATTTGAGAGACAGATCCCTTTTCCCTTGATTTTTCTTCTGTTACCTCCCCGCTCTCAGTCAGTACCTCCGGGTCAGTGGGGCAGCCATGCGCTCTACAAATTCGATAACATAACATAACAGATTCAGAGCCAAATTGAAAAGAGGGGAAACATTTGAAAAGTTGATTATGGAGAATGCATGTGCCAGAATTGAAAAAACACAGGATGAGTCAGAGCAGCAACCCTGTTTGATCTGAACCTTATGAAGGTAAAATTAGAGAGATTGTTGGCCAGTCTGTTAATACTTGGGCAGCAGATGGCAAATGGGTAAGTGGGCTTTTAATGTGAAACTTCGATTCGATGGTTTGTGAAAAAGGAGATGATATTGGTTCTGAAAATGGAAAACTGCACACAGTTTTGTTTTTACGGTGGAGACTCATATTTAGGTCCCCAGAAAGCACTAAGGAGGGACAACATGACCAGAGAGAATTGGACTTTACAATCCACAATGTACTGGGCCCTACATGCAGCAGATAGAACTAGTGTGCCACCACTATTAGTCATGTCATGGTGGGTGTAGGAGGAAACATTAGTGCTTAGAATGTGATTTTGCAATGGGAAGTGTTATAGTCAAAATCAATAACCTATAAGATCTGTAGCCACAGAGTAAATTGAGAGAAGGGTGGGAGTGTGCTCACTATGAATTTCACGGCACTTATCCACCACTCCAAGCTTGGCACAGTGTTCTCTGTAGCAGACGTTAAACATGTTGTCTTTGCTTCTGATGTAGCTGCAGCAACTCCTTATTTCTAATGCGTACAGGCCAACTTTGCCTCTTTGCTCCAGGTCCTGTACAAAGGCCGTCATTTATATGTGTCTGGAATTACATTCTTTTTTCTAAATACAGAGCACCTTCTAGATGTCATTCCTGTACCTGTGAGCATGTTTGATACTGTTTAAGTGATTTTAGGTAAGCAAGTAATTTTGACAATATTGTTCTGTAGGGCTTGTCTTTTGCCTTGGTTGTGGAGTATGATTGGCTGGGGCAAATATGCTCTGCAAACTTGATCAGTATTCCACCGAGAGATTGCACTGTACAACACATATGTGCATCAAAAATTGAGAGATAAGCAATATGTGACGGAAGAACTGAGGGGCATATTATCAAGTAAGGGCGTTACATTATCGCCGCTTTTATCGGCAGGAAACTGCCAATAAAGCGGCCATAATGGGCTTGATAATATGCTCTATGAATTTCAATCGAAGCCCATGTTAGATGTCTTCACATCTAACATGTGATGAATTCCAATCGAAGCCCATGTTAGCTGTGAAGACATCTAACATGGGCTTCGATTGAAATTCATAGAGCATATTATCAAGCCCATTATCGCCGCTTTATCGGCGGTTTCCTGCTGATAAAAGCGGCGATAATGTAAGCCCATGTTAGATGTGAAGACATCTAACATGGGCTTCCATTGAAATTCATAGATCATATTATCAAGCCCATTATCGCCGCTTTATCGGCGGTTTCCTGCTGATAAAAGCGGCGATAATGTAACGCCCTTACTTGATAATATGCCCCTGAACCCTTTAATGCCAATTTTGGAAAACATCTCAAGTGACTACTGAATCTATAAAATATATGACAGTGTATGTTAATTTTGTTTCCTGGTTATCTAAAGAGAAAGGCTCAAAATGTGTGTGTGGAAATTGAGGGTCCTGAAAAACAGTAATTAAGGCAATGTACTCATATTTTATAAGAATGCTCATTGACTCAGTGAGTTCGATGTTTGCCTCTGGTACCTGCGCCGACCTTTGGGTCATTAGTTGAATCCAGGTAATGCCAAAATAGCCTTCCACCTATTAATGGGGGATGAGAACAAGTAATATTTATAGCACTTATGAAAGGCTGATATGCAATATGACGTGCTTTCTAAAAGCATTTACGATAATATATTTACTCATTCTTTTATTTATTTAGAGTTTTAAATAGTGCGTGCAAGGCCCTGGACATCAGAGTGCCTTATATAGAAGAGAGTTGCATATAGTCATTTAAAATACAATGATCAAGGGTATATATAATTGTAGCATGGAAAATTAATTTTATTAAAAAATAAAAATAATGATGAACATAGGTTTGGTTCAGATAGCTTAAGCGGGCTGCACTAGGCCATATTTTTAAAAGTGCATCTTTAAATGTTGTGCACAAGCAATGTTTCATTTTTGTTCAGAAAATCATCTAAATTTAGTTGCAGTTTTTGCCTACGTCTGTACCCGTAAAGTAATATTTCCCCCTAGCTTTCCTCACCTCAAGGGATGTGTTTTTGTAATATTACAAGTTTATGAGCTAACTCTCCATTGCTATGTTCCTAATGTAGAACAGTCCACTGTTTTAAGTTGCTTTCCCAATTTTCTGGCCAATGAAAATTGTTTGCAAGTAAGTGTTTTGGAAATTAGTAGGCTGATTGGTTTACTATCCACGTAACATTTTAGTGCTGGCCTTTTATGTAATGTCATGCTATTATTATGTAATGTCATACTATTAAATGTTGTGCTTTCATTGTTTGAAACATTATAAAAACATGTGCCATTTGGGGAGGAATTAATTCATCTCAATTCATTCACTTTAGGTTGATTCTCCTGTTGTACCAGATGGTGCTAGATGATTTGTGGTTGTTCTGTGTTAGCACTTGTTACTCTTAACTTGACTATTGTCAATTGTGCTGTGACTACTTAATTTTTTAAGACACATTGCGTTATTGCATTTAATAATACATTAACTTCTGATTCTAACGTTTTACCTTATGCAATGATTAATTTAACATATAAATACATCTCTAAAAAGAAAACTGGAAGAAGCCTAGTTGACCACATTTATCAGTAATGGTATTGGCTGATAATCTGAGCACAGGATTCGCTATTTCTCACAAACTGGACCTCCTTAAAGGTAATTGAGTTGGAGCTTCAACAGCAGCGTGCAATATCTGCATTGGGAGCTAACTGTAATGAAAAGGAATAGTAAAGCTGGAGGAACAAGTGAGTTGTGTTATTGATGGCGATATCTACTAACTGTGAAAAGTTGGGTTGTTGGTGGACTGAAGTGCAAGTCCTGGTGAAGCAGCAGCCACAATCCCTGGCAGAGTGAACCACAAAAAGTCACTAAACCAAACTGTGGTAACAGTGGGTAACTTTCCACAAAAAACAGTCAGGCTTAGTTTAGAGGCAATGTGTAAAGTATTTATGCACCACACAAACTATAATAAGGTGAAAAAACAAGACTAGAAAAATCACAGTCCATAAATTAAGTTGACAAAAATTCAATCCGTAGAACTGTAGTTATGAATGTTCAACATATTTGGTGAAAACTAGCACCTAAAAGATCAAAGCACCAACTGCAGACATCTAGTAGTGCGAGACTAGGTCAATTCGAAAAATATGTCAGACTAAGAAGGAGCGTGGGTCAGATCCAAAAAGTGGATGGGCCTGGTCAGCGCCACATGCTTTTTGGGCCGATCGATGAGCAAGTTGGTCCCAGTGTTCCCTTGGTTCTAAGAGCAGTTTTTAGCCAAAAAGTTTCTAAGTCCCGAGGTTTAGGTTTTGGCTATCTGGGCACTGTTAACACCACGACTAAGGGAGTACTGAATTGAGGATTAACCAAAGCACACCTTATACGTTCTATCTTTTAATTCATAGCTAAGTGGTTGCTTATTTAGAGATCTATCTACCCTCTATAGACAATAGACCAAAAAATACAACAAACATCAACTCCAAGAATGAAGATCCAAGTAGTCCAAAGTAAATTCAATGTCAATCTTCTTTTGATTTCATCAATTCTTTATTAGTGCTCAAAAATTTCATATAAGATCCAATATAAATATGACATAAAATTACAGACATTTAAAAATACAAACATATAACTACCATGAGCTTCACTTACAAATATAGAGATTGGCATACTAAAAAATACATACAAAGCATTTGTTTGTGTATATACATAAAGAACATGAAGTAAACCATATATTGTGTGACACAAGATAAGTTATATCTCTAAATAAGCAACCACTTAGGTATGACTTAAAAGATAGAACTTATAAGGTGTGCTTTGGTTAAGCCTCAATTCAGTGCTCTTAGTTCGGTTTCACTTCTATGTGAACCTATAGCACCTTGAGGTGGTAGATGCTTGAGGCCTATTTAGCACCCGTCTTCTACATATTTCTTGCATTGAACCAAATTTGTCATGCTTTATACTGTGTATGTAATACAATTTCAAATGATGAATAGCGCGGACGTTTCCTCTAGGAACACTACTACCTAAACCTTGCACCACAACCAAGGGACTACAACTTGTGGGACACCACTTGGGGGATGGGGGCCAGGACTGCTGAGGCTGGTTCCAGGTATGGGTTCTAGATAGTAGGAGCCTTTTATGTCCTTGTGGCTCTGAATAGAAGACCACCAAACTAGGCCTTGAATCACTCTAATAGTCCTGGGTTCGGATTAAGATTCAGGGCTCGCACAGCAGCGTTGGCCTCTGAGGGTTTGAGGCGGGCTCCAGGCACCTAACCAGTCCTTCCAGGTGCAGCAAAGCAGCCTTGTGGAGAGCAACAGGCATTTCTCTGATAGTCCCTCCTTTTGCAGATTCAGAAAGTGAACTGAAGAGGGGTTCTGAAGGCCCTATTTTTATACTTTTTGCCTCCTTTGAAGTTATGAGATGTTCTAGTGGTTTCTCTTTGTAGTGCTTGGAATTTCCTTACCTGGCTCCAGGCTGCTTGCAGAGATAATGTGGAGGGGACAAGTCCTTTGTGTTAAGGCACAGCACAACCTATTCAGTTGCAAGTGGGGTTGTGGCCAGCTCTGCCCCCCATCCTGAAAGAAGAAGGCCCATTCAGACAGTGACACACTCCCTCTATTGTGTGACTATCTGGGAGAAATTCACAAAGCCTAACTGTCAGTTACATCTAGTCATGTGACCCAGGGGAGGCTGTAAGTGCTAAATGGATTAGATCAGGAAAATGTCACCTTTCTAAAACGTTTCATTTTTCAAAATTGTAGTTTAAAATATGACTTTACCATTAAAGAGGATTTTTAAATTACAATTTAATTGATATCAAACTTGAAATGTGTATCCGTCCTTCATCAAAAGTGAATCCAATTAGGCAACCCAATATTATCCTACGGGACAGATATGCCTCACGGTAGTAAAAAACAAATTGAGACGTTTTTCACTACTAGACATGTAAAACTTAAAATTACATGTCCAGACTTTACATTACAATTCACCCTGCCCCATGGGCTACCTAGGGCCTACCTTTTGGGTGACATATGCAATAAAAGGGAGTTTGAGGCTTGACAAGAGGGTTATATTGCCAAGTCGAATTGGCAGTTTAAAACTGCATTCAGGCAGTAATGCCAGATTTGGGACATGTTTGGAGGGGCTACTTAAGTGGGTGGCACAATATGTGTTGCAGGCCCACTAGTAGCATTTAATGTACAGGCCTAGGTATATGGTATGCCAATCAGGTTTACACCTGATTGCACCTGAATATGCAATCAGGTGTAAACTAGTTTCTCCATGTTTAGGGGAATGAGCACAAGTACTTTAGCACTGGTTAGCAATGATAAAGTGAACAGAGTCTCAAGCCAAACAAAATAAAATTCTGAAAAAAAGTGGAGGAAAACAGGCAACCCTGTAGAGAGGACCAAGTCCACCATTAACCATAGGAGTTGTAACCAGTTAAGGATCCCCTACTGGTAAAAACAATTCTAGGCACTGTCTTACTATTTCATTAACTCTGTTGATTTGTCTGAATCAAATCTCCCTACCTATAGTGGCGCAGAAGAACATTACATTCTGAAATACAAACAGGGTGTCTCTGTACAAAACAGGAAGTGAACAGAAGTGATTGCAGGCAATCTGTGTGTTTTGAAAACCTGGTCAAAGTTCCTACTATAGGAAATCTGTTTGATATGCTATTTGACCTCTGGCAAAGTTGGAACCTGCTAAGTATCTACCCAAAACTGATAATGGTTACGTATTTAAATTGCCATATTGACACTTCTGAAAGTCAGCTGTTATTGTGCAAAAGTTCCGCACAGCTGCAAAAGTTCAAATATGGGTTACAAGAATTAATTAGATATTCGCCTCTTTGATCTAAAAAGGCTGCTGGTGCTTAAAGGCACATATTTGTGCAGTACGCTGAATAGGTGCATGTTTAAAGGTGCAATATAACCAAAATACCATATTTTCCATCTTCTGTTAGGGAACGTCTACACTCTTAAAATTTGGAGTGTCCAAGTACATATGACACAACAAATGGAAATATTATATTGGGGTGCTATGCACTCCGGTAAACAGTCATAATATCGATTCCAAAATATAGAATGGACATAATATCGAAGTAAAAATATAGAATGGACAAAATATCGAATGGACACAATATAGTGGTTAAAAATATCGAATTTAAGGTAAGTAATATCGATTTTCAAAATATAGAAGTCAAAATATCGATGTATACAATATAGGCATTAAATATATCGATTTTTTAATAATATTATTTTTTTTAAAGTGTTTTGTATGTTAGAATATGTGTGAAAAGTGTATATTAATTTTTGTGATGTATGTTTAATGTATTTTAAGTAATGAATTTTATGTTATTTAATTTTTGCGTAATTTAATTCTGTAGCGGGTTGTGGGTTTATAGGGGAATAGGGTGGGAAGTAATTTAATTATATTAAATTAAATATTAATTTTTAGCAATTATTAATAGTTTTTAATTAAATTTTGCTTTCTAGTTCTGGAGTTGTGGATTTTTTAGGGGAATAGGGTGGGAAGCAATTTAATTGTAATTCATTAAATATTTGTATTTATTTATTGGTATTAATTTTGAATTTATTGTTATTTTTTAGTTGGTAATTAATTTTTATTAATTGCCAAGTAATTAGTATTAATTGATTAATTGTTTTTTTAAATATATTTATTGATTTTATTTGGCAGTGGAATGTTGCAAAGTACATAGACACAATAATACACCATCAACGAGAGAAGAAAGAGAGAGCAAAAAAAAACCCAAACAGAAAGGAAAAGACAATATAAAAAAAAACATTGCATGTGCTTATTGGGATTAGAACAGTATTTGCAAAAAAAACAACGAAAAATCCAATATTACATCCAATTATTAATAGGCGACCATAATTTTCGACCAAACATCTTCTTCCTTTGCTCTTTGAATCTATACACCGCATTTTCAAGCTGATATACACTTAATAGTTTAGATTGCCAGTGATGGAAAGCAGGGGGATTCGTGTCTAACCAGCGTGAGGTAATACAATACCTATAAGTCGACATAGCTATAAATATGAAGCCTTCCTCTTCCACTGATCTAGTGTCAATTTGATCAGTTTGAATGCCTAGTATCACAACTTCCGAAGATAATATAAGCGATGATTCTAAGATGCTGTTTAGAAACCTTTGTACATCTAGAATAAATTGAGTCAATTTTGGGCACTGAACAAACATATGGACGGAGTCAGCAGCGACATATCCACAGCGGCTACAGCTGGTGCCCCCACTTGCTTTCCATAGTGCGAGTTTCGATGGTGTATAGTACAAATCAAAAACAGCCATAAAATGCTGGCTTTTAAATGATCCATTAAACAGCACCATATGGGCCAATTCTAAAGATCTAACAATGTCAACTTTTTCTAATCCCAATTTCATTTGCCATTTATCCATATATACTTCAAGATTATCATCTAGTCTATTTATCATTAATTGGTAAATGGTACCAATTCGACTTTTCCTTTTACAACACTCTAGTACATCTATTCTGTTCATAGAACTGGTGCTTAATACATTTTTAGACTCTAAAAAACTTCGAATTTGGAGATACTTAAAAAAATCTCGACTGGTGAGATTATATTTATCTTGCAAATATGAGTATGGTACCATTTGGTCATTATGGAACAAATCTCCAAAAGAGCTAATCTTGAAATTGTTCCACCTTTGCATCACTATATCCCTAAAAATTTCGGGAAGTGAAAGATTATTGAGAAATGGTGTATAATAATTCAGTTTCCTATTAAAACAAAACCTTCTGTTAAACTGTTTCCAGATTTGTGATGCAGAAATCAAAACTTTAAACTTTGTTTTCTTGTAATAACTTGGTTCTATCAACCTAAGTAAGCATTGTTGAGTTTCTGTTCCTAAAAGCATTTCATAAATAGAAGGTGAAATTGCTTCATCCAGATGAAAATCAGAAAAAATTAGGATCCCCATAGTTTTCAAAACAATTGCCCAATAATATATTCGAAAGTTAGGGATCCCCAATCCTCCTCTTAGTTTAGGCATAGTACACCATTTCAGAGATCTTCTGGCTCTTCGGTAACCCCATAAGAATCTAGAAATAGTTCTATCTAATTTATTGAAAAAGGCAGAAGGAAACAGAAGTGGGATAGTACGGAATAGATACAAAAATTTGGGGAATATAATCATCTTAATTGCATTTGTGCGGCCATATAATGATAGATGTAGATTGTTCAACCTCTCCAAAGTCCTGTTAACAGAGAATAGTAGCGGATCTGTATTAATTCCGACAATATCTTCCACTTTATCAGAAATGGTCACACCTAAATATGATGCTGTAGGAGTACACCCTCTGGTCTGCCTACAGCTGAGTGTATAAACTGAGTCTTTGTAATGTTTAATTTATACCCCGAAAAACTCCCATATTCTTGAGCGAGTTCAGTAATTTTTGGTATCGCAGACTCTACGTCTGAAGTAACAATAGCAACGTCATCCGCATAGGCGAATACTTTGTAAGCAACCTGATGCAGCATGACGGGAGGAATCCTGGTTTCTTTGATTAGTTTAATTAGGTATGGCTCAATATATAACGCAAACAACAAGGGGGAACAGGGACATCCTTGCCTTGTCCCCCTTGTAATCGAAAAAGGAGCGGACGTATCAGTAGCTACACGTATTACTGCTTTTGGATTATTGTATAGTGCCTGAATTGCCTGAATATAGTCCTTGGGGAACCCCTCCCAAGCCAGCACGGACCACAGGAACCCCCAGTCGACCCTATCAAAAGCTTTCTCAGCGTCTAATAGGATAACGCCAACCGGGGATCCTGTGGCCTGCGCCCAATCCAGCAAGGTAATTATTCGTCTAACATGATCAGTTGTGTCCCTTTTTTTTATGAATCCGTGTTGGATCTTAGACACTATCGTAGGCATTATATCATCCAGTCTTTTTGCTAGTATTTTTGAGAAGATTTTACTGTCCGATGTAATTAAAGAAATCGGCCTATAGGATCCCATTTCCCTACCATCCTTTCCTTTTTTCTTAAAAATTACAATAGTAGCCAGGGACCAAGAAGTGGGCGTATTCCCTTGAAAAGCTTCTTGAAAAACTTTCACTAAGTCGGGTTTGAGTATGTTGCGGAAAACCCGGTAGAATTCTAAAGGAATCATGTCTGGCCCCATTGCTTTCCCTGGGGCTAAACTCAGAATGGCAGCTTCAATTTCATCCCAGGAAATTGGGGCACTCAAAGATATGATATCTGCATCAGTTATCGGAAGATTGTCGATATTTCTCAAGTATTCCATTGTGACCCTATCCTGATTATCATCATAAACCTCTTTATTATATAATAATGCATAAAAGTCTTTAAATGCCTTTAATATCCCTATTTGAGTTTCTTGTACTACACCAGCTAAATCGACAATTTTAGTGATATCATTCAAAGTTGCTTTTTGTCTAAGCCTCTGCGCTAGAATTTTGCCTGTCTGATCATTTAATTCGTAGCATTCTGCCTTATATTGTTTGTACTTAACAGCGACTTGTTCAGCTAAATAAGCATATAGGGCTGATCGTTCAATTGTTAAGCAACGCTGAGCTTCCTCAATTCCCTTTCCCCTGCAGATAGTAACAGCCAGTTCCAGCTCTGCATTTCTCACTAGATCAGATTTAATCTTAACTTCCTCTTGTTTTTTCTTCCGCAGATAATTAGAAAAACTAATAGTTTCCCCCCTAACAACTGATTTAAATGTGTCCCAGACAGTCTGAGTTGAAGCAGTCCCATTATTTTGTAAAAAGAAGTCCTGGATAATTTTAGACATGTATACCAAATACTGTTCATTTAGGAGTAAACTCCGTTGAAAAGACCATTGACGGTTTGAGTTGGGGCTCCGCAATGGCAATAACAATTCTATAATAACAGGATTATGGTCTGAAACAGATTGGGGCATAATATCCACTTTCGTCCTTTCCAAAAAAAAAGAAGAAATGAAAAAATAATCTAATCGAACAAATTTTCGATGTGGTGATGAAAAAAAAGTAAGCCAGGGTCAGTTGGGAAAAATGTGTTCCATACATCAAATAACCCATTACCTAATACTAGAGCTCTTAAAGCTTTATAAGTCCTAGTCTTCCGACCAGTATACCTATCAAGAGCACGAATATTAAAATCAGAATCAATATTAATGTTCAAATCACCACAGAGAATTAGAGGCTGGCTCCAGGTGGCAAGTTCTAAATTAATACTGTCGAAAACCTCACTATCATCCAAGTTCGGGCCATCGTAACAACATACTGTAAATTTATTACCTTCAACAATCATTTCCGCTAATCCCCATCTTCCCCACTTATCGGCTAACATTCTAATACATTTTCCCACCCCATGTCTCATCAAAATCGCAATCCCTCTTTTAACCCCGGTCTGCTTTGAACACACTAAAAGGTCAAGACTCAAATTATTCAAAATATGCCGCTTATCCCAAGAAATGTGCGTCTCCTGCAAACATAACATATCGATTCCTGACAACTGAATTAATTTGGACAAAATCCCTATCTTTTTGGGATCATTGAGACCATTGATGTTTAACGTACAGATTTTAATCTTTTTACTCATTGTACCAAAAAGTTTTTACCAAGCTTAAGGTCATTAATCTTCTATAGCATAGGTTCACACCAATTATATTAATCCTCTCAATTCTCAGCACTTTGACAACACCCATTGCCTTACACCCCCACCACCCGTGCCCCCTACCCCCCCCACCCAGTAACAACCACCCCCCTCCCCACCATATGAGGCTCAGGAACAATCAGTTCCTGTTGAATATGGGGTGCCGTGTCCCCCTGCCCTCAAGTTCCCCGGTTAGATGTCAAAAACAGCCAAAGCCATGCTATGAAAAATATGACATTAAATAAAAGTATAAGTAAAGGTACATAGTACAACTCAGCGCTATTCATCTAGTAATGTACACTAAAGAATTTGACTTAATTTAGGGCTACATAGTCATATCCTAAATTTATCGTGGCTTCTCTTTTACAAAGAGTCCAAGTATTCCTTGGCTTTGATTTCTGAAAAGAAGAATTTGGTCTGCCCTCTCACTACAGTTTTTAATTTCGCTGGATTCTGCAGAAATACGGTAGCGCCCCTTTTTTGAAACTCTGGGATCAACTGTCTTAAGTGCCAACGTTGAGAGATGGTAGCCTGACAAAAATCAGGTCTAACAAAAAAAGTACAATTCTTGGCCTCCATTTTTTTGTCAGGTCAGGCTAGCATGTAAATTTGTTCCCGGGCTAGGAAGTTATTGAAGCTAACCAATATAGCTCTAGGATACTCCAAGTCCCCCTGCCTAGGTTTTCTTTCATTAAATGGAAACCGGTGCGCTCTCTGTACTTCTTTAGACCAGTCCCAAGTCATTTGTTCAGAAAACGCTTCTGTTAACAGCTCTATAATGAATCTTCTTGGGTTGGTCCCTTCCATTCTCTCGGGTATTCCAAGAAAGCGTAAGTTGTTCCTACGCGCCTGATTTTCCAACCCAGATAGTTTATATGAAACATCATCTTTCTGTGCTTTAATACTCTCAAGTTCACGTTTCTGGGTCGTTATCTCTTCTTCCAACACCATTATTCTTGCCTCCGCCTCTGTGACCCTGTCTGCAGTTTCAGTGCTCAATTTAATTGCTCACCGCATGGCATTCTTAACTTTAGAGCAAGTAGCCTGAGTTCTCTGGTTCTCTGCCCTACTTTCAGCACGGTGGTTCATCATGGTTTCATATATAGTGGTCAAAGTTATTTCCTTGGGGCTTGGGGAGAGATTCTCACTCTCAAGATCAGATCGAATACCAATTATTGGACCATCTTTCCCTACCCCTTCCCCATCTCCTTCCACTAGTTCCATTACTCCCATGGTTCCACTTGCCAGGTCCTCAAGTACTTGTCTACCCCTTTGCTGGTTCTTCTGGCTAATACGTTGAGAATCTCTTTTCTTACGTTTTTTAACAGTAGAGATACTCGAATGTGGAGAGGTTAGGTTGTCTCTTGGATTTCCCTCCTCAGCAGAGCTACTTACTGTATAATCAGCCCAATCTTTGCTACAGTTTGTAGTTTCATCAGAAGATAAGTCAGATAGAGAATAAAAGTCCTCTACTAGCTCTTGTTGCCTTGTGTCTTGTAAAGTATCTGTTGCCGGGAGTTTGTCTAGGGTTAATACACTTGTTACCTGAGTCAAAAGGGTGAGGTTAGAATCAATTGCAGATCTATCACAATGTTCCTTGGGAACTCCATCTCCCATAATGCCGTTTTTCGCATTAGGCAAGTCAATTATAGTCCCTTCAGTAGGCTGTGCAGTTTCAACTGTAGGATTTTCAAGAAGTACTGCATCAATATGACTCGTATGTTTATTAACAAGCTGTTTTTCAAAGAGTGCTGGGAGGGTTAAAGTTTTCTTCCTCCCCATAGTTCTAGCTCCAGCGTTCCCCTTAGTACAAGCCTGCGCTCTCTCACCTTCCATGTGTGCATCTGCATCAGTGTCTTTTCCTTCGGCAGGTTTCGAAGCGCTTCTGGTAACAGCCTTCGGGGGCATTTTCTTCTTCTTACTAGTGCCTCCGCGGCCACGGACCATAGAGCTCCGAAAATCGAGCAATATCGCCGGGAGGCGCCACAGCGGGGCACAGCGCCGCGGCAGCAACAGGTCTGTCAGCATTTAGCAGTCCGCGAAAACGGGAGGCAGGTGAGTGAGCCTCTGATAGAAAAAAATGCAGGCGGGGAGAGACGTGCTGCTAGCGGCCACAGTAGGGGAAGCAGGTGAAGCGGGTGAGTGGTCCCCCAGCTAGATACAAACGTAATGTTCACTCGGCGTGGTTTTCAATCACCTGCCGAGTCGTAGCATGTCGTTAGTTTATTATTCCAAAAAGCACAAGTTGCCGGCCCTAACTGCAGCTTCCAGTGACCTAGCCTTAAGCATTTAGGAGAGCGGTATTCGGAGCTTCAGAGCGACCATCTACCGAAGAACTCGGAGCAGAGAGCAGAGCTGCTTACACAGCCCACTCCACCGCAGCCATCTTGCCTCAGTCAATTGATTAATTGTTAATTAAATTACTTCCCACCCTATTCCCCTATAAACCCACAGCCCGCTACAGAAAATAAATTTAGAAAATTAACATAATTAACAGTTAATTGATTAATTGTTAATTATGTTAATTTTCTAAATTTATTTTCTGTAGCGGGCTGTGGGTTTATAGGGGAATAGGGTGGGAAGTAATTTAATTGTAATTAAGTAAATAATTTTTTTCATTTATTGGTATTGATTTTAAATTTATTGTTAATTAATTTTTAATTGGTAATTAATTTCTGTTAATTGGCAATTAATTTTTATTAATTGGTAATTATTTTGTATTAATTAAATATTTGAAAATTATGATAATTAAATTAATGTATTTTCTGTACTGGGATGTGGGTTTATAGGGGAATAGGGTGGGAAGTTATGTACTTGTAATTAATTACATATTAAAAATACTTTTTGTGTATTGATAATTAATTTACTGTTAATTTTTAATTGGTATTAATTTTTATTATTATTTAGTTTTTGTTATTGAAAATTAATTCGTTGTTAAATAATTATGAATAGGTTATTACTTTTTAATAACTAATATGTAGTTGTATTTCTAATTAATTATTACATAAAATTATATTGGTTATTAATTTCAATTAATGTTTTATTGGTATTGATATTTAATGTATTTTTAATAATATATTAAATCATTACTTTCCCTACTGTTAAACTCACTGGAGTGGGAATAGTAATTTTCACCCTCCGCTATCCAACGCTTTCCCTACTGTTGCACTCTCTGGAGTGGGAAGAGTATTTTTTACCCCTACGCTATCCAACGCTTTCCCTACTGTTGCACTCTCTGGAGTGGGAATAGTAATTTTTACCCCTACGCTATCCAATGCTTTCCCTACTGTTGTACTCTCTGGAGTGGAAATAGTAATTTTTACCCCTATGCTATCCAACGCTTTCCCAACTGTTGCACACTCTGGAGTGGGAATAGTATTTTTTACCCCTACGCTATCCAACACTTTCCCTACTGTTGCACTCTCTGGAGTGGGAATAGTAATTTTTACCCCTACGCTATCCAACGCTTTCCCTACTGTTGCACTCTCTGGAGTGGGAATTGTATTTTTTTACCCCTACGCTATCCAATGCTTTCCCTACTGTTGCACTCACTGGAGTGGGAATAGTATTTTTTACCCTCCCGCTATCCAACGCTTTCCCTACTGTTGCACTCTCTGGAGTGGGAATAGTAATTTTTACCCTTACGCTATCCAACGCTTTCCCTACTGTTGCACTCACTGGAGTGGTAATATTAAATGTTGCCCTCCTGCTATCCTACGGTAAAATATTGTACATTTTTTATTAATAACTTAAATTAATTATATCTTAATTTTAAGGTTATTTGAGTATTTTTAAGTATGTTTTAGTTAATTATATTTATTATTTCATTAATTTTAAATTACCTTTAAGACATTTAAAAAAATTCGATATTTTGACTGACTATATTTTTTACAGACTATATTTTGAATTCGATATTTTTGTACTTACCTATTTGTAGATAGGAATTCGATATTTTGGCATTCTATATTTTGGTGACTATATTTTGGTAAGTCTATATTTTGTCATTCTATATTATGTCAGTGATCCATGCACTCCTTGTCTATCAGACTGAAACCCCATCTTATTGTGAAAGGTTATACATATTCTCTCCTTGCGCTACTGCAGCCAAATGCCTGACGTCAAAGGCATTCTCATACAGAAGAGCAATATCCTTGTCACATCTTTCTATAAGTGAAGCAGCATCATTTGGTCTCTTTGTGTAGATGGTCCATTTCACACAATCAGAGTCATGGACAGCAGGAGATGGTAAAACATAGAATTTGTTACCCTGTTTGTTCTGGGGTTGTCATCAATCACAGACCTGTTGGAGTTTTCAGCAACCCCTGCATGATCACCAGGGCCGGACTGGCTACCGGGAAGTTGTGTGTGCTGCCGTGCTGGGGGCTAATTTCGTTGATGGGGACCTGCGTGTGCAAAACGAAATTCGTTTTGCTTTTTTTATTTCAAATCGCACGCAGGTCCCCATCAACAAAATAAGCCCCCACCACAGAGAAATTAGCTCCTAGCTCGGCAGCACACACAACTGCCTGGTAGCCAGTCAGGCCCTGATGATCACTCTCAACTAGAAAACTACTTAGTAGATAAAACGAAAATATAGTATGCCTGCTACTGCTGGAATATTTCATATTTGCCTTAAAGGTGGACCATGGGTAGAATTCTGCCGCTGGATCAGTCTTAGCTTGGGTTATGGCATTAATAAAGGTGGCCTTTGGAAGGGAAACAAATTACCATGCCAAACATTGTCTATAAAGATACATCTTAACACGGAAAATGCACGGTGCTCATGTGCGTCAGATGGCTCCCGGTCTTTTGACACCCAAGACACTGGAAATCCCTCTGATGCGGGCCCAGAGTGATTTCCTTTCTTCCAAACCAGCCTCGGGAGCTGGTGAATAGATTCCCCAGCTCCCGGGGCTGGATTTTCGGTGAAACGACAATCTGTGTGCACAGTGTGCACAGCGCTGTGATGTAATTTCACTGAAAATTAATGTGAAATGAGCTGATTGGCTCATTTCACTTTCAATGCTTCAGTGATCACAAGGCAACATCAGCCCCCCCCCCAATACCAAGCCAAAACGTAGATGTATTATTGAAAAGGGGAGACTCTCCCCTTTCCAATGGTACTTCTCTCTAGTGGATCCCTGTTTGGGGATTGCCACAGGAGGGGGATCCCCAAGCAAGGATCCACCCACTAAACACCAGGGAGGGGAGGCTACCCACTGGGCAAGGGCGTTTGCTGCCCCCCCAATGTTTTTGGATAAATTCAATCTTTCTGCCCCCTGGGGGGCAGATCGGAGCAATAGCCCGAGATTAGCACCTCCGGGGCTGCAAAAAGCCCACTAGGAAGCCAGGTGCATCAACCAGAGCTCGACAGCTCGTTAGCTCAAGGGAGCCTTTTCAAATAGGAGGGGTTGAGGCAGTGTGCGCCCACCCCCCTCCTATTTGAAAAGGCTCCCTTGAGCTAACGAGCTGAAAAGCTCAGGTTGATGCACCTGCACCCAGCGAGTGGTACCGAGACCTGAGAAGACTTTGGGCAGCATCTCCAGCACCCCCAAAAAAGTGTTGCTCTCTACTGAAGAAGGACAATTATCCTGAAACATGTTTCTGATAGATACATCTGCCGTGTGGATTCCTCACCTTGTGAATACCCCCTTGCGTCAGCAACATTCGGAAATTCTTTTTTTCGTAGCCTCGCGCCGACGTGGACTCCTGACGTCATAGAGACACGACCTCGCTCGCGACTCCGCTGACGTCACCGACGCCTATAATAGGCCCACGCCGGCGTGATGACATCAGTTCCCTTTTTTCCGCGTCGTCGACGCTAACGGTTATCGGGAATCTCTGTAGCCAACGGATACTTTGTTGTCTTTATTATTAACATTTTCTGCGTCTCTGTATCCTGTCTCTTCGACAATGTCTTCAAAAAAGACCGGCTTCAAGCCCTGCAGAGAATGCGGCAAAATGATGTCCATTACCGACCCACACAGCGACTGCATCTGGTGCTTGAGCTCGGACCATGATGTGGAGGACTGCTCTTCGTGTAAGAAAATGAACCCGAAGGCCCTGAGAGAGAGAGAGGCGAAGCTCCTGGTGGCTAAAATGAAAGCTGGAAAAGGAAAATCGTCGAAGTCTCGTTCTCGAAGGGCGAGGTCGAAGTCGAGATCGAGGTCCAGGTCTAGATCTAGAGGAAGGTCGTCTTCGAAGTCGGCTTCGGACCATGTTTCAAAGAAGAGGAAACATAAGAAGAGGAGACATGAGTCCCGACGTCGTTCTGGTAAGGAGTCGGGGTCGAGGTCGAGGTCACCGAAGGTTCGTTCGAAGGTGGTGACCATTGAAGTTTCGGATCCAGAACCTGAAGGTGAGGCTTCCCCTTCTGAGTCACGGGCGCCGTCTCCGGCTCCGTCTCCGACTCCGAATCCGGCTCCGAATCCATCTCCGGCGCCGTCCCCGGTCCGAGATGAGGAGGAGCCTCGTGAGGATGAGGATTCCGAGCCCTTAGGTGAGCCGAATCCGAACGCTCCTCGGGACAGGCCTGAAGGTTTTCATCCACCATTTCCTGCCCCAGGCCAGGACCCTTCTGCGTTTCTCAACGCGATGTATGGAGTCTTTTCGAGGTCGTGGTACCCCTCTGGTGCACCTTCGGGTCCCATGGGTCCTTTGGCGTTTAACTTAGGAGTCCCTCACTCCTACCCTCCGGCTCCGTTTATGCCTTACATGCCGGCTCCGACGCCGCCGTGGCATTTTCCGGCTCCACCGAAGCCGTCGACGCCGGTTCCGGCTTCGCCAGCTCCGGGTCGACCTAGAACACATCCCTCTGAACCTGCGGATTCGATCCCGACGTCGATTCCGAATCCGTCGGAGCCGATGGTGGATCCGAGGGCAAAACGGGTCAAGATGAGATCCAGAAGAGAGGCTCAGCGCCTTCTGGAGGAAAGGAGGTTTTTGGACTCACAATCTGATCTCGAGGAGGTTGAGTTGGATGAAGATACTTTTGAAGATTTGGCAGAAGCAGGAAGCCTGGATTTCTCTCCAGAGTGGGAGTTACCATCAGGTTCTAGTACTCCTTCTAAGGACATTCAACCCTATCATTTGATTATGAGAAAGGCTGCCAGTCTGCTTAAGTTGACTTTGCCTACAGCAGAATTCAAATCTAATATTCTGACTGAAGTACTCCATTCTCCGAGTTCAGTGGTGGAACCTCTTCTTCCTTTCAATGAAGCTCTAACAGAGCCCATTCTGGAGGTGTGGAAAAAACCTTTGTCTGCTCCAGCTGTCTCTAAAAGTGTAGCCAGAAGATACAGGGTTGCCCCTGATGATCCTGCCTTTTTAACCTCTCACCCTTCACCGGAGAGTTTGATCATTCAGGCTGCATGCTCCAAAAAGAACATTAGTGCTTTCCCTCAGGTTCCTTTTGAGAAGGAAGCAAAGAAGCAGGATCAGGTGGCAAAGAAGTCCTTCTCCTCTGCCAGTATGGCATTGAAGTCATCAAATGCCACTTGCTTGATGGGGAGATATTTACACGCTCTGATGGACTCTTTACATGTTCTGGTTCCAAAAGTTCCTGATGACAGCAGGAAGGATTTTGAGGAAGTCATCTCTGACGCTCAGGCAGCGGCTCGCCAGGTCATTCAGAGCGGTTTGGATACTGTAGACTCTGTGGCGCGCATTATGGGCACTGCTGTTGCTACTAGGAGGTCTGCCTGGTTGAAATCTTCTGACTTTTCGGCTGATGTTCAGGCGACATTATTAGATCTTCCTTTCGATGGTTCAGGCCTTTTTGGGAAGAAGGCTGATGCGGCCCTTGAGAGGTTTAAAGATTGCAAGGCGACTGCTAAATCCCTGGGTCTCCAAATGAGAGGTTCTTCAACTGGCAGAAGATTCAGAGGTTTTGGCCGTCCTGCCTTTCGGAATTTCCGGCAAGGCCAGCAGCAGCAGCAGCAACAACAGCAGCAGCAAAACTCCTTATACAGGTCCTACAGGGGAAAGCAAAGAGTGCGTCCTCGTGGACGTCAGGTCTCTTCCTCCTCCACTTCCTCCAACCCTCCTGCCCCTGAGAAGCAGCCCTAGATCCGACATTCAGGATCATGTGGGTCCGGTTGGGGGCCGGCTTACCCATTTTCTACAGGATTGGGAATCGGTTACGTCAGATCTTTGGGTTCTCAATCTTGTAGAAAATGGGTATGCCCTTCCCTTTCGGGAATTCCCTCCCAATTTCCCTCCTTGCCAAGGGTATTGCTCCGAGGAGCATCTGTCTCTTCTGCAAGAGGAAGTTTTAACTCTGATAAGAAAGGGTGCGATAGAGGTGGTCCCAGAGCAGGAAAGGGGTCAGGGATGCTACTCCCGGTATTTCCTGATTCCGAAGAAGGATGGCAGGCTTCGTCCAATCCTGGATCTCAGGATCTTGAATCTCTATCTGAAACAGGAGAAATTCAAGATGCTCACCCTTGCTCAGGTTCTTCAAGCGCTGCAAGAAGAAGACTGGATGGTGTCACTCGACTTGCAGGATGCTTACTTTCACATCCCAATCCTGAAGTCGCACAGGAGGTATCTCCGTTTTACGGTGGGATCGCAGCACTACCAGTTTGCGGTCCTTCCGTTTGGACTTACTACTGCGCCTCGAGTCTTCACCAAGGTGATGGCAGTGGTGGCGGCACATCTCAGAAGGTCAGGGATTCCGGTATTCCCTTATTTAGACGACTGGCTGATCAAAGCGGAGTCGTCAGAGAGAGTGCTCCATCATTTGCGGGAGACAACCCAGTTGTTGTACAGGTTGGGTTTTTCAATAAATGTACCCAAGTCTCACCTGGTGCCCTCCCAGCGCAACCTGTTCATAGGTGCGGTACTGGACACAACCGTATGTCGTGCATTCCCTCCCCCTCAAAGGATTCGCGACATACGGGAGATGATTCCTTTGTTTTACAATGGAGCGGTCGTTCCAGTCCTGAAGGTCCTTCGCCTGCTCGGTCTGATGGCTTCATGCATTCTGTTGGTCAACCATGCACGCTGGCACATGAGGGCGCTCCAGTGGTGTCTCCGCAGGCAGTGGTATCAGCACAGCGGAGACCTCAGGGAGTCAGTGAGGATCTCCAGAGAAGCTGCAGCGGATCTGTCTTGGTGGGGCGTGGAAGGCAATCTGTCCCAAGGAAAGCCTTTTCAACTTCCCCCATCGGTGGCCACGGTGATAACGGATGCATCTACTCTCGGGTGGGGTGCTCATCTGGGGGATCTGGAGGTCAAAGGCCTTTGGTCTCCAGAGGAAAGGTTGCTTCACATCAACCTTCTAGAATTGCGGGCGATACGTTTGGCGCTCAAGGCCTTCCTCCCTTCCCTTCGCAGTCAGTCTGTTCAAGTCCTGACGGACAACACGACTGCGATGTGGTACATCAACAAGCAGGGAGGAGTAGGGTCGCAGTGTCTCTGCAGAGAGGCTCTGCGTCTCTGGTCCTGGGTTCAGGACCATCAGATTTGTCTGATGGCAAATCATCTGGCCGGTGTTCTGAACGTTCGTGCAGACAGTCTCAGTCGGCAGTTCTCTGCCGACCACGAGTGGAGGTTGCACCCGGAGGTGGTTCACGACATCTTTCAGATGTGGGGGACTCCTCGGGTGGACCTGTTTGCCACTCGCGAGAATGCGCACTGCCTGTCGTTCTGCAGTCTCCAGTATCCGATGCAAGGAGCCTTGGGGGACGCGTTTCAGTTGAGTTGGAAAGATCAACTCCTTTACGCGTTTCCCCCCATACCCTTGATTCCTCGGGTTCTGAGGAAGATTCGCCAAGACCGGGCCCAAGTCATATTGGTCGCTCCGGATTGGCCAAGAAGGGTGTGGTATACAGATCTACTCCACCTCTCCTCTCACCCGCCGCTCCGTCTCCCTCTCAGGGCAGACCTCCTCTCTCTGATGGAGGGGCAGGTTTTACACCCCCACCTCCAGACATTGCACCTTCATGCCTGGAGATTGAGCGGGGCAACCTGATTTCCTTTTCCCTCCCGCCTGACGTTGTGGATGTCATCTTGTCAGCCAGGCTTGACTCCACTAAGTCCATCTATTCTTATAGATGGGCGAAATTTGTCACGTGGTGTGGGGAAAGGTCTGTTGATCCTTTGAGGGCCCATTTGTCTAATGTTCTACAATTTGCTCTTTCTTTGGCGCGGCAGGGTCTGGCGGTTGCCACGGTAAAGGGTTACCTGTCGGCGCTGTCGGCTTTTCTCTGCTTGCCTGACCAGCCCTCTCTTTTTAAGTCTCCTGTGGTCTTAAGGTTTTTGAAGGGTCTTACTAATATGTTCCCTCCTTCACCTTTCATTGTGCCTCAGTGGGATTTAAATCTTGTATTGACCTTTTTGATGGGGGCTCCCTTTGAGCCTCTCCACAAATGTCCCATGAGGCTTCTTACCCTTAAGACAGTCTTCTTGGTGGCAATAACCTCGGCAAGGAGGGTTAGTGAGCTTCAAGCTCTTAGCTCCAAGCCCCCATTCCTGACCATTCATGTTGATAGAATGGTTCTTAGGACCAGGGCTGCTTTTCTGCCTAAGGTGGTAACTCCCTTCCATCTAGGACAGTCCATTACCCTACCTACCTTCTATCCTCCCCCTCACCCTTCCAAGGAGGAGGAGAGACTGCACCGTCTGGACCCTAAGAGGGCGGTGTCCTTTTACTTGGACAGATCCAAGGACTTTCGCTTGGAAGACCAGCTCTTCGTTGGATTTGCTGGCTGCAAGAAAGGAAGGGCGGTCCATAAAAGGACTTTATCGAGATGGATCGTCCTCTGCATAAAGATCTGCTACTCTTTGGCCGGTAAGGAACCACCAGAGGGTATAAGGGCTCATTCAACTAGAGCTAAGTCTTCAACCTCAGCATTGGCTAGAGGTGTGCCTGTGGAGGATATTTGTAGGGCGGCGACTTGGTCTTCCCTCCACACTTTCGCGAAGCATTACTGCTTGGATTCCGAAGTGAGGAGGGACGGCCATTTTGGGCGCTCTGTCCTTCAGGATTTCCTGGTTTAGAAGAGTGGACACCCTCCTCCGGGAGTGGGGACTGCTGTGGGACTCTATTCACAAGGTGAGGAATCCACACGGCAGATGTATCTATCAGAAGAACAAGTTACTTACCTTCGGTAACGCTTTTTCTGGTAGATACTATATCTGCCTGTGGATTCCTCACCGACCCACCCGCCTCCCCGTTGTCCACTCTTCTATGCCAGAATTACTGTAGTGTAATATATATATATATTTTATTGTCAAGGAAATGTTTCAGTTGCTTTCCTGCTTTTGCTTAACACTGTGTGTTTTGCCTTGAGTACTGTGTACTGTGTATACTTGTATATTTCTACTGTCATTGGTCCGTCCGTGTGCCTCGATGGCACGGAAAAAAGGGCGGAACTGATGTCATCATGCCGACGTGGGCCTATTATAGGCGTCGGTGACGTCAGCGGAGTCGCGAGCGAGGTCGTGTCTCTATGACGTCAGGAGTCCACGTCGGCGCGAGGCTACGAAAAAAAGAATTTCCGAATGTTGCTGACGCAAGGGGGTATTCACAAGGTGAGGAATCCACAGGCAGATATAGTATCTACCAGAAAAAGCGTTACCGAAGGTAAGTAACTTGTTCGTCTAGAGATACACTGCACTGGCTGCACCAACAAGGGTGAAAAACTAAAGCCTGACACCAAAGAAAGTGTTATCATGCACTGCATTTATTATGATGCATCAGGGAAAACTGAGTGCTGGAGTGTGAGGCAGTGTGCGCCCACCCCCTCCCCTTCCAAGATGAGGGACTTTTTTCAGATCTATAGAAATATTCAAAAAGCGGTCAAGGAAAGGATCCTCAAGCTACAACCTTCTTTCATAATGACTATAATCGGCTCCTCGTCAGACCCCATAGCTTCAGATGTTCTTACATTTTTATGAAACCACCAATCTCTCCTGCAGAAGGAGCATCTTACACTACAGACATCTCTTCATTTATACAAAGCGAAATTAGATCAGCTTCCTCAGCATTTCTAGAATACAGCTTAGAATGATCTATAATCCACCCAGGCATTTTCATGGATAGGAATTGCATGTGCAGTCACTCTAGAATCACAATATTCAGCAACCAGGTGCTAATATTTTTTTGAGTCCCTAGAAAATGCAGACTCCCTTAGATTTATCCACTTAGCATCACTTTCCCTCCTACGTTCTTGCACTTTGAATCTAGATCTTATATGTTTGAGGCGATCAGTTTAATGCTATCTTGATGCTGAGAACAGCAAGTGTCTGAGGTTGTCTCCTGATTTAACACCTTCTACTTTGAGTTAGACGTTTTTGACTGCCAAGGGCCTTCGTCCACAGGACCTAGTTTACGAAATCTGTCCATATGGAATTTTTAAGAAGATATAGGGTTGTCCCATGAAAGACTAAATTAATTCCCGAAGGTTAAGGGCCACAGTGGTACCTACTAAGCTAGGATCACTCATATCAGTTACAAACACAGTACATTTCTCAGAAGCTGCATACATTTGATAGGCTACTATTACATAGTTCAGTAAGCTCAGTGGGTAAGTTGAGTGGAAGGTGTAGGAGGCGGACACGCTAGCTGGAGATCTTCCATCCAAAATGACCAAGACTTACTTTCTAAGAGCTTCCAGTGAAAGAAAGCCATGCTTATCAGTTTAGATTTTTACCAGTAAATAAATCTCCGGAACAGACCACACACCGCCTTTTTCAATATTAGCAAATGTGAAGAATTCAGAGTTAGAAACCTTTGCATTTAAGTCACCCATGATTTTTACCAAGGAATAATCTTAAGCCAATATAATATCATGAACAAACGAATATATTGAACTTGCTAAAAGGATTCCCTGGAGGAATATACTCATTTGCTAAAAGGAAAAGGCAAGGTCAGCCTCTCACATCTCGGAATGCCGATATCAAACAAATAAATAAAAACCAAGGATGAATAAAGACGTTTTGATTCTACTTTACTACGTTCTCAATCAAGATTGCCCACCCCCTGGCATGGCCCCTTTCCAAGCAACTTGTATTACAAGACTAATCAGCAATATTGCCAATGATAATGTAAGTCACTGAGGAAGCCAGCAACACTGCTCAATTATGGGGCAAGAGCTTTTGTGCCAAAGTCCTTGGAGTCGGCAGTGGATTGCGTGACTTGTTACTCTCAGGGGGTGTCTCCAGAGCAGATCATAGTGACACCTTCCATCAATTTTATTTTATTATTTGATAATGAGTATCTTCTGGTGAACAGAAGCTCTATTTTAAAAGCTTTTAGTAGCACTGAGGTTAGTAAAAATAGTGATATTAAAAATGTGGTTATTCACTCAAATGCACTAACAGGCACATGCATCAAAGCTTTTTGCGATCGCAAGAGGTGCAATTCACAACAATCTGCCGTTTGCGATCTCAAAATTAGATTTTGCAATGCATGAAACAACTCGCCACTTGCATTTTAAAAAATCACAATATTGTGCGATTAAACAAATTGCGATTGCATTTAAGGAATCGCAAATTGTGATTCCTTAAATGCAATGCAAGATGCCTTTTAAAATAGCGATTTTGCTATTTTGGCCCGCTATACCGCGAAATCATACCCGATGGTAAATAGCGAAAACCTTGAAAAATGCACTAAAGTGCATTTTTCAAAGTTGTAGGTTACACACACACATGCCCTTGGGCCATGTGTGTGTGCAACATATGTGCACGGATCAATTTCAGGGGTGCAACAGGGTGTCCTTTTGACACCCTTGCACCCTTGAAATTGCATGCATAATTTGCGAGTACCTATTGGCACTCGCAATTGTGCATGCAATTTCCCATTAATTCCTATGGGCCTGTAGGCCCCTAGGAATGAATGGGAAGCCATTCCTTATTTGCGACTTGCAGTTTGCGAGTCGCAAATAAGGAATATGTAGGAATCGCTATTTTTATAGCGATTCCTACATGCATAGGATTTTGCGGTTTCTTAATTGCCTTACCTTAATATTCGCAATTAAGGACTCGCAAAATCCTACCTTCATGCATGTGCCTGCAAATCTTTATTCTATTTTTAGGCTCATTGATTGTTGCAAACCTGGTTGTGCAAAATGGTGATTTTTTTTCTTAAAAAGGGGATTGATGTTAACTATGCTGTGGAGCACTTAGAGACCCTAGTAAAACAAATGGGCATACTAAAAATAAATAAGTTAGTGGTACCCGCTGCAGTGGGGCCTGATAATGATATTTGACAGGGGAATCCTAAGGATATAGTTGTTTCACTAGGGCATGGAGGCAGAGTGATTAAACATTTTTTTAAGGGTCCTGTGGCTAATCCTCAAGTTGCTGAGTCTAAGGATGAACTCCGTAAATGGAGTTGCGTGGCGCGAGTCTTGAATAGTGTCTGCCCCCGTCAAAGAATGGTGAGCTACTGAGGTATTTCTGGTGGGCTTCTCCTGTCTTGGAATATGGCTAGGTTGGGCTACGATGAAGCAAAACTGAATTTTTTTAAGTCTCTCGGCTGAATAATTGGCTGTTTACAAGAAGCCTGGACATGTGCCAGATTTAATATTTGTTGGCTTCCTCAGAGACTTTACATTATCATTGGCAATATTTGTATTGGAATTTCTCTTAGATTGGCTACACTTATTAACATTCTCTACCTCTAATAACATTTATGACAACATTTTGAGTACAGGATCAGAGCTTAAAAGCATTTCTCTAATAAAGACAATATTGAGTATAAAATTAATTTAAAACAGAATATCTGATGAAACTCCTACCCCCATCTTCCATTATTTGTGTCCAACTGTATACTTGGGAATAAAAAATGATCATGTTCATTTTCTGGTTTGCAGAAGGCCCCCGCCCTCCACCCCTGGGTTACAACTTCAATAGTGTCAGTAATGACAGAGAAGAAGGGCAGGAGGATACATTTATATTAGTTTGATCTTCCACACCTTGGGTGGTCACTGGGAAACAGCAAGCGGAAGTCACTGCCATTTCCCCCTTCTGGAAAGTCAAGATCAATGTCTGGCCAGGTAAAATCCTTCACAAAAGAAACCTCCTCTGCATCTTTATTACAATTGAAACCTATGGGGAAGCTTTCAGATCTATAAGTGAACCCCCTGCCTGACGTACAAGGGACAACAAAATAAAGCAATCTCCATTTTCCTTATCAAATATTTGACCCCCCATGATGGCTGAATTGGGAGCGCAGATTCAGATATTTCCTGCAAGGACTTGAAGACCCTGTCCTCAGGTACCCCAGCATCCATCAATAGACCAGGAGCCTTACAATACCACCCCCAACCCCATTTTAGCCAGTCATAGAAGCTTGTTTGCAGTTGGAGAGGAATGCATAAAGTTACAGCCCTTTGTACTTAATTGAACTAAAGGAGTGAAAGCCACAGCTGAAGTGGAAGGTTCTGGAGAAGAGGAACTGAGAACTTCCTCCACTTCATTAGACATGACTTTGTTTATTTTTCTAGAGAAACCGGAAATAGAGGAATGAAAATTGCAAAAATGCTGCTAAGAGCCTCTGTTCCTGCTTGTGGATTTCTTTGCATTTTGATTAGATTTGAAAGAAATTACTTGCACGGAGCATAATTTCTTTAGTATTATCTTCCCTGGGGGGACTCAGTGGACCACCCTTCGAGTCTGTCAATATTAGGAGCGGTCACAAATGCAGACCAATCGCTTCAGTCCTTCATTGACTCCATGGGACTAATCAATCTCTGGTGCCAGCATACTCCAACGACTAATCAACTTACCTGTCTGTCGGCGAGACATGGTAGTGTTTCCCGTTTGGATTATATCCTTGCACACCACATGAGTGCGGGCCAGTTCCACAGTATAGGTCACCTGGCGCGTGGCATTTCTGACCACTCCCCAGTGATGGTGTCAGGAATAACACTAACCTGGTGCCAAAGACTGCACAGGAGCAGAAGAGCAGAATAGACTTTCCCAGAGCCCCCTAACGAACACCCTCAACTATACTTTAATATTTCTAATTGAGAGGTATTCATATGGGGGAAGGGTAAATGGGATGAGAAAGAGGAGAGACTGCCTTGAAGTTTCTGGATAGTCTTCTAGAGTTCTTCCCTTAGTTAGGTATTTCTTCTGAAACACTGGGCACTCTTAGAACACCATCCTAAAAGGAAAATAGTTACTCAAAATAAACAATCAACAGTTACATTCATTAATATTCATTCCAGTATTAACATGAACATGCTATAATAGTTGGTGATACCTATTTCAAATCAAGGACTAGCCCCTCTCTTGTGAATAGAGTAACTTGTTCTTGTCTGCTATTCTCGAAAATAAGTCTATTTTTGTAGCAGTAGTAAATCTGAAGGATTACAAGGGAGGTACTGTAATATTCGAAAGTTCTGCTCCCTAGTTTCATTCAGACCAAATGGTATACCATAGAGAGGGTCTTAAAGAATCTCTTGTACCTATAATAGGAAGTTGACAGTTCAAGTTGTGCTGAGAACTTCTTGTTACTGAATTGAGAAATGCTTTAAATAGTCTTACTTGAGTCTTTGGGCGAACGTTAAAGACTCCAGAGGAAACAAACAACGACAAACCTCTTCACCAGAAGGAAACGGAAGATGCCAAGGACTAAAAAAAAAAAAAAGGTACAGCGGTGTGCACACCAAAAAGGGGGGCAGTAATAGTGGGCGGAGTCCGTCAATGAAACTAAAACTCTCTGACAGGAATTCTGTGGCACCAAGGAGAGACACTGCTCTCTGAGGAAAAATCACAGTTGAATTGCCTGCGCGAGCGTCGCGCAGCCGCACTAATAGCTTGAGGCTTCAAGGGGTCAGGTAGAGCACTGAGCCGTAGGAGATTGAGGGCGGCCATGTTGGATCCCAGCAAAGCTGCCAGAGCTTAATTCCTTCAATGGGCTACAAAGCAAGAAGCGGGCAAAAGGTAATTGAATTCTCCAACGGGGGAATTTGCGAACTCTTGGTCTTCTTCTCTGGGCCTTTCTTTTAGAGCTACAAGTCGCATTTGCATTCCTGACAGATGGTGTACTTTAACGGCTTGGTTAGGCATTCTGTGCAGCCCCCAAGGATAGCATCCTGGCATTTAAAAAACAGGAAAGTCCAGGATAAAATACAAGAGTACACAGATCAAAATTTCTAGGAGAATGTGGGGTTGGTCTACTCTGCCTGTACCTAGTGGGAAGCTTTTAAGACTGTTTTACGTGGCCATGCTCAAGCCACCATAGGAGAAAATAGGAAGGAACAGACTATCAAATAGGATATGCTGGAGAAGGAGATTACATCCTTGGAACTAGAGGTAACAAGGGGGGAGGCACCCAACACCTGCCTGAGCCACCTTCTTCACCTTAGACAGTAGGAGTTGATGGACTTGGCGGAGGATACTGCCTGAACTCAAGCACTGGCTGCTCACAGGCGACTGTATGATGTCGACAATAAGGTCAATGAGCTTATAGCTTGGTTGGAAAAGAGAGACAGGGATAGGAACTGGCTTATTGAAATCCAAGACCCCCTGCAGGGACTCTCCTCTTATTTTGCTTGTTTGATCGGCTTTATTAGCTTTTGAAATTACACATAAAGCATAAATGTCCAGTTAATGAAGCACATTACATTACAGGGGTATGGCATGCACGTACAACTCCATTTGATGGCCAACAAAGACCATGCCTTTGAATATGCAACAACACTGTAAACTAATGATGTAGAAGAGAAATCCCTTACATTAATCTGGTTTTTGCTTGTGTCAGGGTACCACTATCTTTTTTGCAACAACTGCCATCCTGAATGTGCATGTAGGGGGCACGGGCGCGTCTGTGAAATCTTGTATCAGCACTGCACATCTGGCGTCCACAGATCTGTCAACCAAATCAAAGGAACAAATGGAACCCAAGGGAGGATGGGCCTAACTAACAGTGGGGGTGTATGCTAACACTTCCTGCAATGCCTTGTCGCATTAGGATAACCGCCTATGTTACCTTAGACCATTTTACTACCTTGTTATGTCTGGTGTGTGGTATGTGCACAAGACCAACCTACTTGTGGGCACCAATCCTGTTGCCAGCGTGTTTCAGGGTGTGTTTTGCTAGGGTTCTCAGTGGTATACTCTGGGGTTAGCACTAATTGGAGTGCCGCCAGCATTGTATTCCAATGGGATCTGATTGGATATTTGCATAGGCCCAGGGTGTCTTCCCTGTGTAGAGCAGTTCCCGCTGCCCTGGCCCAGTTCAGTATGGAATGACACCAGTCATCCGATTTCCAGCATCTTGTGATAAGTCTTTTAGCCACCACCAAGACTAAATCTAAGAATCTGGTAGTTGCTCTATGTTTTTTGTCTCTGGTGAACACTCCCAGTACACAGGCCTCCCACGTGCTTGGATGTGCTCTGTCAGTGCATGTGTTCAAGTGTTGTATCACTCCCTCCCAGTAATTCTGTAGCATAGGGCACGCCCATATCATATGTAGGAAGTCGGTGTCATTAAACTTACAGCGCGAGCAACGTGCATCTTAGTAGGGACACTCAATACCACTGGGGCGGCCATAGCGGCAGCCTTTGCGAAGCACCATAATCATACATAATCCTCTAGGAATTGTAGGGGTCTTGCCTCTGGATCCTCCAGAGCCTCCATGTTATTTGGGGATGGGTCCCCTCGAATGTCCGATTCTTCCCAAGGTAAAGTGGACCTCATTGTCTGAGGATGTACATCACTCCTGATCTTATGATGAGGCAATGATAGATCATAAGTGCACGTTTGAGTAGATTTCCTTTCCCTGTTATTTGTATTTGTGATTACTAAGGGTCTTTGATTTTCTTTAAGTGAAAGCTCCTTAGAGACTATTATTTGTGTAGGGTCGAGTTTATTTGTTTTACTCAGTTTGGGTTTTCCTTGGTGGATGCTGTTCTTAATTGTGTTGTCCACTTCGTCACTGGCGACTGGAGGATTTTTGTATTTCCTGTTGGTTTATCAGCAGTCCTTCTAATTTGGAAATTACCCCCGCCTGCGATCCAAGTTGGTGGGAGTCATCAATATTCATTTCTGGGGGTTCCTTTTGCTTGTACCATGTATCTTCTACTTGTAAGCCTTGTGCATTATCCATTAGTTGCCAAGGCTCTGGGTCATTTGCAGCCTGCTTTATGGTTTGGCGTTCCATAGTTTGTTCTAAGATTGCGATTTTTTGAATTTTGAGAGGGATTAAAGTCCACACTACGTTCCTTTTTTCCATCTGAAGCCAATGTATGATAGGCCCTTCCTTATTACATTTGCCTTTGTTCGATTTGTTTAATTTTTTTTATTTTTCCTTATTTTTTCTGGGTAGATGTTGAACTTCCAAAGTTGTGGTTTTCAGCCTGGTGGTTATTTCTAATCTAACGTTTGAATGAGGAGTGGATTTTCTTTCAAATTTTGGGTCAGATTTTAGAACCAGGCAATTATTACTTGATGTGTATTTAGTGTCACTTGCCTTATGCCAGATGATTTCCTGTAATTTCTCCGATCTGGTCCAGTTGCCATTAGACCTTACCTGTTGGGTAGTGGCTATTATTGGAGAATATTTTGCTCTAGATCTGTTTGTTTGATCACCCAAACTCTCAGGAAGCTCATGAGGGTCTTTGTTCACATTTAATTGGGAGTCATTCATACTTGCATTCAGCTTTGAGATTTGCTGGGGAGTGGGGTTTGTTTTTTGCGGCCATCTGATTACTCTCTCTTTAGGTCTTTGACTAAGGTTTTCATTATTTCAGGCAGCTTTTTCAAGTTCGGTAGTATAGGGCTGCATCCGGAAACCTCCTGTTTGACAGTTAGTTCAGTGCTGGACTGGTCTCTATGAATCAGGGAGTTTAATCGTTGGAGCTTAGAATCCAGTCCTGAGATTGAGCCAGCGACTGTTTGCAGTGTATTTATTTGGGAGTCAAATTTATCGGTGTGCATGATGGCTGAATTTGCCATTGAAATCAGGGCGTTGTTGATTAGTTTGAGGTGATTCTCGATTTTTGGAGACGGCAAGCCGGTTATCTCTTCAGTTGGGGGGAATCCGACAATCCTTGGTTCATTTTAATAAGAGAAGAAGCATGAATACGAAAGATTTGGACTCCAGTTGGGTAAGGAGCATCGTTTGATGGACTCGACGGGCTCAAGGGAAGGAGGAAGGGAATCGGATGGAAGCTTAGGAGAATCACTATATTTACCAATACTGTCTACTAGCAGAAAAAGTGCATCCTCTCTTGTTGCTGAGGTTGTAGTGCCAGACTGTTGGTTTGGCTGTTTCCCTCTGTTTCCAAAGTTATTGTTGTCACTGTGGGAGGATTGATAGTGAGTGGGTTTTGGAAATGATGCAGCAGAAATGTTCATGTGTACCTGGTAGTTTGTGATGTGCATCTCTGGGTTGATGGTTATTAGGTGTGCAGCCTTTGTTGCTGTCCTTGTTTCCTTTGGTGCTTTTTCGCTGGTATTAAGGCACGTTAGTTTACATTTTGGGCTAGGTGATTAGGCACTATTTGGTGTTAATTCAGTTGCCTGGCGGTGTATTTTCGGGGGCTATCGCTCAGTCGGAGTGTTCAGGTTTGGCTGGTGCTGCTAGTTGCTTCCTGGTCGTAGTGCCTTTTTGTTGGGGGAATTGATTCCCTCTTTCAGGTTTGCTGCTGTTATGGGCTCAGCAAGTCGATTTGTCAGGTTGCTAGGCTGGGTCAAGCCTTGATCAACTGTTATTTCAGGTGCTCTTTTGTCTGTGATAATAATTATTTCTGGGGACAGTGGGACATTTGGTTCAGGTCCTTTTGATCTTTGTCATGCTTCCTCTTGTTTGTTAGTATTTGTGTCTGTGCTAACGCCATCAGATTTGTTTACTATTTTGACAGTTTTGCTTTTCGGGTTTATATGGTGTAGGTAAGATCTTTCAGTATTTTCACTCAAGTTTATACCTTTTTCAATCAAGTTTATAGTTGTTGTACGCGACAATTCTTCAATTTGTTGCCCCGCCTCAGAGGTCGAGGCATGTTTTGTACACCCTCTTTCTTGAGGATATAGCATTGTGTTTTTTTGCCGCTTTGCAATTTTATGTGGGCGGTAATTTTCTTGGTGCTGGACAAGGCCTGAGTTTCTTGTCCGCATAGTTTTTCCTATGCTCTTGTTGGGAGGGGCATTGATGGTCGAAACTGGATCTATAACGAGATTAGTTGCAGCCTTATGGACGATGCTTTGGATAGGAAGTGGAGGTATGGGATGGGAGAGGGGGGTGATGGTAGGAGAAACAGGGAAAACGCAGCAGACCAAGGCAGCAAAGACGTGAGGGGTAGCCAGGAAAAGACCCAAAGGGAGTCAAGCTGCACCAAGGCCTGGCTGGACCGGTTCCACAGGGGGGGGCTGAGCTCACTCGCTCCGAATAAGGACCCCACTAAGGTCCTCACACTCAGCACCGCACACCTCACTTCCAGGTTACTACCCTTCACCAGTATCTCCCCTCTCACCTCCTGGTCTCAGTGACCAAGCTGCCACAGTTGCCCCCACAGCCACGCCAAGACCGAGGTCTGAGGGCACTGGGACATGTGGCTGCGCTCTCGTGAAGATTGAATGAGCAGTTCAGTTTAGTTTAGTGCTACGGTTTTTCTTCAGGAGCTCTCCGTTCACTGGGCTGTGCGACGGGTCCGACGGCCACTACCAGTGCCCGGCCCTCCTCAAAGCTGCAGTCCACCCTCCCAAATCCCAGCTGTCATTCCACCACCATAGTGGAGGAGATGCTGCTGGTGAGAACGACCAGGCCTCCAGCACACCTCATCAACATCATTGTGGCTTCCTTCCATCCAGATCCTATGAACTACAGAGAAACCAAATGCATGCTGCTCACAAACTGCAGATCTGCATCTGCTCCAAGTAGGCAACAGAACTAGCAGAAACCATCCTAAACTATGACATTGATATCTCATTCATCACAGAAACATGGCTAAATGAATCCTCCTACCCGATTATGGACACAATAGTCCCACTAGAGTTTCAATCATCAGGAAAGACAAGAAGGACCGCTACAATGAAGGCATCATCTCTATCCACAAGATTAACATCAACGTTGGTGAAAGAGAAACATTCACCTATAACACATTTGAACATCTCAGCACCAGCATAAAGATGGAGGGCTATATGATGACAAACTGCCACTAACTCTACCACTCACCAGTAATGTACGCTCCTTCAGTGAACACTTAGCAGGTCTGACAACATACTGCTCATTATTGCATACTAAAACCGCCATCCTACGGACCTCAACCTTAATTGGAACAGTGAAAGTAATTCTATAATCCAATCCCTAAAGGACTTATTTATCAGTAAGAATCTCTCCCAGCTCTGCAATGGCCAAACCCATACAAAAGTTCTACCCTGGATGTTATCACAGACCAGGAAGAAACACTAATGATTGACAACATCCTCCCTGTTGACTGGTCTGACCATCACATCATTCTGTTCCACATCAACAATACATTCCTCCACCCAACTCACACACAAAAAACATATGGTAGGCAAGATACATAAGGCAAATTCCCCTAATAAAAAGAAACGGCCTAACCTACAGAATATCAATCACCTGGGGCTATCCCTCAAGGCTTTGTCCTCTCACCTACACTGTTCAATATCTACATGGAACCTCTTACTGTCATTCTCAACCAAGCCAACATCCCCTTATGTCTATACACAGATGACACCTAGCTCGATATGAAAACCTCTTCACTAGACAAAGTACACTGGTTGAATGACACTCTGAAAAAAGTCCAACACCCAACACTGGCTATCTCACAACCACCTAAAACTCAACCAAGATAAGACAGGAATTCTTCTCTTATCGAAGACAGAACAATTCCCCCAGATGCAAGAATGGCTAAACTCCATAGACGCTTTTGACTGCAAGCTGACCCAAGTGGATTCCGCAAAATCTCTAGGAGTCACACTGGACCCCAAACTGATTATGAAAGATCATATAAAGAATAGTGCGAAGTGTGCCTTTTAAAACCTCAACCTTATAAACAATAGCAAATCGTACTTATTGCTGAATTATTTAAAATCTGCCACGAAACGCTGGTGCTGTCTAGGTAAGATTACAGGAACGCCTCCCTCACAGGCACTGCGAAATCCTACCTTGCTCCCCTTGGGACACCCTCAATGCAGCTGTCTGAATGGTAACAGGAATCAATCAATATAACCACATCGCCCCTGCTCTGAAATAACTGAACTGACTCCCAATTGAATCTAATTGCAGCTTCATAACTGCATGTCTCACTCACAATGTCCTTCACACTGGGAAACCAGCTCACCTTGCTTCAAAGCTAAAAGGGGCAGGTCTGACAAGAAACCCAAGGAGCTCCAACACCCTACTTCACATTCTGCCTAAAGTCCAGAAACAAAAAAACCCAGGCACGCTCCTTCTCAAGTAATACTCCAAAAATCTGGAACTCCATTCCAGTACATATCAGGACAAACCCCTAATTCCTGAGTTTTAAAAGCCAGCTAAAGGACCTCCTCCTCAACCAACTGTTCAACAAGAAGGACAACTAGCCCATCAAGACATGTCCTCAACCCTTAGTTCTCCTTGTACCCCTTCCCTGTTATTTTTCCTCTGTGTGTTATCTGTTGAACATACATTGATGTAAAGCTCTCTGATAACCTCTGGTCATGCCAGCACTATATAAAACACTTAAATAAATACATATTTGGTGTCTGCTAGCTCCTAAGGAACCACTGCATGAACAGGGTCAACTAACCCTAGCATGTTCTTATCCAGCCTGTTTGTGATCATCTGAGCAAAAATCTTTGCGCCCACATTCAATAGGGATGTTGGTCTGTAAGATTTACTTTGTCTGGGGTCCTTCCTTTGTTTTGGGTTTTAGGTAATATCCACCTGTCTCCTGGCAGGTGCTGACCATGATTCTGCCCCAAATTAGTTAAAAACTGTTAGACCTGGGGGTCTCTAGTTGGCAATGGCATTCACCTTTGTCCAAATAGGGACCCTTACTTCTAAGTCAGGAAAAGGGGATTGCACTTCTAAATACCCCTGCTCACCCCCTTGGTAGCTTGGCACGAGCAGACAGGTTTATCTCAGAGGCAGTGTGTTAAGCATTTGTGAATATACACAGTAATACAGTGAAAACACTACAGATGGACACAACACAGGTTTTATAAAAATAAGTATTCTTTATATAGACTTAAACACAAGACCACAAACGACAAAAATCCACAATACTCCACTTAAGATTGCTTAAAAGATAAAAAGTCTCTTAGTTCAAGTTGTTGGTAAATGCGACAAAGTACTCAACAAAGTACCCGGATGCGTAATGCAAAGTCAACAAAAGGCTCGCAAAAGGAAGATGCGTCGGTTCTGTGACCCGGGGGAACGGTTGCGTCCTTCCCCAATGCTTGCGTAGAGTAGGGGACTCGTCGTGAGCCTTACCGGTGCGGAGGTGATGTGTAGATTCTCAGCCTGCGGGCCCGTTGTGGTGCGCAAGATGGCGCCTTGATGCGATGTGATGATCCGGTTGCGATGCGAGAAGATGGCGCCCTTGATGCGGCGATGCGATGACGATGCAATGACGCCCTGGCAGCCTTGCGACGACTCTGTACTTTGGAGCCGCAACAGGCCCTGCGACACGCTTCTCCGGTGATGCCATGGCGACTCTCATTATGACGTCACGCTTCTCCAGTGATGCGGCAGCACACAGCTTCGATGAACACACGCTTCCAGGGAGATGCGCCGAAGGCTCGCTTCTCCGGCGTTGCAATGATTACAGCTGCAGCGGCGACACGCTTCTACTCGATGCGTCGCGCTTCCAGCTCCCAGCGGCACGCAATTGACTGGAGTCAGAATTCCCAGCAAGGAAATTCAGGAGGGAGCTGGAGGTGAAGCCTTTTGTCCCTGAGACTTCAGCAGGAGGCAAGCACAGTTCAAGCCCTTGGAGAATATTCTGTAGATGAAAGTCCTTACAAAGTTCCTTCTCCTTTCCTTGGCAATGAAGCAACCACTGAAGGCCAACCCAGTAAACAGCACACTGGCAGAGGGGCAGTCCAAACTCCTGCAGCTTCCTTGGTTCTTCTCCTTGGCAGAAAGGTTTCTTGTTCCAGAAGTGATCTAATTTCTTGGGATCAGGGTCCCAATATTTATACCCCAAAATCCTTTGTTCTCTGAAGGCAGAGAGGCCTCTGCCTAGTCCAAAACAGTTCCTGAGCACTTTGTTTACAGGACTCTTTTTTTCCTTTCACTGTGCAGGGCAGAGACATCAGCTGCCCCACAGGAGGTGGAGCCAGCACAGGGGAGGAAAGATACAGCTCTGGAGCACTCTGTTGACATGATTCCTCCTCTCCTTTCACAGTGCAGGGCAGAGACATCAGACATGCCACAGGGGGTGGAGCCAGCATTGTAGAGGTAAGGCTCAGCCCTATTCAGGTCCCAGGGGAAACTCCTCCCTCCCATCTAGATGCAGATCTCTCTATTCACCACTGGGATGCCCCAGCCTGTCTCCTGGAATTCCCCAGCCCTGTCACACACAACCCAGACAAGGAATACACAACCCAGCAGAGGCAGGCTCAAATGGTTAGTCAAGCAAATACCTGCTTTCTAAAAGTGGTATTTGCAAACACAGAATATTAAAATAAAATTTACTAAAAGATGTATTTTATTTTTCTGAGTTCAGGCATTCCTAAATTTGAATTTCTACTGCGTTCCCTGAGTCAGTTAGGATTATAAGGATGTAATAATCTTAACTGCCCATTCTGGCCTATGAGAACAGGTAGCCTTCAATAGTGAAAAACTAAAATGGCTGAAATTCACTGTTAGAACATGCTACACACATCAGAGCATGTCCTACCTTATACTTATAATGCACCCTGCCCTTGGGCCTACCATAGGGGTGTCTAATATGAAGCAAAGGGAAGGTTTAGGGACTGGCAAGTGGGTGCACTTGGCCAAGTCGACATGGTAGTGCTAGACTGCACACAGGCCTTGCAATGGCAGGCCTGAGACACGTTTTACAAGCTGCTTCTGTGGGTCGCACAACCACTGCTGTAAGCCCACCAGCAGCATTTGACTTACAAGCAATGAGCACACATGGTGCACTGTACTAGAGGCTGACAGATAAATCAAATAACCCAATCATGGAATCCAATCAGTATATCAATTTAACATGGGGAGCACTTGCACTGTGGCACTGATTAGCAGTGGCACAGTGCCCAAAGCATAAATCCAGCAAAAACATATCAAAACAGAGGAGGCAGTCCATCAAAAATGGTAGGGAGACTCACGTCAATGATGCCAGGTCTAACACGAAAACCTGTGCCATTTGTGTTACTAGAATTCCACTTTGTGTCGTTTACAACACATCCATCAACCAATTGGGTCCTGGCACTTTGCTGTCCCTTTACGTGTGATCTTTCTATGGGTCTGTCTGGAGATTCTCTTTGTTCGGTTGGCAGTCATGGTATATTACACCTTTATATCTACGAGCCCCCTTTGGTCTCATCCTACTCCTCTCCTCATGAGTAAAGTTTGTGATAAAAATGTCTAAACGTTTTCGCCTTTAGCTGCAAGCTAAGAGTCTCTCTGTTATATTGCTTTGGGAGGAGATTTTCTGCTGTGTACTCATTAATATTTCCTCTGCTTAGTTGCAATTACAATCAGTTGTCTGTAAAGTCTGGTAATTTTCCCTACACTACCGGCCATGATCTGAGCTTTGTTCAGTTGTTCAGCCGTCCTTGGCTCTCCCAAACATTTTTAAGTATTTTGTCTCCATTCGTAATATTGCAAACATCTGCTATCAGTGTGCCTCTGATAAAAGCTTTCATCATGTCCCATTTAGCAGGAAGTGGAGTGCATTAGTTAGTATTAAGTCCTGTATTTGAGGGCACATTTCTTGCAAATTAGTTCTCTAAGCAAGTACTCTAAGTCGCCACCTCTCTTGCTGTCTTCCCGGCTTCCCTGTCTCTCATTATGTTATGACATGTGGTTGGCCTGTAAGCACAGTGTCTCCCATCTCCATCCAGAAAGTCTCCCAGCTGACTTTTTGTCAACCAACAAATAGTTAATTCTCATGTATGCTGTGAAGAAGTGGTACATTGTACTGCCATGTGTCCGGTTATACTATGGTCCTTAGTTTTTTTGCTGGTTGCTTTGTAAACATGACTTTGTGAGTTAGATTGATCTAGGTTTCTGTCCATACTAAGTTGAAATCCCTCCTATGAATGTGACCCCCACCAATAGGTAGCCCAGGAAGTAGGAGGTGTACTATGCATGTATTCTAACCGATATTTCTGGCACCTAAATTAAGCAGGGTGATTACTGTGTTAATGTGGTTTATTTGCATGAGGATGTATCTCCTGAGAGATCTTTGTTTGTTAGTATGATTAGTATGTATACATTGTGCTGCATCATATGTGTGATCCCTGTGAACATCAGACATTCCCCGACCCTGCACACATTCAGGAAGGACCTCAAGACTTGGTTTTTCTACTGATCCGGAGCTGCCCCCCCTCCCCCGTAGCGCCTTGAGACCCTCACGGGTGAGTAGCGCGCTCTACAAACCCCTGATTGATTGATTGATTTATCATAATTGCTACCCCTATTGTTTGAATGATGAATGAAAAATGGGGTCGTTTTTGTTCTTCAATCTCTTTTGCTCAGTCCCCAGAAGATGGGTTTCTTGGAGCATGATGTGGGTCCATAATCTCGAGATTTAATATAGGAAATGTAGGCTCCTCACATTCATTGACAACAGCTTCAACACTTTTTTAACAATGGCCTTGAATCTTCAGCAGGTAGCTTGGGGGCTCTCTTGGGCATTCTTAAAGCCCTAGCCCGAGGTACCTTTCGAATTCAGGAGAAGTACCATCTCATACCGCACCCTGCCCTTAAGCCTTTTTTGTCCATATGGTTGATTTTCTCATATTGCATGCCAATGAGGTTCATTTACCTCTTTCTCCCCAAACCTGGCCACAGATTGCATGACGAAACCCCGTATGCCTTTACAAGGCAGTCACTACCCCGACTGCGACATTACTGCGAGTTACTTTATCACACAAATCGTTACAATGGCTTGGGGGCGCTGGACTTTGGAACAGTATGAATTACTATTTTAACTTCAGTCGACACAACAGTAGAAAAGGCGTTGGACTTAAAAATTCAACACCAGTCCAACAATGCGGCCCCTACAACAAGTCGTTGTACCGACTTGCATGGTAAAGTAACGCGTGGTAACATTGCAGTCGGAGTTGTGACTTTGTTGTAAAGGCTAGTCGTTCTGACTGTGTGGTAAAGGGTGTTTCCTCTGTCCACGCTATGGTATATTGTTAATTTCACTATTTGCTCTTGAGTTTGCCCCTAGATTATTTTTCATTTCCTTATTTGCTCCACTGGCCTAGATCAATAGATTGGCGTTCATCATAATCAATATATTCTCAGGTGTTATACCTGGGCACCCAAATATCATAGTTTCTTGGATTTTGGTTGGTTGCTGCTGCCTTTATTGCGGTCTCTCAGGTCTTTCTGTAATTCTGTAATCTGGTTCCTGAGCAGGTTCTTCATATTCCTTCCAAGATATATAAAATCGCCTTACCTTCCTGTGCCGACTTTCTCACACTCTCCAGCTCAACATTATCTCTTCCAGGAAATTCCAACTGTATTGAATTGAGTATTTAAATTACGGTTGGTAGAGTCTGTATTTTAAGGGATAATCGCTTGATAACCAGCACACCACTTTCACTGCATAATATACTTTTCCTGGCACGCCCTAAGGTTGAGATCTATCCTTTTGTTTAGAAAGATGAAAGTTTTGCTTTTGCCATTATATCCCTGGGCTGGCTTTGGTGACTGCACTCTTCCTTCCCACTCTATGTACACTTTATATTTACGGAGTAGCCATCCTCTTTTTAGAGAATGTTCTGAAACAGGTTGGGTATGGTATGCTTCTGAGTTCTAAACTTATTCTGCTTGGCTTAGGTTTCTGATTCTTATATTGTCTCTCTATAACTTGTTTTCTAGGTCTTCACATTTTCTGTTAGTTGCTTTACTTGACTTTAGAGGGATACAATGGAGGTGGTGGCTTCAACCATACCAGAGAGAAATTATATTAATTATTCTTTTGAATCAAATTTCGACTACAGGTCTCACAATTCACATTTACTAGCTAATATATCAGATCTGATCTCAGCACTTTGGTGATGCCCTCCACCAGGGATTTGTCAATTTCTGTCTTTTAGTCAGCCAAGCAGGCGTTTGGAGAGTGGAGCTATATTTTTTGCTATCCTTTTGTCTGTGGTCTCTTACTCTGCTCTTATATGCAACAAACAAGTGTAGTTTGCTCTGCTTGGTGGTTTCCCCTTAACTCAATATATAGGTGTATCTTTTTGCTTGCCTGCTGAGGGTAGTGTGGCCATAGTTGGTGCTTGGTGGCTCGAAGTCCACGGTATTTTATCTCTTCTATAAATGCACATGTTTTTCATTCTGCCATTTGCCTACAGCCATAGAGGGCAATTGCGGCTGGTTTCGCAGCACAGTGGCAGGGTGAGGGCTGGGTATGAGGCAGGGAGGACGGACAACAAACTAAGCACAAAAAAAAAATACATTACCTGCTCCTCGCTGATCACCGCTCTGCCGCTCCTCTCGTTCCTACTGCGTATGTGCTGAGGCTCCCAGACTCCCCACGACCAATCCCAGCATTTCTCTCATGGTGGCCAGCATGAGTGAAGTGCTGAGATTGGCCTGAGCGGGCTTGTGTTCTGCTCCAAAGGGGACTGGGAGCCTAGGCCTGCTGTTCTCCCAACCCGACAATGCAGTTCCAGTTGGGGAGATGTCAATGTGCATGACGGTTTGGCCGTCCTAAGAGGGCGCAGTGCTACCCACCACTCCCCTTCTGTGCCTGTCATGGCCTCGCCCCCAAAGACTCTGCTCCATACAGAGGAAAAATAAAATGATAATAATCCTATTTTATTATCATTTTCTTTTTGCTTTCCCTCAGCTGCCTAGCAAGGGGGGGTGGACACTCACCCACCATAGCAGAGGAGCCGCCGCTGATGGAGGGATAATAATCAGGCCACAGAGGCCCATACATTTGTCACTGTCCCAGCCCAGCCTTAATCAGAGTCAAGGAGCAAGTGGGGCGCCACACTCCATTTCCAACATTATTCCGAATTTGTTACTATCTAGACAGACATAAGAATTTTATTAGGGATGTCCAGAGGTCTCTACATCCAGGATCAACACTTCTGCAAGGTGTCGCCAAATCACTAAAAAATAGAAAATGTCCATATTAGACCTTTCAATTTTAATAAAATTCTATACATTCAATATATTTACTGATATGGTCTTTCAGCCAGCTCTTTTCAGTCATTGGTCTGTTATTATGTCATTCATATTTTTGTTCCCCCACCACAGCATACATAGCATGGAGCACAGTGTAAGACCATCTCAATTTTTGGCTTATCTCTCTGTGGGTGACATCATGGGTACTCTTGTACAATGTGCACTTGCACTCAAAAAGTAGACGCTGTGCACTGGTTTTCAAAAAGCATTCACAAACATTAGCAAAGCTAAAACTTGACAGCCAACCCAGAATTATTGGCTTTGCCAATACTTGTTTGTGCATATGGGGAACACGCCAGATGGGAATACATATAGATTTTGCTTGGACTACTGAAAGTACTTTCACATTTCCTGGCAGCAGTATGCAATGAAGGGAGAAATAAGTGCACTTTGGGACTTCACTATCTATCTTAAGGAACCCGCAAGGAGCTGCAGTGCTGGCAGTGCATGCGTCACTGCATGGTGAGGGCAACACATCTCCTTGAAACAGACTTGCCTACATTTTGTCTGCTTCTTGTTGAAGTAATTTATTAATTGACTTTTGTTGTATGATTTAGTCAGGGGAAAAGTCTGTGTCATAGTACTAATTGTGATGTCAGCGGGGTAAAAGGTCATGTGATGCCATGTTTTGTAATACAGGAGAGGTCAAATCGCATGTTATGTCATTACCTCTATCCGGATAATAGAAACGGGAGATTATAGAGTGTCTGCTGTTAATTCTATGATGCGGCTCTCCTGTGCTGGAGGTATGTAACCAAGCCTTTTTATTGATTGCTTTCTTACTTGAATAACATAGCGTTGGATGGAGCACAAAACAGAGCCGATGGCAAAACCTTCACTTTGTGAGGATAATGGACTACTGTTTAAGGTAGAATTAACTAAAGTGAGGCTACTATTGGAAGCCAAAGAAGCAGTTCTGTTCCCCTAGAAATCTAGAGCGTGAGGTCCAGTTACGAGTTGTGTGCTACTGCAAAGTTTGAGCCCATGAAAAAAGAGTCCTGTGCGAAAACAACCGGTTGGTACCTTACCGTGAAATTACGGTTTAGAGGCAAGGTGAAAGTCGTGCAGGGTCAGTTATCTTGCAGTCCTCAAATACGTGCAGGTTACTATCCTAACAGGAGGTAAAAGCGATTGGGGGCTGGTACGGGGAAGCAGGTGGGGAATGCGGACTATGACACTGGAGGCTTAAGTCATGCACGGGTGAGCCTTTATTCTCCCCCTCTGCCCTCGGAGGGTGTTGGGCAGGCGCGCAACACCCATTGGACTCACCGGGCTTCAGCCCCCGCCCCCCCCCCCCCCCTCGTGTGTGGCAGCCCGGGATGAGACAGATCCCGGGCACACACACAGCCACACCCGAACGTTTCACAGGTCTTTAAAAGACCATTTGAATGTTAATTAGGCCTTGCTGTTGTTTCACACCTTGTTGGAGGCCCTGCAGCTCCACTCTGCCTACTGATTAAAGGTTCAGCCCCACCCGAAATTTTTTCTTACCCCCCCCCCCCCGAAATTTGGCTCTAGTTGCACCTCTGGTGTTGGGTGGGGTTCACACTCGCTCCTGCATATCTGCACAATCCTCTTTTGATTTTAATATCGGCCGCATTTTCTGACCAGTAGAATTGGGCTAAGTGTCCCCGCGCCTGGAACCAGGTCTAGGAAAACCAGGCACGTTGCGATGAGAGGCAGTGGCACGTCAGCAGTAACCAGGCCCTTCCTTACAAACACAATTTCACTTGTTCATTTGCAGGTACAGAAAAGGTATGTGGATAAAATATGATTTACGTTTTCCCAATCTCTTGCCTTTGTCATTGAATTCCGAGTGGACCTCTTAGTAAATGCAAGAACATGTCTCTATCTCGCTTTTAAATCTGATATAACGTTTTGGAAAAATACCCGCAAGCAGAATCCCTTAGACAAAATGTGATGTAAACCTTTTATTCCACAGATCCTCATGCATTACATTCCATTGCACTTGGAAGCGGATTTTATGTTTCTACCTGGATCACTGAAACATCACATTCCAGACGTCGTTTCAAAAATACAGTTTAATTTCTTTGGAACAACGTCACTCTTTCAGGTACAAATCATTCTTTTTTTATATTTTCGATGTAAAGTTATAACACATAACATCTACAATAATTTTTAAAAGGTATTGTTAATTCAGGAATTACTCTGGTCACAAGTGAATGGCAACATTTCCAAAATGGTGGAATCTACATCTGGGGACAGGCTATCATTACCGAATCGGCTCAAACGCACCCAAATCAGATGTTATGAGTTTCAGTAGCAATCAAGGCCTCACTGTGACTTCCAGGCATCTGCAAGTGGGTTCTGGTGCGGTTTTTATTTCTGTTCTTAAAATCTTGGCAACAAAGGCATTGCCCTCTCACAGAGGGATCTCACACACCTTGCTTTCAAACAACCGTTGGCAATTCCAATGAGTCTGATTTATGAGTGAAAGTATCTTTCAAGTCAGAGATGGGTTTTGAGACTCAATAAGTCATCATACATGTACCCTCATCCTTGCACTCATACATCTATTCATCCATTCACTGACTCCTTACATTCACCCTCCGACACAATCTCAATAAAGCACACACAAACTCAACAACACATACATAATAAATTAATAAAATACAAGTACAACAAAGAAAACCTTCTGCTGTTTAAACACATTGGGCAAATACTTTTTATAACGCATCGAAACTGCTAAGTTTAGCAGTGGACACCTGTCTAGCAGAGATAGTGTAAATAGTCTATCATTGTTTTAAAATTCCAGGATGGCCGACACATTTAAAAGCAACGTGTTGGCTGTCTTGTAATGGTAAAGCAATGATACCCTATGGACAACAGCATTCCATCATGGTCTCCTGGTTTAGAGGAAGTGGCCACATTGGATGTGGCATATTGCAGATGGAATGAGCAGTAACCAAGTAACTCATGAGCACTGCCCGGAGAGTTATAATATCGTCTTATAAAATATTCAATCAAAAAGAGGAGAAGCAAAGAAATAAAGGGGAACTATAAAAAAAGAAAAATGAAAACTAAAGGGTGGCCAACCAGCAATGACATGAAGCACACTCATTTTCATGTAGATGTACAAATATGATCAGAAAATTCTGTTGTTCTCAGTGAAAGAGAGCCAATGACAAATGTGGACTGATCCATTACCCCATGCGGTACACTGTCACGGATGGAAGAAGAGTGTAAATGACACAGAACACAGCTGATTCAAAGGCCCTCTATGTACCTATATGGATAAATAAATATATGGATGGGTGTTTTGTTTTAATGATTTTCTTTGTTACAAGATCTTGGCAAACTGCTAAGAAGATATTCTAGCAAGAATTATTATAGTGCACATCTTCTCCCCTTGGGGTTTGTCAGAGGTAGTAACCAACACCAAAATTCTTCCCAACAAAGGTAATTTGGAACATTTCCTTTAACAAAATACTCATCAGTAGGCTGTAACCTAGAGAAATAGCAATCCACCCGTACATATGTATTCACTGTAACATATGTGTGTTCATAATCAATATGGCAATCCTACTTAGTTTATCGTAACTGTTTAGAATACACAGATCAGATCTATTGCATTGGATACTTTTTTTCCTAGTCTACCAGTCAATCAATCAATCAGAGTACTTGTACAGCGCGCTACTTACCTGTGAGGGTCTCAAGGCGCTGAGGGGAGGGGAGGGGTGCTGCTACTGCTCAAAGAGCCAGGTCTTGAGGTGTCTTATGAAGGCGTGTAGGTCTTGGGTCTGCCATATGTGGGTAAGGAGGGTGTTCCAGGTCTTGGCGGCGAGGTAGGAGAAGGATCTGCTGTCGGAGATCGTTCGTTGGATGCGGGGGACAGCGGCGAGGGTGAGGCTGGCGGAGCGGAGCTGGCGGGTGGGGGTGTAGAAACTGAGTCTGCTGTTAAGGTAGGCTGGTCCGGCGTTGTGGAGTGCTTTGTGTGCGTGAGTGAGGAGCTTGAAGGTGATCCTCTTGTTGACAGGGAACCAGTGTAGGTCTCTCAGGTGGGGGGTGATATGGCTGCGGTGGGGGACGTTGACGGTCAGTCGGGCGGAGGCGTTTTGGACGTGTTGTAGTCGTCGTAGGTGTTTGGCTGGGATTCCTGCGTAGAGTGTGTTGCCGTAGTCCAGTTTGTTACTGACGAGGGCCTGTGTCACCGTTCTTCTTGTTTCGGTCGGGACCCACTTGTAGATCCTGCGTAGCATGCAGAGGGTGTTGTAGCAGGAGGAGGAGACGGCGTTGACCTGTTTAGACATGGAGAGGGAGGAGTCGAGAATGAATCCTAGGTTGCGAGCATGGTCGATGGGTGTTGGTGCTGTTTCCAGTGTGGTCGGCCACCAGGAGTCATCCCTGGCTGGGGGGGGGGGTCCGAGGATGAGTACCTCAGTCTTGTCAGAGTTCAGCTTCAGAAGGCTGCTCCTCATCCAGTTGGCGACGGCCTTCATTCCCTCGTGGAGGTTGGTTTTGGCGGTGTGTGGGTCCTTGGTGAGGGAGAGGATGAGCTGGGTGTCGTCGGCTTAGGAGATGATGTTGAGGTCGTGATGGCGGGCCACTTGTGCGTGGGGGGCCATGTAGATGTTGAACAGCGTCGGGCTGAGGGATGAGCCCTGGGGGACGCCGCAGATGATGTCGGTGGCTTTGGATCAGAAGGGTGGGAGGAGGACACCCTGGGTTCTGCCGGAAAGGAAGGACGTGATCCAGTCAAGGGCCTTCTTTTGGATTCCGGCTTCTAGGAGGCGTGTCGTTAGAGTGCGATGGCAGACCGCGTCGAAGGCGGCCAACAGGTCCAGGAGGATGAGGGCTGATGTTTTGCTGTTGTCTAGTTGGCGCCTGATGTCGTCTGTGGCGGCGTTGAGGGCTGTCTCGGTGCTTTGGTTTCATCTGAATCCGGACTAGAACGGGTCCGAGATGTTGTTGTCTAATTGTAGTCAGACCTCTAGCTGTTATCATTGGCTTGTCACCATAGCCAACTTAGACCTTCTATGTTCGTTATAGGCCTCCACACATGGCAACAATCAGGTATACAGTAATGAATTAACAACTATGTACAAAATGCAGTTGTCCAAAAAACATAAATCACTAACAATAGAGCGTAATCAGGTTTACCGTAGTGAAAATTGTCTATCCCATGGTTTGTTCGGGTTGGTCACCAAAATCAAAACCCTTGCCTACTAAGGTAATCTGTGAGAATATCTGCCTCCATGCTTTAGCACAGCGTAATAACAATTTGCCATTAAAAGCCTCTTGGCTTTAAGATGTGTGATTCAAAATAAGTAAGGCCTACTTGCTCTTTCATAACTTTTCCTTATAAACAGCTCACACCTAAAGAATATGACACAACTTTTCCCAGTGAACCGAAAAGGCCTCCAACCTTTACCAGTGGCTTAAAACGATGTACAACCCAAGACTAATGAAGTGTGCATAAACTGCCAACCATTATTTATACATTTACCAAAACAATATGCTACCCCTCACAAAAGGGCCCAGTAAGAATTAGCACCTTGAACTTCTGTTCTCTGAGTTTTTCAGAGTGGGAGACGAAAACAAACACCTTTGCCTACTATGGTTATCTGTGAGATTGCATGTAAACAAACATTTAACTGTTACCAGATGAAAGGAACAATGAAACAACTTCTTTTGGCAATATATTATAAAGTTTAATAATGCACGCATGGAAGATCAGCCAGCTCAGTGGAACTGGAATCCAAGCTTCAACATACAATGATGTTTCTTTTACACATCTGTGAGTGTAATTATGTCATGTAGTTGCATATTCAATAATGCATCTGCTTAAGCACAACATTATATCAAAAGATAATACTTTCTGCAAAACAAGCGAATCATGTGTTTGTGAAATGCAATACATATGCATGTGTTATTTTGGTTATGCTTCAACACCACCACTTGTACTACCGGTTGTCCTTGCTGGCAGTCTTGCAATACTCTATTCCCTACATATCTACTGCTCTACAAGGCCTAACCTCCCACCTATCTATGCCTCCATGCTACCTTATCTACATATTTGAGAAGTGTTCTCGGAATGTGGTCCTGCAACTTTCCATTTCTACTATGTCTAATTATATTTCTCTATTATATTGAAGCTTGCCTCATCTCCCCCTATCTCCCTCCCCCCTGGGACGTGACTCCATTTTGTGCTGCTTTTCTATTCTACTATTGCAAAAAGCTTAGGCCTGTATTTCTCTTTTAATAAATACATCTGCCCACAACGTTTTGCTAATGCTTGCATTGACATGAGTTGGCCTTCTTCATTTTCTTCATGTATTATAACATAACTACAGGCTGTAACATAAAGTGACAACAATCTACTGTGAAAGGCTTATTGAATTTACCATATGCTTTTCACAATAAACAAACCAGACCTACTGCCTTTTTAATAATTGTACATAATACACTGGCCAGACCCAAAGAATCTAGCATCACATTTCTCTGCACACCAATTAAGGGCCCCATTACGATGGTGGGTGGACTTTGTCCGCCTGCCACCGTATCGCAAAATGGGACCGACCGCCAGAGGTGCGGCGGTCCCACGAGGCAAATTAGGATGCGCCTGCTACACTGGTGGGCTCATTCTTGCCTTTAACATTGCGGCAGGCGGTGCTTTAAAAAGCACCGGCCGCAATGTTAACGGTGCATGTTATGTTATGTTATTGCTTATTTGTATAGCGCCTATCACCGCCGGTCTCTAAGCGCTTAAATGCACAACGTGATGGGCAATGCACGGTGCCTGCCACCTTGTGTATGGCAATAAAGGGGGGTATCATAGGTACCCCCCAGTGCAGCCACCCACCCCCCACCTCCACTCCCCAGGGGCCCCCAACGGACCCCCAATGTAATTGTCTGCATGCCTTTCCAAGGCGGAGTCTCAGCCATGGAAAGGCATGCACACCGCACTCATCATATTCTGGATGGCTGTACCTGCAAGACTCCTCCACCAAATTGTGGGCCTATTCCGCACGGCAGGCAATCGTGAAGATTGCCTGCAGGCGGAAAAGCGGGGGGTGTTCTTACCGTCCGCCACCGTACCCCCCGCCATGGTAATATAGCGGGGTGTAAATGTCGGTCGAGCTGTGAGTTATGGCGTGCGACTCACCACCGCCGGTTGTGGCGATCCGCAGGCCATCATAATAGGCCCCTAAGCGTATTGCTGCTATCATTAGCTTGTCACTATAACCAAATCAGTTGCACTGAAATGAGCTCATCTGTGTTTAGTTACTCACTGTAGCTGAAGGATTGCTGGACTGCGAGCTTGGCGGAGTAGCTCTTCCTCTCCCTTTTGCCTTCTAACCTTCACTCCTCGGTCCCGCATCGCCTCCGGATCTACAGGACTGCGGTGTCAGAAGTGCGCTGTTTTAAATTGATGAAAGACTGACTCGAACTGCAGAGGTTCAGCTTCTGGGGCGGTGGTGAGAGCAGGGCTGCGAGCGAGGGCAGGCGCAGGACTCCAAGTCCCAGGAGCGCCTGACCCTCGGCATTATCTTCAGCTGACCCGCTCTCCCTGCTGGCTCCTCCCCCGCCTCAGCGCAGCTAAAACCGGCAAGTCAGATACCCTCGCTTGATTGCTCATCTGTGTTTAGTTACTCACTGTAGCTGAAGGATTGCTGGACTGCGAGCTTGGCGGAGTAGCTCTTCCTCTCCCTTTTGCCTTCTAACCTTCACTCCTCGGTCCCGCATCGCCTCCGGATCTACAGGACTGCGGTGTCAGAAGTGCGCTGTTTTAAATTGATGAAAGACTGACTCGAACTGCAGAGGTTCAGCTTCTGGGGCGGTGGTGAGAGCAGGGCTGCGAGCGAGGGCAGGCGCAGGACTCCAAGTCCCAGGAGCGCCTGACCCTCGGCATTATCTTCAGCTGACCCGCTCTCCCTGCTGGCTCCTCCCCCGCCTCAGCGCAGCTATAAACCTCCCTCTAGACACCGCAACGCGGGAGCGCGCGGGAGCGCGCCGGGAGAAGCCCGGGACAAGGGCGGGACCGTCTGTGGCCGTACGAGGACGGGACGGGCCCCCCCTCTTTCAACTTGCTCTGGGATAACTAATGGGTTTCAAAAAGCTGCGCTCCCGCACCATATTTATGAAAAGAATGGGGACGGAGAATGCGATCCGGAAATCTTCAAATAAAGCTATAAAACCGGGCCGTATAATTCAAACACCGGCGATCAGTACATACTTTACCACGCTTGGTGTTAAAGATGCCCAAGAAATCTCTATTGCAGGTAAAGATTTCCCTCTCAGCTCTACACCAATTTTTGGGGAAACCGATAGTGCCTCAATGATACCTGATTTACAAATCAAATTGGGTCACGTGGAATCAGAGTTTAGTAACAAATCTCTCTGTAACATAGAAGATTTACAAAATCTTGACCACAAAACATCTACCTTAAAAACTTCAACACCAATGAAAAACAGAAAGTGCTCAAATACATCTGAAGACCTGAATATTAATACATTTAATTCTGGATTACAGGAGCTGGATCCTGGGACAAGCAAAAATTCTCTAGAAAAAACACCTCTTCCAATCACTTCACTTGATCTTTCAATGGACCCCTTCAATCTCAAAGTAACTAATAACAAAACCAATCTAACCTTACCTATCTCGAAAGCATTGTTCTCTCTACAAGAAATTCTGGAATCAGTTCTTTCTTTTTTGGGAAATATCTTACAGAACTCAGATAACACCTTGGATGTTCAAATAGGGATACTAAAGCATCTAGTTGAAGAAAAAAAGAAAAAAGACTGCTTCATAACAGAAAAAAATAACATACCACCTAAAACCAATCCTGAGCAACATGACATACCAAATGATCACATCAGTGAACTGAATAAAAGAACACGCGACTTCGGTACTCAAACAGTAAAGACTCAAAAACAACAAAATCAAAATACGGAGAACCTAAATGAGTCAACAACATACTCTTTAAAAAAACTTTTCAAAGAAAAACATCAACAAAAAATCAGACATTTTCCAATATTTACAAACACTAAAGCAATAAATAATCTCGCAAACGATCCACCATTAGATATTCCGGAAACACAGGTCATCAATATACCAAAACAAGGAAATGGAGAATCGATAGCTATTAAAAAACAAGAAAAGTGTAAAGAAGGAAGGAAAAGAGCGAGGAAAAAGATAGTAAGAAGGATTCAAAAAAAGAAAACCCGAAAATTACAATTTCGAGAAACAGTCACAATACTTAATCCGATGGAAGATCAAGGAGATAACATAACATCATCTCTAAGTATGGAAAAATTGACAAATAGTAAAACCTCTAAGGAAAAGATGCCTCAATTAGATCCAAGTGCTAATGAATATGTTCCACTTGGATTTTTAGAGGAATCTGAACATAGTAACAACAGAAATACTAGGGAAGATTCAAATAAGTTTAATCAAGGGGAGGAAGTGTCTCCCTCCAAAATTCTGCAATTCGAGGAACTTTTTCCCACCGATTCAGCTCCACTAAATAGAGGAAGGATAATTCATCTACTACGTCATATAAGGTCTTTACATTCAATAACTAGTAATGATCTTGATCTAGTAATCTTCCCTGACAAAGAAAATCTCAAACTGGCAAGGGTATCGTTTTGGTCGTCTGTTCTCCCAGGAATAATACTTAAGGAAAAGGAGATACTGCATAAATTCGGATACGATGTCGTTGAGAAACTGGAATTTTCTGCAAGTAAATTTCCAATTTGGTACAACGCTCAAATACGTGCACTTTCAAATTCACACATGAAAGAATACCAGAGAAATTATGACTTGATAGATCACCATGAAATTTTAAATTTCGATATTCAATCTACAGGGCAAGAACAACTAAAAATTTCGGTGGATAAAGGACAAAGGGCAGTTTGGTACCAGGCTTCTAGAACACTCGAGCATAATAACAACATAAAATCCTGGGCTTGGGTCCCCGAGACTTTGAATAGAAATAAAATCTTTAATAGCCAACAACAATCTGTTTAGCCCAGGCTTAAAAATTAGATCTTGGAACATCGCAGGCAGAATCATGAACAAACTGCCCATGGCCCTGAGGAATTCGCCAGAGATTCTGATGATACAAGAAACGTGGGCAATTGAGTCTATAATTCTAAAAAACTACTATGTATATGAAAATCCAGCAACACCGACTAATCGGGGACATGCCAAAGGAGGCTTGGCCATTTTTCTGAGCGAAGACTTTGAGTGGGCACAGGAAATAGTTGAAACTAATCTAGAAAATCTCCAGTGTATGAAGATCTTTGTAAAAATATGTAATACTGCTCCTTTAAAGGCAATTCTCCTCTTTAACGTATATGCACCCCCAGGTACAAAGTATGATATAGTATTCCTAAAAATTATGGAAAAAATTATGGATATAATAGAAAACTATCCTTATGCCTCCTTCTTAATCACGGGTGACTTTAATAGTAAAATTTTGAACTCAGAAATTAACAAGTGGGCAAAGTCATACTTAGAAGAAGGTATGGAAATTAAAATCCCGCAATTTCCAGAGGGCATACTTACCGACAAAAGAGGTAAATTGCTTTTATCTACACTGACTAATATGAATGGAGTAATAGTGAACGGTAATATTGAAGGGGACATTCCAGCAAATTTTACCAGGCGAGGTAACGGGATTCTATTGATTATAGACTACATTATTTGCAGTATGGATTTGCTTGAAACAGTCATGCATTTGCATAACCAATTTCATCAAGAAAGTGATCATGCAGTAATGAACCTAAATACAGACTGGATACCTAAATCCTCTCCTGCCTGTCACATTATGTATTATAAAAGTAATATAATGATAAACAAGGATCGGAGACGTATCTTCTGGAATTCTTCAACTCTCAATAAAATTATCTCATCGATCGATCATTCCCAATATCTATCAAGAACATTCTCAGAAAATCTTATCGAAAATTTCGAGTTAATTATTAAGAACTATAAAAGGGTCATCCAAAATATGACGACAAAGGACGCAGAAGATAATAACAAAAAGAAGGATAAAAACTTGCGCACCATTAAGAACTCTGAAACAAAGAAAATGTTAAACAAATGCATACGTTCCCAATACATCAATTCCACATTGGGTGTGAAGAAGGAAATAAATAAATTGAAAAATCAACTGAGACGAGAGAATCAAAGAAATAAAAAAGCTCTTCAAGACCGCAATTGGATCGATATCCAAATAGCAGCGAATAAGAATAATCAGCGCAAATACTGGTATCTAGTAGCAAAATTAACAGGATCAAAAAAGAAACTACAAACAATACCGGTCCCTCCGAACGACTGGGAAATTTTCTTGACTGATCTCTACAAAACAAATTTAATAACGCCATCTACGAACAGGGAGATATACATTATACGCAAAGACGAATGTCCAATATATAAAATAACAGCTATATCAGTCGAACAGAATATCCGTAAAGCAAGAACAACAGGTGCTTCTGGCCCAGATCAAATCCCGATCAAAGCATTACAAATTGCCCCAAAGGAATGGAGTAAGCTGTTGTGTCCATTATTCAATTTTATTTTTGACACTGGCCAAGTACCGAAATCATGGCAGGGAAGCATTATTATCCCTATCCATAAAAAGGGAAGTAAAACCCAAGCAAGCAATTACCGCCAAATAGCGCTTATGGACGCTGTGGGAAAAGTATTTGCAGCAGAAATCCTATGTCGATTGAAAGAATGGGCCTTCACGACAGGTCAGATACCTATGTTCCAAGCAGGTTTCAGACCTAAACACTCGGTAACAGACAACATCGCAGTTATCCAGGTCATTCTCGACAAATATGTAACTCGAAAATCACAGGTCGTCTACGCGGCATTTATAGATTATACCACGGCATTTGACCGGGTAGATCGACCAACACTTTGGAGTAAATTAAGGAGGCTTGGAATACCCGACCAACTGCTACAATCTATAGTAAGTTTGCACTCCAATACTTGGTGTCAAGTCCAAATGGGGGGAGAAAAAGGTTATACGAAAAGAATTAAAACCGATAATGGACTAAAACAAGGGTGCCTCTTAGCCCCGATCCTATTTTCCCTATACATAAGTGACTTGTGTTATCAACTGCAGCTCGGTTCCAGCCTACCTCCTAAAATTGCCAATCAATCTATACACGCACTACTTTATGCGGACGACATAGTGTTACTGGATCTCACTCCTTTCGGATTACAAACATCACTGGATATTCTGCACAAATACTCTGAAGAAAATTACTTAGTCCCAAATATTAACAAAACAAAAGTAATAGCTTTCTCTGGGAGGAAACAAAGTGCCAAATACACTTGGACTATAGGAGGAGAAAGGATAGAAGAAGTTAATGATTATCCCTACCTCGGCAGGATCCTTTCAAAAAACTTACCAAATATAATACAGTTGAAAAATTTACAAAGGAAATCTGACATACATGCCGTGGCCCTCCAGAAACTTTATACCGCAACTGGGAATAGACATTTCTCCTCATTGATAAACATCTACAGAGTAAAAATACCACCTGTACTATCCTATGCGACGGAGTACATTCCAATAAAACAATGGGCCTTTATGGACCGCAAGGAGGGAAAAATTTTAAGGAAAATTATGAAAGTGTCAGATGCTGTACCTGTGCAAGCATTGAGATTGGAACTATCAATCACAAGTTCCTATGCTGTAGCAATTGCAAATGTAATTAGGTGGGCTTACAACTTAATACACGCAAAAGAGAACACTTTAAGGTCATTGCTAAAAAAAGAGACTTTTGGGGAAGACGTAAAAAAGCAAATTTTTCTCGAGAATATGGTTGAAGCATTTCGTATAGCAAATATCAGCACAAATCTGCTGTCTACTTGGTCACCTGCCCAAGTAAAATTGTTTCTAAAATGCTTCACCCCAAAGTTGAGCTATGAAGTGGATTCTCGACATTGTAATAAATTAGCTACATATAAACCCTTTGCCGAATCCATAGAATATAAACAAAATCGGCCCTATATCGGGTTTACTTTGTCACATGGTGCAAGGAGGGCAATTGCCATGCTTCGATTAGGAATTTTACCTGTTCTATCATATACCTCAGGATGGTGCTTGGGAGGATCTCCTCTATGTACATTGTGCGCAGGGGGCGATCAGACTTTGGAGCATGTTTTATTTGTATGTCCGAGCTACAAAGTAAGCCAAGCCCGTACTATATTTCTAGATCCAATCTATCGATTTGGTAAAATTACAACAGTGAGAGAACTTACATTCTTGTGCAAAAATCCCCCGAATGAATTTGTTTGTTTTAATCTGTATACATTTTTAAAATCTTTCTTATCCTTGTATTGATAAAATTGAATTCTTCTTTTTAAAATATGAAAAAATGTAAAAAAATTTTGTGGTCCTCAGATGAGTACCGACACAAATAAATTTTTTGACAATTGGAGCGTAAGCTTGTCCACAATACCGGCATGAAAGTGCAAATATATACAAAATTACAGTTGGCAAAGGAAATACTGTCTCTCCAAAAATGGCTAAACAAGGATGACAAGGCTAAACAAGGAATCTCACAGTACATAGTTTCATTACCCATGATTTGTCAGAGGGGGTATTCAACACCAAGTCCCGTGCCTACTGAGGTAATCTGTGACATTCAAAGTCACAAAAAACGTATCAATCCACCCGTAAACGCCTATTGAATTTAACATATGCTTTTCACAATTAATATGCCAGACTTCTGCCCTTTATTCTAACTTTTCACAATAAAGAATCAGGTCTACAAACTTATCATTGACATATCACCACACAAACTCAAGGCTACTTTATTGATCACTAGCAGCCCATCCCGACTTTGTCCGGGTGCAACAGGCTTTCCCCGCCCGCCCTGACATTGTGCAGCAGCCCGGGCCCCCAACCCGACCCCCGCCTGCCCCGACCCCCGCCTGCCCCGACATGGGTCCCCTTACCTGAGCCGCCGCTCCTCCCGCCTGTCCGCTGCTCGCACCGCAGCTGGCCTGTCCGCTGCTCCTCTCGTCACCGCTCCTCCCCCGCGCCATGCCCGCCGCTCCCTTACCTCAACCGCTGCTCCTCCAGCCTGTCCGCTGCTCGCACCGCCGCTGGCCTGTCTGCTGCTCCTCACGTCACCGCTCCTCCCCCGCGTCATGTCCGCCGCTCCTCGTCGCGCTCCTGGACGCCGCTCCTCCCCGCGCTCCTGACGTGAGCACGCACGGCGCGGCCGGCGCTACTTCGGAGGGACTACTTTTTTTTTACTGTAAATTTTTTAAATCACGTTTTTTATTTTTATTTATATAGCCTATAACCATCTACACACCCTGACGATTCCAACGGTGTATCGGGTGTGTGGATTGGCGCTGTGGTTCCCGAGTTTACCCGCCTCAAAGGTTGAAAGTTCTTCCTTTATTATAGTAGTATAGATAAAATTTCTACATGGCAACCATCCAGCAAAACTTCATAAAAGTACAAATGTATACAAAATTACAGTTTTGCAGTTGTCAAAGCAAATTGCTATCTCTTAAAAGAGAACCTAAAAAAGGATTATTGTAGTGCATTTCCCTACTGTTTGTCCGAGTAAATCATCAACACCATAAACCTTGTCTATTAAAGTTATCTGTGCAATTTCATCTAACAAAATACCTGCCTGCAGGATGTAGCACCATGTAATAACAATCCGTTCTTTAAAGCCTGTTGACTTAACAACACATGCTTTTCACAATTAGTAGATCAAGTCAATTGGCTTTGTTATAATGTTTCATAATAAACAGATCAAACCTATAAAATCTGGCATGACTTTCCCAATTGAACCAATGAAGCCTTTTACCTTTATGATTGACTTTACATCTTACCCAACACAGGCCTATTCAAATGCACATAAACAGGCAACCATTATGCACACAGTTATACAATATAGTATGTAGAAAAATGCACTTGCATAAAATATGCAACTCCTCTCAAAAAGCCTGATAAGAATCATCACAATAAAAACTCACAGGGTTTGCAGAGTGGGAGGACATTTTCAAAACCCTTGCCTACTACTGTATTCTCTAAGATTACATGTAAGAAAATACATGTCTATAGTCTGCACAGTGAGAGAACAACTAACTTAAATTCTTACTCACTTAAACAAATGGTTTTCACAATAAGCAAGACCAACTGACTTTGTCATAACTTCATAATTAGCAGACTAGAACTATGGCTTGGCACATAGTGTTTATCAGGGGGACACCAGTGAGCATGTTCGCAAGATAGCCGCCACTGTGTCAGGATCTGTCAACAAGGCCAATTTATCCGACATTAATCTGCCTCAGTCAGTGGCATCAGGGCTTACAGTGCAAGTCGGCCGGCTCTGAGTAGATATCTGCTGCCTGGGTTTTTTCATGGCCTGTGCAAACCTTGCTGTGTGGCTGAAACGGTGGATGACACCCTGTGGCTGCTGAGCTGCCCGTCCCAGCTGATTCAAACTGCACGTGTGCTGCAGTGACCTTCTGGGCTAGAGGCACAGGCGAGGGTACCGGGGGCTGTGCAGGGAGGGCGATGTGCTGCTCTCAGCAGAGATTGGATGCCCGGCTGACACAGAGTTGCTCTGGCAAACTGTGTGGAGGCCTGTGTTGTGCCCTGGGCCTTAGGCCCGCATATCGGGACATAGACCACACAGACACGATGGTATCTTACTGAGAATGCCCTCGAGCACGTGCACCCGGGCCTCTTTATTAGCCGGCTCACGTCACTCGTGACGCCGGTGGTGGATGGGTGTGGGGTGCAGTGTGTCCACTCCCATAGGGGGAGTGGCTACTAGACCAATGCCTAGCGAGACACTAGAACGTGTCTCGCAGGACACTACATTCCTTTCCACCTTTATTAAAGAACAAACAAAATGATGGTCCACCCTGTGGGGACCAAACAATTAACCAAAACACCACAGAGTCCATCAGTCTTTCGAGACAGGTGGCAGGAAGACGCCAGACATGGGCTGATGACTGTGCCTGCAGCAGGACCTTTTCCGTTGGCGCTCGTAGTTTAACCTGACCGGTTCAGGACACGACCGCTGGCTTGAAGACGTCCACTGCATAGCGACAGTTCACCTGTGATGACATGTCTTGCACGACTTCCCTTTTGTTGACGTCGGTGACCGTCTGTGGTGAATCCAAACAGTTCTTTCACTGGGATGCGTCATGAGCATGGACTGAGTTCATGTTGACAGTTCGTGGAGGTGTTGCCTGATCACTTGTCCCTGTGGACCCTTTTGGCTGCAACCGCTGAGCCGTCGGTGGGTCAAAGTCTCATTTCACTCTCTAGTCTGGAGAGGCCCATTGTCGTGGTTGCTGCGGGACTGCAGAAAAGCTACGCTGGGGCCACTTGTGTGCCGACTGGGGCAGCTGCAGGACCACCTAGGAGCCGTTGCTTGGTCGCACGCACAACCCTCTAGGGTGGAGGTGTCTTGTCCGATGCTTGCTCTCACTACCGTGGTTCAGGGGTGTGCCTGGTTTACAAGTAGACTCTGGTCTCTTCTCTTGGTTGGTGTGGCAACAGCATGTGACTCCAGTCCATCGATACTCTGGGAGTGATGTTTGACGCATGTGGTAATGGCTGGCCATGGCTGGCGTGATGGCAGTTGCCAGCCATGTGGTGACTCAGGATGACAGGTGGTGGTGACGTGCTGGGAGAGTTGGATGTCAGCAGGGACTTGGTAGCCCTGTGCCTCTGCCTTGTTGAGGTTGAGCTTCAGTGATGGCGTGACACGTAGTGTGTGAATCCTCTCTGGCCTGGCTTGGGATCACTGACGACTCCGTCTTGAGGCGGTGTGAGGAAAGACACTTGATACCAAACTTCACCCATGGCATCTGCAGTCAGGAGCAGGGATGCCGTTTGACTTAGACTGCTGACATTCTGGGGTGGACGATCGTCTGGCGACACGTTGGGATGGTATATGGTTTGCGTTTGCTGTGACTTGTGTTCGGCTCTCCCGTGAGGCTGCATCCAGGGACGCCAGTTGACGCTCACCTGGGGAAACTTTGGGATGATACTCAGTCTGCGATCGCTGTGGCTTAATCTTGGTTCTCCCTTGAGGCTGTATCCGGGGACGCCGATTGACGCTCACCTGGAGACGCATTGGGATGAGACTCAGTTTGCGCTTGCTGCGGCTTACTCTTGGTTCTCCCTTGAGCCTGTGTCCAGGGACGCCGATTGACGCTCACCTGGGGAAGTGGTGGGATGAGACTCGGTTCTCACTTGCTGCCGCTTTCGTGTGGTTATCCTAAGTGCGGTCGCCAGGGCCGTCGGTCCGCCTTGGTGTCTTTGGAGGTGTTCTTGGGTTGTGTTGCTACGAGTCCTTGGGCTTCTCCTCTTGTTGTCTTGGATGCACCTGTGGTTGTCCAGCTCTTCTGGGTAACACGATTTCCACTTTTCTTCTTCTGGGGCAGTGACATGCCCCATGTTCTAACAAGGCCAACGGGCCTATTAACTTCAGTGGTCTCTGAACCGTTCCGGCGAACCTTCAGTTGCTCTTCTTAGCTGCATGGCAAGCAGCCACTCATCTTGGATGCTCCTTCTTCAGGCAGCTTCTCAACGCTCCTACTCCGGGTGTTCCCTCTCCAGGGAATGACTTCCACGGGCAGTGGTGAGCTGTGGCGGCGGCTGGCCATGTGTGGTGTACGACTCTCCTCTAGTCAACCTTATATCACGGACGACTTCTGCGTGAGGCGTGTGAGGGAGGACACTGTGCTGGGCTTCCACGGCTGCGGTGGAGATGTATGGAACCTCCCTGCTGATTCTAGCAGTGCTTCTTTTCTTTTGGGGAGATGTTGTCTTGGGCGTGCACCTGCGCGTTGCGCTTCTGGGTACATGCAGCACCGGCCTTGGACTGCGTGCTCTTCTTTGCTGGGACACCCTCTTCTGGCACTGGTCGTGCCCGCTTTCCTTCCTTGCCATGGTGCTTGTTGACAGCCTGGGCCATATGGCGTGCTTCTCACTTCTGGGGACGTTGGGCCATTGCCGGTGGAGCACTCTCTGCACCAGTCGTTCTTGCTCTTTTGCCGCGGTAGATTCATTTGAACTGTCCTCCAACCAGTGATCGCTTTGCTGAAACTGGTTCTTGTGGATGTTGCTGCTGTGGACTTAAATCCCCCTGTTTTGGCTGAAGGTTGCTGGGTGGTGCCTTTGCAGGCTTCTTGCAGGCTTTCTGCAGGGTGAGCAGTCTGTCTATGTCAATCTGACATGCAGTCTATGGGGCCGGTGGCATTGGTCTGATTAGTCTATTGCTGTGATGTATTGAGCAGCGCTCAGTGTCTCCCACTCTGTCTTTCCTTATGGTTGGGCTGCGCCGTGACCAGTTCAGAAAGTGTGGGCCCCTGCTATTTCCTTTTTATCTTGCTTCACTCTGAATTCACTGTTGTGCTCACTTCTACCAGCTGGCTGCTTTGGGCTTGCAGTCTCATGGTGCTTGTGTGGAATCCTCTACATCGGACTCTCTGTTGTGTTTACAGGCTCTCCGTGCGGGGACAGCACTATCGTCATCCATGCAATGTGTCCGCCAGTTGGCTGGTGTGTAATCACTTACGGTTTCTCTTTCCTTCCTTTTAAATGGCTCTCTGGGCTTTGCACTGTACTTGAGGAAGTTGTGCTCAGGTAGTTATGACACTGTCTCTCTTGTGGGTTAAAGCAACTATCCTCGAGTGGCCAGCGTTTCTGTGGGACTCAGTCACTTTCTGCAAGTGTGACAGGCCGAAAAGTCCACTAGGTGGCGCTCCCTGCCTCTGGTTATTCGGTCTCTCCGTAAACCCCCAAGCTTGCAGCATGCTGAGTGCACTGCGACCGCAGACTTCCGGTGGTACAGTGATTACTATTGCCTTCATCATACCCAGGGTTCAAGCAACTGAGGAAAGGCAGGGTGCGGGGGTGCGCTTTGGGCTGAAAGTTCAGGAAAGACAGGCTGCGCCGGTACAGTAATGTGTTGCCTTTCATTTATTTCCCCATGGTTTCCTTACTGTGCAGGGCTTGAGGATGATGCGGTACACTCCGGCGGCCGCTCGGTGGCGTTGTGCACTTCTCTGCGGCCGCAGCAGTCTTCCTTCACTGACCAGTGTGGCTTCAAAACAAGGCGAGCCTCTTCATTTTCCTTTATTTATTTATTTATTTATTTGGGACCGCGTATGGGCGCAGGAATCGGTAGCGCTCTATTGGATGTATCTCGCCAGCCGGTAGAACGCTTGCAGACCTCCTGGCTGGAGGATCGCTGCCGGGTTTCTGCTACGGCACCTCCTACTTGGGGCAGTTGGTGGTGGGCGAGACAGGCGCCAGGTTCCTCTGCAGGTATGGGTGTAACTCCGTTCCCAGCGCTGGCACTTCACTCTCACCTCTGCTCTAGTTGAGATCTCCGCTTTCCCGCTACGGTCAGTGTTTGCAGCTGGGGCACCACACTCTGTGTTGTAGCACGTCAGTGCGGGAAAAGGCCGCCGCTGGCCGGGCTTGAGGTTGCAGATGGATCACTGACATAATATAGAATGACAAAATATAGACTTACCAAAATATAGTCACCAAAATATAGAATGCCAAAATATCGAATTCCTATCTACAAACAGGTAAGTACAAAAATATCGAATGCAAAATATAGTCTGTAAAAAATATAGTCAGTCAAAATATCGAATTTTTTAAAATGTCTTAAAAGTAATTTAAAATTAATGAAATAATAAATATAATTAACTAAAACATACTTAAAAATACTCAAATAACCTTAAAATTAAGATATAATTAATTTAAGTTATTAATAAAAAATGTACAATATTTTACCGTAGGATAGCAGGAGGGTAACATTTAATATTACCACTCCAGTGAGTGCAACAGTAGGGAAAGTGTTGGATAGCGTAGGGGTAAAAAATACTATTCCCACTCCAGTGAGTGCAACAGTAGGGAAAGCGTTGGATAGCGTAGGGGTAAAAAATACTATTCCCACTCCAGAGAGTTCAACAGTAGGGAAAGCGTTGGATAGCGTAGGGGTAAAAATTACTATTCCCACTCCAGAGAGTGCAACAGTAGGGAAAGTGTTGGATAGCGTAGGGGTAAAAAATACTATTCTCACTCCAGTGAGTACAACAGTAGGGAAAGCGTTGGATAGCATAAGGGTAAAAATTACTATTCCCATGCCAGAGAGTGCAACAGTAGGGAAAGCGTTGGATAGCATAAGGGTAAAAATTACTATTCCCACTCCAGAGAGTGCAACAGTAGGGAAAGCGCTGGAAAGCGGGAGTGTGAAAATTACTACTACCACTCCAGATAGTGCAACAGTAGGGAAAGCTTTGGATAGCATAGGGGTAAAAATTACTATTCCCACTCCAGAGAGTGCAACAGTAGGGAAAGCGTTGGATAGCGTAGGGGTAAAAAAATACTATTCCCACTCCAGAGAGTGCAACAGTAGGGAAAGCGTTGGATAGCGGGAGGGTGAAAATTACTATTCCCACTCCAGTGAGTTTAACAGTAGGGAAAGTAATGATTTAATATATTATTAAAAATAAATTAAATATCAATACCAATAAAACATTAATTGAAATTAATAACCAATTTAATATTATGTAATTAATTAGAAATACAACTACATATTAGTTATTAAAAATTAATAACCTATTCATAATTATTTAACAACTAATTAATTTTCAATAACAAAAACTAATTAATAATAAAAATTAATACCAATTAAAAATTATCAGTAAATTAATTATCAATACACAAAAAGTATTTTTAATATGTAATTAATTACAATTACATTACTTCCCACCCTATTCCCCTAAAAACCCACATCCCACTACAGAAAATACATTGATACAATTATCATAATTATCAAATATTTAATTAATACAAAATAATTACCAATTAATAAAATGAATTGCCAATTATTAGAAATTAATTACCAATTAAAAATTAATTAACAATAAATTTAAAATCAATACCAATAAATTAAAACATTATTTACTTAATTACAATTAAATTACTTCCCACCCTATTTCCCTATAAACCCACAACCCGCTACAGAAAATGAATTTAGAAAATTAACATAATTAACAATTAATCAATTAATACAAATTAATTGGCAATTAATAAAAATTAATTACCAATTAAAAAATAACAATACATTCAAAATGAATACCAATAAATAAATAAAAATATTTAATTAATTAAAATTAAATTACTTCCCACCCTATTCCCCTATAAACCCACAACCCGCTACAGAACTAAAAAGCTAAATGTAATTAAAAATTGATAATAATTGCTAAAAATTAATATTTAATTTAATATAATTAAATTACTTCCCACCCTATTGCCCTATAAACCCACAGCCCGCTACAGAATTAAATTACGCAAAAATTAAATAACATAAAATTCATTACTTAAAATACATTAAACATACATTACAAAAATTAAAATACACTTTTCACACATATACTAACATACAAAACACTTTAAAAAAATTGATATTATTAAAAAATCGATATATTTAATGCATATATTGTATACTTCGATATTTTGACTTCTATATTTTGAAAATCGATATTACTTACCTTAAATTCGATATTTCTAACCACTATATTGTGTCTATTCGATATTTTGTCCATTCTATATTTTGGAATCGATATTATGACTGTTTACCGTTACAGATATGAGTTTCTTGGCCTCCCGCTACCAGGGCTAGGGCTGCCACGTGTCTTGGGACCATGCGGGTGCTTTCTCCGTCCGTAGCTGCAGGTCGGGCTCATCATACATGCCTTGTTCTCTCTGAACTGGACAGGCTTTCATTCCCTGCGAGTCTTGCTGGTTGCTGCTGGTGCACCGATTTTCTGCGGTCAGCTACGTGCCGCTTCCGCATATTTTACGGGCTTCATGCCCACCTGGTCCAGCACCTTTCGCCGTGTGCGGCTCTGTCTCCGTCTCCGGTGTCCTCACCTTGTGGCAGTTTGCAGCAGCGGCCGGCAGTCCGGCCTCGCTCACAGTACCTCTGCCATCACGGAGCACCCTTCATGCCGGATGGCGCAGCAGCAGGTTCTCTGATGCGGGGTGGGCTATTACCACCTCCCTATCACACGCCCTGCGGGTCCTTCGACAACTCTTCCCCTGCTTCAAGGGGCGCCCTTGACACGGGCAGCACACAATCCCCTTTCAACCATCAAAAAGAGGCGGCTGCGCACGCGGGATTAACCCGCTCGTCGCCAATGTCGTGCCCTGGGCCTTAGGCCCACATATCGGGACATAGACCACACAGACACGATGGTATCTTACTGAGAATGCCCTCGAGCACGTGCACCCGGGCCTCTTTATTAGCAGGCTCACGTCACTTGTGACGCCGGTGGTGGATGGGTGTGGGGTGCAGTGTGTCCACTCGCATAGGGGGAGTGGCTACTAGACCAATGCCTAGCGAGACACTAGAACGTGTCTCGCAGGACACTACAGCCCGGAATGTTTTGCTGGTAGCGTGGTGGTAGATGAGGTGGTGGAGGGCGTGCAGCGTGTCGCATTAGCATACTTTATCCCCTGAGTGTAATGCCTGCCCTGCCGGAGGCCCGAGAAAATATATGCTGAGAGTGTGTGCGATGTCTGGCCCCTGGTGCGCCTGCTGCGTGAAAGTACCACAGGCATAAACCAGCAGGATGCCCATGACAGGACCAGGCTGCCTGTTGGTGGTTAATGGTCTGAGGTGGCAGGGCGAGAGCCTACAATTTGACCATCCCCAGTCATTCTGAAATATACACCACTTTGCCGACCACTGGCTAGTAAATAACAGCCCTCTGATGGCACTGCCTAATACAGATGCCTCGTGGAGGCCCATATTGAAGTAAAGGAGAGTGGTAAGAGCGAGCTTTGACCTCTGGTCTCCGCCTCTGTTCCTGGCTCGAGCCCTTAAGACGGCCCATGGTGGGCTATTAACCTGTGGCTGCACTGTGTGGAGCCCCAAGGCAGTTTGGCCTGCTCATTTCTCCTGTGGTGGACTTCCCAGCGAGTGGTGTGGTCCGTGCCATGTTTGTTTGGACCCCTCTTCTTGGATGCTCTGACAAAGCAGAGACTTCCTGGCTAGGGGGTGTGTGTCCAGCTCGAGGGACTGTAACATAGAGCTACCCATTCACAGAGGCCTACCAAGGGGAGTCTGCTCATGCACCCCATCTGCCCACATCTGGGACTGAGGCGAGACCCTGAAATAGGTGGTAGACGCTGCTGGCACTTTCTGCGGGGAACTCTCATCTGTGCCTGCTGGACTGCCTGCACTGGGCCTGGGGCAAGATGGAAAAGACCAATGCTAAGCAGCCCAAGCTCTCCTTTGATCAGCGCAGACAGACACTGACCATGGAGCCGGACCTTGAAGATACTCAAACAGATCAACCGATGAAATGATGATCCCTGATTCTTTGCTGAGGTTTGGTGCTGGCTGACACTCTGGGACCAGATACGGTTCTATGGGATGGGGACTTTAATGTGATTTTCGACCCCGGGGCAGATCACTACAGTGAATCCTGACACTGAGGGCAGAAGCCCAGTTACACCTTCTCATGGCTGATTTTCACCGTGTGCACAAGACATAAAAGAGACACGGAGGGCACATGCATTACATCGATGCACTCCAGATGGTAGTGAATTGATGGCTGATAACACGTGATATTGATGCTTGGACCACTAGGGTGGATCACTTGTCGAGGGTGTTGTCTTACCACTCTTCGGTTCTGCTCGAATTGTCCCTGCCAGATCGCGCTGAGCTTGCCTTCACGTGGCGGATTCCTCCTGGGGCCTTGCTACACCAGGTATTTCGTGAGGAGGTAAGGAGTGCCATGGTAGGCTTTTTTGAGCATAATGATAGTCAGTTGCATCATATTCTACACTATGGGAGGCTGCCTTCAACCTTGTGGCGTGACGGGTCTCTGTAGCTAAGCAGGTGGGGGTGTTGCGGGCACTATATGGTGTGCTCAGACGCCTTGAGGCTGCGCTCTGGGTGCTGGAGCTCCTATACTTTGAGCACTGCTCACCCTCTGTACTGCAGCCATTAGGGGCAAGCTAGCATATTATGAAGAGGCAGCACAGAGGGAAAGCCACTATCTGGGGAAAGAGGCACACACTTGGAGATATGGAGAGGGTGATAGAATAGGGAAACCCTAGCCAATCTGGTGCACAAGCCCTGGGCCAGCGATTATATTGCCGAACTGCAAGTCGACCTGAATCAGGTTCATTTAGGTATGGCGGCTGTACAGAGGGAGATGCCAGCTTTCTTCGCCTCTCTCTACAGGACCCAAACTGAGACCCATTTAGACTTTACCAATGACTTTGATAATGTACATTCGTTGTGGTTGGAGAACAGTCAAAGGCCGTTCGTGGATAAGCCGATCACAAAGAAAGAAATCATACAGGTTATTAATGCGCTTCCTGGCTATAGGGCCTTTGGCCTAGATGGCCTAACCGTGGCCTTTTACGAAGAATATGCCCAGATTATTGCACCACACCTCCTCGCTATGTATTAGGAAACCCTCACTGCTGGTGTTCTACCCCCCTCGCTGCGGAAAGCCCTGATCGTCACGATTCTCAAGACTGATAAGAACCCCCTTAAGATGCAAGTCCTAGTGCCCTTTGTTGATGATTAATCTAGATCAGGGGTACTCATAGTACGGCCCGCGGGCCGGATGCGGCCCGGCAAGCCTTCCTTGGCGGCCCGCGGACATTCGAGACAATCGTACCTGTGCTTAAAAAAATAATTTATTAGTGTTGGCAAACACCGCCGCAGCAGTGCTGGGCTCGGAGACCTTGATAATCACCGCTCCCCCGGCCCCCACAGAGCAGAGGCTTTGTTGTATTTCACCCCTTAGCGCCTCTGCTCTGTGGAGCCGGGCGAGATGTTTGTCAGAGTGGAGATGCAGGGGCACTACAACAAAGCCTCAATAATATGTAAATGGTCTTTTAACGACCTGCTAAGTACTTTGGTGCGACTGATGGACGGCTGTCTCTTTGCCCCCCCACCCCCTCTTAATCACCCTGATGCGGTGTCCATTCACTCACAGTCCTGTGGACACTCCTGTAATTATCAGAAGGGCGCGCGCAAACTGCATTTTAGTCATGAGAAACTTCTTGCCAGATAGGGATCTTTCTGTGTGTGCGCTGAGGAAGCTGTATCAGCCCGGGCTGAAGGCTGACACAGACAGACACACACAGTGAGATGACAGAGGGGGAGGGAGAGGGAGAGCTGGATGGAAAGAGAGATGGAGAGGGAGGGCAGGAGGGAGAGAGGGAGGGCAAGAGGGAGGGACAGGGAGGGCAGGAGGGACAGGGAGGGCAGGAGGGAGAGGGAGGGCAGGAGGGAGAGAGAGAGAGGGCAGGAGGGAGAGAGAGGGCAGGAGGGAGAGGGAGAGAGAGGGAGGGCAGGAGGGAGGGCAGGAGGGAGAGAGAGAGGGAGAGAGAGGGCAGGAGGGAGGGAGGGCAGGAGAGGGAGGGCAGGAGGGAGAGGGCAGGAGGGAGAGAGAGAGGGAGAGAGAGGTCAGGAGGGAGGGCAGGAGGGAGAGGGAGGGCGAGAGAGGGCAGGAGGGAGGGCAGGAGGGAGAGAGAGGGCAGGAGGGAGAGGGAGGGCAGGAGGGAGAGGGAGGGCAGGAGGGAGAGAGAGGGCAGGAGTGAGAGGGAGGGCAGGAGGGAGAGGGGGCAGGAGGGAGGGCAGGAGGGAGAGGGAGGACAGGAGGGAGAGAGAGGGCGAGAGAGGGCAGGAGGGAGGGCAGGAGGGAGAGAGAGGACAGGAGGGAGAGGGAGGGCAGGAGGGAGAGGGAGGGCAGGAGGGAGAGAGAGGGCAGGAGGGAGGGCAGGAAGGAGAGGGAGGACAGGAGGGAGAGAGAGGACAGGAGGGAGAGAGAGGGCAGGAGGGAGAGAGAGGGCAGGAGGGAGAGAGAGGGCAGGAGTGAGAGAGAGAGAGAGGGAGGGCAGGAGGGAGATAGAGAGTGAGGGCAGGAGGGAGAGTGAGGGCAGGAGGGAGAGAGAGGGCAGGAGGGAGAGAGAGGGAGAGGGCAGGAGGGAGAGAGAGGGCAGGATGGAGGTCAGGAGGGGGAGAGAGAGGGAGAGAGAGGGCAGGAGGGAGGGGAGGGAGAGGGAGGGCAGGAGGGAGAGGGAGGGAGAGAGAGGGCAGGAGGGAGAGAGAGGGCAGGAGGGAGAGGGAGGGCAGGAGGGAGAGAGAGGGCAGGAGGGAGGGAGGGTGGGAGAGGGAGGGCAGGAGGGAGAGGGAGGGCAGGAGGGAGAGGGAGGGCAGGAGGGAGAGGGAGGGCAGGAGGGAGAGAGAGAGGGAGGGCAGGAGGGAGAGAGAGAGGGAGGGCAGGAGGGAGAGAGAGATGTATGTATGCTGGGTCTGGTGGCTCAGTGGATGAAGGCATCTGCTGCAGGGACCTGTGTGCAACCTCATGGTCACAAGTTTTCTTTTTGTTTTAGCCCCGCCCCTCCCCCCTCTGACCCCGCCCCCACCGGTGCGGCCCTCGGCCACAAACCACACTGTAAATTTGGCCCCCGAGAGAAAGTTTGTGAGTACCCATGATCTAGATAATAAAATCTTTCCAAGCTGTTCGCCTTTAGACTGCTCCCCCCCCTCCACACATTGCGAGACCACAGCAATCAGGATTTGCGCCTGGAAGGTCAACGCCCCATAACCTGCGCATCTTTTCACCCTTGTGCACACCATTGACCCTGATCTCAACGCTGCTGTGGTATTCTCAGATGCCACAGAGGCATGTGTCTCCCTCGAGAGGCCCCATTTATTTGCACTATTGACTCACTTGGGCCTGAGCCCCAAGTTCATTTGACTTATAGGACTCCTATATGTCTGCCCAGTTGCTCAGCTGGTTATCAACAGTGTTGTGTCAGCCCCCTTACCGGTGATTAGGGGCACTCGTCAGGGATGCCTGCTATTGCCAATATTATTTGCCATTCCTATGAAGCCACTGTGGGCACAACTGCCTGAACACCACTCTCTTAGAGGGCTGGGGTTCACGCAGCCTCAGATCCTATAATCTATGTATTCTGATGATGTGACATTGTATGTCAGGAACCCTGAGACAATTTGGGCCTTTTGATACAGAAATTTACTAGATTTGGGGATCTGACAGGGGTTACCATAAAATATGCTGAGTCCATTTGGTTCCCACCACAGACGTAACTGAGGAGTTTGTTCCAGAGTATCCACTCAGATGAGCCAGGGAGTCAGTGAGATATCTGGGATATGACTGGGCTGAAGCCTGGATTACCTTTGGAGCCTCATGACGTGGCTGGTGGAACGAGTGGAGATCTGGCACAGGCAGTTGTTGTCCTTAACTGGCAGGTTTGATATTACCAAGATGGTGGTGCTGCCCAAGTTCTTCTACTTGTTTATAAATGTACCACTCCCCCTGACATTTGTTTTCCATCGGTGACTCCGGTCATACCTGGTGACTCTTGTGTGGGCTGGCAGACCATCCTGCATCGCCTGGAAGGTGTTGGCGCTTCCATTCGCGCAGGGAGCACTGCGGGCACCAGACATGAATCTATATTATTATTGTGTGCACAGGCACAGTTTGAAAATTATTGGATTTTCCCCATGCAATTTATGGTGCACACAGCATCAGAACAGGATCCTATTGCACCCTGTCCTCTTCCGATAGTACTCTACTTGGCACCTAAGCTCCCTTGATTGCAAATAGATGCAGTGGCTTGCATGGTGTGGGCCTGGAATGACCTCCGATGGCGTGCACGGCTGGGACCCCTATATGCTCCTTCAGGGCTGATAATTGATCATCCCTCCATGCCTTTCACACTTGATGCAGGCACCCGGTCCAGTTTGCTTAGCAGGCTGCTCACATCTAAGGAGGCAGTATATCTGGAGGGAACCTTTGTTACACCACAACAGGCTCTCCAGGGACCTAGTGTGACCCTGCTAAACACATTTATATACTACCAACTGCACGCTGCTCTTATAATGCTGCATGACTCCTTCCCTGAAGCTCGCTCACGTTCCAGGTCCTTAAAACAACTCTTTCGACCCCCTCCTTGCCCACATTAGTAACAAGACTATACGCAGAAATGCAGACGACGTCACCATTGTGCGTCGCGTGCTAGACAAGAATGGGAGTTGGACCTCGCTTTCCCCTTTACCAATGAACAGTTGAGGTACTGCTGCTCTCAGTGAGGGCCCTCTCCCCTAATTACAGGTTGCACCTAGTGCATTGCATCGACTATACCACACCCTGTGAGATTTCCCAAAATTGACATTCATGAGGATGGATGATGTTTGTGAAGTTTTGTGCCAACTGCGGACTTCCTTCATTTTGTGTGGGACTGCCCCCAAATACAACAGTATTGGTTGGCAGTCATTGACACTAGAGGGTATTGTTGGGTGTGTGCTTTAGCACTTGCTGCTTGTTGCACTGCTAGGTTATGTCAAGTATGTCTCGCTGGAGGCACTTAGGCTAACGGCGATGCTACTGCTGTTGGCTAGACACCAGATAGCTATGCAATGGGTCCAGTGACCGACACCTCGTAGGGATGGGTGACTTCTAGGAGGTGAAGCTTACTGTCAGGAATATTTGTCAGCCTATTTAGAATTAATGTTAGTGCAATTCCATTCCAAGGACATCAAAACCCCCTTAGAAGTGTATTTGAGAGCACACGTGGAGATAAGGGAAGCTCCGGCTGATGCAGCGGATGGCCTTTCTTCAGACAGGATGGCCCACTAGGCTTTTGTAAGCACAGAGATACTGTGGGGTAATACAGGGGGACACTATTTGGTACACCGACACAACTTCCCCAATGGTTCTTCTCTTCATTACTCTCACTGGGATCCTCCCTCGTCCTTTTCTTTCCCCAATTTTGACAGGCAAGTTACATTTCACTCGGATCTCTGCACTATCTCAACTGTATGGTTAAAAATTAGCATTTTAGAAGAATGTACTTTGGTTATGCCTGTCTTTGTACTTTAAAACTCAATCAAAATTATTATTTTTTTAAATGTTTACCAGTGCACCAGTTAGGCTTTTAGCATGTTACTATAGCTCAGGCCTACAGTTTTGAGCATAAGCCTTTCCACAAGGCAACCGTTAGGTATGCAGTCATAAAATTAGAAAGAAATACAAAATTGTAGTTGGCTGAGCAAAATACTACCTCTCTCCTTAGACAGCATAACAAGGATTCTCACATAGCAAAACATCTGTATACATGGTTTTTAACAAGGGGTAGCCAACATTAGTATGGGATTCAATGAGATTCTAATTAACAAAATCGGTAGGCCTTAATATAGAATAATAGCAATTGACAATTAAATGGATATTGACTTTAACGTATGCTTTTCACAATAAAATGTCAGGTCTAGTGCCTTCATCATGTAATTTTATCAACAGATCAGGCCTATAGCTATAATCATTTGCTTGCAACCATAACCAACTGAGACCTGTGTAGAGAGTAGGCAATACAAGCAGTCCTTTTAGTGAAAGCACATAAATTCGATAACATTAAATCCTGTACTCAGGACAATCAACATGTGGATAAAGCCTAAGCCCCTCTCTCAGTAGTACTGTGCAAGTTCTTTTTTGTTGACTACATAACTTCAGGCAAAAGTTGCACTGACCAGCCAGACATAAAAATCGATGTAGATTAGTGTACTCCTATGTATCCCATACTGCTCTCAAATACAAATCTGACCCAGAAGTCTAAAGTTAATATTGAAAGGCATGTGTGCTAGAACTGCAATATATTCCTCATAGCTGTGCTGCTCCCAGAAAGACAAACACCATAAATTATCTGGTTATTTAAGGCAGTTTTAAGAGAGGGGCTTAGACTTCATCCACATGTTGGTTCTCCTGAGTACAGGATTTGGTTTGCATGAATGCATGTGCTTTCACTAAAAATAGTACTTTATTGCACTTTTTGGCTTGTGACGAAGGCTAAACTCTATACAGGACTCAGTTGGTTATGGTGGTAAGCCAATGATTATGGTTATAGGCCTGTTTCTGGTTATGAAATTGTTTGATAAAGGCACTAGGCCTGACCTATCAATATGTCAAGAGTTCAAGCTCAAGCAGTTGGATAAATAAGCAAAATGACCACAGCTGCATGGAGGGCAAGCATTTTTTTGGTATCACACAACTTCAGGCCAAGCAAAACATGTACTCCTGGCTCCCAACATGTGGGCAGAGCCAAAGCCTTTCTAGTGATGCTCACCTAACTGTCTGCTGACAACTGGGCTGTTAGGCCAGACCATAAAAAAATTATCAAGCACTCACACAGGAGCACTAAGCTGTTTCCAAAAGTAGTCGAGCTTTACCTCGACGAGCACTGGCAGAGGTTTTCACATACAACTTAACTCACTTACCAAAGATGATTCTTCTTTGCACCTGGCCAATAGAGTATTAACTTAGCCAAGCCATCTACTCCATCTCCTATTTGTAAGAACTAAATTAGCATTCAACTACACTTACAAAAAGCTTCAAATGTAATAAAAGTATTTACACAAATCCAACTTGTAGAACCAGGGGTTTAGTTGGCATTGATTTAAAAAAGTGGTTAATCCTAAGCATTCAAAAAAGCATTTCATTTGTATTTATTATGATGTTCAATTTGCTAGGAATAAATCATTTACAACCGATCATTTAAAATTTCAGGGTAGCCCAGTATCTCCTGAGAAATGCACTATATATGTAATATTTGTAATTGTTATGAGAATAACAATTTACAGGCTCTTGTGAAGAACATGCAACATAGTCCGTAATCACTTAATTTTTTAACATAGTTGGAGGGAAGTGTATTGCTTATTTTTCTTAACCCAGAACATAGAAGGGAAGCACTCATTCTATTATAATTCATAGGCACAAATACTTTTTATGTGTAATTCTGTCTTCCACCTGTAAAAGTTGTTGTTTTACCAAGCATATTTTTAAGAATTATTCACAAACACATTTACATGTGAGCTATACTGTATATTCCAGCTGCAGAAAAGGGCCTTGCAGGACCATGGTTTACCTAGCACCAGTTGGCAGCTGACCCCTTACCATGCTCTGAATCCAGTAAACTAGCAACAAAGGTAAAAAAGTCCACCTCTCGCCTTAACACCAAAACTCCGAGGATGATGTCGAAGACAAATTTATATTCTGCTACTAGTCTAGCAGAAACGTAGAAAATAACAGAGTGAATACCCTGGTTTAAGCTTTTCTTTTAAAGCAAGTTCTGAACTTTCCTGTCTCAGATGCAGAGGGAGAGTGTTGCAAACTGAGGGGCTTAGAAAGGAGAAAGAGCACCCGCCAGTCCTTGTCCTCCTCACTTCGCACTCTTGTTAAGGGCAAATGCAAGATTTCTAGCATAGCAGTGGAAATGGACATGGGAGGCCAGGTAACTTGGACCAGTATTGTGCAGGATCATCCAGCCCTTTGGTGTGAACCATCAAGGTCTGGTCATTTTGGCTTCCAACTCCAGCTCCACCTTCTATGGCCTTCTACCCCACATTTTACCTGGTTTTTACAAGGCGCTGCAGGCTTTGCAGATCTCTGGAAATCTCTTACTTCAGGATTACCCACTCAAAAAACTTTCTAGGGCAGGAAATCATCAAAGAGAGGGACGTGGTTAATAAAATCACTCTCTTCTGTTAATAGTACATGTTTGAACTCTAACCTGGAGGCACAAATTAAATAACACCCAAAGCTGATACTCAGTACCAAATACACTGCAGCATCAGAAACAGTAAGATTTAGTAACATTCAGGTGCCAGGATTCTTTGCCTTTACCCCAATGCTTGATGAAGAGGAAGTATGTGAGGGAGTTGTAAAGGAAAGGTGTAGGCATTTGTTCCAAATCCTGCTTTACACGATGCCTGGGGAGGTGCTACTTGATCACACAATCATAGAAATAAATTATTTTAGTAATGCACTGAAGGTATTAAATTGTTACTTTCTTTCTATGACTGAGATTGTTATACATATTACCCAGACTCAGTGGTGCTTCTGTAGTTAAGGTTTACACCACACTCAGTAGAAAAATCAGATTTTTGTATCCTCAGTAAAGTTGCCACCCCTTCACCAACCTGCATCAATCAGGTAAAAGAAAATGTATTAAATGATACCTTACTGAGAATCAAAACTGGTGCAGGTCAGTGAAAAAGTTGAAAGGTCATAAGGAGGTCCCAAACTTGTTTTAGTTCCTCTTCAAAATGGGATTTTCTGTAAGATTATTTTTTGTGTGTTTATCTGTGAATCCATGGAACAGATGATAAACACATTTTAAATAATATAAAACCAGTGCTGCCTAATATACCAAAAATGGACACATCCAGTCCTCAAATAGTGAGCACTCTACCTTTACTGGCATTGCTATGACGCACAGACATCTCAGATGCATTCTACGCAGGGTTGCATTATCACAAGACAGTTTTTCTGACTCTCTACTAAGGGCTCGACTATTAATATTCGTGACACCATTAAACAAAACCGAGGGGCAACCGATATCATGGCATCGGCTCTGGCCTCGGGCTCCACCATCCAGAGTCCCGATGATGACGCCATTGAAACGTCATTGACTGTTTTGTGGACCCTTTAAAAATGCTCTGTATCATATATTAATAGCTGTGCTGTTCTTGTATAATTGATGCACCCTATGATAAATTTTATCACCCATGTGTACCGCATTACAGAGAGCACCAAGCACGTTCCATTCAATGGCACGACTGCCTTGTCTCTGTTTTGCATTTGAAGGAGCTGGATCTGTGCGCTCTAGATCTGCTCTAGAACGTCAAGGCGATGGTACTTTTTAGCAAAATGAAAGGGTGGAGCAACGAAAAATTGTTAACAATGACAATGAATCCAATCGCATTTTTCCAGACCCTTAATAAACACAGACTACCAAATAAGATTACTAGGTTTATTACAAAGCCAGAAAACACTGGACATACAGACAGCTCAAGACAAGGGTGTAGAAATACATAGGAGCTAACACAAAGCCACATCAGGGGATAAAATTGAGGCTGTGCAACAAGCACAAGACAATTATTTCAAGAATTAAGATGCAGAAAATAAAGCGTCAATGTGTCCCTACACTAGCGCTAATGTAACATCCCTATTTAAGCATTCATCAGGGTAGGGTAGGTTAAGGTGTCAGTGTGTGGAGTCTTCCTTAAGAGTCTCTCCACTTCAATGGGTCAGGTAGCACTAAGCTATTGAGACAGAGATTGTTTAAGATATTATCTCCCATGCCATCTGATCAGGCCACATTCGCATAAGCAGTTTTCCACAGGATGGTAATGCTCTCGAACAGTAACAAGATGACCGTGATTCCCAGGCCTTCTCCAGTGAGAAAATACAACAGTTCTGCTTATTGACATTAACTCCCAATGTATCCCCTTCTATCCTTGCCTAACTCCTAAAACAAAGACATTATTTTCACTAACAGAGGCGCTTCTTCCATTTGGAACACAAACGTGAGAAAGAACAGGATCCAACGTGCACATGAAATTCAAACTATTAATTCTAATGCGAAAGATTCCAGGAAAAATGCCTTCCAAGCCTGCAAGATTTAGCTAACATAAGAGAAATGGAACATGAACTTTACAAAATTACATAAGAATTAAGGCACATTCAGTTAATATTCCTATCTACGTTTTAAAATGACAAGATTAATAAACATGTTTGATAATAAATGGTTGTCAGTTACATAACAGGAGGGTTTCAGTTAATGTTCTCTGCTAGTTGCATAAACATTTTCCACATATATTCTTCACGTAATCTACATATTGGCCTAAACATGTCACGTTTATGTTATTACATTACAGGATCCTAACACTTAGGTTAACACGACAAAGGATTATATACAGATATGTTCTACACATGTGATTCTAATGCCCCCCTACAAATGGAAATGGATTTTTCCCTACATCACATTTTATGATTAAATTCCATTTAGATGCGTTATCAATTCTTCTATAAGGGACCACTGATGTAGTACTAGATATCATACCCCAGGTCCCTAGTGATTTATGGGGTTACCTTGTGTTATTAAAACTAAACAAATGTAATGGCATGGCTGTGCTTCAATCATTTCATGCCTATACCTGGTATGATGAAAAAATTTTCAGCTATTTTGAAAATATAAAGGAAAAGGAGAGGTTCTAAGGCATAAGTGAAGTATGTATATTTCTCAGAAATGTTTTGATCACCATACCACATGCATTCACAGTAGAAAATATAATGCCATGAATTCATGAGCCGATAAAAACGTGGCATGGTGAGCAAAAAAAACGGATTCAGGACCAGATCTCTGTACTGGGGTGAATGTATGACATTGTTCTGCATTTTGTCCATCAATTGTTCTTTTTGTATTTGTCACCCCGAGTGGGACGGGTATGCCCACACGTGGGTCCCATGCTCCCTATGCCACTGGAGTCAAGCTATCCTGGCTGATGAGGTATGAAAGCCTGAAACAGGTCCTAGGATACTTTTTTCCAGTCCCGGGAGGACCTGGCCTGGCAGTTCGGGCTGGACTGTTCCCAATGGGCTCAGGGTCAAGACTGCTTTGCATATGGCTGGGCCCAAAATGGAATGGCATGGTGAGCAATAAAACGAGGGATTTAGGCCCAGATCTCTGTACTGGGGCGAATGTATGACATTGTTCTGCATTCTGTTCCTCAATTGTTCTTTTTGCATTTGTCACCCCCAGTGGGATGAGTATGCCCAGACGTGGGTCCCGTGCTCTCCATGCCATTGGAGTCTAGCTATCCAGGCTGATGAGGGCTGAAAGCCTGAAACCAGTTCAAGGATGCTTGTTTCCAGTCTGGCAGTGCGGGTTGGACTGTTCCCATTGGGCGCAGGATCAAGACTGCTTTGCATATGGCTGGGTCCAAACTGGAATGGCATGGTGAGGAACAGAAAGATGGATTTAGGCCCAAATCTCTGTACTGGGGTGAATGTATGACATTGCTCTGCATACTGTCCATCAATTGTTCTATTTACAATTGTCACCCCGAGTGGAACGGGTATGCCCAGACGTGGGTCCCGTGCTCTCCATGCCACTAAACTCAAGCTATCCTGGCTGATGAGGGCTGAAAGCTTGAAACTGGTCCTAGGATGCTTTTTCTAGTCCAGGGAGGACCTGGCCTGGCAGTTCGAGCTGGACTGTTCCCAATGGGCGCAGGGTCAAGACTGATTTGCATGTGGCTGGGTCCAAACTGGAATGGCATGGTGAGCAAAAAAACGATGGATTTAGGCCCAGATGTCTGTACTGGAGTGAATGTATGACATTGTTCTGCATACTGTCCATCAATTGTTATTTTTGCGATAAAAGACACAGGGCAATAAATAACATTTAAATTTGCTTTATGAGCTCCTGGGTTGGCTTAGGGAAATCGATGCTGTGGTGCACACTAGTAGCATATCGATTGCCCCTTAAGAAACACAATAGCTTTATGGTTTCTTGCAACAAAACACTTTGCAGCAGCACAACTTTTCAGGAACAGCTGTGAAAATCCACACTGATGACAGAAAACACACCTACTCAATGCAGCATGGCTGAAGGCATCTCGTGAGTATAAACCGTAACACACAAAACACCACATTGCAACATATGGAGTTTTAATTTGTACCCAAAAAATTCACATCATTGTTAATATGCTTGAAAACCTGCAGTCTCTTACTAACTTTCATTTAAGTTTGAATTGCCCGTGTACAATCGCTAATGCTGGTTTAAATGCACCGGATAAACAAGAAAAAGAGCGCAATATTTCACATTTGGTATCCGATCCACACAACAATGAAACACCCATGCAAGTTGTGATAGTAGGCAGCGCTCTACAGCCTGAGCCCTGGGTGTCAACTAAGGTAGAAGGGTATCATTTACAGATTGAAATGTAGATACTGGCAAATATGTATGCATCCATAAGTTGTAACGCAGTACCAACCTTTGAGAATTAACCGAGCAAAACTATTTCCAGGCAATCACAACACAGCAAAATGAATTAATAGAGCATAAAAAGAACAGGCGTTTAAAGTGTGTAGTAAGTGGTCAATGGGACCACTGTGCACTCTCAAAGAAACTTCATAAAAAAGTAGTTTTGTTCATAAATAGCCCAGTGTTCCTTAAGGAAAATAGGCTTCATTTAAAAAGCATATATATATTGCATTTAAATGGGTTCACAGAGATGTTAGGATGCCCGATCCTTGCAGCATCCCCGTGATGGGATCCAATCAGAACAAATTGCAATTTGGGATCTAACTCATTATTATGAAGTAGGTCAGCCTGCACCCCCTCCCCAACAAATGGAAAGTTTTCAAACTGATCTACTAGTACACAGTTTCTGCACAATTGAACATTGGTCACAAAAATACTGGCCACAATTCACAACCAGTATTTTGTGACCATTTTGTTTTTTATATGAGGTCCTATTTGGCAAAGCGGCTGTTTGGAAGGGTGGTGCAGCGGTCATGCAAATACTCCAGGGACATGGGAATGCAAGGATATAAAGATAAACATAAAGACACTTAGGAAACATTGACATAGGTCACGCAGGTGCCACAATGACACCATACGAACAGCAGGGATTTTGGTGGAGGTTTAGAGAGATAGCAGGTTGAACAGGGTGACTTTTTTATTTTTATTAGAACAATTAAATCCAGCAATATTGGTGATTACAGGTTTGTTAATTTTAAACGTAAATGTATGTAAACATATTTAAATTAAATAAAAAATAATATAACATGTGGGTTATTACATATGTAACATATTATGTTAAGTAATAAAAATGAAATCATGGATTTAAAAATAGTAACTTTAAAATTATTTGCATAATTAAAAAAAACGTATCTTGATTTTGCTAGTTAAAAAATATATTTTTCCTAAATAAAAGTAAATAACATTTTCAATTCAATACTTAAAAAAACATATTTAGCAATTGTGATATTTAAAAGATACATATATATTTATATTATAATAATGCTTCATCACATATAAGTAAATAAATATAAAGTCAGTTAACAATGTTATTGGACCTATTCACAAAGGTAAATTCGGTCATAAGCATAAGTTGAGATGTCATCAGTAATGTCATTTAGCATGTCATGAGTGATGTAATCTGTGGCACAGTGTCATACAAAAACTGTTGAAATATGTCTTGCTCGAGACCCCAAAAATATTTAAAATGACATTGAAAAGTGAGGTAGAGGGAGGCAGAGAAGAAGTGAGGTTTAGATAGAGAAAATGATAGACAGAGGTCAAACTGAAGGAACGAAAGACACTTACATTCCCAAGGGGGGACTTGGAAGGTGTGGCCGCGGACCATTGACCACTTTGCCAAAAACCTTAAATCTTCTCTTTAACAGATTTCAGATGCCTTTATTCTTGGTCATGTTTTGCGTACCTTTTATGCTGTATTTTATTCTGTTTCATTAACAGGATGCAGGGATTTCCGGAAATTCGATACTAAACACATATGTAATAGGTGCAAGTGTGACTGATAGAAACATTAACGACCTCGAAGAACCTGTGACAGTTACTCTACAGCATTTAAAGAAAAACAAGGTATAAACGTATTGTATTTTGTCATAGTTAATTATTGTTTTTTTGTAGATGTCAATGATGAAGACAATTAAATTAAATGTTGGTGTTTTGATTCGTGTGGTTTGTAAAGCAATATCTACTGAGCTAATTAAGATGACTGCATTTGCTTCAAAGCAGGTGGCGTATTGAACCGCATTGTAGAAATATAGGGCTTTATACTTATAACTAAGTGCCAAGTCACTCTGACTAACATAGGGCGATCTTCCAGAATGCATGTTTAATGTGGTGTATGCCCAAGTATGGCTTTTATGGAAGGTTTTCTGTGTGGAACATAAGCATCAAAAACATCCTCTCATTTTGGTTCATTAAAATTTTGCCTCAGCATGATACGTTGCAGAAAAATGTGAACATTGATGCTTGTGTTGTTTTATATGGACAGCAATGCTCCAATGAGACACAAATAGCTTTTTCCATCAAATCATTTGAATCTAAATGCGCACGTTGAAATGCAAAAGGGTGGCTTTACAATCATAAATTCCAAATTTTGATTCACAGCATCAGTATTTTTTCATTGTCAATATCGTAAAATGTCACATATTCATAAGCAAACGTCCGCCTATCACAGGAGGCTTCTGCTATGGAGGAAAAAGTAGTGGTCTTTTGACGGCAGGAGAGTGTTGCCATGAAAACACTAGTTAACTACAAAGCCATTGAGTTGATAGTATTCACAGTTTTTTCTGTGGCGTTTCTCACTTTGTAAACACGTGAACAACTAAGATCAAACATGTTTCTACGATGGGAAAAGGAAACAAAATCATGCCTAATATAGGTGTGAAAGTGTTTTTACACGGAGAAAATCACTGACCCTTGACTAGATTTATAAATAAAAAATCACGTTGCGATGCATTGTGTGGGGGAATAAAAGCGTTGTCTTGCACAACATTCTTTTCCTTGGGCAGCGTCAACTCTATGAAAATTGTCATCATCACACAATTTTATTCGAGCTTTAAAAACAGATCATAAGAGCACAAGTTCATCCAAAATATTCTAAAACCGCTTATACAACTATATACACAAAGATTAAGAACCACAGTATCAAGTTAGCCATGTACATAATAAGGATGATATCATAAAACCATTTCAAATCAGTTAAATTCCTAAAAAAACCTCTTAATGGCAATTTGGCCCATGTTGCTGAGATCAGTCCAATTCTAACCTAGTTGCTGCTAATTAAGACATCGACCCCCGCATTTTCCTCTTTCTCATACAAACCCAAAGAAATGAAGCTAGGGAAAAACACACAAATGGATCTGGGAGAGTCGTTAAAAACTACAGAGCCACCCTGCATTGTGTAGAGGTTGTGAGGCCTCAAAATTGGGTGAATAAATGCTTTTCTTTCACCTGAGTAGTACTTCCAGAATAATGTTAAGTGCAGGTCTTACTGGGAAAAAAGGTTATTATATTGGCAAGGTGACGAATTTGAGAGTTTATATCTCCTTTCTGGGTACCCTAACATTAGTGGGATCAGGTTCAGTCAGAAACGCAATAATATAAATCTATGCTGTGCCATAGTAATGTGCGAGAGATAGTAAAAGCCTTCCCTGTTCTTGGTGGAATAAGGTCATATGCGAGGGATGTTTATTTAAGGTGATTTTTTTCCCTGCTGGCATAGTTTGCTCTCTGCATAAAATAATCACTTACATTTTCCTTCAGAAATCTCATACAGGATTCAGGAACTTGGAATAATTCATCCAGCCCTAAAGCAATCAGTTCTACCTCTACATATGTAAGCCAACCAAACCGCTTGTAATGATCCAATTTACAACAATCCTTGATGATATGTTGCGTTAAGTGCACGGTAGACCTATGCCAAATTGAGAGCCAGAACAGAATTGGTGCCAATCTTATAAAATCAGTTAAATAGGATAGCCCCAGTTCTAAATGTAGAATGTAATTTGAGACTGAGTGTTGTAGTGATACTCGATTTAAAAAAAGCTATCTTACTGTAGCTGGAGTTGATCTACATTTGCCATCCCCCAGAATCCTGCCCCATAAGTTGTTACAGCCTTGGTTTTTGCACTATAAATGTTTTAAATCATGTCCAGGGGACTAGCACTTAACTTCTTAGCAAAACTCCTTTCCATACCTTGTGCTCTTGCTGCCACCAAGTTAGACCTGGAGTGATTTTTACAAAAAGGACTCCTAAGTATGGTAAACTATCTACCACCTCAATTGTCTTTGCTGCCAAATGCAAATAGGGATGTTTTTCTTCTCTACCAGTTACTGCTATGATTATAAAGGATTTGGATTAATTTATGTTAGTTCTAAAGAGGCCATGAATGTAGTGTATGATGTTATTAGGGATTGTAAGGCTACCCCAGTTCTAGCCATTAATGCAGCATCGCCAGCGTACGCCAATATCGAAAGAGGGGTATGGTCAAAAGTAGGCACATCCAAAGGTGGGGTAGACAGCGCAGCCTCAACCCGTTAGTATAGATGGAAAAAAGAAACGGGTGAGGACACAGCCCTGCCTTACTCCCTTCTCGATCTTGAAGAAGCGTGTGCACTCACCAGTTCTGCCATACCACACACAGGCAGTGGCGTTTGCATACAGCTGGCGAATAAAACAGATTATCGGGGGTTCAATGCCCATCTCCTCCATCAACGTCCACAGCTTCTGATGAGGGACACAATCAAAAGCTGTGATCAAGTCCATAAAGGCCATATAAAACTTCTTGCCTTTTGCCTTGGTGTATTTGTCTATGGATAATGAGAGGTTTAGGCATTAATCCACCATCCCCATTCCCCTCCAAAAACCATATTTTGCCTGCATAAAAATGCTATGGTCTTCGGGCCAGGCTTCCAGACTGGCTAATAAAAGCTGTCCCATAAGTGTAGCAGTGGTGTCAAGAAGAGAGATTGGGCGGTAGTTCTTTGGGCGTCCCATCGCCTTTTTTGTGTATAGGCACTATTACATTCTGGTTCCAGGATGGTGGAGGACCTTCTACCTCAATGGTGTTAAAAACGTTTCTTAGTAGAGGGACAATATATCGTAATTCCCCTGAAAAATGTCGATTGGTGCTCCATCAGGGCCCAGAGCCTTTACCGGGGCACAGGCCTCCAGCCCCTTTCTAACCTCCAATAATGAGAAGGTTAACCTGGCTTGGGGTACATAAACTAAATCGGCTGGGGTTGCAATATCAGGGGGGTGCTGGAGCCAAAAATATTTTCAAAGTGTCCCACCCATGCTTCCTCCTCTACATGTCTGTTTAAGGAAGGATTTTTGAGATCTTTAAAAATAGGGGGCAATTATAACTTTCCCGAAGTCCCTACTAGTACCTAAAGTAGCCGCTTGTTCAAAATCTTCCCAAGCCTGCTCCCTAAGATCTTTCTCTCTTTTCTTTCTCGTTTGTTTGTAATCATTTCGTAGTGCTCTTATCTTAATAGGATCTCAGGGGTGGGTTTTAGAGCGTTGGTGAGGGCTCTTATGGTAGTAAAGCATAATGAATCAAACCAGTGGGTGGTAGAGGTCGTATTTGGCGCCTTTACACGGGTATGTGCCTCTTTTAATTTTACCAAAAATGCTCTGAACTGGGTAATTTAAAATGAAGGAGAAAAACTCTCTTCCAAACAATATATCATTTTTCTTTTTACTTGAGCTAGTATTTCAGGGACTATATTTAGCTTCTGTACCTATGTCCACTTAAGTTGGTAGCCGTTTTTCCTAGTTAGGGTCACACCATCCATTACCTGTTGGTGATCTTTTGCCTTATACAGAATGCTTAAATGGATCAATAAGATAGCATGATCGATATAACAAGAAAAACGGGTACCAGTCTGGATCAGTTTCCCGTTTAGGGTGGCAGATGCTAAAATAAAGTCAATTGTAGACTCTTGGTTTCCCCTTCTAAATGTTCTCCCTGTCTCACCCACTTATATATCATTAAATATTTCCAGATTCCACTTATATATAATCTATTTAAAGTGTCACCGTACACATTTTGTGTGAAATGTTGGAGAGGATTACCATGGGGATCTTCTAATCTGCACACCATAGACCACTAAATTTACAAAAATTAATATTAAAATCCCCTACCCGTATGAGATCAACAAGACCCCTATTTATATTTACAATAGCTGTTTCTATCTCGTTTGCTAAAGCTTCTGTCACTGCCTTCATATTTCTCCCAAATTCGTTAATATAATAGTTGATGATTAGCCAGATTTCATCTTTCCTATAATCAAGTTGGAGGAGCTGGAAATAGCGATTTGGGGATCTTGGGTGGATATGGTGTTAGAAATTAAGGTCGTAGTCCCCACTTCGCTCAACTAGACATTGATGGAATTGCAGTTGTGTTGAAGATGCGAAACTCAGGAGAAAACTGTTTTTTTAGCTCACATCTCCTCAAAGCATGTAATCTCCAGTGATTGCCAGAGGTTTTGCCAGTGGGGGTTTCCTGTTTTATATGGACAGCAATGCTCCAATAAGACACACCGAGCTTTTTTCATAAAACCTTTTGAATCTAAACATCCACGTTGAAATGCAAAAAAGAGTGGCTTTACAATCACAAATTTACTAATTTTGATTCAAAGAATCAGCATTTTTTCATTGTCAATTTTGTAAATGTCCCGTATACATTGGCAAACATCCGCCTGTCTGAGGAGGCTTGTGCTATGGAGAAAAAAGTGAAAGAAAGTGGTCTTTTGACGGCAGGGGAGTGTTGTCATGCAACCACCTGTTAACAACTACAAAACCATGTATTTGATAGTATTCACAGTTTTTTCAGTGACATTTCTCACTTAGTAAACACGTGGTCAACTAAGATGAAATATGTTTTCTGCGGTGGGAAAAGGAAGGGAAATCATGCCCAATAGAGGTGAAAGTGTTTTACATGGGGAAATGACTGACCCTTGACTAGATTTATGAATAAAAAATCATGCTGCGGTGCATTGTGAGGGAAAATAAAAGCGTTGTGTTGCACAACATTCTTTTCCTTGGGCAGCAGCTTCATCTCTATGAAAATTGTCACAGTAGCACAATGTTTGCAATATTATGCGAAACTGCATAATGCAAAGCATCATTGCGTTATGATACATTTTAAAAGTGGTGCAGAAAGTGAAACATATTTTCTGAAATGTTCCAAGATGGCATGTCAGGATGATGGGAGAAGCTAAGAGGTTACTCAAGAAGGGGAGCGTATTAGAACATGATTAGAAAGAGGGAAATTAAGTTTAACCAGAAAGAAGTTGAGATTTTGATTAGTGAGATGAAAAGGCAAAAAAAAAGATATTTTTGTCACCTCAAAACTTCCACTAGCTAAAAGAGGCTGTTTGTGAAGAAGACTTCTTGACATCCATGACTGTGGCAGAGTATACGAAAAGGTGGCATGGCTACAAGCATATGACTAAGAGGAAGCTGGAGCAGACTCTGAGGTTTGAACTGGCCACTGGTAAGGTCCAAACAATGAGCAGGAGTTCCTACCCATGGAGGAGCAGGTGGCATCAATTATTTTCCTAACAATGGTTGGCAGAATTAAAGACACTGACATGGCCAATCTTACAGAAACCATCACATCTGAGGGTAGGCTAACTGATTAACCCAAACAGGTTTGTTATCTAACCATGTTTAAAAATACTTTTGTAGATAAAATGTGGGTGAAGTAACAATTTATTTGAGTTGTTTTGTCCTTAGGATTTAAAAATAATTCATTTCTCAACCCTTTCGCTGCTAGGCCTCCCCCCTCCCAACCCGTATCTAAGTCGTTTTTTAGCTATTTGGGGTAGTTCATGCTTAGGCCCCTGTAACCTTTTGTCCACATAAGGTATCCATGCCAAATTTGTGTCCTTTTATTCCAACATCCTGGGGATTTTAAAGGTACCCAGGGTTTGTGGATGCCCCTGGAGGAGACCCAGAAGTTTGCCAAAATAATTACAACATTGTTTTTTTACAAATAGGGAAAAACTGCTGCAGAAGAAAGCATGTGTTTTTTCCCCTGCAAATAGTATCAACAATGGGAATATGGTGCTGAAATCGCCATCTTCCCAGCTTTCAGGAACAGGCAGACTTTTCTCAGTAAACCAAACGTTTGACACAATTTTGGCATTTTATTGGGACATAGCCTATTTTCACTATTTTTTGTAAAAGATTGAAATTAAGTTGAAAACAACAGCCATTTTTGTCAACATCCACGCCAAATTTGTGTCCTTTTATTCCAACATCCTGGGGATTTTAAAGGTACCCAGGGTTTGTGGATGCCCCTGGAGGGGACCCAGAAGTTTGCCAAAATAATAGAACATTGTTTTTTTACAAATAGGGAAAAAGTGCTGCAGAAGAAAGCGTTTGTCTTTTCCCCTGCAAATAGTATCAACAAAGGGAATATGGTGCTGAAATCACCATCTTACCAGCTTTCAGGGACAGGCAGACTTTTCTCAGTAAACCAAACTTTTGACACAATTTTGGCATTTTATTGGGACATAGCCTATTTTCACTATTTTTTGTACTTTCATCCTCCTTCCAATTAGTGGTAGAAATGGGTGTGAACGCAATAATGGATCCCAGAAAGCTATACATTTGAGAAAAGTAGATAAAATCTAAATTTAGCAAGAAGACCTTTGTGTGGATCCTTCAAGGTTTTCATATAGAAACTAACAGTTGAAATAAAAAAAAGATTGAAATTAAGTTGAAAACAGCCATTTTTGCCAACGTTTTTACCTGTAACCTTTTCTAACTATGGCAAAGGTTTTACAGGTAGATTCATGAAAGGAAAATCGGCTCGCAAAGGGCCAGATTCGCAGCTCAATTGCGAGCGAGCGCAATTTTTGCATTTGGGATTCATCATCCCAAATGCAAAAATCGCTAATTGCGAAACCGCACATTTCCGAGGAATTGCATTTAAGGGATCTCTATTTGAGATTCCTTAAATGCAATTCATTACCCTTTTTTTTTGCGAATTCGCTATTCCTGGCCGTAATTTACCATGAAGTCAGACTTCGTGGTATTTATTTATTTTATTTTTTAAATTTGTTAGGCGCAACAGCTACCCAAAAAGGGTTTCCCGGCACCGAGACACAGCATAATGAGGGCAAGGAATTACTAGCTATTCTAGTTATTGTTCGAATAGCCAAGTCTTGACTTGCCTTCTAAACCTAGCATGGTTTTCTTCCTTTCGAATGAAAGGAGGGAGTGCGTTCCAGAGGGATGGTCCAAGGTGGGCAAAAGATCTTCCTCCCATTTTTGCTAGTTTGAATCTTGGTACGCAGAAGTTGGCAGCTGATTGTGAGCGAAGGTTTCGCTTGGGAGTGTAAGGATGAGCCAAAGCTAGAAGGTATTTGGGTGCAGTACCAGCTTTGGTTCTGAACATGTAGTTCAGGGCTTTGAAACGGATTCTACTTTCTACCCTGAGCCAATGGAGTTCACGGCGGTAGCTCGAGACTCCCAAATTTTTGGGGATTCTGCACAGTAGTCGAACAGCTGCGTTTTGGACCAGCTGTAGTCTACTGACTACTGCTTTGTTGGAACCAAGGTACAGAATACTGCCGTAGTCAAGCCGTGATGTTATGAGGGCATTGACTACGGTTTTTTGAGTGGAGGAGGGCAGCATCCAAAGGATTTTCCTCAGCCATCTGATGATGGTAAGGCATAGGCCGACAACTTTGCAGACCTGTTGGTTCATTGAGAGGGAGCTATCCATGATGACTCCCAAATTCCGTACTTGAGTAACTGGGGTGGAAAGATTGCCCATTTGGTTGGGCCAGTGTGAGGGATTCCAGAGATCCCGCTGTTTCCCTAAGAGAAGAATCTCTGTTTTGTCTCAGTTGAGCTTTAATTGATTTCTTGTCATCCAATTTAGGATGTTTTGAAGCCCTAATTTGAGGAGGGACGGAGATGATGGGTAAGATTCTGATAGGGAGAAAATAATTTGGGAATCGTCGGCGTAGGTCATGAGGGTAAGTCCGGATCTTTCCGCTAGGTCGGTCAGGGGTCTGAGGTAAATATTAAAAAATAGAGGGCTCAAGATGGATCCCTGTGGCACTCCGTGAGGGGCTTTGAAGGTGTCGGAGCAGGCCAAGGAGGATGTAATTTGGAATGTCCGTTGAGCCAAGAAGGACCGGATCCATTTGAGCGCTTTCCCACGGACACCGTTTCTGTATAACGTCTTGATGAGTGTTTCGTGGGATATGGTGTCAAAGGCCGCGCTCAGGTCTAAAAGCACGAGCGCGACCATTTGACCATTATCAAGGAAGTTTCGGATGTGTTCTGTAACTCCTAGGAGGGTGGTTTCAGTCGAGAAACCAGCCCGAAAACCCGATTGCGAAGGGTGCAAGAGCGAGTTGTTTTCCGCAAAGGTGGATAAGACCGAGTGGACGTGTCTCTCTAAGCATTTGGAGAAAGCAGGGAGCAAAGATATAGGTCTATAATTAGCCGGGAGTTCAGGATTTGCTGTGGGCTTCTTTAACAGTGGAGTTATCATGGCGTGTTTCCAGAGGGCCGGGACTGTGGAAAGTTCTAACGAGGAATTGAGCGTATCCACAATGATTTCCAGGGAGCGATCGTCCAGTTGTGGTAAATAGCGAAAACTCAGAAAAATGCACTTTAGTGCATTTTTCTGAGTGGTATGTTACACACACACATGTCCTTTGGACATGTGTGTGCGCAACATATGGCTACATTTGCTTTTCAGGGGTGCTACAGGGTGTCCTTTGGACACCCCTGGCACCCTTGAAATCGCATCCTTATTTGCGATTAGCAAATTGCTAATCGCAAATAAGGAATAACTCCCCATTCATTCCTATAGGCCTCCAAGCCCATAGGAATGAATGGGGAGTTATTCCTTATTTGCGATTAGCAATTTGCTAATCGCAAATAAGGAAGATGTAGGAATCGCAATATTTGTTGCAATTCCTACATGAATCCCCCGTTTTGCAAGTCCTTAATAGCGATTCCTTATGAATCGCTATTACAGACTCGCAAAACGGGACTTTGATGAATCTAGCTGTTAATACTGTATACTGTTATACCCACTGGATCCTTCTGGTTGTGGTGATTTATAGGACTTGTAGGTTCACTAAGAACCCGGGGTACCCAGAGCCAATAACTGAGCTGGACTTTGCAGTGGGGTTGTCTGTGTGTACTGGATATATAGCAATTCATTTGGTAAAATATAAAGAGTGAAATATAGGTATCAAGGACACCTATGTATTTCCGAAATGGAAACAAAATATAGAGTTTAGAAGCAGTAGTTACTTGCACATCTCTGAAATTGTGGGTAACCCTACTAGCATGTGAATTTGTGGAAAAGTAAATTTTGCCATGTTCTGTGTCCCTACGCCTCATCCATCATATGTTATGTGTGCATGACCAATATGCATATGTTATTCCCCATGTCCGATTAATGACGCAATTCCAGTTGTGTCCACCTCTAGTATGCCAGTTTCCAGTCCTCGTGAATACTACGAATATCAGGCCTATGTAAAGCTACGTTGCCACGTTTCTCAGTGTGCACGTTATTCCATTATAAAGTCCCCGTTTCCAGGCCTCAAAAGGGCCCGGACATCAGATTCAGCTCCTGTCTCCTGAAAGCCTCGCAGAGGAGCGATACAGCCCCCACCTGTATCCTCGACCCTTCACTTACTTCCTGCCTCGCAGTGCCCGGTGCAGCTTGGCTCTGCCTCTGAGTCTGCCAAAAGTATGTTATAGTTCCAGCTATCAGTTCAGTCCTCCTTCTTTGCATTCCTGAGCTACTGAACTGCATCAATAGTTTCCGTCATTGTCTAGCCTTCTCGTCTCCATGTTAGAGAAATACTGCATTTACTGGTCATTTAATATTCTTCATCACGCACTACATGTAGAATAATGCATGGTCCAGTCTTAGAATCAAGTTAGCTTTTCCCCTCATGACTTCTAGTTTATATCAACATGTTCCCTAAACATCAGATACCAGATAGGGTTTAGGTACATGTCGCTCCGACCCTCCAGACTCTAGTCTCTGCTCCTAGCGCAGAGTTCATAGCCCCCAGCTTCTCCTAGTAATACGTCATTGCCAGTTTACGCGCACCATTAGGTTAGAGGTCCCGGCTCCTTAGGTAGCCCCCTCCTATGTTTCCGCCCATTTCATGACATATTCTGTTACGTTTGCATCACATGTCTATGAATACTCCCAGTTACACCTACTTTTTACTGTTATCTCTCGCGACTGCTACGCGTCACGCCTTCTGCTCCACCCACTGCTACGCCTACTGCAATGTAATGCTATGTGTTTGCGCTATGTATATAAGTCAATGTATTGTTATTAAAAGTTAGCGCGCTCATCCCAGACCAAGCCCCAGCAGCTGCTGGGCCTCTTTTCCCCTGCTGGGCCCCAGTTGTCCTGCTGGGCCCTGTCACTCTGTTCCTATGCAGGTTGTCCTGATCCTGTCCTTATGCTGTAATAAACCTGCAAAAACTCCTACTACCTCGAATCTTGACTCTTATTTTATTGAGCTATCTGTTATGCTACAAGCCTAGTCAAAAATAGGGTATTATTTATTTATTTACCACATAATGGCGCCCGAACAGGGACCTGCCCTTTCCCCACGCGTCGGTGAAGCCACGCCGACCCCCTGACCCTCTGCAGTCGTGACGGAACTCTTCTGCGCAGTGGCAGATATTTCTGCTCAAGTATCCCTCAGGCCCACGGAGGAGACGGAGGAGGCGGTCCAGCATCCGAACGAGACGGTGGAGGAACGCGGCGAGTCCCGACCAGAGCCCAAGCCGAGAGTCCAAGGTCCGAGGTATCCGGAGGCCCACCCGTAACTGAAGTCCGAAGTCCGTCGTCGTAGCAGTCCAGTCCAGTCCAAGGCCTTCCGTTCCGTGCTGCCCGGTGAGTACCATTGCTGGGGTAGTATCTAGACAGGGTCAGTCTAAATTGACTCCTGGTCCGTGGGTTGGTGGTACCCAAGCCCACAAACGAAGTGTTCACCTAGGTGGATACGGGTCTTGATGCGTTCCTTTATGGGACCGGTATGTTCCGTACTGTTACAGCAGTGCATCCAGTAACTCTAGTCTGTTCCGTTCTCGAGAATTCTGTTCTGTTTCTGTTTTCAGTATTTTCAGGTAGTATTCTGTTCGAACTGTTATGTTATGATATTGTTTAATGTATTTCCAATGTCGTGGTATGCCTGAATTGTTTTCCCAATTGTTATTGTTTTTCGTGTATTGTATTGTGTTCCGATTCAAGTTTACAATGCCGCTCTTTTCAAGATTACGTCAGTTAAAAACTAGAAAGGGTTTATTAGAAGAAGCAGTTCCTGTCCCGCCCAGGGACAGTCCAGGTCATTTTATGTATCAGAAACATGGCATAAGCGCCATATTGTATCTAGATTTATGGGTAGAGTATACCAAACAGTTAGAAGAAAAGTATAGATGGCCCGTATCGGGTACATGGGATGCCGAATGTATCATGCGAGTAGAAGAAGCATTATGGAAAAAGAAAGCCAGACAGTCACAGAAAGATGCCATCGAGTTATGGCGTAAGGAAGCTCATAGAAGAACCGAAAAGGAAGTCAGAAAGTCAGAGTTAAGTAGAGAATCCCAAGAACGAGCCCAAGAAAGAGAATTAATCGAGATAGGTGAACGAGTCAAAGCCGAACAGTCAGACAGACAGAGGCATGCCCTCATTAAGGGTATGTATCCTCTCCTTGCCGAGGGCTTGCCAAAAGCGACCCCAGAGGCATCCAGTAATTTCCCGCCACCATTAGTTCCGACCAAGCTACGTCACAAACCGACCGCAGCTGATATTTTTATTTCGTCCTATCTGGACGACACAGTCCCCGAATATGCAAATCCTGTTCACGCGCCGCCAGTCCCTGTAAATCAGGCACTTCCTGCTCCTCCAGACACCGGAGTACCTGTTACGGTACCCCCGGTCCAGCCCGCCATACAAGTCCAGTCCACGTTACAATTACCGACCTTGCCAGGACGAAGAATGTCAGTCGACGATTCTAGTCTAGGGGCCGCAGGAGGAGGTCCTCCTCAAACCCCGCCGCCACACAAGCGTTTATCAGCACTCGAATTACATGCTCAAGCATCACAGCGTACTCCTAAAAGTAATAAGTCTGTTACAGAAATCAGGCAAGCCCTTAACGAATGTGTCTATGATCCAGTCCCAGGCGAATATAATATGGTTTTATATTCCTTACGTGTAAGAAGAGTGACCGAGTATCTAGTCACCTTGCCGAATATGAAAGAAGATCTAGACAGAATATATCGTTTCATCCGTACAGGGGATGATCCAGAAAGTATTGGCGAGATTATGTCTCAAAGGAAAGCCGAGATTCAGCTCATGATATTAAAGTTCCTGATCAATTGTCTAATAAGAGAACAAGATTACCCGTCTAAAGATTCTGCCGAAATGAGAATCCTGACAAGGTGGAGTGATAATATAGCCGAGGGTAAGCACAAGACCGTCAGTGCCATGGAGAGTATGTACAGGAAAATTCGTAAAGAAATAATAAGGTTACACGAACAGCGTAAAGCAGCACAAGTAAGCGAGAAAGAAAGTATCTCTGATCCTGAAGAGGAAGACGAGAATTCCGCCAGAATAGCGTATGTAGGAAAATCTAGATTTCCAGATCGCCATTTACGTCTAGAACACAAGTCTATTTTTCATCATCCAGCACCAGAACAAGGTTCTCTAGAACAAGTATTTCAAGCTACCGATCACATTCTGAAATCACGAATCGGTTATAGCGAATTAAGTACTATGCATGAACAAGAACTAGCCCGATCAGCAGTCCGATGGATTACTGATTCTACCACTTTTCCAGACGAAATAGTGGCACAAATGTTTCTGAAACTGCCCCCAGCCGAGCAACGACTGGTGGGTATGTATATGATCCAGTACCTCATTACTCTGTATGAGGGTCAACATTCTGATCCAGGCCCGTTACACGATGTCCTGAACGAGTTACTCCAGTACAAATGGAGAGGTCTAGGTACCGATTTAATTAGTGTTATTCTAGAACAGCGCCACAAATATAGAACGTTTCTGAACCCGCATTTTGTTCATGTCTCACCCCCAGAAAGTAAATCATTTCACATAGACAGACAGAATCCGTTACGAGAAGTCCACCCAGTCCAAGGGGCGGGTGGCGATATGCAACGAGTGTTTGTATACACTCCGATTTCAAAGATGGAACTTCTTGAAATGAAGAAATTAATTCCCTGTCATGACAAAGATCCAGTGGGGTTCCATAGAGAATTAAAAGACATGCTCCGTATGGGAGAATACACTTACCCAGATATCATTAAAATGTTAAAGGTCCTGTTACCCGCAGGGGTGTATGAAAAGTTAAAGGAAAAAGAATGGGAGGTGGGAGAGAAAAAGATCGATTGGACAGCTCTAGAAGCTGAAGACAAGGCACGAGTACCAGGTACCGGTCTTGGAGATAAATGTAAAGAATTACCAGAATTATTGATTCAAGTTTTACCCAGATTATTGACAACGAGAAAAGAAGACTGGGATGCAATCTCAGCCTGTAAACAGAAACAAGACGAGGATATTAGTGATTTTTATTCTAGATTTGAGAAATGTTTCAGTATCAACAGTGGTCTCAAGACAAGTAGTGAGTCATACCCTCACCTTTTCGTTACTAAACTAGTCGAGAATTCAAGCCCACAAATTAAAAATCGAGTTTTGAAAGTCGAAAGCACCTGGCAAGCAAATACTCCGTCCCAGATGCTCCAGATGCTCCAGTATCACCAGAATAGAATCAGAGAAGAGCAAGAACACGAGAGAAAACGTATGAAAGACACGAAAATGAAAGTGCTAGTTGCACAATCTGTTCCCCAAGACAGTCAGAAGAGGGGTCCAAATCAAGCCAGTCATCCTGCAGCTCCCGTTAAAGGGAACTGCAATTATTGTAAACAGCCAGGTCATTTTATAAACGAGTGTGCAGTTCTGAAACATAATATAGCCACTGGTAAGACTAAAGAAAGACCACGTCCGCTTAGACAAGAACAAGTTTCACAGATTCCTCAGCCACAGAATGCACAACAGACAGTTACAGTACCGCAGCCTATTGCTGCAACACAGCACGTTACATCGCAGATGTACCAGTATGCACAGTCCGAGTATCCAGAGTACCAGCCATATTCGTGAAACAGCCTAGAGAGGGAGGTAGGCTTGCCTCTCATCGAGATACCTGTAGACCAAGAAGGTCCCTATGTTCACAGTCAAGTATTAGGGAAAGACAGAAAGTTTTTGATCGATACAGGGGCAAGTAGGACCACAATTAGTCATGCCGAAGTTCCAGGGGCTCCGCTCTCAGGCTCAAGAAATGTTTCCCTTGGATTTTCAGGAAAGCCAATAGTTAATGAGATATCTAAGCCAGTTACTCTAGAAGTAGGTCCATTGTCCCGTACTACTGATCTGTTACTTACTAAGTCATGTCCAGAAAACCTATTAGGCATTAAGACACTGAAAGAGTTAGGTGCAGTTATTTGCTGTTCCCCAGAGGGAATACGTCTGTTCCTACGTGACTTCAAGGGTCACTATGTATTACGAGATTTTGATTCAAGATTGTCTAATGTTCCACAGCATTTATGGGCGCAAGGTCCAACTGATGTAGGTTACATGCAAATCACACCCCATCGTGTGACTCTCAAACCAGGTGTAGTGTTACCACGAATCAGACAGTACAGATTGCCACCCGAGGCTGTAGCAGCCTTATCCAAAATTATTGACGAGCTCATGGCTCAAGGAGTAGTTGTAGAAACTGACTCCAATGTATGCAACTCTCCGATCATTCCAGTCATGAAACGTACTGATCCAAATGCACCCCCAGTATATCGATTAGTGATTGATTTACGAGAGCTTAACAAATGTATTATTCCTCAGTACCCAGTTGTCCCAGATATTTCTTCCCTGTTAACCGCTATTGATTCCGAAGCCATGTTTTTCACTGTCATAGACCTTAAGAATGCATTTTTTAGTGTTCCAATTCATCCAGACAGCCAGTTTCTTTTCGGATTTTGTTTAAATGGAAGGAGCTATATGTTTACACGCGCTCCTCAAGGTTTCACAGAAAGTCCTAGTATTTACAGTCAAGCACTCAAGAGACAACTAGACAACATTCACATGCCAACTGACACTGCCCTGCTCCAGTATGTCGATGATCTACTGATCACAGCCCGTTCTGAACGTGACTGCGAGCGAGCATCACTTACAGTTTTGTATTTTCTAGCCGAGATGGGGCACAAGGTGTCACCTTCGAAGCTTCAATTCTGTGTCCAGCAAGTGGTATACTTAGGACACTTGCTGTCCAAGAGGGGTAGGCAGTTGACACCCGACCGTATCCAGTTAATAGCGAATCTTCCCCAGCCCAGAACCCAGAAGGAGGTACGTGCTTTTATCGGCCTTACTTCTTATTGTAGACAATGGATTCCCCAGTATGCGTTTCTAGCCAAGCCACTGATACAGTTAACGACACAGGAGGCAGCCGTATCGACTGTCCTCCCTTGGACATCTGACCATACACATAGTTTCAACGAGTTAAAGAAAGCCCTATGTCAAGCTCCAGTTCTAGCTACACCGAACTACAGTAAGCCTTTTACACTTTTCGTTACTGAACGCGAAGGTACAGCACTATCTGTTCTTACACAAGATCAAGCAGGACAATACAAGCCCTGTGCTTATTTTTCGAGCACATTAGATCCAGTCGCCCAGGCGTTGCCTGCGTGCCTCAAGTCAGTTGCAGCCACAGCACTAGCTATCAGACAAAGTGATTCCATAGTTTTAGGACATTCCCTGACAGTACAAGTCCCACATTCAGTAGAAGTTCTTTTAAACCGAACACAAACTCAGCACTTGACAATTGCACGTTTAACAGGTTATGAATTGACACTGTTCCAGCCACACATAGAGATTAGACGCTGCAACGTCCTGAATCCTGCTACATTGTTACCATCAGTTAGTTTAAATCCAGACACACATGATTGTGTGGAAGTAGTCAATATTACGACAAAGCCAAGACAAGACCTGACAGACATTCCGTTACCAGATCCTGACCTGACACTTTATGTGGATGGTTCATGTATGAGAACTAGTACAGGAGAACTAGTCGCCGCGTATGCAGTGACTACTGATACCGAAGTTATTGAAACACATCGTATTGATACCCTGTCCGCTCAAGCAGCAGAGCTAGTCGCTCTGACACAAGCCTGTATACACGCCAAGAACTTGAAAGTTAATGTTTACACAGATTCACGTTACGCATTCGGAGTTGTACACGACTTCGGAGTGCTCTGGCAGGAGAGAGGTTTTATGACTTCTCATGGAACCAAGATTCAGCATGGTCTCCTTATTCAAGCCCTGTTAGATGCCATACATTTACCGACATCTATTGCTATCATGAAATGCAAAGCACATACGAAAGTTACAGACATTATTTCCCAAGGTAATGATCTAGCAGACCGCACAGCCAAGCTTACAGCACAGACTCTAGCCATTCCAGTTAACCTGACACATACTCCAGATCCGATTACATGTATGACAGTTAAGGACCCTACTCAAGATGTCATAGATATCCAGTTACATGCTACTCCCGAAGAAATCAAGAAATGGTCTGAACAAGGAGGGGTCCAGACAGATCAAGGATGGTTAACGAAGGGTAGAGCCACATGGTTTCTCCCCGACTCTATGGTTCAAGTCATTATCAATACCGCACATAGTCCAGCACATTTAGGAGAAAAAGCTATGTTAGACAGTATCCAGAACATTTGGTTCAACAAGCATTTACGAGCTGCAGCCAAGCAGAAAGTCCGTACCTGTATGATATGTTGTCAGTTTAATCCAGGTAAAAGTGTCCCGGTGGAACAAGGTGGTTTCCAGCCCCCTGACCACCCTTTTGAGGTCCTCCAGATGGATTATATTCAGATGGAGCGATGTCGAGGTTTCAAGTATGTCCTTGTAGTTGTATGCGCTTTGTCCAGGTGGACAGAGGCATATCCAGTCCCCGATTACACAGCCGCGACCACTGCCAAGCAGTTGGTTCGTGAATTTTTCCCTAGATACGGACTCCCTAGAGTCGTATATTCTGATAACGGTCAGCCATTCTCATCTGAACTCATGAAGCACATTTCCCTGTTGTTAGGGTACCAGTGGAAGTTCCATTGTGTACGCCATCCTGAAGCAGCCGGTCTGGTCGAGAGACATAATCAGACCCTGAAAATCCGTATTGCCAAAGTCTGTAAAGAAAAAGGTGTGGACTGGCTAGTAGCTCTGCCAGTCGCTTTGTTTTATATGCGCATGGTCGCACATTCCAGATCAGGTCTGTCCCCGTATGAGGTCGTATTCGGCCGCCCCCCTAACATGTGGGGTACTCCTAGACCCCGAAGTATTACCGATGTTTCATGTAATATGCTGACAGATTACCTAGCTTCCTTGATGTCTGCCCTCAACTCATGTCGTTCACAGGTTGCCGCCGCATTTCCAGACAATACCGAGGTGGCACCGCATGAAATCGTTCCAGGCTCCTTGGTGATGATCAGAAATTTTGACAGATCAAGTCCGCTGGAACCACGTTGGAAGGAGCCACGTCAAGTCCTCCTGACCACCCGCACTGCCGTCAAGTTGGAAGGCAGAAAAGGATGGATTCACCTTTCTCATGTTAAACTTTTCAAAGGATTGAAACCAGTTTCTAAAAACATTTCCAAGGAAAATTGCCAAGACATTGTTTTAAAGGACTGTCCCGCACAAGACATTATTACAACCCCTTCCTTGTTAGAGAAAACTCCGCAACAGGAGTATAAGTTAAAGCTCAGGTCTAGTAAAATAAGTCAGTCAGTTTGATTGTATAAGTCCTCCCCTAGGTGAAACGGTTAGATTGTTTCTGACATGTATAAAATAGACCCCCATAGTGAGAGAGTCAGTCTAAACGCAAACCGATGTATCGTTTTTCTGAGTTTCGTATTATTCATCAGCATAATGATTTCCTGCACCAGCTATGCATTCTATCTGTATTTTCCAGTTCCTCATGTAAATATGTCTGCTAATGCTACAGTAGAACACACGTTTAGTGATCTGCCTCCTCACGAATATTCATACCGCCTCGCTATGCGCAACAATTCTTTCATCCGTATGTTACATTATTCACACCAGACCAGCAATGCCACTAATTGTTGGGTGTGTGGTCGACTCCCCCCTTTCCAGACACCGAAGGGAGTTCTGCCACTCTTTCCTTATCCATTCTCACATAATGGTTCGTGTGGAGCATGGTCCACGTTAACGTCATCCTCAACAGATATGTCTCTTCTTAACAGTACATGTTTCCCAGACAAGCAAGGTCTTCCCCACAGAACAGGTTTAGATCTAGAAAATGAGGTATACAATTTAGGAAATTATTCGTCGAATTTCATGGTTCTGAATGTTCAGTCTGATACTACTCCAGACTTACCTGCTATTTCAGTACTACCAGTCAAAGGCGAATTATGTGTCCGTAGTTATGGTTCCATACATGTAGGTCGTAGTGAATGTACTACTGTTATCAAGTATAGTGACAGTGGGAAATCTATTTTTAAAGCTTCACGTCATTCTTATTTTATTTGTGGTCATACTGCATATGTTCGTCTGCCCCTCGATTGGGAGGGAACCTGTTACATTGCCTTCCTACTGCCACCTGTTTTTCTAGCCCCACCTGACTATCATAGGAATTCCTTCCTAGTACACACTAGACACAAGAGAAACCTCCCGATTGTCGATTATACTGAAACCGCCGCAGAACAATTCATTGATATAGATAAAGGTGTCTTCCCTTATTTAGGTACAGTTGTAAATAGTAAGCTAATCCGTAGGTTAACAAGAACCCTTGAAGCTGTAGTAGATGAGACTGCCTCCGCTCTAGGTAACTTAACTGAAGAGCAATCCTTTATGAGAATTGTCGTTTTACAGAATCGTCTCGTCCTTGACGTCATACTGGCCGATAGGGGCGGGGCCTGTAGAGTCATCGGATCTAGTTGCTGCATTTTCATTCCAAATAACGCGCCGTCTGTTTATTCAGCTATAACCAGACTCCATAAAATTGCCCATCTGTTACACCAAGATCCAGGCACCTGGACATGGTCCGGTTGGTTCTGGAATATAATTTCCGTATGGGGATGGAAAGTCCTGTCCTTTCTAAGTATTGCAGTAGCGATCATATTTAGCTGCTGCCTCTGTATACAATGTGGCCCTGCGATTTGCAGCATGTGTGCTACCTCTTGTATTCCTAGTCCCAAGCCCCGTTCTAAATCCCGTTCCAAGACAATTCGAGACGAGCAAATGATACTGTATGAAATGATAGATGGTATCATGAAAATTGATGTTTCCTGATGGAAACGTAGTGACAAGGAGGGAATGTGGAAAAGTAAATTTTGCCATGTTCTGTGTCCCTACGCCTCATCCATCATATGTTATGTGTGCATGACCAATATGCATATGTTATTCCCCATGTCCGATTAATGACGCAATTCCAGTTGTGTCCACCTCTAGTATGCCAGTTTCCAGTCCTCGTGAATACTACGAATATCAGGCCTATGTAAAGCTACGTTGCCACGTTTCTCAGTGTGCACGTTATTCCATTATAAAGTCCCCGTTTCCAGGCCTCAAAAGGGCCCGGACATCAGATTCAGCTCCTGTCTCCTGAAAGCCTCGCAGAGGAGCGATACAGCCCCCACCTGTATCCTCGACCCTTCACTTACTTCCTGCCTCGCAGTGCCCGGTGCAGCTTGGCTCTGCCTCTGAGTCTGCCAAAAGTATGTTATAGTTCCAGCTATCAGTTCAGTCCTCCTTCTTTGCATTCCTGAGCTACTGAACTGCATCAATAGTTTCCGTCATTGTCTAGCCTTCTCGTCTCCATGTTAGAGAAATACTGCATTTACTGGTCATTTAATATTCTTCATCACGCACTACATGTAGAATAATGCATGGTCCAGTCTTAGAATCAAGTTAGCTTTTCCCCTCATGACTTCTAGTTTATATCAACATGTTCCCTAAACATCAGATACCAGATAGGGTTTAGGTACATGTCGCTCCGACCCTCCAGACTCTAGTCTCTGCTCCTAGCGCAGAGTTCATAGCCCCCAGCTTCTCCTAGTAATACGTCATTGCCAGTTTACGCGCACCATTAGGTTAGAGGTCCCGGCTCCTTAGGTAGCCCCCTCCTATGTTTCCGCCCATTTCATGACATATTCTGTTACGTTTGCATCACATGTCTATGAATACTCCCAGTTACACCTACTTTTTACTGTTATCTCTCGCGACTGCTACGCGTCACGCCTTCTGCTCCACCCACTGCTACGCCTACTGCAATGTAATGCTATGTGTTTGCGCTATGTATATAAGTCAATGTATTGTTATTAAAAGTTAGCGCGCTCATCCCAGACCAAGCCCCAGCAGCTGCTGGGCCTCTTTTCCCCTGCTGGGCCCCAGTTGTCCTGCTGGGCCCTGTCACTCTGTTCCTATGCAGGTTGTCCTGATCCTGTCCTTATGCTGTAATAAACCTGCAAAAACTCCTACTACCTCGAATCTTGACTCTTATTTTATTGAGCTATCTGTTATGCTACAAGCCTAGTCAAAAATAGGGTATTATTTATTTATTTACCACAAATTAGAGGACATTTTTCAAAGTGACTTCTTTTTTACACATTGTCTTACATTTGGAAGGCAGAAATGCACAGAAAGTCAATAGTTAATACCACTTGTTCTACAATTCTGTGTTCCCCTAAGTCCCCCAAGAAAAATGTTATCTCACTTGTATGAGTAAGCCTAGTGCCTGCGGCTGTAAACAACCCTAAACACAAAATGGGCTTCTTACATTTTTTGAGTGAAAACTGACCTTTTTTTTGCGATGTGCCTAGCTGTGGATTTCGATCCTAGCACAGCCGGCACATGAAAAAACCTAGCAAACCTGTACATTTTTTTAAACTGGACATCATGGGGAATCTAGGCTGGGGTTATGTGTGTGGCTCTCATCAGGTTCTGTTACCCAGAATCCTTTGCAAACCTCAAACTTAGCCAAAAGAAACATATTTTCCTTACATTTCTGGAAAGTGATTGTGAGTTCCGGAACTGGAGGGAGCCACAAACTTCCACCCGCCCAGTACTCCTCCAAGTCTCCCGATAAAATGGTACCTCACTTGTGCGGGTAGGCCTAGTGTCCACGGCAGGAAACTGTCCAAAATGAAACCAGGATATATCAAATTTTTCCAGTGGAAATTGACCCTTTTTTGCAATGTGTCTAGCTGTGGATTTTAGATCCTAGCTCACCCGGCACTTAGGGAAACTTAGAAATCGGTACATTTTAGAAAATTAGACACCCGGGAAATCCAGAATGAGGTGACTTGTGTGGCTCTCACTAGGTTCTGTTACCCAGAATCCCTTGCAAACCTCAAACTTTGTCAAATAAACATATTTTCCTCACGTTTTTGTGATGGAAAGGTCTGGAATCTGTGGGGAACCACAAATTTCTACCCACCGAGCATTTGGTACCTCACTTGTGTGGTTAGGCCTAGTTCCCATCACAAGAAATGGCTCAAAACACAACGTGGGACCATCACATTTTCCAGTGAAAACTTACACTTTTTTCGCAATGTCCCTAGCTGTGGAATTTGGACCCTCACTCAGCCGGCACCTAGGGAAACCTAGCAAACGTGTACATTTTTGAAAGCTTGACACCCAGGAAAATCCAGGATGGAGGGACTTGAGTGGCTCTTATCAGGTTCTGTTACCCAGAGTCCCTTGCAAACCTTATCTGCAGGGAGCCATGCATTTCCACTCACCCAGCATTCCCCCAAGCCTTCTGATAAAAATGGTACCTCACTTGTGGGGGTAGGCTTACTGCCCGTGACAGGAAACAGCCTAAAACGCAACATGGGCAATTCACATTTTCCCAGTGACAATTGATCCTTTTTTCGCAGTGGGCCTAGCTATGGACTTTGGACCCTGGCTCATCCGGCACCTAGGGATACATAGCAAACCTGTAAAAAAAATGTAAAACTAGACACCCAGGGGAATCCAGGATGAGGTGACTTGTATGGCTCTCACCAGGTTCTGTTACCCAGAATTCCTTGCAAACCTCAAACATGGCCAAGCCGCCAACCGTGATGGCTGCGTAGGCTTGGAACTACACCACTTCTCCCCCTTGTTGGACCTGTCTTGGCAGCATAATGGTGACCCCCCGATGCTGTATGAGGTATGGGGGACATTGGTACAGTGCATGGTGGGGGAGCCAGGCTGAACATGGATCGTGGCGCGGATCACTGTGGATCACTCTGAATTGCTCAAGTGAGGCCTGCTGCCACGAGGGAAGCAGGGACCTCGAGTGGAGTGCTGTCCGGAGCGCAAAATTGAGGAGTTCAGGGAGCGGCTGCTGGATCAGAACCAACTTACGGTGAGTGGTTGTGGAGGCGGGGGTTGGAGGCTGACTCCACTGGTGATGGGGTGCTGGCACTCCCCGGAAGCCCCGTGGTGACAGTGGCCATGGGTGGGCTTAGGGATCGGCCACCTGGCCGCGTACAGTGCCGCCCGCAGTAGCCCTCCCCCCCTGAGACTCCACCGGTCTCAGCCTGGTTCCCGACCCGCATTGACATTGCGGTGTCGGGGGCCTTTCTTCACGCAGCTACTCTCTCTCCCCCTACATGCCGAACTGGGCCTAAGTGGGGAGAGGGGCTGGTTGGAGCTGTTACTTGTCCTGGGAGAAGTGACGCATGCAGCGTGGGAGCTATTTCAACGTGGGCTATTGCCCTCAATCCTGACCCCGTGGCTGCGGAACCCGCCTCTGGCGATCAACCAGATGTGGGCGACTGAGCCCCTCTGGCCTCAGCCAATCGCTACTCCTCGATGATGTTTAGCATTGGCCCATATTAGCATGCAAGACAGCTGGTGGGCATGGTTATGGCTGACGACGTTCCAGCTACTGGTGCACAACTGCGGCACCTTTCTTCTTGGTGACCTCAGCTGACTATATTAGGGGTTAGCGTAGTGGGCGTAGTAGGGCTACGCGGAGTGCCATAGAGACGGAACCAATCGCTGCACACTCCGCGTAGCTCCGCTACACGCCACCTGCCTCCCACTTGCACTATTAAAACATTATAAATAAGGAATTGGAATTGGAATTGGAAGCGGATTTATAAATCGCGTAGCTACCCTAGGGCATCCCAGCGCTGTTGCTCGACCTGTGTATCCAAAAGGGGGGAAAGCTAAGGGAATAGCCATGTTTTGAGTTGTCTTCGGAAGGCCAGTAGGTTGGGTTCTCTACAGAGGGAGATTGGCAGGGAATTCCATAGTTTTGGGGCGTTGTAGGAGAACAATCTTCCTCCAGAACGAGTCTTGTGGATTCTGGGGATACTGGCCAGGGAGAGGGCGTCTGATCTCAGTTGCCTGTTGGACTGATGGGGTTTGACAAAAATGCTCAATACCGGTGGACCTCTGCCGTGCATTATCTTGTGTGAGATGCGGAGGGTCTTGAAGATGATCCTTTGTTTCACTGGAAGCCAGTGCAAGCTTTTGAGGGCTGGTTTCGCAGAGCATTTTGACTCGGTCCCAGTTAGGATTCTGGCCGCCGCGTTTTGAGCACATTGTAGTCTATGGGTGACCGAGGCGGGGGCTCCCAAGTAGAGGGCGTTCCCATAGTCCAATCTGGAGTTTACTAGGCCTTGCATGAGCAGCTTCCTAGATTGGAAAGGGAGAAGATGGAGGACCTTCCTCGCTGTTTTGATGAGGCCAATGCATGTACCTGCCGTTTTCCTGGCCTGAGATTTGAAGCTAAGGTCTTGGTCTAGCCAGATGCCAAGACTCTTAACTTCTGTTTTAGGAGTGGGAGAAGGGCCCATACAGTCTGGCCAGTTGAGGGAGGCCGGTAGATTACGGGGGTTGCCCAGGAGGAGGATCTCGGACTTCTCCCCGTTTAGCTTCAGGCGAGAATCGCACATCCACTGGAAGATTTTTTCCAGGCAGGCTGCTAAATTGTCTAGGCATTTTTTTGATTGGTTGACGGACACCACTAGTTGTGTGTCATCGGCATACATAACTGTTTTTATGCCGAATGGTGATGTGACGTCTTCTAGCGGGGACATGTATACGTTAAAAAGTGTGGGGCTCAGGGATGAGCCCTGGGGGACCCCACACTGAAGCGGGAGTGCTTTTGACTGGACCGTGCCATCAGACACCTGGAATGTTCTCCCTTCCAGGAAGGACTTGATCCAGGACAGGGCAGTGCCGGACACCCCTACCATGCTGAGCCGATGGATGAGGATCGCATGGTCCACCGTATCGAAGGCGGCACTCAGATCAGATAAGAACTTATCGGCGGCGTCCCCGCGCTTTCCTCATTCTCCATTGTGACTTCTTCTGGAAAACTGCGCAGTCGCCCACACATGCCCATTCCTCACGAGAAATGCACATGCATGGGCGCCTGCGCATGCCAGTTTTCTAGAGTTTTCAGATTTTAAGAGTTTTCAAGGCCAATTCCCCTCTGCCCGAGTATGCAGAGAATTGGCCTGTTCCATCTACATCGCAGAACGTGGAACAGGCAAAATTCTGCACATTCCATGGGCGGAACGGAGTTGTCCTCCCACCCCTAGACTATTTGTCCTACTGCCTTGCCTAACACTGGGCTGCTGTGCTACTTACCTACCTCTTGGGGAATCAATCCACTCTATGTGCTGGGTATCAGACGTGAGGGTCCCTTCCACGCCGGAGTTTGGGCACATCAACAGCGAGGGGAATGAGGTGCAAAGACCCCAAACAAAGGACCCCGCCTTTCAAGCCAACTGGTCCAGGCACTTCTGCGCAGCAGCTCACCATGGCGGAAGGCGGTGAGATGCCCATGGTTGACCCAGCGGGCCTCGACAGCATGCTGGCAGAACTAGGGGCTGGACTTAGAGCCTTGGGCACCAGATTTGATGCCCTTGACAGGACGTTGGAATCCATGGGGGCCAGGCTGGAAGTACAGGAGGGCCGTCTGATTGTAACAGAGGGTCGAATCTCTGATTTGGAGGACGGTGCGGCCCAGACAACTAAGAAGATTAAAAAGGATGGAGAAGCTCCTCAAGTCAGTGACCATAAAGAACGAGGATTTGGAAGCTCGTGGGCAGAGAAACAACATTCTTATCATAGGGGTGCCAGAATCCGCCAACACGGGCACCTTGACTGCTTTGTGGAAACACTCTTAACAGATATGCTTGGGGCGAATTCCTCACCACCACCTTTGTGGTTGAGCATGCTCATCACATTCTGGGGCCATGACTTAATCCAGGGTGCCCACCAAGACCGATCATAGCCCGGCTCCTGAATTTCAGGGATAGGGATACAGCCCTATGATTGGTACTTGAAAAGGGCCCGTTCGAGTGGCGTGGCTCGAACATATCCCTATACCCAGACTTTACTGCCATGGTCCAGGACGCACATAGGAAATACTCTGGTGTGAAGGCACCCCTGCGGAAGATGGGGCTATGATATGGGATGCTGAATCCAGCACAGCTGAAAGTGGACATTGACGGTCGGTCCCAAGTGTTTGACTCTCCCATGATGCTCAACAGTTCTGTCAGAGATACTCTAACGCCGCAAGGAAAAAAGGCACGACGTCGCCGCAGCATACCCAGGACATACCGGATTCCGGTGCCAGTGCGGACCTGTTTTCCGCTAGCTAGTCACTCTCTGTGTCGAAATAGTAGGATGTTATGTTCATACTGCTAGTGCTGCGCCACTGTCGGCCTGTGCCTGTGTGCACATTAGAGGGCCACCATAGATGTAGTACATGCCATTGTGCAGGCACCCTGTGCAAGTGATGGGGGTAGTGGCGGGGTGTTGCTGTCCCCCCAGAGCGTTTGCGCGTGTCTTGAATTGTGCAGGTTTACAGTATAATTTGTTTCTGTTTGTATGATTCCATCATTATGGTCATAAGAGAGGGTAACTTTCCCCCAAAGTTGGGAGTGAGGAATGGGTGGTGGGAGGGGGGTTCTGGGATCATTGGTCAATGTTTGTAGAATGTTCCTATTGTACACCTCAGTTGCAGTGCCACTTACATAGTCCGGATACCAGTTAGTTAGAAATGTAGGTTTTAGACTATGGCTAACTAGGTTGTTGCGGAATCCAGTGTGGTGCTAATGTCCTGGAACATTAGGGGATTTAAACAATGCCCGTAAGTGTAAGAAGGTGACTAACTATATGCTAAGGTTTCACGTGGGCATTGCGTTTTTACAAGAGACTCACCTTGCGGCACATGTCAAGACGCCATTAGCATCAGGGTGGGGGCAACATAAATACTTTGATGGATATAGCTCTTATGCTAGAGGGGTTGCACTGTTGATACACAAACGGGTGCAGTTTTTGAGGAAAAGGTCTATCGGGATGTGGGGGTCGTTACTTATTGGTTAAGGGCACCATGCGTGATCACTCAGTGCTTTTTGTTAATATATATGCCCCGAATGTTGATGACCCCAAATTTTTCGAGGCAGTCCATGGTCACGTAGTACGCATGGGGGCAAATTGTGTTTATATGGGAGGGGATCTCAACTTGTTGCCTGACCTGGGACATGATAGCACGGCGCATGCAATAGCCACACAACCATAGGCGCCATGCATAGTGCCGGACACTATTGAATAGCTTGGGTTGGTGGATATATGGAGATTTAGACTGCGCAGGCCATGAGGGATATACTCCTTACTCTGCGCCTCATCATACCTGGCCGCATTTGGATTACTGGTATTTGTCAGCCGGGGTGGCAGTGTGGGTCGATGAGGTTACGCATCTCCTGCGTACCTTGTCGGATCATTCTCCAGTGATGGTGAGCTTACTCATCCCTAGGATGGGAGGGGGTGAAGTATCCATGGCGATTCCCAGATATGGCCTTGAGGAATACTGTTTTTGTGACCAAACTTGGGGAAGCAATAGTTGAATATTTTAAAATTAACACTGGCTCTGTGAACTCTAAGGCTACCCTGTGTGAGGTCTTTAGGGCTTATATGAGGGGGGGTGCATTTCTAAGAATGCTGGGGTTCTCAGGGCTCTACATCACATGCTTACACATGTGGAGAGACAGCTTATGGAGCTGGATCGTGGGGCAGTTACTGCGGCTCCCCCTGACCTGCACAGGCGTGCAGCACACTTAGCAGAATTCCACAAGGCTGCAGAACGCGAAGCACATTTTCTCGGTAAATATGCAGTCCCTTGGAGATATCGGGAGGGGAAGAGACCTGGTAGGATGCTGGCCAGATTAATGCAACAAACCCGCAGGCCCACCTACATAGCGGCACTTCGCTTGGACAGTGGCAAGAGAATCATGGGCAATGTTGGGGTAGTTAAAGAGGTACTTAAGTACTATATTAATTTGTACACCTCCGGAACCACTGACCACCCCTCAGCTTATAGTGATTACCTCGATGACGTTTCACTTGTTTGGATGGATATAGCCCACCAAGAATTTCTGTCTGAACCATTTTCAGAGGATGAGATCACCAATGCTATTAACGCACTGGATGGATCTAAAGGGCCTGGGCTAAACTGCTTACGGGTTGTTTTATTAAAAAATTTAGAGTCCTGATTGGGCCACATCTTGTTGATATGTATCAGGAGGCCATTGAACTTGGAGTACTTCCACCCACTTTGAGAGAAGCTGTCAGAATCCTGGTATCTAAGCCTTGTAAGGATGTATTGAGATGTGGCTCCTACCGACCCCTCTCGCTCCTGAACTTTGATAATAAAATCTTGCCCAAAGTGTTGGCGACAAGACTTGCTTTGTAGAGAAAATGAGTTCCCCAGCGCAGTCAGGATTGATTCCCCAGAAGTCCACTGCCCTTAACACTCGTACCCTGTTTGCTATGCTGAATAGAATTTCACCGTCGGTTTCTGCTGCTGCTGTTTTCCTTGACACTGAAAAGTGTTTGATTCACTTGAGGGGCCCTTTTTGTTTCCTCCATGCAAAGGCTGGTGATGCCGGAGTGGTTCTTGGCGGTAGTTTGCCTTTTGTATACGCTGCCTGCTGCACGTATCTGTTTGAATGGTACTTGACCAAGGCTTTCCCCTTACACAGGGAATGCATCAGAGAAGCCCCTTATCCCCCCTTCTGTTTGTTTTAGTGATAGATCCATTGGTGCAACAGTTGTTAGAAAGGCACAGTCATAGGGGATTGTAGTTTAACACCAGGCCCTTGCTCCTTACACTCTATGCGGACGATATTATCCTCTATGTACAGCACCTGGATCACAATGTAACACCGTTACTTCGTGAAGTGACGAGATATGGCCCCAAGTTGGGCCGTCATATCAATTGGGAAAAATTGGAGGTGCTCCAATTGGCGGAAGCAACCTGCGCTAGAACGGTAGCATACCCCCTGACCTGGTGTGATGACTGTGAAATACCTTGGAGTTCAAATCCATAGAGACAAAGACCACATCCTGCAGATAAACTATAGCCCAGCAGTTGAGAAACTGGAACGCAACATTGAACATTGGTTGCAACTATCTCTGTCAATGGCTCCAAGGATAACTTTAATTAAGATGGTGGTACTGCCATAATTTCTTTATCTCTTTTTAAACATCCCCATCCAGCTCTAAAGTAGCTTTTTCTCTAACGTACGTACACTGTTACTATGGCTGGTATGAGCTGGTAAATGGGCCGAATCGGTTGGTGTTGTATATGCAAAAAAGAGTGGCTTTACCATCACAAATTTACTAATTTTGATTGAAAGAATCAGCATTTTTTCATTGTCAATTTTGTAAATGTCCCGTATACATTGGCAAACATCCGCCTGTCTGAGGAGGCTTGTGCTATGGAGAAAAAAGTGAAAGAAAGTGGTCTTTTGACGGCAGGGGAGTGTTGTCATGCAACCACCTGTTAACAACTACAAAACCATGTATTTGATAGTATTCACAGTTTTTTCAGTGACATTTCTCACTTAGTAAACACGTGGTCAACTAAGATGAAATGTGTTTTCTGCTGTGGGAAAAGGAAGGGAAATCATGCCTAATAGAGGTGTTGTGAAAGTGTTTTACATGGGGAAAATGACTGACCCTTGACTAGATTTATAAATAAAAAATCATGCTGCGGTGCATTGTGTGGGAAAATATAAGCGTTGTGTTGCACAACATTCTTTTCCTTGGGCAGCAGCTTCATCTCTATGAAAATTGTCACAGTAGCACAATGTTTGCAATATTATGCGAAACTGCATAATGCAAAGCATCATTGCGTTATGATACATTTTAAAAGTGGTGCAGAAAGTGAAACATTTTCTGAAATGTTCCAAGATGGCATGTCAGGATGATGGGAGAAGCTAAGAGGTTACTCAAGAAGGGGAGTCTATTAAAACATGATTAGAAAGAGGGAAATTAAGTTTAACCAGAAAGAAGTTGAGATTTTGATTAGTGAGATGAAAAGGCAAAAAAAAAGATATTTTTGTCACCTCAAAACTTCCACTAGCTAAAAGAGGCTGTTTCTGAAGAAGACTTCTTGAAATCCATGACTGTGGCAGAGTATACGAAAAGGTGGCATGGCTACAAGCATATGACTAAGAGGAAGCTGGAGCAGACCCTGAGGTTTGAACTGGCCACTGGTAAGGTCCAAACAATGAGCAGGAGTTCCTACCCATGGAGGAGCAGGTGGCATCAATTATTTTCCTAACAATGGTTGGCAGAATTAAAGACACTGACATGGCCACTCTTACAGAAACAATCACATCTCAGGGTAGGGTAACTGATTAACCCAAACAAGTTTGTTATCTAACCATGTTTAAAAATACTTTTGTAGATAAAATGTGGGTGAAGTAAAAATGTATTTGAGTTGGTTTGTCCTTAGGATTCAAAAAGAATTCATTTCTCAACCCTTTCGCTGCTAGGCCTCCCCCCTCCCAACCCGTATCTAAGTCGTTTTTTGGCTATTTGGGGTAGTTCATGCTTAGGCCCCTGTAACCTTTTGTCCACATAAGGTATCCACGCCAAATTTGTGTCCTTTTATTCCAACATCCTGGGGATTTTAAAGGTACCCAGGGTTTGTGGATGCCCCTGGAGGGGACCCAGAAGTTTGCCAAAATAATAGAACATTGTTTTTTACAAATAGGGAAAAAGTGCTGCAGATGAAAGCGTTTGTTTTTTCCCCTGCAAATAGTATCAACAAAGGAAATATGGTGCTGAAATCACCATCTTCCCAGCTTTCAGGGACAGGCAGACTTTTCTCAGTAAACCAAACTTTTGACACAATTTTGGCATTTTATTGGGACATAGCCTATTTTCACTATTTTTTGTACTTTCATCCTCCTTCCAATTAGTGGTAGAAATGGGTGTGACCGCAATAATGGATCCCAGAAAGCTATACATTTGAGAAAAGTAGACAACATTCTAAATTTAGCAAGACATTTGTGTGGATCCTTCAAGGTTTCCATATAGAAACTAACAGTTGAAATAAAAAAAAAATTGAAATTAAGTTGAAAACAACAGCCATTTTTGCCAACGTTTTTACCTGTAACTTTTTCTAACTATGGCAAAGGTTTTACAGGTAGATTCATGGAAGGAAAATTTGCTCGCAAAGGGCCAGATTCTGCGAATCTGGCCCTTTGCGAGCGCAATTTTTGCATTTGGGATTCATCATCCCAAATGCAAAAATCGCTTATTTGCGAGGAATTGCATTTAAGGAATCTCTATTTGAGATTCCTTAAATGCAATTCATTAACCATTTTTTTTTGCGAATTCGCTATTCCTGGCCGTAATTTACCACAAAGTCAGACTTCGTGGTAAATAGCGAAAACTCAGAAAAATGCACGTGTGTGCGCAACATCTGGCTACATTTGCTTTTCAGGGGTGCTACAGGGTGCTTTGGACACCCCTGGCACCCTTAAAATCGCATCCTTATTTGCGATTAGCAAATTGCTAATCGCAAATAAGGAATAACTCTCCATTCATTCCTATGGGCCTTCACAAATAAGGAAGATGTAGGAATCGCAATATTTTTTGCAATTCCTACATGAATCCCGTTTTGCAAGTCCTTAATAGCGATTCCTTATGAATCGCTATTACAGACTCGCAAAACGGGACTTTGATGAATCTAGCTGTTAATACTGTATACTGTTATACCCGCTGGATCCTTCTGGTTGTGGTGATTTATAGGACTTGTAGGTTCACTAAGAACCCGGGGTACCCAGAGCCAATAACTGAGCTGGACCTTGCAGTGGGTTTGTCTGTGTGTACTGGGTATATAGCAATTCATTTGGTAAAATATAAAGAGTTAAATATAGGTATCAAGGACACCTATGTATTTCCGAAATGGAAACAAAATATAGAGTTTAGAAGCAGTAGTTACTTGCACATCTCTGAAATTGTGGGTAACCCTACTAGCATGTGAATTAGAGGACATTTTTCAAAGTGACTTCTTTTTTACACATTGTCTTACATTTGGAAGGCAGAAATGCACAGAAAGTCAATAGTTAATACCACTTGTTCTACAATTCTGTGTTCCCCTAAGTCCCCCAAGAAAAATGTTACCTCACTTGTATGAGTAAGCCTAGTGCCTGCGGCAGTAAACAACCTTAAACACAAAATGGGCTTCTTACATTTTTTGAGTGAAAACTGACCTTTTTTTTGCGATGTGCCTAGCTGTGGCTTTCGATCCTAGCACAGCCGGCACATGAAAAAACCTAGCAAACCTGTACATTTTTTTAAACCGGACATCGTGGGGAATCTAGGCTGGGGTTATGTGTGTGGCTCTCATCAGGTTCTGTTACCCAGAATCCTTTGCAAACCTCACACTTAGCCAAAAGAAACATATTTTCCTTACATTTCTGGAAAGTTATTGTGAGTTCCGGAACTGGAGGGAGCCACAAACTTCCACTCGCCCAGTATTCCTCCAAGTCTCCCGATAAAATGGTACCTCACTTGTGCGGGTAGGCCTAGTGTCCACGGTAGGAAACTGTCCAAAATGAAACCAGGATATATCACATTTTCCAGTGGAAATTGACCCTTTTTTGCAATGTGTCTAGCTGTGGATTTTAGATCCTAGCTCACCCGGCACTTAGGGAAACTTAGAAATCGGTACATTTTAGAAAACTAGACACCCAGGGAAATCCAGAATGAGGTGACTTGTGTGGCTCTCACTAGGTTCTGTTACCCATACACCCTTGCAAACCTCAAACTTTGTCAAATAAACATATTTTCCTCATGTTTTTGTGATGGAAAGGTCTGAAATCTGTGGGGAACCACACATTTCTACCCATCGAGCATTTGGTACCTCACTTGTGTGGTTAGGCCTAGTTCTCATCACAGGAAATGGCCCAAAACACAACGTGGGACCATCACATTTTTCCAGTGAAAACTGACACTTTTTTCGCAATGTCCCTAGCTGTGGAATTTGGACCCTCGCTCAGTCGGCACCTAGGGTAACCTAGCAAACCTGTACATTTTTGAAAGCTTGACACCCAGGAGAATCCAGGATGGAGGGACTTGAGAGGCTCTTATCAGGTTCTGTTGCCCAGAGTCCCTTGCAAACCTTATCTGCAGGGAGCCATGCAATTCCACTCACCCAGCATTGCCCCAAGCCTTCTGATAAAAATGGTACCTCACTTGTGGGGGTAGGCTTAGTGCCCGTAACAGGAAACAGCCTAAAACGCAGCATGGGCAATTCACATTTTCCCAGTGAAAATTGATCCTTTTTTCGTAGTGGGCCTAGCTATGGACTTTGGACCCTGGCTCAGCCGGCACCTAGGGATACATAGCAAACCTGTAAAAAAATGTAAAACTAGACACCCAGGGGAAGTTGAAGTTGGAAAGCATTTGTTGAGCGCACTAACACCAAACGGTTTCATGGCGCTGTACCCAGAATTCAGACAGAAAAAAAGGAAAAGAGTAAAAGGGGGTTATTGTAGAGGAAAAGCTAAAGAAAAAAGATAGGTTTTGAGAGCTTTCCGGAAATCCATATAATTGGTTATGGACCGGATAGGAAAGGGAAGGCTATTCCAGAAGGTGGGGGCAAGAGTGGAGAAACGGAGGCCACCGTGGTTTTTCCTCTTGAAGCGAGGGACTGCCAGAAGGATAAGGGAGGAGGAGCGAAGGTCTCTTTTTGGAAGATAAGACTGGATTTTGGATTTTATAAAGCCGGGGCAGTGCCTGCAAGAGCTATGAAGGTAATGCAGCCCAACTTGAAAAGGGAGCGTTGGGAGATAGGGAGCCAGTGAAGGGGTTTGAGAAGGGGAGTGACTTGGTGGTACTTAGGAAGCTGATATATCAGGCGTGCAGCCTGATTCTGAATGAGCTGTAGGCGCCGGAGCTCATATGCCGGGATTCCTACGAAGAGTCCATTGCCATAGTCAAGGCGAGAGATAATCATGGCCATGACAATGAGCTTAAGGGCCTCAACAGAAAAGAAACGGGAGATTTTCCGGATGATGCGTAGGGATAGAAAACAAGATGATACAACGGCGCTGATCTGAGGGCGCATGGTCAGATCTTGGCTAACTAAGATGCCTAAGGTTTTTGCTTTAACAGAAGGGGAAGGAGGGGGACCGAGGGCGGGGGGCCAAAATGCGAAGGACCAAGGACTAAGAAGATTACAAGTAAGTAACAACTCTGTTTTGTCCAGGTTCAGTTTGAGCTGGTTGGAGTTCATCCAGTCAAATATAAAGGTAAGGACGGAGCAGAGGTTAGAACTGGAATCGGGAGAGGGAGAAAGATTGAAGATGAGCTGGAGGTCGTCTGCGTAGTTGTAAACTGTTACCTCCATGTTTTGTAGGGCCAGGATAAGAGGATGAATGTAAAGGTTAAAAAGGAGGGGGGAGGGAGCAGAGCCCTGAGGGACCCCACAGGTGATCAAGCAGGGGTCGGCCGAGAAGCCGTCCAGATAGACGGCCTGAGTCCGGCCCCCTAGGAAAGAGGAAAGCCAAGCCAGGGCGGGGCCCCGAATGCCCGCTCCCTCGACACGGTCGATGAGGATGGAATGGTCGACCGTGTCGAAGGCAGCGGACAAGTCCAGGAGGACCAAGGCCTGGGAGGAATTGGAGTCCGCACATTGCCTAAGCTCGTACAGGACAGATAGAACCACGGATTCCATCGAGTGAACTGGACGGAAGCCGGCCTGGTAGGAGGATAAGAGATGATTGTCCTCAACAAAAGTCGAGAGGCAGGAGGTGATGTGGGTCTCCAGAATCTTTCCAAGGAACGGGAGTAGGGAAATAGGGCGGAAATTGGGGAGGGAAGAAGGGTCGCTCCCAGGTTTTTTCAGAATGGGGGTGATAATGGCCGATTTGAAGGAGGGGAATCCAGGATGAGGTGACTTGTATGGCTCTTACCAGGTTCTGTTACCCAGAATTCCTTGCAAACCTCAAACGTGGCCAAGCCGCCAACCGTGATGGCTGCGTAGGCTTGGAACTACACCACTTCTCCCCCTTGTTGAACCTGTCTTGGCAGCATAATGGTGACCCTCCCGATGCTTTGTGAGGTATGAGGGACATTGGTACCGTGCATGGTGGGGGAGCCAGGCTGAACATGGATCGTGGCGCGGATCACTGTGGATCACTCTGAACTGCTCAAGTGAGGCCTGCTGCCACGAGGGAAGCAGGGACCTCGAGTGGAGTGCTGTCCGGAGCGCAAAATTGAGGAGTTCAGGGAGCGGCTGCTGGATCAGAACCAACTTACGGTGAGTGGTTGTGGAGCGGGGGTTGGAGACTGACTCCACTGGTAACGGTGTGCTGGCACTCCCCGGAAACCATGGGTGGGCTTAGGGATCGGCCACCTGGCCGCGTACAGTGCCGCCCGCAGTAGCCCTCCCCCCCTGAGGCTCCACCGGTCTCAGCCTGGTTCCCGACCCGTGTTGACATTGCGGTGTCGGGGGCCTTTCTTCACGCAGCTACTCTCTCTCCCCCTACATGCTGAACTGGGCCTAAGTGGGGAGAGGGGCTGGTTGGAGCTGTGTCTTGTCCTGGGAGAGGTGATGCATGCAGTGTGGGAGCTATTTCAACGTGGGCTATTGCCCTCAATCCTGAACCCGTGGCGGCGGAACCCGCCTCTGGCGATCAACCAGATGTGGGTGACTGAGCCCCTCTGGCCTCAGCCAATCGCTACTCCTCGATGATGTTTAGCATTGGCCCATATTAGCATGCAAGACAGCTGGTGGGCATGGTTATGGCTGACAACGTTCCAGCTACTGGTGCACAACTGCGGCCCCTTTCTTCTTGGTGACCTCAGCTGACTATATTAGGGGTCGGTCGTAGTGGGCGTAGTAGGGCTACGCGGAGTGCCATAGAGACGGAACCAATCTCTGCACACTCCGCGTAGCTCCGCTACACGCCACCTGCCTCCCACCTGCACTATTAAAACATTATAAATAAGAACTTATCGGCGGCTTCCCCGCGCTTTCCTCCTTCTCCATTGTGACTTCTTCTGGAAAACTGCGCAGGCACCCACACATGCGCATTCCTCACGAGAAATGCACATGCATGGGCGCCTGCGCATGCCAGTTTTCTAGAGTTTTCAGTTTACAAGAGTTTTCAAGGCCAATTCCGCTCTGCCCCGAGTATGCGGAGAATTGGCCTGTTCCATCTACCTCGCAGAACGTGGAACAGGCAAAATTCTGCACATTCCATGGGTGGAACGGAGTTGTCCTCCCACCCCTAGACTATTTGTCCTACTGCTTTGCCTAACACTGGGCTGCTGTGCTACTTACCTACCTCTTGGGGAATCAATCCACTCCATGTGCTGGGTATCAGATGTGAGGGTCCCTGCCACGCCAGAGTTTGGGCACATCAACGGCGAGGGGAATGAGGTGCAAAGACCCCAAACAAAGGACCCCGCCTTTCAAGCCACCTGGTCCAGGCACTTCTGCGCAGCAGCTCACCATGGCGGAAGGCGGTGAGATGCCCATGGTTGACCCAGCGGGCCTCGACAGCATGCTGGCAGAACTAGGGGCTGGGTTTAGAGCCTTGGGCACCAGATTTGATGCCCTTGACAGGACGTTGGAATCCATGGGGGCCAGGCTGGAAGTACAGGAGGGCCGTCTGATTGTAACAGAGGGTCGAATCTCTGATTTGGAGGATGGTGCGGCCCAGACAACTAAGAAGATTAAAAAGGATGGAGAAGCTCCTCAAGTCAGTGACCATAAAGAACGAGGATTTGGAAGCTCGTGGGCAGAGAAACAACATTCTTATCATAGGGGTGCCAGAATCCGCCAACACGGGCACCTTGACTGCTTTGTGGAAACACTCTTAACAGATATGCTTGGGGCGAATTCTTTACCACCACCTTTGTGGTTGAGCATGCTCACCACATTCTGGGGCCATGACTTAATCCAGGGTGCCCACCAAGACCGATCATAGCCCGGCTCCTGAATTTCAGGGATAGGGATACAGCCCTATGATTGGCACTTGAAAAGGGCCCGTTGGAGTGGCGTGGCTTGAACATATCCCTATGCCCAGACTTTACTGCCATGGTCCAGGACGCACGTAGGAAATACGAGGGGGTGAAGCATCCATGGCGATTCCCAGATATGGCCTTGAGAAATACTGTTTTTGTGACCGAACTTTGGGAAGCAATAGTTGAATATTTTAAAATTAACACTGGCTCTGTGAACTCTAAGGCTACCCTGTGTGAGGTCCTTAGGGCTTACATGAGGGGGGGTGCATTTCTAAGAATGCTGGGGTTCTCAGAGCTCTACATCACATGCTTACGCATGTGGAGAGACAGCTTATGGAGCTGGATCGTGGGCAGTTACTGCGGCTCCCCCTGACCTGCACAGGCGTGCAGCACACTTGGCAGAATTCCACGAGGTTGCAGAACACGAAGCACATTTTCTCGGTAAATATGCAGTCGCTTGGAGATATCGGGAGGGGAAGAGGCCTGGTAGGATGCTGGCCAGATTAATGCAACAAACCCGCAGGCCCACCTACATAGCAGCACTTCGCTTGGACAGTGGCAAGAGAATCATGGTCAATGTTGGGGTACTTCAAGAGGTACGTAAGTACTATATTACCTTGTACACCTCCGGAACCACTGACCAACCCTCAGCTTATAGTGATTACCTCGATGAGGTTTCACTTGTTTGGATGGATATAGCCCACCAAGAATTTCTGTCTGAACCATTTTCAGAGGATGAGATCACCAATGCTATTAACGCACTGGATGGATCTAAAGGGCCTGGGCTAAACCGCTTACGGGTTGTTTTAATAAAAAATTTAGAGTCCTGATTGTGCCACATCTTGTTGATATGTATCAGGAGGCCATTGAACTTGGAGTGCTTCCACCCACTTTGAGAGAAGCTGTCAGAATCCTGGTATCTAAGCCTTGTAAGGATGTATTGAGATGTGGCTCCTACCGACCCCTCTCGCTCCTGAACTTTGATAATAAAATCTTCCCCAAAGTGTTGGCGACAAGACTTGCTTGGTAGAGAAATTGAGTTCCCCAGCGCAGTCAGGATTGATTCCCCAGAAGTCCACTGCCCTTAACACTCGTACCCTGTTTGCTATGCTGAATAGAATTTCACCGTCGCTTTCTGCTGCTGCTATCCTCCTTGACGCTGAAAAGTGTTCGATTCACTTGAGGGGCCCTTTTTGTTTCCTACCATGCAAAGGCTGGGGATACTGGAGTGGTTCTTGGCGGTATTTTGCCTTTTGTATACGCTGCCTGCTGCACGTATCTGTTTGAATGGTACTTGACCAAGGCTTTTCCCCTTACACAGGGAATGCATCAGAGATGCCCCTTATCCCCCAATCTGTTTGTTTTAGTGATAGATCCATTGGTGCAACAGTTGTTAGAAAGGCACAGTCATAGGGGATTGCAGTTTAACACCAGGCACTTGCTCCTTACACTCTATGCGGACGATATTATCCTCTATGTACGGCACCTGGATCACAATGTAACACCGTTACTTCGTGAAGTGACGAGATATGGCCCCAAGTTGGGCCTTCATATCAATTGGGAAAATTTGGAGGTGCTCCAATTGGCGGAGGCAACCTGCGCTAGAATGGTAGCATACCCCCTGACCTGGTGTGATGACTGTGAAATACCTTGGAGTTCAAATCCATAGAGACAAAGACCACATCCTGCAGATAAACTATAGCCCAGCAGTTGAGAAACTGAAAGTCAACATTGAAAATTGGTTGCAACTATCTCTGTCAATGGCTGGAAGGAGAACTTTAAATAAGATGGTGGTACTACCATATTTTCTTTATCTCTTTTTAAACATCCCCATCCAGCTCTAAAGTAGCTTTTTCTCTAACTTACGTACAATGTTACTATGGCTGGTATGAGGTGGTAAATGGGCTGAATTGGTTGGTGTTGTATATGAATTTAGGACCCTAGTGCAATTTTCCCGATTCATGCCCATAGATAGGTATAAATCACCTTATCCTTATATAGGCATAAGAAATCATAACCATATTTAGACTTAGCCTATGCAGTCCAAATACAGCATGGCTACTTCCACTAGTTCCGAAAATCCACAACGATTTCTTGGAAAACCCCGCCTTCTGCAGTCGTTGACTTCCCCTTGCTTGAATATTGATTTATTCAAGAACTCATGGAGTTTTCAAAGAACTGAGTCTTTGGTGACGTTATTATGTCCAACCTTACGTGAAAGAAGGCACCTTCAAGGTATAAATATGCCCTCACTTGCCCAGGCAAACAGGCGGTGGTTTGGAGCAGTTCGACTATCTACTTGCCCGACGCCCTGCTGCAGCAAGTGCCGAAGGAAGCTGACCCTCCAGCAGACGCACTGAGAGAGACGCTGTCTTTTCTCTTGCCGAGAAATCCAGCTCCAGTGTTTCCAACCTACCCTTGCGGGTTGTTGGGAAATCGAGTCCTGAGAGAGAGATACCAGACCTCCTTCATTCTAAACCAAGGTACAGAGCTGATTAGACCCTTAGAGAATTCTTGGATAGATTCTTGGCAAAAGAATACTGACACTAAGCTACACCTCACTTACTTCTTCCCTCGTACTAGACCTAGGTTAGGTACACCGGGGTAGGCGTATTTTAGAAGCACCAGTTGAGTACTTTTAATCTTTATTTATTAATGTATGTATTCTATGTATTTTATAGCTTAGAAACCATATCATGCTTTTACAGTATTATTTTATAATACTCTTCGTACTGTACGCGTTGTACTTTGCAACCAGTATTACGCTTGTAGCAGTTCATTTCCTCTGCATGAAAAAGAAGCCTGTTCAATAAATACCCTTTTATTGAAAATGCCCGTTTCTATATTTCTGTGCACCTCTGGTGAAACGGAGCATGCAAGATTGACTGAGTGAAATAACTATCTATTGTTTCTGTGAATCTAGAGATACATTTCTTATTCTTGGAAAACAAAGTTGTCATGTTTATGCGGTTATCAGAAACTAATCCCTTCTTGTGTATTCGAGAACGTTTCTAGTGATCTCTGAGCTAGCTGGCACTCACAATTAAGTCTAATATATTCGATAGAGACCTAGTAGACCTCAGTCGTACGTCTAATCTATAGTATATGTTATTCTAATGCGCAGAGCCTATTGGGAATATAGGAAGTACACTACATTGGGACACTTAAACACTCCCATACGAGAGAGGTGGGGTTGGCATGCCAAACCTACAGATTTACTACTTGGTGGTGCAGGCAAGTTTTGCACGTCATTGGTACTGTATGGATCTTCGGATTCCGTACCATAGGCCTGAGGCCGATTTGGTCCTTCCCTCTGCGCTTAACTCCCCACTGCCGTGGGGGTTCCCTAGGGACCAGCAGCATATCCAGACGGTGTCCACGACCATCTGTGCTTGGCATAAGCTGCAGCGTTTGACTAGGGTTCCTATATTATACTCCCCCGCATTACCACTGGCAAGTAATAGTTGCATTCCCATCTTACAAGAGACCCTGATCAAGCGTACGTTGGCCAAGTTCCAGGTGACCACATTTGGCAACTTGTTTCCAGGTGGGAAAATCTTTTCTCGCACTGAAGACCCCTGTCCCCGGTCAGCCTCTATGATGGTCCATTTTGTGCTAATGAGAGTGCAGAGGGCATTGCGCGCGTATGTGGATGGTTATCCTCTGGAGCCCCCTGACTTCATCATTTTAACCGGGGAACTAAGGGTGGTGATTGGAGCCACTTAGTGGCCCGTATGTACAAGGCGGCTGTGGCATTGCTACCATGCCATGATGCGAGTGTGCGGGCAGAGTGGGAGCCTGACCTTGGGTACCCCATGACATATGTACAGTGGGGGCGGTGTTGTACTCAAATATGCCACGTGTCTCCCAACCACAGGTGTAGACTGCTACATTTCACATTTTTATGGAGGGCATACATGACCCCTAGTAACTTACATTGTATGGATCCCTCTTGTCCCCATGCATGCCCGCGGTGTCGCTCACGGGAGGCTGATTTTGCGCACGTAACATGGACCTGCACTAGAATTGAATATTATTGGAGGTTGATTTTTAGAGAGTTGTCCCGAATGGTAGAGGTTGAGATTGCATCATCACCTCTATTAGCATTATTAGGATATGTTTGCGATCTCCCCAAATCCAAATGCCGCTCTGCTGCCATAGCACTTCTTGTCGCCAAGCATGAAATAGCTATTAGTTGGGCCTGCTTGCCTCCCCCCACTCTCGCTGCATGGCTTCACAGTATGACATTTTGCAATACCACCAGCGACACATATGCACAGCTGCAACCGCTGGTCTCTCTGCCGTGGACATCTGGCAACCGCTCCAAACGTATCTCTTGGCAGCGCTAATCCCTATGGGTCTGCAAATTTGTAAAGGTATAAGTGCTTTATGCTTTGCCCCCCTGTCTCAGGACTACTGCATTTAACAACTGGTCCTTCTGTAAGGAAGATCTACGAGTGAAATAATATCTGGTATTGTACAGGTCTTTATTGTTGTCTGTATATGTTACACGGCTATGCAGGATGTTACCACATGCTTTTCACTGTATTGCTACACTGTAATGCTAAAAACATCATGCTTTTTTTATTTTGTCCATTCAATTTGAAAACTTCAATAAAAAAAAAAGTTTCCCGATAGAGATGGTACCTCATTTGTGTGAGTAGGTCTAGTGCCCGTGACAGGAAACGGCTCAAAACACATCGTGGGCACATCCCATTTTTTGAGTTAAATCTGACCTTTTTTTCACTATGTGCCTAGCTGTGGATTTTGGACCCTTGCTCATCTGGCACCTTGGGAACCTTGCAAACCTGTAAATTTTTTTAAACTGGACACCCAGGGGAATCCAGTATGGGGCGACTTGTGTGGCTCTCACCAGGTTCTATTGCCCAGAATCCCTTGCACACCTCAAACTTCGTAAACAAAAAAAAAAGCACATTTTCCTCACTTTTCATTGATGGAAGGTTCTTGAATATGTGGTGAGCCACAAACTTCCACCTAACCAGCAGTCCTCCAAGTCTCCCAATAAAAATGGTACCTCACTTGTCTGGGTAGGCCTAGTGCCGCGACAGGAAACACCCCAAAACATACTGTAGAGACTTCAAAATTATTGATTGCGAAACTACCTGTTTTTGCGAAGGAGTCACCTGCGTTTGTGGTCCCGGGATATGCAACCATCTAGGAAAACCTTCAAAACCCAGCAATTTCTGAAAACTAGACACCCAGAGGAGTCCAGGGAGGTGTGGCGTGCGTGAATTTCCCAACATTTTCCTGCCCAGAATCCCCCGAAAAGCTCAAATGTAGCTAAAATAATTACATTTTCCTCACATTTCTGTGTGGGAAATTTGTGGGAAAACTGGGCTGACAAAAATTTCCTTCCAGCATTCCCTTAGGTCTCCCAATAAAAATGGTACCTCACTTGTGTGGGTGAGTCAAGAACATGCAACATGGAAGGGCCCAAAATGTAATTTGGAGATATCAAAATGATCTATCGAAAACAACCTAGTTTTGCAAATGGGTCCAGTGTGTTTTTCGACCCCGACTCGGGAAACCTACCAAATCCAGACAGTTCTGAAAAATAGACAGAGGGAGTCCAGGGAGATGTAGTTTGCATAGATCCGCCAATGTTTTCCTATCCAAAATCCCCTGCAAACCTCAAATTTAGCTAAATAAAATCTTTTCTGCACATTTCTGCATGGGCTCACCGCGTCAGCACAAATGTTCCATTACCCAGGGCTCACCTTGGTCTCCCAATAAAAATGATACCTCACTTGTGTCGGGGTCCAATGCAGAACCAGCCTAAAAAGTATATAAAACAAATATAGCGCTTTGAGCTTGCTGTTCTATTCCCTCTTGGCCCTTCTCAGTAGTAGACTCTTGGCCCACCCACACAAGTGAGGTATCATTTTACTCGGGAGACTGAGGGGAACGCTGGGTGGGAGAAACATTTTGCCAGTGTGGTACTCCCACACAGAAATGTGATAAAATGTGTTTTTATTTAGCTAAGTTTGAGGTTTGCAGGTAATTCTGGGTAGGAAAATGTTGGGTGATCCACGCAAGCTAATCCTCCCTGGCCTCCCTTAGATGTCTAGTTTTCAGAAATATCTGGGTTCAGTAGGTTTCCCTAGATGGCTGCAAAGCCCAGGACCAAAAACGCTGGCGACTCCCTTGCAAAACCATATAGTTTTGCGATTGATAATTTTGAAGTCTGTACAGAAGGTTTTGGGCCGTTTCCTTTCACGAGCACTAGGCCTACCCCCACAAGGAAATATTTTTATCAGGACACCTAGGGGAACACTGGGTGGTAGGAAATTTGTGGGGGCCTGATTATCCCACAACTTTCAGAGGGTTCTGGGTAGGAAAATGATGAGAGATCCATGCAAGTCGCACCTCCTTGGACTCCCCTAGGAATCTAGTTACAGAAATGTCTGGGTTTGCTAGGCTTTCCTAGATGGCCGCTGAGTCCAGGACCAAAAAGGCAGGTGACCCCCTATAAAAACCAGGTCAATTTATGATAGAAAGGTGGGAATCTGTGTCTTTGGTCCCAGGCTTGCAGACATCTATGGGAACCTAAAACACCCAGACAATTCTGAAAACTAGACACCCATGGGAGTACAAGGAGGTATGGCTTGCGTTGATCCCTCAACATTTTCCTTCTCAATATCTGCTACTAACCTCAAATTTAGCTAAAAAGTCACATTTCCTCTAATATCTGCGTGGGAAAGTTGTGGGATCACTGCACAGTACACATTTCCTACCACTCAGCTTTCCTGTCAGTCTACTGATAAAAATGATACCTTACTTGTGTGGATGGGCCAAGTGCCTTTGACATGGAAGGGGTGGAAGGGGCAAAAAATGTGTAGGGATTGAGGGTGGTCCAAAAGGGCAGGGTCATGTATTTTGCTTTTTTAAATGATGCAGCGTTGTGGATTATTTAACACAAGGAATGAATGTGTTACACAATGTTAATTCAGTCCATATTTTAAATTGAAAACTCTGTTGCCTTTGGCTTATCCTATTCGAAATTGTAATGGTTATAATTAACTACACAATAAAGACAAATGTAAGAATTATACGTTTTTAGGCTGACGCTACATTGGCCACCCACACAAGTAAGGTATCATTTTTCTCCAGAGACCAAGAGACCAAGGTTTGTGCCTGTGCGGTGATCCTAAAACGTACCCACACCGAAACGTAAGTAAAATGTGACTATCTAAGTAAATTAGAGGTGTGCAGAGGATTCTGGGTCAGAATCACTCCAACGAAGGAACAGGTGCTGCCAGGACGCATTCATTTCTCTCTTTCCAAACGGATATGGAAAAGACATACACGTGTTCGGCCTGAACTGTACCTATGTCCCCACAATAGGGGATTTAATCTTGCTCATAGACTCTAAGGATCTCATACTGGTTTTCTTTTACTACTTACTTGGGGCCTGGCCATTTTGCATACCTATTTAGATTGTTTAGGGACACTCGCTACGCATAATTGATCAAGATTGACCTTCGACTGGTTGGAAGTATCACCGGCACTCCGATTACGCCAGATTGCTGATCCACCTTCCAGGTAGTGCCTCGTTTTTGTAATTTTTTCACCCACACTACTTTATGATTCGTGCCCTCACCAGTTCTTTTTCCACATCTCTACAGTCACTTGACTTCTTATCATCTTGGAATCCAAAATAGATCTTGTACTCGTCCCCTACCGGGTTGGAATTATCACCGGCCAAGGGACATCACAGAATTCTGGCAAATCCATTCAGCCCTGAAGAGTCGGGGGACCACTTTTCCCTGACGAAACACGTGTCGTCTGGCCGCGTTTTCCAACAGAATAAAGAAATTAAGACATCACAGAAGAATACTGTAGAATTTGCTTTTAAATAACACTTGTATAGCTTGTTTAATGTTGTATGTGTGCACAGGATTTAGATATACTTGTTTGCTGTAGGGTTTCCCTACACCGACTAAGGGGTTACAAGGCTCTTCCCTACCCAGGTAGCGCCATACGTAATATTGTGACCCATATACACTGAAGTGAATCTGCTGAGCGCCATTACTTCCTACACACTAAAACCCTGAACCTTTAGTATCAAACTCTAGTTCACGCACACACAACAATCCCTGGTTTCTATTGGTTTTCTGCCCCCAAGATGAGAGTAAAAATATCAATGAAACAGCCAAAATGTGTGCCTAAAATAATGGGAGCGACCCATGCCTTTGGGCTTCTCCCTGCCATGTCCATAAACATATCCTTGTGGGCTTTCAGCACCCACAGTGAGGCCAGATAGGGGCCATTGCCCTGATCTGCCTTCTTGGGTGGCAGAAAGACTTTTATGGGGGTGGGTCATTAGCATGCCCATTCTGGGCAGTGCCCACCCCTATGTATAAAAAAGACATATCCCTGGTGTCTAGCGGGCTTGCTGGCCTATCAGGCTCTCAGGGGAGGCAGAAAGACAGTGGCAATTTGTTTGGGGGGTGTGGGGGCATGGGCACGCCCATTTTGTGCAGCCCCAACCCCACTGTATAAAAGAATAATCCCTGGTTCCTAGTGTGCTTTCTGCCCCCCTAGGGGCAGAAAGACTGTGGCATTTTTGTGGGGAGTGATGGGGCATTAGCAAGTCAATTTTGGGCAGCCCCCACCCCTATAGACATAAAAAGAAACCCTGGTGCCTAGTGTGCTTTCTGCCTCCCCCGGAGGAAAATCGGGGGCTATTGCCCCCACCTGATCCCCAGGGGTGCAGAAAGACTGTTTTCAAATATTTTTGAGTGGGGGCATGGTCTTGCTCTTTTAGGGCAGCCTCCACCCCTCTTTTATTAAAAAAAGATCCCTGGTATCTAGTGGGTTTCCTTGTGCCCCTGGGAGGCAGATCGGGGTTAATAACCCTCATTTGCTCTCTGGGGGGGCCAGAAAGTCTGTGGCGGTTTTATGGGGGTATTGGCACACCCATTTAGGGAAGCCCCCACCCCTAAATACTATAAAAAAAAGAAACCCCGGTATCTAGTGTGCTTTCTGCACCTGGGGTAGATTGGGTGCTACTGCTCCCGATGTGCCCCCAAGGGGGGGCAGAATTACTGTTCCCAAATATATTTGGGTGGGGACATGGTCTTGCCGTTTGTGGGCAGGTCCCACCCCTCTTTTTTAAAAATGTATGAAAAAATCCCTTGTGTCTAGTTGCTTTCTGACCTCTGGGGATCCCTAGTGATGTCATCAGTGATGTCACTGACCATGTCATGAGTGATGTAATATGTGATGTCACCAGCAGTGCATTGCGGGGGCGCGAGTTATAGTTAGCTGAACTAAGTATAACACCCAAATTTCTCTGGTTTTGTAAGAGTGAATTGTCCAACTAACTATAACGTCCCTGAAACATGTTTTTTTTCAGTGAATTTCCAAGGATTTTTAAATGTTAATCTCTAACTATAACGTCCCTGAAACCTATGTTTTTTTCAGTGAATTTCACAGGTTTTTTAAATGCTGATTTCCAAAAATAATGTCCCTGAAACCTATGGATTTTTTCAGTCAATTTCAAAGGTTATTTAAATGCTAATTTCTAACTATACCGTCCCGGAAACCTGGGTTTTTTCAGTGAATTTCAAAGGTTTTTTAAATGCTAATTACTAACTATGCCTACAGAGGTAGGACATGTGCAGAAACTGAAAGAAAGGTACAGAAAGAATCAAGAGAAATGCACAAACAGAAGTGCAGAAAGACAAAGAAAGGTGCAGAAAGAAGCAACTGATGTGCAGAAAGAACCAACAGACATGCAGAAAGAAGCCTACTTTTCTCTTGAAAGTTTAATATTCATTGAGTGCTCAGAATGTTATGCTTACGAAATATAAAATAGCAGTATCAAGCATAACACTGTTTTTTATATGTACAATTTACTATTATATTTTTGGGAAATAATTATTTTAATACTGTAAAGTTGTTTTACTGTTTTGTAAGGCTTTCTTTTACATTTTTTCAAAGGAGTCGCGCACCCTAAGTGAACCTATTAGATGGGTGCGCGGATTAAGAGTGCACAAACCCTGCTGCCGCGCATTTCAGAAGTCACGCTGGTGTCGCGACTTCGGGGTAATTTTAAAAGTATAAAATATTTGAGTGTACTAAAAACTATACAACATTTTACAAGTGCGCAACGTCCTTTCGTGCAGTGCGTGACCGCGCCCTGCACTTATTTATGGGGTGCGCCGCAGTCGCGCCAGGGTTGTGACTTCAGCATATTTTCAAGGTTTGAAATATTACTATAGAAAGTTAAAATATTGGATTTGAATAAACACTTTCAATAATATGCTTTTAAAAATATTGTTTAAACATCTTTTTATACTTTATAATTATGTATACAACATTTTGCGGGTGCGCAACGCGTAAGCCACTGGTGTTCACACCCTACACGACTTCATGTCATCACAAAAAGAAAGCTTCTGATTGGTTTAAATCCTTTTCATTCTGTTAGAAAAAAGATTCATCCACGTTGTATTCCTCTCATATTGTCTGTCTTGCTGACAAGACCTGCTTGTTGTACCTCTCTTCATTTTTTCAATTTTTGTGTGTTTTTTTTACTTTTATTCTACATTATGGCATCTATTCATAGAGATATTGATCCACTGGAACTGATGGATGCTGACATTGTATGGGCCTTCTTTAGTGGGCCAGAGGGAGAAAAGAAGGTGAACGCCCAAAAAGTCACCTGTAACATCTGTAAGAGAGTCTTGTGAAGAGGCTCTGAAAATAAATATTCATGCGGGACATCAAGCATAAAGAAGCATTTGGAGACTATCCATCCCTTACATCTGGCAAGAGAAGTAACACGCAGAGAGCAGAATGAAGCTGCAGAACAAGACCTAAATGCCCCTTCAACATCCTCTCAAGGACTTACAGCAACACTAAGACTTCATATTGTTCCAGAGCTGTTAGAAGTGGCCATAATTTGTAAGAAATGTGATGCAGAACTGTGTATTGGGGAGCAGTGCATTGACGTTATCACCAATGCAATCAAAGCACATAAATGTTAATTTTTTTTAATAATGTGCACCCAATTTCCTTTTCCTTTTCTTTTCTCAAACAGTTAATTTGCAGTCTTCAATTTTGTTTTGTTTAAAAAAGACAAGAACACCCCCACAAAAAACGTTAAAAAGTAAAAAAAAGTGTTTTAAATTGTTTCAAAACAATTTTAAAAAATAGTTCTTATGGAACCACATATATTGGTTAAAAATAGAAAAATCACCTGAGTGATTGCATGAGTGCAAGGATACTGCCTGATTGATTGTCGGACTACTTGTATAGTGTCTAAATGATTGAATGTGTGCATGAGTAGATCGTGCATGATTGCATGAGTGCAGCAGCAGTGCCTGAGTGTATGCATGAGTGCATGGGTAGTGTCTCAGTGGTTGCTTGAGTGCAAGGGTAGTGCCTGGGTGCACGGAAGAGTATATGAGAAGTGCCTGAGTGCATGTAGGACTGCATGGGTAGTTCCTGGGTAATTAGAAGAGTGCATGAGTTGTACATGGATGATTCCATGAGTTCAGGAGTTGTGCCTGAATCATTGAAAGACTGCATGGGTAGTGCTTGGTTGATTGCATACGTACAGGGGCAATGTTTGGGTGATTGAAGGAGTGTATGGATAATGCTTGGGTACATGGAAGAGTGCATGGATAGTGCCTGGGTGCATGGAGTAGTACATCAATATGTCCTCAGTGATTGCAGCAGTGTATGACTACTACCTGTGTGTTTGCATGAGTGCATAGGTAGTGCCTAGGTGATTGCATAAGTACATAGGTAGTGTCTGGGTTATTTTTTTAACTGTATGGGTACTGGTTACATGATTGGAGGAGTGAATGAGTAATGCCTGGGTACATGGAACAGTGTATGAGTAGTGGCTGAGAGCATGTAGGACTGCATGGGTGGTTCTTGGGTGATTGGAGAAGTACATGAGTAGTACATGGGTGTAGGAACTGGGGTCACCAGTTCCCCGGGGGTAGCCTGGCACGAGCAGGTAGGCACCCGAAAGCACAGGTTTTAAGTGACTACACAGCACACGCAACCACTGAGACAATAAAAGGCACGCAATGACTGACGCCACTCCAGTGAGTTTGATTAAAAATCAAATAACTTTTATATAAGATTAAGGTTCAGGAGTGGAAAATCACAGTATCTCTTACTCATCAAGGCATTTCATCAGAGGGGAGTAAAGGGAGCAGTTCAATAATCAATTTAACATGTTACCATAACATTTCATTAGAGTGTTAGCATTTCATTAGTTAACAATGAACATTTCATGAAAGAATTAGCATGGACAACCAGCTCATCAGGCAAGGATGGGCATATCCTGTAGCAAGAGGCCACAGGTCTTCAGGTAAGTAACCTGTTCAGTAGGCAAATCAATTGGCTTTTCACCAAGCAAGGGTGAATATTTCATTAAACTCCTTTGCAAAAGTAAAACATTTCCTTCAGCAGGAATAAGCAGTGCATTCCATGAAGCCAACGTAAAACATTTCCTTAACTTGGAAGAACATTTCAATAATCATTTCACTGCAGGAGAAAAGGGGGTGATTCTTTAACCCCCACAGCATATCGCAATAACCCTGTCAGGAAAGAAAATAGCGTTTCTTTACACAGCAGTAAACATTTCAGTAGGTAACTGTAGGCTTTCAGGAAATGTGGCACTAAGTAGGAGTATGTATCAAAAAGAGAGGGGGGGACCAAGGAGCTTATAAGGTCCAGTGTCCGTGCTCCGAAAATCAATGTTTAAACAACAAGGAGGACAAAGTTCCTATGCCAGGGAGCAAAAAGTCACCCATGCATCGTGGTGCAAAAAGTCACCCATACTTAAAAAATTGGAAGAAAAAGAAAGAGAAAGGAAAAAGAGAAAGGGGGATTCCTAGGTATAAAAGACCCAAAGTTATGAGAGGGAAAGACATTGCGTTTCCTCTGTTGCCCTCACACACCCCGAAGAGTGTCATGCTTCATCATCGGGCGTTTGCTCCTCGTAGGGCCGGCGCTGCAATTCCCTACGGGTCCCCCGAAGGGTCACTTTATCGGAGATCTTTTAGAGGAATGCCGGATGATGCATGCGGGTGTGCGGGTAATGAGTCAAGAGGAGGGTAAAGAAAAATCGTGCCAGTGTGATAGATTGAAATTAAAACAAGGGTAAACATGCAGCGATATGTTTAAAAGTATACCCTTGGCAGTCAATACTGCTAAAAATTATTGACCCAAGAGGCCTGTTATGCCTAGGTGTCAATTGTCTTCCAATTTTTTAAGTATGGGTGACTTTTTGCACCACGATGCATGGGTGACTTTTTGCTCCCTGGCATAGGAACTTTGTCCTCCTTGTTGTTTAAACTAAGTAGGAGTAAACATTTCATTGAAGGTGTAACGCTTCGTTAAGCAAGAACAAACCTTTCCTGCAGAATAGACCACACTAATCATGGCATTAGGCAGGGATAAACAACCCTGTCATCAAACCCGGTCATTAGACTGGGATAAGCCTGTCATCGGGTAAAGGTAAACACTTCCTTACATAAGAATAACCTTTTTATATGCACTCAGGGATACCCAAGAGCCTAGAGGTCAGGCAACATGACATTAGGTAAAGCAACCCTGTCATTATAAACCTGTGGGCAGTTAGTTAACATTTCCTTAGTCGGGTATAACTATTTCAATGAATAGGCATACACATTTCATCAGGCCAGAACAAACTTGTTATCGATCATGGCCTAGCAATACCTGTTAATAACCATTGCCCCAGGTGGGGGGTAACTTCCGTGGCCCAGCAGTCCTTCGAGGGCTATAATGAGCACCTTATTAGGTGGGAATAACCTTTTATTAAATTTAGCACAGTTAATTAGCAGAGGTGAAACCTTTCAGTAGGTATAAGCATTTCCTGGATCAGGACTACCCATTCCCTTAGACAAAGAGAACCAAGCATTTGGTGAAAATATGCATGTATTTAAACATATAAAACATGGCTAGTGCATAAAAACATTTCCTCGACTTTGCATTAGGCAGAGGGACTTCATGCAGCAACGAATAACCTAGGCATCAGGGGCCATATTTATGATGGCCTTGCGCTACCGGTGCGTCACTTTTTCCCATTTTAAAAGTGATGCACCGGCGGCGCAAGGCCTTCATAAATAAGGCCCCAGGTAAGTTTACACATTAGGAAAAACCCAAACATTCCCTAATCAGGAATAACCCTGTCACCAGGTGAGAGTAAAACGTTTCAGCAATCAGCCTTTCATTAGGAAATTACCACCATTCCATTACTGAGCACCAAAGATTTCATAAGGCCCCAATAAGCCCTGCATCAGGCTGAAAATGAGCACTTCATTAATCCAGAGCAAACTAGGCCTGAGGCTAAAAATAAACATTTAACTTTACCCCAGGCAGGGGTTAACCCGACTAGCTCCAGGCCCCCATGAGTGTCTTTTGGGGCCTTGGCCCAGTTCAGGGAACTCTCTGGGGCTAATTAAGGCCGACGGCCAACGGGCCGAGTCACCAGTTTTCTGGGGGAGGGGTGAACTCGGAGGCCTTCTCCGGCCTTCTGCCCTCCTTCCCTGTATTACCTTGGCTCTTCGGGCCTTCTCTGCCCCTTGCGTGGGTCCGGTTGACTGGGAGGGCTCCTACCCTCCGTGTGGCATTACTTGGCCTAGCGCTGTGGTGGGGCCAGTTGTGGGACACCCGTGCCGGTGTAGGGGCCGGCCCCGAGCGCGCAGCAGGTCGGGGGGCTCTTTCACTTCCCGGCCCCCTCCGTGACGAGACTCGGGCCGGCAGAAGCCTTTCACAGAGGGCGCGGCCCGGCTGGCCAATCACGCTGCAGCAGGGGCGGGGGCTCGGCCAGTGACGCGGCCGAACGCCCCGTCACGTGGTAGGGGTGGTGACGGCGTCAGGCCTAGCGCGACCTCTTCTGTAGTCCACGGCGGCCTCCCCCAAGGCTCCGGGGGCCGCGGCGGCGTCTCCATACCAACGGGCCGGTCTGCGGCAATGACTTGGGGCCCTCAAGCGCACTGGACGGCAGCGTTTCCTCCGATCGCCCTCCTAGGCCGGGCGCGGCCCACGGCAATACGGCGGCGGCCCTCTCTCGGCACTGGGGGCCGCCGGGGGCAGAGGACGGGAGCAGGAAGACTCCGGGGGCACCCGCAGTGTAGCGGTAAGCAGGACAGCCGCTTCCCAGGCAGTGCGGCGCAGGACACTGCTAATGCCTCGTGGCTCTTGGCAGGGGTAGCGCTTTTAAGGGCACATCGATTCCAGCAGACTACAGCGCTTCGTAGGCATAGCGCTGCAGGGCAGGAACAAGGCGGTCAGTGCTTCTAACAGTCCAGGCAAAGCAGGACAGCAGAGGGGATGATACAGGACAGCGCAGGGGCCCAGGTCCAGACAAAAGGGGCGCAGAAGAGACACAGCCCTGTACCTGGTTGATCCCCAGCAGTCCTGTGGTAGTTAGGTTTTCTTCTTGGCGCTTGATGGTTCTTGCGCCCTTGTAAATAGCAGTTTCTTGTTTCTTGTTCCTTGAAGGGGGGGTTGAGTTGAGGGCTGCTGACAGGAATCTTCAGGAGGTCACTGTAGATGGTCCCTGGGTTCCCCTCCTGCCGGGCCAGATCAGTGGGCTAGCTCAGGGTACCTCACTCAACTTAAGAGGCAGCACCTAAGTCCTGTCACTCCCAGTGGCATAAGTCCCTGACTAGGCCCTACCGCCTAAATCACCTGCGTGGGTTCCCCAGGTCAGTGATGCTCCAACTGACTGGAAAGTTTCCCTCCCTTTTCCTTTTATAGGCCCAGGTCAGGTGACCACCCTCTAAGGCGGCAAAACTAGGCTCCGCCCCTATTCTAGAAGGTGCCAGGAGCTTCCCTACTCTAACTGTGGGCAGGCAAGGCAGGTGGGAATGGCAACAATGTATGGGGTCCCTGCCAGCTCCTGGCAACTAGAATGCACCTTAACAAGACCACGCTGCAGTAGCAGGGGCCTATGGCAGCCATGTTGAGGGAAGAGGGCACTTGCACCTAGCATTGATTTTAACATTACCCAGGGCATTTTAACCTCACAGGGCCTATACAACTACATTACAAGGGGGGACTTCCAGAATTAGGGGAGCGAAAAGCAAAATAAATTCTGTGAAAAGTCCAACAATGGGTAATTGCATGAGTGCAGGAGAAGCGCCTGAATGATTGAAAGACTGCATGGGGAATGCTTGGGTGATTGCATCAGTGCCACAGAAGTGCCTGAGTTCATGTATGAGTGTCTGGGTAGTGTCTGAGTGATTGCTTGAGTGCAAGGGTAGTACCTGGGTACATGGAAGAGAGTTTGAGTAGTGCCTGAGTGCATGTAGGACTGCATGGGTAGTTCCTGGGTGATTACATGAGTGCAGGAGTAGTGCCTGAATGATTGAAATACTGCATGGGTAGTGCTTGCATGATTGCACAAGTGCAGGGGTAATGTTTGGGTGATTTAAGGAGTGTATGTATAATGCTTGGGTGTATGGAAGAGTGCATGGGTAGTGCCTTGGTGCATGGAGTAGTACATCGGTACTTCCTTAGGGATTGCAGCAGTGCATGACTAATACCTGTGTGATTGCATGAGTGCATGGATAGTGCCTGGGTGGTTAGAGGAGTGTATGGTTAGTGCTTGAATTAGAGACAGGCTTACCTGCGAGAGCCCAGCAAGAGCCCACAGCACTTTGCCGCCACCGCCAGGAGTCACCAGACGTCAGAGCAGCGCCAGGAGGCATAAAAACAGCGCCCAGACCCGCATCGCGGGACGAGCCGGGCGAAGCCCGGGCCAAGGGCGGGCCCGTTTAAGCCCGTTCAAGACCGGAAAAGGACGGGACGTGCCACCCCTCTAACGGCCGCCGTTCCAGCACAAGGTCAGTGCCCTATAACATACTTCAGGGGTGATATATACCGTTTGTTAGAATAATACCCTGTTTGTAGCAATCATGGCTGCCATGCTGGATGAAGGAACAGTGGGAAGGAAATCTACTGGGGGTTCACTTATGGGCACATTAGACAACTTTCTCATTAGGGTATCATCAGCCCTGGCCAAGGATATAGAACTCACTCAGAAGAGACTTGCCTTGGATATAGCCTATGACAAAAGATCTTCCCTGGACTCCCTAGCAAGGGCTAGATCACCGACAAGTCAACAAGCCGACTCCCAGGGGACGCTTCCTCCGTCGGGAGTGGAGGCGAGAAGCCTATCACCTCATCCAGTGATTTTTCTGGATACAGGCGAGATCTCTCCCAGGAACAGGGGACATGTTAGTGACGCAGATAAAGCCCCATGGTCTAATATAAGAACTCGGTCGGCATGCCAAGCTAAACAAGGATTGGCACAGTAAAAAGGGGGGCGTCAGTAAAAAGAAAGCGCCAAGGGGCCCAATCACATGCTGGGGGTAGAAAAGCAAAAAGTGCTAAAAATACCGCTCCAGAAGAGGACTCGGCGGTAATCCCATCAACTAGTCCTACGCAACTGGGATTGCTTGGTAAAGATGACCATGTTAGCCACCAGGAAACTGTGAGAGAGGATCCACACCTGAACTTGGGCCCTCTGTTCTGGAAAAGACTGGAGGGCACTTTTAAGAAGATATGCCACCCAATTCATGATCGGCTGGACTCTATTGAAAATAGGCTGGTGTGTCTTGAACTTTCACTTGCACAAGTACGAAAACAGGCAGGACTAAGGCACAGTGCCACAATTGCTCGGCCGAAAACACCATCAGCTCATAGTACAATTAATTCCAATACTGGTGTTGTGTTGACCGGGGGGGGGCAATGTTATCCAGTCTGGCAAAGGAGTGCCCCCTGCTATCTCTCGACCTTCTGCCTTGGTAGGGGGGGAGTACAGCACAAACTAATAGAACTCCCGAGGCTAACATAGTAACCAATGCCCTACCCCTGGCTCGAAACAAGGTAGGAGATGGGACATCAATAGTGAGCAATAGGCTTACCCAGGGAGACGGGGGTAGTAGGGAAGCTAGACACCAAAACTTGCCTCTGGCATTTAATGACACCCCCTTACCTTATATTGATCTCCCTCCGCAATCAGCCCCTTTTGTAGTAGTTCTGGTTGGTGTTCCACCAGTAGCTCAGGGGAAGCGGGAATCTTATTTAGATCTTAAGCATAAGTGTATTTTTGGGCTTAATAAGTTTCGCCCCTTGCCAACTAATATGTGAGCAGAGATCTTGGGTGCTAGGAGAGTTAACTGGATGGAAAGGGGATGTAAGTCTGTGGCAGGGTATTGCATTATTATTAATTTTAGAGACCAGAGATGTGTCAATCATATTTGTAACTGGCCACGAAATGATCACTCCCCTGGGATTCAGGCACTTCCCCTGGCCTACTTTTATGGCCCTTCAGTTACCTTTGAGAGGGATATCTTCCAACAAGGTACTACACCAAATCATTGCCCACTGGGGAATGTAAGGCTGTTTAATAGATTCCAGGCTTTGTCGGGGCTGGCGGATTGCGATTGACATCATGCATACCTAAGGTCCGCTTCATGCAGTTAAGCAGGGGGGAATAGGGAGGTGGATGATCTAAGTCTGAGCCCAGGGCTAGTGACCGCTCAGGGCAGTAGCCATGTGGGGGAGGATGATGTTGATGTTGAACAAAATGCTATATGTACTGTAAATATAGAGGTGGATAATGAAACTCGTCCATTGGAGAGTCAGATCTCTGCATACCAAGGCCCTAGTGATTATCCTGTAGGGGGAGGCTCGATTTCAATTTTTAATGGGCCAGTATGTCAGACATTTCTTATCTCATGGAATGTGGCGGGAGTGGGGACTAAACCCAGTTCTCCTGTTTGGCAGGAATTCATTGATCGATTCGATGTATGCTTGTTTCAGGAGGTTTGGGCGGTTGATCCCGTATTTAAAGTGGGCTATTTGAACTTCTTTGTTCCGGCTGTCAAAAAACGCAAGGGGCGTCCAGGGGCGTCACCCCTGGTGATATGGGTCAGGCAGATCCATAAATGTCATATCCAGTTGCTCCCTGTTATTAGTAGTGATATTCTCGCCGTTAGACTGAGCTTCCCAGAAAACTTAATAATTGATACCTATAATGTTTATGCAAGGGGGCTTCCAGGTGGAAAAAAATCGGATGTTGTTACAGAGTTGGATATATTGTTGCAGGAAACTCCCCCCAATATATTGCCATTGATCGCGGGGGATTTTAACACCAGGTTCGAACCCCTTGGTCCGGATGATATGCACCTAACAGAGGAGGAGGATGCCAGGTGGGGAGTTCCCCAACTGGGTATCAACCCTATAAAAAAATGGACAGATGCCGCGATACAGATGAAGGGCCTCTGTATGGGGAATCTGCTGAGGGCTGCCAATGGGCGCACATTGTCAGACAAGATGGGAAAGGAAACCTTCGATAATGGTGTAAGGGCAAGTAACATTGACTACTTACTTGTCTCGCTTAAACTGTGGTCTACTCTTCTTGATATGGAGGTAGTAGTTCGTGTTGAGAGTGAGCACAATCCCCTGTCTGCGGTGTTTAATCTGGGACTACACAAAGTGGATGAGGCCACTGGAGGAATAATTCTCCCTGATTTGGTATTGTCAAATGATGAGCGTCATTTTAAGTGGTGCCAGGTTGTGGGACACCAGAAAATCATTTCTGACATTAAGGTAGATCTGGAAGGGGCTCTAAAAACTATGGAGGAGGCCACCTTGTGTGGACCTTCCCACGAACTCTTGATAGAGGCCCACAATAGGTTGTTCCCCAAATTGAAAATATACTACTGTAAACCCAGCTTGGGTAGAAGAACCCAAACTAGAAAAGGGGAGAGCTGGTATGATGGCTCTTGCCACCAAGCTAGGGGAGAGTTAGGCCATGCACTAAAGACTAAAGACTCAAGCAAAATAAAGGTGGCCCGTGCAAACTATAGATATAAGCAATATATAGCAAAAAAGGACTGGGAAGAGAGCAGGTGGCAAGACCTTAAAATGGCGTGCAAGGCAAAAAACCTCAAACTCTTTTGGAATATTTTTAAATGGGACAGGGGAGGGCACCGGGAGAGTCCTCAAAATAATGTTGACCGAAACTCATGGGTCGATTACTTCAGGCCCCAATATGCTAGCAGTGTAGCGGGTAATAATGAGGGGACGTTTGTCCATACTTTTTACAAGGAGGCCGCTTTTACCGTAGGAGAAGTGTATAGGGCATTAGACCTAGTTAATGAGGGACGTGCTACAGGCATGGCCTGTGTCCCAGCGGACCTCTTTTTAAACAATAGAGCCCGCTGGTGGATTTATATTCTGTATGTGGCAAATGCCATAACACAAGGGATGGAAGTACCTAAATCATGGAAAGGTGCTGAAATAGTGCCAGTGTATAAAAAAGGGGATAAGTCGACAGCAAGTAACTATAGGCCAATAAGTCTGATCGACTCTATCCAAAAAATTGTGGGACGGCTAGTATTGGGAAAAATCCAGACCTGGATGGATGATGATAATATTTTGAGTCACCTCCAGGCTGGCTTTCGTCCGAAAACAAGCACCATAGATCAGGTCTTCCGGTTTATCATGCTATATTGGCGTACTGTGGTTCTGGAGAAAGGCACCCTGTATGCCGTCTTTGTCGACCTAAAGGCGGCTTTTGACCTTGTTCCACGTATCCTGGAATATCCTGTGGCAAGTTCTTGTAGGGCTGGGGATGGCACCTGAGCTGCTGAGCCTAATCGTCCGCCTACATGAGGATACGTTTGCTCGGGTTCGGTGGGGTCGTCAGGGAGAGGTTACGGAAACCTTCCCTGTTGAGCGGGGAGTGAGGCAAGGCTGCGTCATGGCGCCTACCTTGTTCTCGCTCTTCGTGAATGGGGTGGCGGAGTTCCTCTCCCTGATCCCGACTGATGCCCCCCGCGATGTGTGGTGAGCGGGTCCCGATCTTCATGTTCGCGGACGACACCTTGATAATGTCAAAAACGCCAACTGGGCTCCAGCGTGCCTTAAAGCGCTTTGAAAATTTTTGTCTGGAGAGGGACCTTGAAATAAATACGGTAAAGACAAAGTTTATGGTCCTTAGTGGTCGTACATCTTTTGGGCCCGTTAGACCTTTCAGAGGGATGATATATATGATTGGCTCCCCGTTGGAGCGGGTCGACGCCTTTACCTACCTGGGGGTTACCCTCCAGAGAGACCTGGGGTGGACCAGCCAATTAGACATTGCAGTGTTAAAACACAGTCAGCAGGCTGGCATTCTTCTGAAAAGGTTCAGCTCTTCAACAACAAAACCCATTAGCCTATTATTGGAAGTTTATGGGATGAAGGTGCTAAGTTCGGCCCTTTATGGTGCCAAACTTTGGGGTTTTCAGAATTTGAGAAACCTTACGCTAGCAGAGAATGAATTTCTGCGAAAAGCAGCTAGCGTTCCTATAAGTACCCCTTTAATACCTCTTATGTGGGACCTTGGGAAAAAAGCGGTTCAAGATCTTGCCTCTCTGCGGCCTTTGTTGTACTGGCGCCGCCTTTGGACCACAGAAGAGCTACACCACTATGCACAGGGCCTGAGGGAGATAATGGCTAAGGATGGTTGTCAAAAAATACACTGGTTGAAGGGCATTCGGACCCTGTTATCTAGACTGGGAATGAGGGAACTATGGGATGACCCGGTAAACACTGCATTCCCCTCCAAGAAAATCCTGAAAGAAAAGTATTGGGAGATGGTAAATGCAGAAGTCTGTACAAAGGGCCTCTCCTCACGCTTAACAGGACGTTTTCTAGAGTTTAAGGCCCAACCGAAGCCGGAAATATATTGGGATGCAATAGAGAAACAGCAGGACCGCCAACCCTATTTCCTACTTAGAGTAGGCTCCCTTCCAGTTAGGTCTTTTACAGCCAAATGGGCAGGCGAAAATGGTCAGGATAAATGCCCTAAGTGTGGGGAGGAACAAGAGACAATAAGTCATCTCCTTTTTTTCTGTCCCTTGTATACCGCCCCTAGAGCTAGGTGGGTTAAGCCAATTTGTAAATTGCTTGGCACACGCAGACATGCAGAAGCCCTAAGAATCCTATGTACAGATTCTAGTCCCCCAATTGCTATTGCTCTGGCCAAATTCTTGAAATGGGCATGGGTAATTAGGACGCGATTAATTGCGGCCGAGTCTTGAATATTAAGTATCTATCATCTTTAATTATGTGAAAACATGGGGGATGCTTTATTTATATGAGTTACGTGCAATATTACCCTGGACTCTATGAAAAATGATGGTTTTTTTAATTCTATGTTTTTATAAGGATTTTAGGATTTTATGAAATTGTGAAAAATGACATTCGACAATAGTCTATAGTAGTTTAATTTTTTCTTAATATTTATTGTACTGTTTTTAATGGCTTTTATATGGAAAAATTGTGGATTTTATGTATGCTTTAATGACTTAATTGCCGAATAAAGCCTATTGAATTGCTTGAATTATTGCATGCGTTTGTAGGTAGTTCTTGGGTAATTGCATGAGTGCATAGGTAGTGCCTGGGTTATTTTATAACTGCATGAGTACTAGTTGCGTGATTAGAGGAGTGCATGAGTAATGCCTGGGTACATGGAAGAGTATATGAGTAGTGCCTGGGCGCATGTATGACTGTATGGGTAGTTCCTGGGTGATTAGAGGAGTGCATGAGTAGTACATGGGTGATTGCATGAGGGCAGGAGTAGTGCCTGAATGATTGAAAGACTTCATGGGTATTTTTTGGGTGATTGTATGAGTGCCACAGAAGTGCCTGCCTGCATGCATGAGTGTATGGGTAGTGTCTAAGTGATTGTTTGAGTGCTAGGGTAGTACCTGGGTGCACGGAAGAGTATATGAGTAGTGCCTGAGAGCATGTAGGACTGCACGGGTAGTTCCTGGGTGATTAGACGAGTGCATGAGTAGTACATGGATGATTGCATGAGTGTAAAAGTAGTAGCTGAATGATTGAAAGACTGCACGGGTAGTGCTTGGGTGATTTCATGAGTGCCACAGAAGTGCCTGAGTGCATGTATGAGTGTATTGGTAGTGTCTGAGTGATTGCTTGAGTGCAAGGGTATTGCATGGGTGCATGGAAGAGTATATGAGTAGACTGCATGGGTAGTTCCTGGGTGATTAGACGAGTGCGTGAGCAGTACATGGATGATTGCATGAGTGCAGGAGTAGTGCCTAAATGATTGAAAGACTATATGGGAAGTGCTTGCATGATTGCATGAGTGCAGGGGTAATGTTTGAATGATTGAAGGAGTGTATGGATAATGCTTGGGTGCATGGAAGAGTGCATGGGTAGTGCCTTAGTGCATGGAGTTGTACATTGGTACTTCCTCAGTGATTGTAGCAGTGCATGACTACTACCTGTGTGATTGCATGAGTAGTGCCTGGGTGATCAGAGGAGTATAATGGTAGTGCTTGAATTATTACATGAGTGTATAGGTAGTTCCTGGGTGATTGCATGAGTGCATAGGTAGTGCCTGGGTTATTTTATACTACATGGGTTCCTTTTTGCATGGTTGGAGGAGTAGGTGAGTAATGCCTGGGTGCATGGAAGAGTTCATGAGTAGTGCATGAATGCATTTATGACTGCATGGATAGTTACTGGGTGATTGAAGGAGTGCATGGGTAGTACATGGGTGAGTGCAGGAGTAGTGCCTGAATGATTGAAAGTCTTCATGGGTAGTGCTTGGGTGATTGCATGAATGCCACAGAAGTGCCTGAGTACATGTATAAGTGTATGGGTAGTGTCTGGGTGATTGCTTGAGTGCAAGGGTGGTGCCTGGGTGCATGGAAGAGTATATAAGTAGTGCCTGGGCGCATGTAGGACTGCAAGGGTAGTTCCTGAGTGATTAGAGGAGTGCATGAGTAGTACATGGATGATTGCATGAGTGCAGGGGTAATCTTTGGGTGATTAAAGGAGTATATGGATAATGCTTGGTTGCAGGGAAGAGTGCATTGGTAGTGCCTTAGTGCATGGAGTGGTACATCAGTACCTCCTCGTTGATTGCAGTAGTGCATGACTACTACCTGTGTGATTGCATGAGTGTATGGGTAGTGCCTGGGTGATTAGAGGAGTGCACGCCTCTGTGCACTTTACGCTCCACTGATCAACATCTGTTGTGCATCCCATGGTTCGCTGAGGTAGAGCCAGGGGTCACTCTTTTAAATATCAGGCCCCTGCACTATGGATCTCCATCCCACTGGCCGCCCGCTGCACCCTTGATCACTTGGCATTCAGGAAACTGATCAAAACCTGGCTGTTTGCTTCCATCTAGCTTAAACTCCCCTGTCACTGGTCCGCTAGCACTGAGACACCCTGTTGCTGGAGCAGCCATGCGCTCTACAAATCTCCCTGTTATGTTATGTTATGTTATGTTAATGGCGTTGCTTATATAGCGCACGGCTACTCCAAGGAGTGTCCCGGCGCTTTCTGACCCACAGCTGAGAAAGGAGAAACAAAACATAACAAATTACTGCTTATAAAGCCAAGTTTTCAAGGCCTTTCTAAAGGCAAGCAGATTGGAGGTACGACGAAGATCAACAGGAAGGGAGTTCCACAGTTTAGGGGCAAGATGTTTAAAGGAAAGTCCCCCTATCCTGACCCTCCTAATGGGAGGAACCGCTGCTAGGCCAAGACTTTCAGATCGGAGAGATCTAGGGGGTTTATAGAAAACAAGCCGTTTTTGAATGTACGAGGCCCCAACCGAATGAAGTGCCTTGTGGGCTAATGTGAGAGCCTTGAAAGTAATCCGCTTCTTGACAGGAAGCCAATGAAGGGAGGAAAGCAGCTCTGATGCCCTAGCTTGCCGAGGTAGGCCGAAAATAGCCCTTGCTGCGGAGTTTTGCAGTACCTAAAGTTTATGCAGGAGGTAATCCGGTAAATCCAGGTAGAGGACGTTTGAATAGTCAATCCTCGAACAAATCAAAGCCTGTACCGTCAGTTTCTTGTGAACTAAAGGCAGCAGAGGAAGGAACTTTCGCAGCATTTTTAACATCCCGAAACAGGTGCCGGTGAGACCAGTGATCTGTGTTTTCAGCGAAAGGGTGTTATCGATTTTAATCCCCAAGTTTTTAGCGACCACAGAGGAAGAGGAAGGTGGTGACATGCTCACCGGCCACCATTCCTGCCAAGGCGGATCTGCCTGACAGCCGAAGAAGAGCACCTCAGATTTATCAGGGTTGCACTTGAGGCTGCTTCGCTGAAACCAGTCGAAGACAGCCCCAAGGCAACCACGGATGCTCTCCCCGTCAAACTCCATGCCCTTCTTGCAGGTGAAGAGAAGCTGGGTGTCGTCAGCGTATGATATGATCTGGGCACCCATGGACTCCGCAAGTACCGCCAGAGGAGTCATGAAGATGTTAAAGAGGGTCGGGCTCAGCACCGACCCTTGAGGGACTCCGACATCAATAGGCGGCACCTCTGCGGAGTACGGCGGGGCCCAGACCACTTGTCGACGACCCGCTAGGTAGGATTTTAGCCAGCTCAACACCGTCCCACGTAGACCAACCTCATGAAGTCTTCTCAAGAGGGCCTCATGCGGGACGGTGTCGAAGGCTGCCGACAAATCCAACATCACCAGCATAACTCTTCCACCTGCGTCGAGAACTTCCTTGATGGCTTCATTGACCTCCAATAGAGCGGTCTCAGTGCTCAAATTGGAGCGGAAACCAGATTGGGTAGAGTGGAGTAACCCATGGTCTTCCAAGAAGGAAGAAAGCACAGAGTGAACGTGCTTCTCCCTAACATAAAATAACATAACATGTGGGTAGTGCCTGAATTATTGCATGAGTGTATAGGTAGTTCCTGGGTGATTGCATGAGTGCGTAGGTACTGCCTGCGTTATTTTATAACTGCATGGGTACTGGTTGCATAATTGTAGGAGTGCATGAGTAGTACATGCATGATTGAATGAGTGCAGGAGTAGTGCCTGAATGATTGAAAGACTGCATGGGTAGTGCTTGGATGATTGTATGAGTGGAGGGGTACTGTTTGGAGGATTAAAGGAGTGTATGAATCATGCTTGGTGCATGGAAGGGTGCATGTGTAGTGCCTTGGTGCAAGGAGTAGTACATCGGTACTTCCTCAGTGATTGCAGCAGTGCAAGACTACTACTACTAACCATGAGTGCATGTTTAGTGCCTGGGTGATTAGAGGAGTGCATGGGTAGTGCTTGAAGTATTGCATGAGTGTGTAGGTAGTTCCTGGGTGATTGCATGAGTGCATAGGTAGTGTCTGGGTTATGTTATAACTGCATGAGTACTGGTTGCGTGATTGGAGGAGTGCTTGAGTAATGCCTAGGTGCATGGAAGAGTGTATGAGTAGTGCCTGAGCACATGTAGGACTGCATATGTAGTTCCTGGGTGATTAGAGGAATGCATGAGTAGTACGTGGGTGATTGCATGAGTGCAGGAGTAGTGCCTGAATGATTGAAAGACTGCATTGGTAGTGCGTGAGTTATTGCATGAGTGCAGGGGTAATGTTTGGGTGATTAAAAGAGTGTATGGATAATGTTGTGGTGCATGGAGGAGTCTATGAGCAGTGCCTGAGTGCATGGAGAAGTGTATTAGAAGTGTGTGTGTGATTGCATGACTGCATTGGTTGTTACTGGATAACTTTATAAATGCACAAATACTGCCTGAGTGATTGAAGGAGTTCATGTGTAATGCATGGGCGATTGTATGAGTGCAGGGGCAATGTTAGGGTCATCAAAGCCATACATGTATAGCAAGTGATTGCAGGAGTGCAGGGGTAATGTCTGGGGGATTAGAGGAGTGTTTAGATAATCCCTAAATGGTTGCATGAGTGCAGGAGTAATATCTGGAGGATTTAAAGAATGCATCGTTAATACCCGAGGAATTGCATGAGTGTAGGGGTAATGTTTTGCTGATTGCAAGAGTGTAGGAGTACGGTTTGGGTACACGAGTAGTACCTGGGTGATTGTAGGACTTTATAAATAGAGCTTGGTTGATTTTATAAGTGTATGTGTACTCTCTGAATGAATACACTATTGTATAGATACTGCCTGGGTGATTGAAAGAGGGCAAAGGTGGTGTCTCGGTGATTGCATGAGTGCAGGGATAATGCTTAGGGGATAACAGAAGGGTATAAGTATAACCTGGGACATTGTAAGAGTGGACAGGTAATGTGTAGCTGATTGCATGAGTTTACAGATAGTGCCAGGGTGATTGGAAGAGTACATAGGTAGTGTCTGGGTGATATTATAACTGTGTAAATGCAGGCTAGGTGATTTGAGAAATGCATGGATAGTGTATGGGTGATGGCAAGAGTTGGGAATTGTGCCAAACTAGATAGATCAGTGCATGGGTAGTGGTTGATAAAATAGATGAGTGGAATAAAAGTAGCTGTAAACATTACTTTATATTGTTATACTTATTACATAATTCCGTCTTACCTTCTTTATTAAACAAGATACAAAACTCAGAGAAACTACTATAAACAGAATTGAAATTCTTTTCAAGCTTTAGTATTACTCTCTGTAAAAAAGAAGAAAAATAGTTATTACATATAATATTATAGTTTTAAGAACACAACATAATTTTGTATTTACATAACCTATACAGTTTCCCATTTTTGCTGTTCTCAGATTCTACTGAATTTCACGATACACAGTGATTTCAATGTAGATCATCATATAATAGCGGGGAAAAAAATACAATCAATGAGATTGTAAAAAAACAAAACAAATCTGCGTTGAAAATATTTACAGCAAGTTCAAGGCACATCCTGCTACTAACTCGCGTTACTATGCCGGGAAAACGACATCCCTAATTGGGGATATTATCAGGTCCAGGGGGCTGTTGTCCAAATTATCGACACAGTCCGAGAATACACCTCGTACCACACACCTTGTGAACTACACTGTATAGACATCATCAAATTTCAACAGCAGTGCACTGTAGAAAAACGACTTCGGTACGTAACGGCACTAAGCAAGTCGGCAGGCCATGATTCAACTTACTTTGGGAACCAGGCACACCGAGCAGCCTTATCTAGCATATTACGTGTGCATATTATATCCGTCCTAGTGAAGGGCCCTGCACTTTCTGGTTTTCCCGTCCTTGCAGTTCTGAGTGCTTGTTATCCAGGGATTGGGCCGCAGTTAATCCTACCTAAAGATTATAGATAGGGTTTTTCCTCTCGCCTGCTATTGTGCCAGTTTCAACTACGCCTACTCTTGATTAACCCTGGGTGAAGCACTACGCTACGCTCGCGGAGTTTGCGGAGTTTTTGCAACTTCGCACTACGCGAGCTGCACGTAGCAAAGTGCGAACATGCGTAGTGCAGCGTAGCGTAGTGCAGCGGTCATTTTTTGCTTGTTCGCGGCAAGCAAAATGACATCCCGGCGAGATTCTCAACGCGAGGAGGTCAGGTTTCTCATTGTGAGTGGTTGCGCATGCTCGCGACCGCTCTCAATGAGAAATTACCTGTTCGCGTTGAGAAAGCTGCCGCTCGAGTAATAATCTACTCGAGCAGCAGAAAACTACAGCTCGCACTGTGCAAGATGCTGTTTTCAATGCTTGCACAGTGCCGGATGCTTGTCCGCACTGTGCAATCATTGAAAACGCATCTTGCACAGTGCGAACATGCTACTACGCAGCTCGCGTAGTGCTACGTGAAGTTCGCGTAGTGCGAAGTGCACTTCACGTAGCTTCGCGTAGCGCTACTTCGCAACTACTACGCCCACCCTTACTCTTGATACCATACCGGTCCCCCATGTTGTTTATATCAACAACATAGATCTAGCCCTGACGAAGTTACAACACATAACACATAACGAAACGCGTTGGCTGTGTATGTTTCTCTGGGTATAATTACCCGAATAAAGAAAAAGAAAACTTTTAACTACAAGTAGCTACGTAATTCCTTTGAGTGCACCTTCCATTCCGTTTCCATATCTCTTTGTTGCTTGTGCCTAGGGACAACGGGCATGGGAAGTGTGCTGCACCATCCGTATTCCTATCTAGACTAGTGCTTTGGTCGTGCTGAACATTGGTCGTGTTGTCCGGTTGATTCAGTTAACACAAGTTCAACTATCTGTTTACCTATCTACAGATGATTCTCAATTGCATTCTTCAACTACAACAAATCATTTATTTCTCTGAAGTACATTTCTGAAATATACATTCTCAATTATATTGCGTATAATATAAAGATTGACTATATAAACTCTTTCAAAAACAATTGGGCAAATGCAATAACAATTAGAACAAACAATAATCCAAAAATTAATTCTTCACATCTGTCCAATAGGCCGAATAATGTTTCCAAATGAATTTGCAATAAAAATATCCTAAATAAACTCCCTAATTTGTGTTTACATGTTCCCAATTGGCCAAATGATGTTTTCAAAACTTCAGCATCAAAAAAATCAGAAATGAATCTAGTAATTCTTAAGGCAACCTACATTTGAATTCCAAATCGGCATCATTGCAATGCGTCTGTCCTTTATCGCACTTTAAATACACGGTATAGTGTCCAGATGTTGTAGTAGGTCCATCATGGAAAATAATAGTCACAGCTATAAAAGTTCTTCCAGAATTTGATAGTTGACTTGCTACAAATATTTCTATTTTGCTACAACGTTGCAGCATAAATAGGACACATTTTCCAAATCTTTCTTAAAGATTACTTTGACAACCTTTCTGATTTACATTTAGAGCATTTAATATCTTGATTAGCTGGTTTTACTAATGTATTAAAAGACACTGATTCGCAATCTGGGATTGTCAAATATATGAATCGTTTAGTGTCTATTTCAGTGGTAGAAGAAAATTAACACTTCACATTTATGATCCTATCTGTAACTTAGTCCAAACAAATTTTCAATTTCTATTCATTCATCTTCCAATGCTGCAAGCATAAACATAAGAAATTCTTGTGCATCTTGTTATATATTGAGTGTAAATTGTGAAGAACCAGTACATATAGCCAAAAGAGGCTGAATGCTAGAAGCAGTATGAATTTTAGTTCTATCAGTTAGCAGCTTTTGAAAACCATAATGTGATAAAGAACAGAATCTTTTTTCTTGATTTTCCACAACTTCATGATGAAGATCTTCTACATAAAAGACAGCATTCACAATTACATTAGCAAAGCAGTTGATGCCTGAACTATTTTCTAACTGACATCCGACAATATCATCAACAGTGTCTATTTTCATTTTCTTTGCAGCTTCATGATTCCCTTCGATTCTTTTCTTTTTTTTTAATATCACTAGAATGTTTCTCATGTTTCCATTTTGAAAATACTAAACATTTCTCATGTATGAGATATTCACCTAAGTTAGGAGCATGAAGTCTTCTTAACCGATTATACTCTCTTACACAATTTGCATCAGCACTAATCAATTTCTCATCAAAATCAATCAAATACAAACCAGATAATGTTCTTACTCAAGATAATGCAACGTATGCCATGCCCTCTTTGAACACTGCACTTCCAATATTTACCAAACCATTGTCTACACTTAAACCCTGAGAATTATGAATAGTCACTGCATATGCTAAAGAAAGAGGAAACTGTTTTACAGGCAGAAAACTAATAGCACAGCGTCCAATCTGTTTTACTTCTCCAATCTGATCAAATTTAATCTTCAAAAATTCAATTCCATCTCTGTTCTGATAATTTACAAAATCAGCAACTTTTCCCATTTCTCCATTTAATAAACCTTTTTCTATATCCAAATTATGCCGTAAAATGACACAACAGTTTACACATACATATAAACTCTTTTCTAAACCTGCCGTCTTAGACACCGACTTTTCTAAAGAATCCAATTTTGTTTGTAATTTTTTTGAGAGAAGAATAGTAACTCCTTTGTGTTCCATTTTATCAAGGGTTTTGATTTTCACTATTAGTTGTTTTTCCACTTTCATAAGTTCTTCATTGAATGTAGAACACTATTGCGGTGTTGGCATTAGGCAAACTATAGAGTACTTTTCTCCAATTATTTTGTACATTATTTCAGGTGCAATGTGTTCATTTGGAAACAAGTACGTCAGAAGCTGACTTTGTATAGCTTATTTACCATGTTTTGTCAAAACACCATTTCTTATATCTTGAAGAATGTTTCCATAATTTTCATCACTTGCTTGTCGCATATTCTTAATAAGTTCTTTGTATTCAAAATGAGACCAAATGCTCACATTTCCAATACTTCCCAAATATTTGCTAGTTTCTTCATGGACAAGTGTTTTAAAAACTGGTTGTCCTTTCACAGGAGTAAGTTGTTGTAGATTGCTGAATGTTTTCCTCCAAACAGAACATCATAATCTGTTTTTAAAGTCTGTTGCATTCTTAAATGTACAAAGGCAAGCATTAAGTTTTAGACCATGCTCTCCTCATCAATGATCAGAAGTTTCATTTTCTTGAGTACTCTTGAAACTTCATAACAAGCTTCTCCTGATAGCTTGTGTATTCCAACTTATTTTCATGTTCAACTGGTAGCATCAGTAAACGATGTAATGTAATCCTTTTAATGTTGTGTGCTGCTAACCCAGTTGGAGTGGTTACAACACAAGATAAATGTGATTCAGTGGTTTTCTGTAGATAACTGGTCAAAACTTTAATTAAGAAACTTTTTCCTGTTCCAGCTTGACCACTGATGTACATTTGAATAGTTTTAAATGGTGTACATTGGCATTTTTTTTCATGCAGTAAACCATGTTGTATCCATTCTGTCACTTTTCTAAATATTTCTTTTTGTTCAATATTTAGTTATTCTTCCAAGTTACCCAACTCAATAATATCCTGTTGTGCTGTTGTGCTTGTTGCTTAGCAGTTTCTACTTCAATCATGGTTATTTCACAACTGAGTTTCCTGTGGTTAATAAAATTTCCTTTGGCATGTTTTACCAAACATCCTTCACATCTAATTACTGCATATTTTTCTTCATTTATATTTTCTGTAACATTTCTATCAAAGCTGTAATGTTGTAGTACTTCAAAGAGACATATGTTTATCTAGATGTGGACTTCTTTTAGGATAGTATGTGTCCAACATATTCATTTTAACAATATCTGTAGTTTCTGGCTCTTTCAATGCTAAGTATTCAATGTCTTGTACAGATTTCAATACTTCATTTCTTGTTCTAGCAAGACCTAGACTTACCCAAATAATTCCTCTTGACTTTGAATAGAAACTTGCAGAGGTCAACCGATTAGAACATTGGTAGGATCCAATTTCTAGATGGGATAATATCTTCAAACTAAAGCTGTACAATTTGTTACTAAAAGTCTTCGCGAAATTTCTATCCACATTTCTTTCAACTCTGTCTTTCAGATTTGATTAGATATGACATAACATAGTGAGCAATAGCAATCAAGTTATCTGCAACATATTTGCAGTCCACATTGTCAAAATCACTGGATTGTAGTCAATAATATACTTTGAATCTTCAGTTCTTTTTATGTTGTAAGTATTCTTCCGAAGTTTTCGAGTTATAGTAGGCCTTACTGCTGACATGAAACTGTTGACTCTTCCTTTTGAAATTACTGGACATGGGAATGCAAAACGACATTTGGTATAAAATCTTCCCTTTGGCATGTATTTCCGTCTACAGTATTTCCCACATCGGTGACTATGAAACCGTAAAAATTGCTGCCAGATTTGTTTTCTTCTACTTCTTTTGGGATGGCACAGGTAATATAGTTTTCAATGAAAGACAAAGCACTTTCATCACTATCAGTTCCAAATGTTGGTGCATCCTTGATCCATAATAACATGTGTATATGAGGAGCACCTCATGCTTGGTAATCCTTTCTCCAAAAGAAATCAATAACTTCTCTAAGCAGTGGATTATTTTTATTGCAGATAAAATACATCATAGCTTGAAACCTATGAATTAAATATCTGCACACATTTACAGGATTCAAGGAACACAGTTCTCCAGCTGTCTTCAATTCAATATTTTTTACATTAGAATGTGCTTGTTGTAGAAATTCAAGCACAGCTAAGCATAACAAACATGTAGGGGTTACTAAGTTCCTTAACATTCATTTGAGTTCTCCGTGACGACAATACCAATACTTATTAGTACCAAGTTGACACGCCATCAAATTAATTAACTGAGATTCTAAAAGATTGTCTCTTTGTTGAACTTTGTCCAAACAAATCCTTTGCAGAAAGATGTGTAAGATGAACTCCTGTTTTTAATATGTGGTTCACTGCATATGAAAGTCCAGACAAGTCGTTTTTCAACAGCAGATGTAATAAATATGGAATACACTGTCCAAATCCTATCACTTTTTTTTAATGTAGAGGATGTATACTATACTGTTGATGAATTTTTTCACTCCCAGAGTTATCCATTTTTTCTAATTGTTCAGTTGAAATTTCTCTTTTATCTTCTAAAGATGTTTCTTGTTCTTCTACATATACATTTTTATAATCAATATTGTTTCGAGCAAGATATAATGTAGCCTTTTGAAATTTGGTGACATCTACTAACTCCTACCATATTTTATGACTCTTTGTTGGTACACCATTAATTGGAATATCTACAGGTTTACTTTCCTCTCTGTCTACACCAACAGTTTCAATATTTTTCTTAAAATCTAAAGGTAAATACACAACTCTTCCCTTTAAACCTCTTTGTAAATCTGTTGGAGGCAGCTTACCTGTTTTAGGATCCATACGAGCTATAGCCTGAAACGGGTGCACAGATTGAATAAGAATGGACTCATATGTATTTAAATCTACCAGTTCCAGAGGAATAGCTACCAACACTAGGCTGTTATGTACAGCTCTAGCTGGCATTTTGTTCTCTTCTAATTTGCTGTAACAATATTTACAAATACGTTGATCACTACCCAACTCAAAACAACCTTCCACCAACAAATAAGCACCAAATTGCTCCCACTTATCATTATTTTCCTTTTCACTTTTTAAATACACATCAACATTCCTAGTTTGACTACTATAGTGAGTACGTCGACAACAGATACAAACACCGTTTGGATTTTCACAAGAAACTACCTTAAACTTTGTATTTTCTCACGCAAACATCACAGTAGTATTATCTTCCATCTCTTCTTCACCACGTACACTTATTAAACTGTCACTTTCTCTACACTCCTCTTCAGGACCATTAAACAAAACTCTATATCAGAAACTTTTTTTACATCCAACACTGAAGCATGCAAAAGAGCTGAGTTTATTTCACTTAAAGCTAATGCTGGACTTTTCACATAGTACAATCTTCTTGTTAACTTCCGCATTTCAGAGTGATGTACTGCTAACATTCTTAAATGATTAAAAGTACTTCAACACACTTTTCTGGGAAGATAAACCAGAGAATGACCGTGCAAGACACTATATTTTCTCACTTTACAAGGATACAGTCCTTGCAACATCTTAATCTTCTGTTCAACACTTTTTTTTACCATAATCTCGTAAGAAATGTGGTAATATATCAATAGATTCCTGTTGTATACTACAAATACTACTACCATCCCACTTGCACACTGGAGCTTGTGTACATCTATAAATAAAGAAATACATTGAGTAATTCCTAGTTGAATAGATAAGTGCAACAGTAGGACTTGTATGATTCTACAACTGCAATGGTGGTACGTAACAACTGCCTGGATGAATGCATAACTAAAGGGGTAATATCTGGAGGATTACTGCAGTACATAGCACATCAGTTGGCGATTTTATAACTGCATGAATACTTCTACTAAGGCAATATCTGAGTGATTGGAAGAGTGCAAAGGTAGTGCTTGGGTGATTTTATAAGTGCATGACTACTGGCTGAGTGATTACATAAGTACAAGGGTATACCTGCTTTATTGAAGGAATGCAAGGGTAGTACTGAGATAACTCCTCACTAACTAAATGAGTGCAAAACTAGTGCATGGGTGATCTCATGCATAAGTAATTATATAAAGTACACGGGTAATGTCTGGATGATTGCATCAGTGCCTATGTACTTATATAATCAGTCAGGCACTAACATGGTAGTACGAGCGTGTTTTATAAGTACATGAGTGTTGGGCCTAGCCAAATACAAAACAGCAGACTATTACATGACTCAACCATAAGTCGCTCCATATCGTTAAAAGCATGCATACATATGTCTCTGCCTTTCCAAATCATCATCATATCCAAAAGAAATATATATACAACATTTCAGAAATATAGTGAAACCTAGAAACTAAGACATGTAATAGATCTGCCTGAGTGATTGCAAAACTCCATGGGTAGTACTTGGGTGATTGTATAACTCTAAAAGTAGTCTCTGGGTAATTGCAGGAGAAGATCAATAGTGACTGGCGAATTACATGAGTGCATACATAAAAGTTCAGTGCATGGATAAGTGTATAAATAGCACCTGAAGGTATAGATCACTCACTAAGAAGAACATAGGTGAATAGATGAGTGCAACAGAAGGAACTGAATGATTCTATGACTGCAAGGGTGGTGCGTGTGTTAATACATGAGTGCATAGGTAAAGACTGCATGGATGTATAACTATAGAGGTAGTACATAAATAATGCCTGTGTGATTGCATGATTACAAGGGTCAAATCGGGGGGATTACTGCAGCACATAGGAAGTGGGTGGGTGATTTTATAAGTCTATCGGTACTGCCTGGGTTATGTTATGTTATGTTATATTGGCATTTATAGCGCACACAACTACTCATGAGTATCCTGGCGCGAAGCAATAATACACCTATGGCGAGAGAAAATAAATTAGTAGGCCTGGCTGAAAAGGTGAGTTTTGAGTAGTTTTTTAAAACATCTTATATCCTGAGTGTGACGTAGGACTATAGGTAGGGCATTCCAAAGAATGGTTGCTTTCACAGAAAAAGATTGACCGCCCAACCTAGCTCGACGGAAGTAAGGAATTACCATCAAACGCTGGGCCGCCGACTTTAAAGATCGTGGGTCGATGTAGAAGGCCACTCTCTTCCTAACCCTAATTGGGTGGTTATAGAAGTACTACAGTACTGCCTGAGTGATTACAGGAGTGCAAAGGTAGTACCTGGGTGATTTTATAAGAGCATGAGTATTGCCTGAGTGAATACATAAGAACAAGAGTAGTGCCTGCGTGATTGAAAGAGTGTAAGGATAGTGATTTGGTTTTTGAAGTAGTGTATAGCTAATGCATTCGTGATTGCATGAATACAGAAGTAACCACTGAGGGATTAAAGGAATACATAGCTAACACCAGGGTGAATGCATGACTGCAGGAGTAATATCTGGTGATTTACATGACTTCATAGAAATTGACTGGGTGATTTTATAAGAGCATGGATACTTCTTGCGTAATTTCAGAATTACTGAGAACGCCTGAGTGAATAAATAAGTGCAAACATACTGCATGGGTGAATTCATAATACCATGATGACTGTATGAATGTTTACATAAGTACAAGGCTAGTGGCTCTGTGATTGGGTGCTTGAGTAGTGGCTACATGACTCAAAGAGTGCATGGGTAATACCTTGGTGATTGCATGAGTGGATAGTAACTGCCTGGTGATTACATGAGTGCAGGGGTAATGTCTTAATTATTGCATCAGTGCATTTGTACTGCCTAGATCATTGAAATACTGCATGCGAAGTACTAGGGTGTTTTATAAGTGCATGAGTGTTGGGCCTAGCTAAATATAAAGCAGCAGACTATTACATGACTTAACCATAAGTCTCTGCATATCATTATGCATACATATGTCTCTAATTTTTCAAATCATCATATCTAAAAGAAATATATATACAATACTTCTGGAATACAGTGAAACCTAGAAACTGAAACATGTAATAGATCTGCCTGATTGATTGCAAAACACCAAGGATAGTACTTGGGTGATTGTATGACTCCAAAGAAAGTTGCTGGGTAATTACAAGAGAAGATGAATAGTGACTGGCTTATTACCTGACTGCACATGTAAAAGTTCAGTGCATGAATATGTGTATAAATAGCACCTGAAGACATAGATGACTCACTAAGAAGTGCCTAGGTGTATAGATGAGTGCAACAGTAGGGCCTAGATGATTCTTCATATCATAAAGGTTGATTGTATGAGTGCAGGAATAATATCTGGGTGATTGGAGGAGTGCATGGGTATTGACTTGGTACATGGAAGAGTGCATGGGTAGTGCCTGGGGGCATGGAGTACTGCGTAGGTAGTTCCTGGTGATTGGAAGACTGCTTGAGTAGAACCTGGGTGATTGCATAACTGTACAGGTAGTGACTGGGTTATTATATGAGTGCATAGGTACAGCCTGCATGATTGCATGACAGCAGGAGTAGTACATAACTAGCGCCCCAGTGCTTGCATAACTACAGGGATAATATCTGGGGGATTACTGGAGTACATACCAAGTGAGTAGGTGATTTCATAAGTGCATGCATACTCACTAAGGGGCAGATTTATGAAGGCCTTGCGCCGCCGGTGCGTCACTTTTTCCCATGTTAAAAATGACGCACCGGCGGCGCAAGGCCTTCATAAATCTGCCCCTAAGTGATTGGAGGAGTGCCTAGATCCTGAAAAGGAAATTGGAGGAGTGCAAGGGTATTACCTGGGTGATTGAACCTGTGTATACCCAATGCAATGGTAATTGCATGACTTCAGAGGTATTATCTGGAGCACTACAGGCGTACATAGAAAGTGCCTGGGTAGTTTTATAAGTGAGTCACTACTACATGGGTGATTAGAGTAAAACTGTGATACTGCCTCAGTGATTGCAAAAGTGTAAAGTTAGTGTCTGGATGATTTTAAAAGTGCATAGGCACTGGCTAAGTGATTGGAGGAGTGTTATGTTATGCTAAAAAGCTTATAAAGCGCACTTATACCCAGAGGTGTCCTGGCGCTAACTGATGCCTGACTGGATACTTAGCGCCTTGACCCCCTTGAGCAAAGTTAGCGCTTTACAAGTTTTATATTCATTCTTATTCATACTAAAAAAAGTTATAATTCAGCGGTAATTGGGAAAACAACCACGTTTTCAGCCCCCTCCTGAAGGCAAATAGCTCTGTGTTATTTCTGTGATAAGATGGCAGATTGTTCCATGCTTTAGCAGCACCCCCAATAAAACTCCTGCCACCCCAGGTGGCTCTTTTAACTCAAGTAACAACCACATATTTTGCCTCAGCTGATCGCAGTGATCTCCCGGGGACATCCCATTGAAAACGTTTCCTCAAATAGTCAGGGCCCATGCCCATCAGAGATTTAAACACTGTACACAGCGCTTTGAATCGAGTGCGCTGTATCACCGAAAGCCAATGGAGCTGCTTTATATTCTTCCAAAATTTGGTATCCGCCCTGGGGACCCCATCCCCCATGGCCTGCTAGCATTTTTTTCTCTTAAAAAATAAGGACAGGGACCATGTGGCCCCCCTCCTTAGGCCAATAAAGGCCCGGGGACCCCATCCCTCGGGGCCTGGCCTCAGCGTTAGGGACCATGGGGGGAGCCCCAATGCCCCCATGGTCCCTGCCGGCTCCCTGCCTCTTGTGGGAGCCTGCATTGCTTTTGGGCATGGGGAGCTGCTAACAAGCAGCTCCCCTTGCCCAAAAGCAATTCTGCTTTGCTTCGTTGAAGTGAGAGCAGGTTTTCTTCTCTCGCTTCAATGAAGTAATAAAGCAAAGCAGTGTTTACTATGGCAGGGAGGGAGCCGTGCTCCTGCCCTGCCATTGCAAACAGCAATATCCTGTCAGTGGGTACCCCAGGACATTGCAGGAGCCGGCCCTGGGGTTGGCGGTTCCCAGGGCCATCGAGGGCTCCTGGAGAAGGGCCGCACAGCCCTCCTCCCAACATGCAAATAGCCTTGGGCGGTGGTGGTCACCGGGTCCAGGGGTCCGCAATGGACCCAGTATTTCAATAAACAGTGCCCCGGGGAGGTGGTGGTCCCCAGGGCAGTGTGGGGGGTTCTAGCCCCCCCACACTAATTATTTAAGAAATCCCCAGGGAGGTGGCGGTCCCTGGAGTGGTAAAAGGTGAGCACATTTAGATTGTCACTGGTGTTGAAGGAGCTCTATACAGGAGCTGTTTTCCACCTAAACTTGAGAACTACCCAGAGTTCTCTGTATTGTTGTGTATAATTTATGCATCATTTGAGATGTCATGAGTGATATCATCAGTGATGTCACTGACCATGTCATGAGTGATGTAATATGTGAGGTCATCAGCAGTCTATTGCGGGGGCACGAGTTATACTTAGCTCAACTAACTATAACGGACGAATTTCTCTGGTTTTGTATGACTGAAATGTCCAACTAACTATAACGTTCCTGAAACCTGTGTTTTTTCCAGTGAATTTCCATGTTTCTTTAATGTTAATTTCTAACTATAACATCCCTGAAACCTATGTTTTTTTCAGTGAATTTCAAAAGATTTTTAAATGGTAATTTCTAACTATAATGTCCCTGAAACCTATGGTTTATTCAGTGAATTTCTATGTTTTTTTAAATGCTAATTTCTAACTATAACGTCCCAGAAACCTATTGTTTTTTCAGTGAATTTCAAAGGTTTTTTAAATGCTAATTTCTTAGTATAACGTCCCTGAAACCTATGTTTTTTTAGTGAATTTTAAATGCTAATTTCTAACTACAATGTCCCTGAAACTTATGGTTTTTTCAGTGAATTTCGAAGGTTTTTTAAATGCTAACTTCTAAGTATGCCTACAGAGGTAGGACATATACAGAAAGAGGAAGAAAGGTGAAGAAAGAATCAAGAGAAATGCAGAAAGAGCCAACAGAAATGCAGAAAGACAAAGAAAAGCACAGAAAGAAGCAAGAGATATGCAGAAAGAACCAACAGAGGTGCAGAAAGAGGCCTTGTTGCAAAGTCATCCTGTGCCCCCAGCTTTTTGCTGACTGGTACTGGTGGTAACTGACTCTAACTAACCAGGCCCAGAGCCAGTGCAATGCTGAAAGACATAAAAAAATGTCCCACTTCCATAATGTGCTTTTCGCCCCACGGACCCCATCCCCTGGACCTGCCAGCATTTTTTTTTTTAAATAAGGATGGGGACCATGTGGCCCCCCTCCTGAGGCCGCCTCTTGTGGGAGACGGCATCACTTTTGGGCAAGGGGAGCTACTAACAAGCAGCTCCCCTTGCCCAAAAGCAATACTGCTTTGCTTTGTTGAAGCAAAAGCAGGTTTCCTGCTCTCGCTTCAATGAAGCAAAGCAGTGTTTGTTATGGCAGGGAGGGAGCCGTGCTGCCACCCTGCCATTGCAAACATCAATGTCCTGGGGGTGGGTTCCCTGGGACATTGCAGGAGCCGGCCCTAGGGGTGGTGGTCCCCTGGGCTATCGGGAGCCCCTGGAGGGGGTCATCAAAAAACACACATTTGAAAAAAGGGTCTTAGGGCATATTTATAGACCTGGCATGGACACAACCCCCAACAGAATACTATAACAACAAAAAATGTCCATGGGTCTCATAAAATCAAACTTGAACCTGTACGTGGCTGGAAGAATACTAGTGGTATGCGATTGAAGAAAGACAGGATATCCCTCAAGCATGAAAGATACCCATCAGTTACTGTCCGATACCACCCTTGTCATCATCTGAGTCTCCTCACATCAAGGAGATAGCAGTTGTAGCTGTCAGTGTTGAATGTAAGTCTTTAGGATGCCACAACCCTAGGGATGCAAGGATGTTGTGTTAGGTATCAACAAATGTTGTATATTAACTGTTTTGCAGTGCTTGAAGTAGTGAAAAATAAATGGTGATGTGTATAAAATTGGAGAGATTAGAGGAAGAAAATTTTAATAGTGCCTCCCAAACTTCCAATAGTTAAAATCAGTGCAAAACTGTAGCAGTTTGAACAAATATCTGCTACAATACAATAATGGTCAACATGTTTCAGTCGATCAAATGGACATGATCGTCCTCTGCCTTCATCAGGACCTAACTTTCGCTACTGCCAACGAGTGAAAAACTAATAAGGTGAGTACAATAAAAGACTAAATTACAACCATGTCGCCTGGTAGTCCTAAGTACATGTGGTTGGTCCTCCTGAATGCTGCATCGCATGAAGAAGAACAAATTGTTTTCAAGTCACGCACAGGGAAGAAGAACAAATTGGTGTCACAATCATGAAAACATCCAAGACAAGCAATGATTGCTAATAGATCAGTCTGAGTCACTAGTACATCATCTGACCTCATTAACCACTTGGATGCTAAGCTTCATACTTCACTTCAATGCAATTTCCATTGAAATCAATGGAAACTCCATGACGAGCTGGGCTCGTCATGAGCGTCGAAGGAGTTAAGTTAGTATCATTGTATCACTGCTTACCTATTGAGCAGGAGTTTATGGCATCGCCTCACCTGGCTGCGGCTCAGGTAAGTGGAGCACTGTTCTGATAAAAACAGAAGGAGGTCGATATATCAAATAGATGTACACCGACCTACCTTCCTAATCTATAGTGTATTAAGCATACCTGACCCTATTAACTCTATGTGCATAAAGTAGAACCAACATAATGGTGATACTTAAAGATATGAGCCAACTATCATCACTCTGACAATCAATCCTATCAATAAAGATTCTGAAAGCGGCACGTATAAATACACAGATACCCTAACATCAATACTCGTGCCAAATACATTAGATATGTGGCAGATCTAAGCAAGAATAGTGATCGACGTCTTAGTATCTAATATGCTATAAAATCATGCAAATATTCTCCCTTAGTAGGATTCGTTAAAAATCATTAATGACCATGAGCTTATCAGGCTAGTTTAAAGAGCAGCATACCCATTGCATAGTCAGCCCCGTATTAACAAACCACACTCGCATTTGTATTGTTAACACAGTCCTCGATAGTCCATCACCACCCCCTTTTGTACCGCTTTGGCTGCCATAAGTGTGGCAGGGTATGCTCAGACGCGAGTCCCTTGCTCACTTTGCCACTGGATTCAAGCAAGCCGGGCTGAAGACGGCTGTAATGCCAGAAACCGGTCCTCGGAAGCTTGTTTCCGGTCCAGGGAAGGCATGGCCTGGCAATTCGAGCTGGACTGTTACCATGAGGCACAGGGTCAGACTGATTTGCATATGGCCATGTCTGAACTGGGGTGGCAGAGTGGGCTAAAGAACGGTGATGGATCAAACCCAGATCTTTTGACTGGGTGTGAGTGTTTGATTGGTTCAGATGCTCCGTCCATCACCACCCCCTTTTCCACCACCCCCTTTTGTACCTCGATAGTATTGGGAGCAGACAGTGCGCCCTCAGTCAAAAGGACAAAACGTGACCTGCTCACCTCTCAGTCGGTACCCCGGGCAAGCAGCAGAGCCATCTTGGGGAGGTGACTGGTCAGGTCTAAACGCCATTTTTATTTTGTGTTCAAAACAGGCGTAGATCACGTGAACGTAATCAATCACGTGTTTGCAAACAAAGGGATCTAGGGAGTTGTAGTTTATGTGGAAATGTATAGTAGCGTTGAAACGTAAAAACCAAAAAGCATTTGCAGTAATAACCATAAGTAGATGTACAACGTAGTAGGTATTGCTCAGAGTTGATAACAATACTTCAAAGAAGTGATGAATAAGAAACCGCAATTGTCTCATGACTGCACGATTAGTACCTAAGCGCGATCATACCCACGTACACACAAGGATCTTGGGATTCGTAGTGTATATTCTTAAGTACTCCTCAAATGTGCACAAAAATCAGTACTCGCTTCGGCAATTCAGCTACTCACTGATTGGGCTCATGATGGCATAATGTTAATGTTATGAGACCCATGGACACTCCTGGAGGGGGGGCCGCACAGCCCCCTCCCAACATGCAAATAGCCTCGGGGAGGTGGTGGTCGCCAGGGGTCCCCAACGGACCCCGTATTTCAATAAACAGTGCCCCGGGAGGTGGTGGTCCCCAGGACAGTGTTGGGGGCTCGAGCCCCCCACACTAATTATTTGAGAAAGTCCCGAGGGGTGGAGGTCCCTGGAGTGGTAAAAGGCTTGCAAATTTAGATTGTCTTTGGTGTTGAAGGGGCTCTATACAGGAGCTGCTTTCCACCCAAACTTGAGAACTACCCAGAGTTCTCTGCGTTGTTGCGCATAATTTATGCATCCTTTGAGATGTCATGAGTGATATCATCTGTGATGTCACTGACCATGTCATGAGTGATGTAATATGGTGGGTCATCAGCAGTCCAGAAAGAGGGAGGAGGGGTACAGAAAGAAGGAGGAGTAGAAAGAGGCAAGAGAATTGCTGAACGAAGCAACAGAGGTGTAGAAAGCAGCAAGAGAAGTGCAGAAAGTGGAAAGTGAGATGCAGAAACAGGCAAGAGAGGTACAGAAAGAAGGAAGACGAGTGCAGAAAGAGACAACAAGAGTGCAGGAAGAAGAAAGACAGATGCAGAAAGAAGCATGGAAAGTGCAGAATGAAGCAAAAGGGATGCAGAAGGAGGCAAGAGAACTACAGAAAGAGGCAATAGAGTTACAGTAAGAGGCAAGTGAAATGCAGAAGGAGGCAAGAAAACAGCAGAAAGAGGCAAGAGAGTTGCAGAAACAGGGATAAGAGGTACATAAAGAGACAAGAGAGTGCAGAAAGAAGCAAGACAGGTGCAGAAAGAAGCATGGAAAGTGCAGAATGAAACAACTGGGGTGTAGAAAGAAGCAAGTGAGGTACAGAAAGAGGCAATAGCAATGCAGAAAGTGGGAAGAGAGGTGCAGAAACAGGCAAGAGAATTGCTGAATGAAGCAACATAGGTGTAGAAAGAAGCAAGAAAAATGCAGACGAGGCAAGTGAGATCCAGAAACAGGCAATAAACGTGCAAAAAGAGGGAAGATGAGTGCAGAATGGACAACAGGGGTGCAGAAAGAGGCGAGACAGGTGCAAAAAGAACCATGGAAAGTGCACAATGAAGCAACAGGGGTGCAGAAAAAGGCAAGTGAAATGCAGAAGGAGGCATGAAAACTGCAGAAAGAGGCAATAGAGGTGCAGAAAGAGGCAAGTGAGGTACAGAAAGAAGCAGGATAAGCGCAGAAAGAAGCAACAGAAGTGCAGAAAGAGGGAAGAGGGGTAGAGAGAGAGGCAGGAGGGGTGCAGAAAGAAACAAAATAAAGTGCAGAATGAAGGAACAGAGGTGCTGAAAGAGGCAAAAAGGGTACAGAAAGACTTGAGGGGTACAGAAAAAGGCAAGCGAGGTACAGAGAGAGGGAAAAAGGGTGCCAAAAGGGGCAAGAGGGGTATTAAAAGAAGCAAATGAGGTACAGAAAGATGCAACAGACATGCAGTAAGAGTCAAGTGAGGTGCAGAATGTAGAAGAGATTTGCAGAAAGAGGCAAGAGAAGTGCTGAAAAAGAAAGAAATGTGCAGAAAGAAGCAACAGAAATGCAGAAAGAGGCAAGAGAGGCGCAGAAGGAAGCAAGAGTAGCTTGCACCCCATTAGTAACAATTTAACACACACATTTAGCAATAAGTAACAGGTGACCATTCTAGGTTTGCACAGGGCCTTCCACCATGCTATAAAACGTGTTCCTGCATTTCTGGTAACATTTGAGCCCTTTGAGCTAGAAACAAGGATTTTTTTGGTCAAATCTGCAGATTAGGGAGATGATGAATTATGTGGCTAATGCGGAAAATGTATAATTGTGCGAAAGTCAGTGCAGCCGAACAGTCGCATAATTCCAGTGGCCCTGCTCATACCTCTGACTAGGTCCACAAGTGCTCCTCAGTGGTTCCTACTTTTTTTGTCTCACTGAGTTTATAATTGAGCTTCTATGGCAACGAGGAAGACTAAACCTGAGGTTACCACTCCACAACACAGACTATCATGCCACATAATTACTGCCATAACACATAATCCCACATACACTATATACAATATACACTAAATACCACATGTTTTCTATCCACATAATTTCACTGCACAACATACCACATAATTCCACTAAACACAACATACATCAACTCCACTCCAAAAAACATTAGTAAAAAACTTTTACATCTACAATACCAATTGCTCTAACTCTCGCAAATGTGAAACCTAGTACATTGCAAACACTTTGTTAACTAGTAGTCGCGTTTTCAGAGTGGTGGAAAAAGGGTGTTGGGCATATGACCAGTGCTCAGGACTTACAGGAGGTACCAAGAGGGCTTCTTGGCCCCTAAAGTCCCTAAGGAGTAAATTGGAATTCATCCCCATCCCGTAGTCTGCCGGGAGGCTCATTTGCAGAGTGGTGGTGAAAGGGGGTCATGGCCTCCGAAGGCGTCTTAGCAATCGCAGTGTGTGGGACTTACTGGAGGCAACAAGAGGGGTAGATGGCAACCAAGGACATCCTTAGGGGCCAACTACCCCTCCTATTACCTCCAGTAAGTCCCACAGAGCAGGATTACTAAGTTCACATAGCAAACCATGCCCCCTTTGCCCACCACTCTGCAACTGTGCTCCCTGGCGCACTCTTTGATGGGGATCTTTCGCTGCTGGGGGTCCTTTAGGGACCAACAAGCCTACCTCTTACCTCCAGTAAGCCCCACACAGTGAGATTGCTGAGAGGTGGACACAGGCCACATCCTCTTTCTTCACCACTCTGCAAACGCGCCTCCTGGCCCGCTATTGGTTGGGGATGAAGTCCCCTTTCCTCCTGAGGATCCCTGGGGGCCAAGTAGCCCTCCTGTTACCTCCAGTAAGCCCTGCAAACACAACTCGTGGTGCACTGCTGCTCAGAGGATGAAGTCCACTTGTGTCCTGTGGTCCTCAGGACAAAAGAGGACCTCCCAAGAGGTGCATTTGCAGAGTGGTGTAAAAAGGGGCGTGGCTTCAGACCACCTCTCTGCAATCCAGCTGTGTGGCATTTACATGGGGGACTAGTTGTTCCCTAGGGACCCTCAGTATTAAAGGTGACTTAATTCCCCAACTTCAAACGCACCAGGGGGCGCGTTTGCAGAGTGGTGCAGGGAGCGGTTGGGGCCTCCGGCGAGATGCCGGCTTTTTAAAAATATATTTTTAGAAAGGTGCTGTGTGGCCCCTTTCTTTTAGTATTTTTGGGGTCTTGGGGACCCCATCCTTCAGGGCTTGGCCCTTTTAAATGTTTTTTTTTAAATGGAAAGGGGATGGGTTGCCCCCCTCCCAAGGCCGATTTCGGCCCAAGGACCCCATCCCCCAGGACATGGCCTCCTTTCTTTATATATATTTAGAGGGCAAGGGGGCCGCATGGCCCACCTTCCCTGGTCCACTTTTGGCCCCGCAGACCCCATCCCCCGGGGCATGGCCTCTTTTAAAAAAAAAATAGTTATAGGGAAGGGAGGCCATGTGGCCCCCTCCCCAGGCCGATTTTGTCCCCAGGGACCCCATCCCCCAGGGCCTGGCCATTTCTTTTCTAAATGAAGGGAGGGGCCAAGTGGCCCCCCTCCAGGGGCAACTTCTGGCCCCGGGGATCCCATCCCCTGGGGCCATCCCTCAGCGTTGGGGACCATAGGGGGAGCCCAATGCCACCACAGTCCCATACGGTTCCCTGCTTCCAGTGAGAGCCACCATTGCTTTTGGGCAAGGGGAGCTACTAACAAGCAGCTCCCCTTGCCCTAAAGCAATTCTGCTTTGCTTTTTGGAAGCGAGAGCAGGTTTCCAGCTCTCGCTTCCAAGAAGCAAAGCAGAGTTTACTATGGCAGGGCGGGAACCGTGCTCCCGCCCTGCCATAGCAAACATCAATGTCCAGGAGTGGGCACCCCGGGACATTGCAGGAGCAGGCCCTGGGGGGTGGTGGTCCCCAGTGCCATCAAGGGATCCAGGAGGGGGGCCGCGTGGCCCCCTCCCATCATTTCAGCAGCCCGGGAAAGTGGTGGTCACCAGGGCTTGGGGGGTCAGTGAGGCGCCCCCACCCACAAAATAAAGCCACGGGGAGGTGGCAGTCCCGGGGGCTGTGGGGTAGCCACATGCCCCCTGCGCATAAATAAATAAAGCCCCAAAGCAGTGACAGTCTGTAGTATCCTCAGGTTGTAAATATGTTCATTTACTCCTCTGCATCTAGCTGCTCAGCCAGTGTGAGTGTTCCAGTTAGAATGTTTGAGGAGCAGCCTCCTAGCTGTTCAGCCCATCCTCAACTGATAACACTCATGCACCCAAACATTCCACTCACACAAACATTCTAACGGGAACACTCACACTGGCTGAGCAGCTAGATGCAGAGGAGTAAATGAACATATTTACAACCTGAGGAAACTACACAGTCCCCGGGAGTTGGGGGGCCTGGGAGACCCCGCACGTCAAGTTAAACACACCCCGAGGAGGTGGCAGTCCCCGGGGCCTGGTACACCCAGAGGCTCATTAAAACGAAGCGCTGGAGCCTGTGCTTCATTTATTTTATTTTCTCGGTAGGATTCATGCACCCAGCAAGAATTCTGCTGATTTTTAAAAAAAAATGTTTTTTTTGGGGCCTGGGGTCCCTGTGGGACCCCCTGAGCAAGCCTAGGGGGTCAGGCTGTTTCTACCCTGCCCCCCTTTCTTCATTTTTCACTTTTTTTCCCTTTTTCTTGTGACTTGGTTACAAAGTCACAAGATGGCTGCCAACACATTCTGCTTTGGAGTGTTGCCAGCCAATCGGAATGAAGCGCGTGCACGGGAGGGTTTGTGACTCCTCGGTGCTCGGATATATACATTTCTATCTCTCAGCAACTACTGAACGGATTTACACCATTTAAAAAAAAAAAAAGGTCCCTTTCTGGACCAAGAGCTACCTTTTTGCCATATGTAGTGTAATTTTGTTCTGCAGTTTGGGTTGTAGCCGTGTCATAAGTTCCTATGGAAATTAACATGGGGAAAACGCATTTTGGGACCCCTCTTTTTTCTCTGCTCCCGGCACCCGGCACCCGGAAAGTTTTAAGACAGGAGCTGACCTAAGTGAACCCTTAATTTTGAAAATGTTGCGAAGATTCATCAAATAGCGCCAAAGATATTGTCAAAAGAAAAAATGCTTTTAGAATAGAAACAAGGTCCTAACTATAACTACATACTGGCAACCGCCATCAAGTTTGGGCTTAGAAAAAAGGGGAGGGGTCGCCAAAACATTGATTCCCATAGCAATAACACGACTGGATAAGAGCACCCTGACCTTCAGACACTTGTGGGTGGGACTCAGATGGCCCCTCCAGTGATTAAAAAAACATTTAGGTGACAGGTACTCCTTTAATCTTGTGAGAGTCAGTACAGCCCTTATGTGAGGTTCCATGGTACTCTTGCAGTGCTCAAGCTGCAGGCTTCCACCCCATGGTGCTTTACTACCATGCAAGCGTCATGATGAGATGTAATAGTCCCCTGTATAGTGTTGGATATGCACCCATTCCCCTGAGCTTCCCATCAGTATTGCTGCTTGAATCCCTGGTACCAATTTATGGTCACGGGCAAACATGGATCATGTGTGTGATGACCTAAGGCTTTCTCATGGTAGCATTGTTTTGTTAGACCAAGAGGGCAGACCTAGCGCTACCTTCATAACAGTAAAGAGCTACTGCCCTTAGCAGGAGTTAAGGTACACTAGTGCGGTGGTGGCAGCTTCCCCGGTTTATTTTTAGTAGTGATCAGTAATGTGAACAGACCGTTTTACCAATGCCACTGGACACTGGAGTGGTGCCTATTGGTCCACTCATGGAGAGGTCCTCTGCTGTGTACTTAAACCATCCTTCCCTACTTGGGGATTGTGTGTAGCGCTGGACAGCGCATGATACTTACATGCACCTGCTGGAATGTATGTGTGCCTGTACATGGTAAACAACATGGAAACTTGTGGGTTAAATTTTAGAAGCACCAGGCGTGGAAAGGGTAGTGAATCTGAGGACAGTGACCCACAGATAGGGAGTGTCTTGGAATATCCCAGCAATGCTAGCGCGGGGTTAACAGAGAGTTCTGTATCCAATATCAGGCTCAATTCCGAGAAGACTTCTTCCCAAAACGCTCCATGCCATATGTATGAAGTCTGCTACTGGGGCATGACAACGCTCACACTCAGCAGTTTGTCGGAGCCCGTATCTATGTAGACGTTCTGGGGTGTAGTATACACGTTGTAGATATTTGAAATGGATTAGTCTGTGCCTACCGTTTAGTGACAGTTTCCTGGTGCTTTGACAACAGTATTTTCACATTACATCGTCAATCTGTATTTGCAGATCGCGCTGCCAGTCCAGCCTGGCCTTCGAGAGTTGCTGTTCCCTGTGTTGCGACCTTATTTGAAATAAATGTGTTAATAATTTGCGCAACGAGGGTGTTTTAATCACATAAGTAAGCTCTGGGATTTCCGGGGGCTCCACCAGGTCTGGACCCAAAAGTTCCATGAACGCAGTGCGTACTCTGTGGAATTGGAAGCGCGGTAATAGCGTGATTGTCCCACCAGTGGGTACGACCTGTTCCCAGGATTTAACCACTCCTTCCCTGAACAGGTCTCCCATCTTTACGATACCCAACTGGTTTAGGGCACGCGTGACCCCCTTTCGCACAGTGGTGCCAGCCACACGGTCCACTCTATCGGGCCAAGTGGGGAGTACAGCAGTTCGCAGTCCTGCTCCTTCAACAGCGCGTGCCAGGCATCGTTTGTAGTCTTTATCGAGTCCAGTAAACCCACACGGCGATCAACCGGTTGGAATACCGTGGCTGGAGGGGGGAGCGGGTCCGCGAACAAACGTTCCAAAATCACGTGTGAAATATTGTGATCCCCGTGTATTCATATATGCAGATGTGCCGCTTGTGCAACTCGGTAGTATCGCTCCATATCTGGTGCACCCAGTCCACCCAAGTCATATGGGAGTGTAAGAACTCTCCATTGAACTCTGGGCTGTTTGCCACCCCAGGCAAGCCGTATAAGAGTCTGTGTCAAAGTTTTGAAGAAGGCTTTAGACAGGACCACCGGGATGTTGTTAAATAGGAACAGGAATCTAGGCAACACTACCATCTTAATAATTGCGCTACGTCCCAGTAGGGATAGTGGAAGCCTGCACCACCTATCCACATCCTCAACTAACTTAGTGTATGCGACGCCATAATTTCCCCGCACCAATATGTCTGGATCTGGATGGAGCTGGATCCCCAGGTATCTGACCGGTTCCGTAGACCACTGCAAAGGATACTCCATGTCAAATTGCAGCGTCACCGGTGTCAGCGGGAACACCACCGACTTGTTCCAATTCACTTTTAATCCAGAGAGAGCTCCAAATTGGACCACCTCCCTCAACACTGGAGAAAGGTTTGTCTCTGGGTCCCGGATATATAACAAAGTGTCATCCGCGTATGTGGAAATGCCGATCTTATACGTGGGGAAGCTAATACCTTCGTTCGGGTGGTATTCCCGGAGCGAGCATGCCAGCGGTTCCGCCACCAGGGCGTACAGCAAGGGGGGAAGGGGGCAGCCCTGCCTGGTACATATGCCTATGTCAAAGGCGTCTGTGACCCGGTCACCGAAGCGCAGCCTGGCCTTAGGCTTGTAGTACAGGGCACCTATCATCTGTAGGAAATGTTCGCCCAACCCTAACTTTCGGAGTACTCTTAACATGAAGGGCCACTCCACCAAGTCGAAGGCTTTCTCCATGTCAAGGAAAACCGCCAGCGCTTTATTCTCTGGTCGCACGTGCTGCATGGTCCCTAGAACAGTGCGGATGTTGTATGTGAGGTTCCTGTTGGGGATAAATCCAGCCTGTTCAGGCGCGACCAACTCCGGCGCAAGCAAAGCCGGACGTGTTGCCAACACCTTGGCATACAATTTGGCATCAACGTTTATCAGTGATAGTGGCCTGTAGGAACCGCACTCATTGGGGGGCTTCCCAGGCTTCAGGAGTGTAATAAGTAGGGCCTCCCTCATGGAGTCAGGCATACTTCCCTCTACACATATGTCATCAAAGAGGGTGGAAAGAAGTGGTATCAGCTTGTCTTTGAATGCCTTGTAGAAGCCCACTGTTAGCCCGTCTGCGCCAGGGGCACTTCCGGACCGCATCCCCTCGAGTGCTTCAGCGATCTCTTCCTTCTGGATGGGCATCATAAGGAATTCTCTCTGGGAGTTGGATAGTAGGGGCATTTGTATGTAACTTAAGTAATCGTCAATTTCCTCCTCAACCCGGAGGGATTTAGACTTGTAAAGGCCAGAATAGAAATTCCTGAATTCCCCAATTATCTCCAATTCTTCTGTGAATACCTCCCCGATTCCGACACAAGTTCGCCAACTACCAGGTATAATTCTAGCTGGGAGGGAGCCAGGTCGTTCCCCCTCACCATAGGTGCGGGCTGTGGCGTATTTACCCATGTGTTGTACCTCCCTGTCCGCCTGATCATTATATTCAGTGACAAGACATTTAATTAGCTCAGCAGCATCTCCCTCGGGTTCATCCCGCTGCCTTGATTCCCGGTCCGACAGTTGGGTTTCTAAGTGTTGCAACCACCGCCTTATGGACTTAAGGTCACTAGAATGTTTGGACATTGCTATCCCGCGAATGAATACCTTAAATGCTTCCCACACTGTTTGAATGCTATCGACAGTCCCTACGTTGACCTCAAAAAAGTTGTCGATTTCTTCTGCCAACTCCCCTCTAAAAACCTCATCCAGCAGTGAATACGGGGGGAAGCGCCATGTAAATGGAGGAATTCTTTTTATAGGCGTTTCCAATATCAGAAGCAGAGGGGAGTGATCTGATGGGGTGCGCGGCAGTATCATGCATCTCATGATACTATGGGCGAGTGACTGTGAAGCCAGCCAATAGTCGATTCTAGTATGGATATCATGATAAGCTGAATAGTGTGTGTACCCACCTCTCAAGTGATGCCGACTTCTCCAGACATCTAGGAGATCTAATTTAACTAGTTCTGCCAGCATGGATAGGGCTGCAGCCGATGGTCTCCGGGGTGGTCCCGCTGACCTGTCCAGCTCCGGATCAAACACCAAGTTAAAATCACCCCCCAAAGCATCTTGGAGTAATTGTGAGTCCTGCACTGCTGGGCCAGCATAGTGTAAAAGTCAGGGGAGTCATAGTTAGGACCATAGACATTCACCACCAGGAGATCATGCCCCTTACCCACACATCTGCAAATTAAATAGCGACCCTCTGGGTCGGCCTCAAGTGACGTCAGTTTCAGTTTAGATTGTGGATTGACCCAGGTGATCACACCCCTGGAGTGTGTAGTGAACCCTGCTGCAACACTACAACCCTCAAATCCCTTAGCAGAAAGCATTTTGCTAGTGAGAGGAAGGTGAGATTCTTGTATAAGTGCCAGGTCAATATGTTGTCTGCGTAGGTAGTTCAAGACCTTTCTAAGCTTCCGATAGTCGTTAAGACCTCTCACGTTCTAGGTCAATGTCCTCATAGAGTCAGTGGCGTGTTCTGTCGTCTGTGTGATAGCCTCAGCCATTTCTGAAGTAAGGGTTTCTATACCTCAAGGTAATGTGTGGTAGCCTTGTGACCAAACATTGGAGGACACGCCACGCCCAGTAGCAAGCTGGGCAAGACAGACAAATCCGAGCCGGACACCGAGTGTGTAGTGTGGAAGGCAGGTGCGTGTCAGATCCATGCATAGGACTAGAGAGCATAAGACCAGTGCTGGCCATGGCAGCAGGCAAAAAGTACAACAGTGCAACAACAACGTTCCCAAGATCCCCACCCCACTCCCACAGCAGACCCGCCCAAACTTGGCCGTGCCGGTCCCCAACCCACCCATCCCACCCCAACATCATACCGTAAAAAAATAAATTAAAAAAAAGGTTGTTCACACTTCCAAAAAAGCGATGCGCTCGGGGGCAAAGGTCGCCAGTCAGCGTCTGCTTTACAATAACCTCCCTACATGAAGGCACGCCCTCCCCCCCCCGCCACGCACCACCTTTGTAATAATCAGAGCAGTTTCCTATACTACATTGGCTTTCTCTACAGTAGATCATTGTCTATCTCCCCATCCCTGAAATTGCAGAATGCCCCTTCCCCAGAGGAGTGATATTAGGGAGCCCAGCGCCATGTCTCTATCCGACTTTTTGTCTGTAAACACTTCTGATAGACAGGCGCAACACCCCCAAAATCCAGCCGTCACTTATCTGCAAAAGGTCAGCCAGTTCGTGAAATGGGCTGTCCGGTCGTCTCCAACTCCTCGGCACGGCAAGGGATCTCGGTAGCAACCAGGATCCACTGTAGAGCCACCCCTTCAACAAGTAGCAAACCACAGCTCACTCCTGCTCATCCAGTTGGCTCTTGTCGTTATCTGTCTGCTGTTCCGCTTTGCCATTCCTCTTCTCCTTAGACCCGTTCTTCAGGGCCTTTTGCAGTTCCATAGGGTCTGTGAAAATGTGCGAGTGGCCCTGTCTGTTGACACGCAGTTTGGCCGGGTACAGCATCACGTAGTCTAGACCCAGCTCCCTGAGGCGCTTCTTGTGTGGGGCAAAGTGTTTACGCGCTTCCTGCACTCTGGCTGTGAAATCCGGGAATATAGAGATCGCAGAGCCCTCAAATTGTAGATCCCCTTTGGCTCGTGCTAGTCTGAGCGCTGTGTCTCTGTCCCTGTAGTTGAGTAGTTTTGCTATAATTGGGTGAGGGGGCAGCCCCGGCTTTGGCTGTGGGCCCAAGGATCGGTGCGCTCGTTAAACCACGAACATCGTCGAAAATACCCCGTCCCCCAGGAGGGTGGTGAGCAGCCGCTCAACGAAGAGTTCCATCTTGCCAGTCTGAGTGGATTACGGCAGGCCTGTAATTCGAAGATTACAGCGTCGAGAACGCGCCTCCACGTCCTCTGTCTTGTCCTGGAGGGATCTCATTAGGTTCTCCACTCGCCAGTGAGCAGTGTCCAGCTCCGTCTGAGCCTCCTCAACCTCTGTGATCCTTCGTTCAGCCATGTCATGCTTCTCCGCATGTTTATCCAGACGTTCAGCCATGCGGTCCATTCTGTCGGACATTGCGTCCATCTTGGATCCCAGCGCAGATATGCTGGATTGTAGGCTCTGCTCCATTGAACGAAGCATAGTTTTGAGGTCATTGTCCTCCGCGTGGGGCTCTTACGGATGTGTGTCCTCACGGTGCTGGGTTGGAGGGCTTTGTGCTGGCAGCCGCCGCTGTGAAAAGGGTAGTCTGCTCTGTGTTTTATCCCCCTTCCCCATTTTGGTTGGGTAGTCGGTGTCTGCGTGCCTCAGTAGGAGAGTTATGCCTTCCAGGGGGGGGGAGGGGAGAAGCCGCCAGGTGTTCAGGTGTGCACTCTTGAGGCCGGACAGCTCAGGGTCCAGCGCAACGTCCGTCGCCAACCTCACGATCTGGCAGTTACGGCAACACAGTGGAAGCCCTCCCCAGGTTCACTCAGCCGGACCTGTTAGGATATGGGAGGCCCAACCCACGTTCCGGGCCTGTCTCCATGGATTCCGCTTTCTGCTCCAAGGTGCAGCCCCCGAGCAGTCACTGCCGCCACCCGGCCGTGTCTCCTATGTCGCCCAGCACAGGGTGAGTCGTGTTCAGCGGGGGAGGCCACTCCAGTGGATATGCGGCGCAGCCCTTCCGGGAGTTGGTGGAGTGGGGCCTCGGTAGCGGGGGCGCCCTGCAAATTATTCCGCAGGTGCAGAGGACTCACAATGCCGATAGCCGCCCTTATGTATACCCAACGCGGTAATCTGCGACACTCGTCGGCTGTCGGAGCGTCTCTACTGCGCCTCTACGCTCCCAGCCACACCAAGCCCGCGTCTCCGAATCGGCAGCGCCGGGGATCCAGAAATGGCACCGTCTCGGAGCGGCGTACTCCCACTGCCTCCCAGGGGTTCCTAGTTGCCCATTATACGTCCACCAGCCTCGCTTGGGGGACTACTGGGCAGTTCCGATCTCGTGCCAGGATATTTACAACTCCGGATACGTCGTCTGGGACCCAGGGGCCGGCCCACGTCTCCCGGCCGCACGCACGGTGATGTCGCCTGGATCCAGGAATTGCTGGGGACCGCGGTCTGCGGCCTGCTGCCGCCCGTCTTTACACCGAACCTCCGTCGCCTCACACTGCACCGATTACCTTCTGCCGTTGGTCTGGTAGGTTCTTGGACACTTCCGATGCCTGGCAAAGCGGGAGGGGAGTTAAGTTTACTGCTCTGTAGGAGGATAATGAAGGATAATCTGTGATGCCGGCGGACCTAGGGAATTAGGCGGCCATCGTCGCTGCCTGCAAGCTCCGCCCCCCCTTCATGATAAAATTAAGGTGATCCAGCAGTCATTCTCCTCAGAGACAGAAAACAACACCCTCCTACTACTCACATGGGGTTGATGTATTTTCTCTCTCCCCTTCAAAGGTATTGTTACAAAGGCTGTCACTGTCACAATTCCCCAGCCTCAAACTGGAAGACTCCCTCACCTATCTATCTGGGCTTAAGTTTAGGATCACCTACTGATGCTTGTCCTTCTAAAATCCTACCAGCACTAGTAGCCAACTTAAATGTGCCAGTCAATAAGGTAATCAACTCCTCACTGGTTACAGGTGTCATGCCATCTGCTTGGAAGCAGGCAAAAATCTTGCCTCTCCTGGAGAAACCCAACGCAGACCCCAACAAGCCTACTATAGACCAATCTCCGTTCTTCCTGCTTTCACGAAGGTAGTAGAAAAACAGAATACCTCTGCTCTCTGTTCCGCCTCTAGAAGGCCAGTGACTTCCTCACACAAACCAATAAAAGAAAATAGAAATATGAGGAATGCTTTGTTCAATTTGAGCCAAAGTGTTTACTAGGTTCGATGCAAATGCCATACATGATGTTTTTAACACTTTCAAATGATTGTGCATAATGATACTATTGCTTCATTGAGTTGCAGTTTAAAAATGGAACAAAGGTAATCTAGCTCGGAAAACTGTCGGTCATAATAATTAATCCCTCAAATAATGCCATGTTTGTTCTTTCAGCGCCATGCTCCAGTTCGCTGTGTATTCTGGGACTTTGAGAAAAATAGTAAGTCGAATGTTACGTTACAAGTTTTTAGATTACAGAAAATTTACTGAAAATTGTCGATATGTAAGAGGCATGTGCTGAAAATCTTAATACAAGAATTAGTTGAAAAAAACTGATACAATGTATAAGGGAAAGCATGTGGTATTCTGGCAATTTACATGACAAAATGTCTGAGTTTGTAATCACTCCTTCCCTCTGTTCACTTATGTATTATCAGCATTGATCTAAATAATTTATGATGAATGTGCTGTGGTATGTTTCTTTTTTGTGGCACGAGACACTTTTCTCTTATTTGTATGCCAATATATATTTGTTTATGCCATTGTAGTAACAACCTGAAAAATAATACACCCTATATATAAAAGTAAGTTTAAATCTGGAGGTCTCCACTTAGATTTAGGTTTACGAGTTTACGAATCTCTAACCCATCACATGACGGTAGATACTCTTTCGACTGGCTTTGTGACCACAACGTTACTATTAGTATGTTCCTGTCTGCTTGTTGGTGTTTCAGTTATAGGGGCAGATATTTCCGTGTAGAAGTGAATAGGAAAAGTGAATAATTTTATTTCATATAAAAACACCCTTCCCTAACTCCTCTTCACCTAGGACTATCACACTAGCAAGACACAGCACACTGGCTCAAAAATGTTACCTCTTATTTAAATGTATTTTAAATTAATGTTTTATATTTAAATTATTTTTTAATTCGTTTATATTAATTGCTATGTTACAAGGTTGGCTGTAAGTTATGTTTATGTTAAATTACATGAAACTATAATTTAATGGCTAAAATGTATTTAAAACTAAAATAAACATCATTTTATTAAAACATATTCTAACATTGAAGATATTTAAAATAAATGAAATGTATTTATATTTATTTTACATTAGTTCTTTAATGCTGTTAGTCTTAATGTTATTCCCTGCCCTTAAAGATTTCTGTGAGAATGCGCTGCAGTACCAGTGGTTGAACACATTTGTTGCCTGACCAAGGCTTGATGGAGCATATTTAAGTATGTTTTGTCAGAGGCCCTACTCCAATAGATGTAGGTGTGTATTTGGTGAAAAGAAATTGCCATACTCATTTGTGGATGTGTTTTTGTATAGGCACTTCCCTCCCTAAACCTCTCCTCTAATTTCCCTAGACACCATACATTTATTTCCCTGTTCTATGTTTGCAGGTTGAAAGGTTATGCAATCTTTATCGCATCCAGTGGTTACCGTGAGTGATAACATTTGCATAACTAAGAATTCCAACCATTGTGTAAACCTGGGTTTTTGCAGGGGTCAGAAAACATCTTTAGCGCCTGTGTTGCACATTTTAGGACTAGAAGGCTCCAGTGCAGAGGCACTAGGCTGCCTTCCTTAAGATTTCGAAAAAACCTGACAGGCTGGCTCTAGATGACTTGCTATAAACTACTCCCCAGCAGTGCACTCAAACTTGATGGTGACAGGGGTCATCTCAAACTAAAACTTTTTCGATTTTACTTGCACAGCTCTTAGGGTGTGCTTGTGAAATCTATTGCATTTTATAAAAATCTTAAAAGGGGCTTACCTCCTGCCCCTTTGCTTTTCTTTTTAAAACATTTTTTTATTAATTTGCAATCCAATACTTAGGTACATACAAAATTGTGTTGAAGATGAGGTATACATCATATAAAACTCCATATTATTCCCAGAGAGGTTAATACCAATTCATTAGGCATAAAAACTGGATAAAACCCTGTGACCAAAATACAAGACCTCCAATATATAAATACATTCATATTACTCCTTCATATGGTTAATCACAGGCCCCCAAATTGATGAAACCTAGTTTCCATTTCGGTGTCCCCTTGAGGGAATATAAACTATGTCCTAATTTAAAAATGACAAAGAATCTAGCTCTCCAGATTTCAAATGTAGGGGTTTCCTTTTGCAACCACATGGAGGCTATACAGAGACGAGCCACCACTACTGCTATAAAAATCAAATATTGAAATTCAAAAGCTGGATGTCCCTTAGTCACATCGTCCCCTATACCCATCAGGATAGTGGGTGGTGTGATATCTATTTCAACTGAAGTGATTTCCAAGAGGAACTTTTCTATATGGCCCAGAAACTGAGCTAACCTCCTGCACGTATGAAAATATGTACAATATCGGCCGAGTCTGCCCCACCCTGAAAACATTTGCCATCATTAAGTCTCCCCCATTTCAACATTTGTGCAGGGGTGTGACATACATTAACACTCTTTTGGGAGAAGATCTCTAAGGGTTATGACATCCTACTAACTGAACAAGACTGGCCACCTGAATTTGTCAGGGAGTGCCCACATGGCGTAGATATAATTATGCCAGCATTCTCAAATCAAATTCCAATTCATAAAAAATACACATATGCTAGGAAATGGGCTGTGGCCCAGGCCCCAGCACTATACAAAAATCATGTAGGATATGATGAGGATTCCCCTCACCATAAAATCCAGTTGAAAACTCAACCAACAATGCAAAGGCAGGGAGATTTTAAATCAACTTGAATACCAAGGGGTGATTGAAACATACACCTCATCAATGAACAATCCTTTGTTTCCTGTCTCCAAACCAGACAATTCATATCGTCTAGTTTTGGATTACAGACATCTAAATTGCTGTTGCAAAACATTTGCAGTACAAAACGCACATAGTGCAGCACTAATGAATAACATCGTGCGCAAAAAAAAAAAAAACTACATTAGATATCTCAAATGGTTTCTTTTGTCAAAACATTGCACCTGAAAGCAGGTATTTGACCGCTTTCTCCATAATGGGAGCACAGCCAATTTTGCCGTCTCCCCCAGGGATTCAAGAATAGTCCAGGGTTATTTTCAGCCAGAGTAACAGAGTTACTGCAAATGTACGATGATGAGGCATTGTCCTATGTCGATGACATCTATCTTACAGATGATGATTTGGACTTACACTTGAAAATAGTGAACACCATAATACTTGGGTTTGCTTCTGAAGGGTATAAATACTATTTCAAGAAATCACGAATTGCCCATCTCAATGTCCTATTTTTGGGATATGAGTTATCAAGTGAAGGCAAAAGCCTGGCAGCAAACTTTTTAGAGAAATGTGCGCTGCTCCAACCTCCAAAAACGCTGAAAAACTTACAGTCAATTCTAGGTTTCCTGAATTTTGGAAGAACTTATGTTCTAAACTACGCAGAAAGGGTTAAACCTCTCTACGAACTAATCAAACCTGATTTCAAACCTATTAATTGGACAGAAAAACACACAGAAATTTTGCGTTCAGTGCAAACAGACATGTTAGCAAAAACACAGTTACAAACACGCAACAACATGCGTAACCTAGTGGTCCGAATCATCCCAGGGAGATGCGGATTCATATACCTAACCTTTAACGAAGGTGAAACGGTACCAATAGCATACAGGTCACACTTGTACACACAAGCTGAAATGAAATTCACTTCAACAGAAAAGATACTGACAGCGGTTCAGACTGAAGTAGCGAAAGAAAGAGATCTCGCACAGGGTAAACACATAAAAATCGTTACACCTGTACCTGCCTTAGAGGCAGTGACAAAGGCAAGAATTCCAAATGCTAAAGCTTTACATCTGAGATGGATACAATGGGTTAATTCTCTTGCTGCAACAGACGTTGAATACGTTTTTGACCCATACTTGAAGACACAAGAATTTCCACAATACGAATTAGAATGTCCTCTGCCGACTGAAATTCTGCCACTTGAACATTACGGCTGTATAACATATATACATACGGATCAGCATAACCCGCAATTGGGGGTAAACAAGCTTACAGTGCTGCGGGCGCTATTGTTAAAGGTCGGTGGCGCGAAGGTAAATTTAGACCAATGGTCACTAAAACTCAATCACTCGGAGACTGTACAGCTCAGCGAGCTGAACTACAGGCTTTCAAGAGGGCTCTTGAAAATACTGATCGCGAATTCCCCACACTCATAGTGTGCGATTCATATTACTGCGTCCAATCGTAATATGAATATTTGCAGAACTGGGTTCAAAACGGTTTCAAAGATGCTAAAGGTGGGTCAATTAAGCATAAACTGCTATGGGAACAAGTAGTTCTTTTGCAAAAAGAACTACAAAAGACTCACGTGATTCATACACTGAGTCATCAGCGTGATGGCGTTCACGTTGCAGGGAATTCATTGGCTGACGAAGCAGCAAAGGCAGCTGTGCAAACGGCTTCCGTAGCTGCAATCACTCATTCAAAAACAAAAATAGACGGTGAAACTATGCTAGCAGTCAAAGCCTCAATGGAAGGTCAGGGACCTGTTTTGCTACGCTAAGGGCTTTAAGAAAATTCTTCCCTCTGCTGCCCAGAGAAGCTAGGGAAACGGTTGCGCGTGCCCTCATCTTGTCCAGATTGGACTATGCTAATGCACTTTTTTGTGGTATCCCGGCGTATCTGGTCAAACGACTGCAGGTTGTCCAGAACGCCGCAGTCCGCCTCTTGTTTAGCATTCTGAAATGGCAGAGCGCTCGGTCACATATGCGCGCGCTCCACTGGCTCCCTGTAGCTCAGAGAATTATGTTCAAATCTCTTGTGCTGTCATTTAGAGCTGTCCATGACCTAGGCCCGGCTACCTGAGGAAGCGCTTTTCCTTCTACACTCCTTCTCGCTGTCTCAGGTCAGCCTCGATGGCCAAACTGACTCTTCCCCGCTATAAGCGGGCTAGGCTGGGCGGCCAATCTATTTCTGTGGTAACTGCGAAGGCTTGGAATGCTCTCCCTCTTCACCGTACCGCCCAGTGTCTATCCAAGTTTAAAAAGGATCTCAAGACCCATCTGTTTGTTTGTCAGGCCTAGGCTGTCTCTCTGTGTTATGTTTGGTCACCTCCGCAACGCGCCAGGATACTCCCCAGTAGCAGAGCGCGCTACAAAACTACCTATAATAATAATAATAATAATATGCAGCGTTACCTCTAAACTATCCACTCGGTAATACATACATAATTGATGCAAACTCCGTTCCTTTTGCTCGAATCCCTGGAGTGGGGGACAGAGTAATCCCAAACCAGAGAGGTGCTTTGGTTGACGAAGCACATATGGGAAAGGGTCTGAGACATCAAGGGATCTTAGAATCTCTAATAAAATTAGAAGAGATGTACTGGTGGCTGGGAATGAGCGTCGAAGTTTACAAATTCAGAATTAACAATGACACCTGTTACAAAGATCATAGCTTTGAAAACCACCAGGTTCCGGACTACAGTATAGCCAGCCCAGTCCGGACACCATTGTTAGACAGCATCAGGCTTTCTACACGCAGACGTCGCCATAGACGTACGTGGTCCCACAGATATTAAGACAAGATTCATTTGGATGTGGCCCCAACGCTCGGCTGACGCCAGAACTGTTATAAAAGATTTGTGAGTCTTTATCGGCACATACGCAATCGGCATGCTACATTCTGACCAGGGTCCTGCGTTTAGCTCTCGAGCTTACAAGGAGGCCATGGCCAGCTTGGGCGTTGCATTGCTGTTTTCGAGTTCCTTCCATCCTGAGGGAAATGCGGTAGTGGAAAGAAAAAACGTGATATAAAGAAATCTATAACAGCTAGGGTATTAAGTTCAGGTGACGGGTGGGTAAAACATCTAAATAGTGTCCAAAGAAATCTTAATAATCTGCCAAGAAATTCTCTGGGGGGAATCACTCCATATGAATTATTATTTGGTACTAGAATGCTTATCCAGGACCTTGATTGTCGCACTTCAGTGGTGGAACAGAAATGCTTTGATATCAAAGACCGTTTGGCTGTCTTACAGGACTTAAATGAAACAAGAAGAAGTCTGAGTAACACAACACAAAGCCCAACGACCACTGAAGAAAAACCACCTGTCCCAGCAAGACCTGCCTGGATTCCAAAGATTGGGGATCTAGTCAGGAAAAAGATTGCGGTGAAGAAGGAATTTGGGCCTTCTTATAGAAAAGCAGTACCTGTCTTAGCAATTCTTGGAACGAGATCAGTGTTACTACCGCCGCTTGCTGGTAAAAGGGAGAACAGAACAGTATCAATTGACCTGGTAAAACCGCATCATGTGGCCGATAATAAGTAGTAGGCCCATTGGATTCCCAAGAAGTACCAGATGACCAAATCTTGCTACTATTAAAGAGGTTCAAACTGAGAGACTTATGACCTTTGATAAACCTACAGTGAGAAAAGAAGGACTAAGCAACAAAGCTATGGAACTAGTCCCTCTTGATACCCAAATACCAGTTCGTCAAGAAACTCCTGTCTACAATGATGTAGCATCTGACTATACAAACATGTCAAAGGAGGAAGCAACTCCAGTGAGTTCAAAGAATCCGGATGCAATACCAACTATTGACAGAACTGCCTCTGGCTATTTTATCAACTTCGATAACTTTTCTGAGGATCCCAGTGAACCGGAAACAACGCCAGTTAATAACATTTTCATAGAAAAAATAATAGAACTCTTTCATCAACTTGAGAAAACATATCTGGTTTCGCCATGGGTTGAATTTTGGATAGGATTAGGTGTACTTTTTTTTACTACTATGGTGCATTCTTGTTTTGAGTTTGGGACAAATGATAGATGGAAAATACAGTGCAATGGACACAGCAAGCAAGAACATCAACTTACTCCTGCAACCTTACAAATCATCTCATCGTGAGCGAAGAGACCTATCATCAGTGAACATCACAGCCGTTCCTATACCTGGTGGCATAGCATGGGACTCAACTGACTTTGACATTTTGGGCCCGGTGGAACTGTTGAAAATTCCACACAAGGTTTCTTTAAGTGATTTTGTTTCATCAAGCACCTTTTCAGATGATTGGGACTTTGAAACAGTTAATAATATGATATCAGACTTAGAAATGTCAGCAACATTTCAAAAACATGAACACTTAGAAGGTTCAACAAGTTATGAACTGTATTGTTATAATCATTTTGGTCACCATTATTTGCATAAATCTGTAAATCCCAGAAATGTTTTTTCTTACAATCAATGGGAACATTGTCCAACACCACCAAAAGGCAGCTCTAAAACATTTTATGACAAATTTTCATACTTTACAGGTTTTAATGTCACAAACCCAGAAACGTTTTATTTCAAAAATATGAATAAGACAGGGATGAAAATGATGGTGTCCAATTCTAAAAAATTTATTCTGCAAACTTTTATGCTCAGCAGTCTACATTAGGTTTTAGCTTTTGGAAAGACAACATTGAGACAAAAACTGTCTGGGGCACAAAAGAATGGCAGGTGCAGGGTTCAGAAGCCTTGTTCAGAGCCTGCATTATACCAGAACAAATCATATTTTTGAACGACACCGTCCAACAAACATGATGTCTTGGCTTAGCTAAGATGAAAGATTTAAACAAACCATCCATACCTAAAGCCACACAGACAGAAATGGCACTACAGATGAGGAGGTAGACTTAAAACAGATTTTAAAACAAAACAGAACCAATCCTGATTGGAAACAATGGTTAATCTGGCCCATGGACACGAATAACTGTCAAGATAAATTCCTGAACAAAACACAGGGGTTCAAAATGAACAAGCCAGATCCAAGGTACTCCCAGAGACAACATCCAGGGATAGTCACCACATACAGTGTAGGAAAATTATGCCTTGATTGGCTACAGAAATCCACACTCCCAGAAATTAAACAACACTTGACTTTACTTAAAGAAGGCTTTGACATATACGCCGGTATTTAAGCTGCGTACAACGAAGCTTGGAAAATAACGCAAATGGAAACTGCAGAAAAAAATACGAGAAATTGATCGTATTAATTTAGAGAAAGCACTCTCTGTAGTGGACAATGGGTTAACGACTCTGTCCTCCAGAATTTATTCTTTGGACAGCATTGTATCATCTGCCATTGACATAATAGAACAGGATTTGCTAATGTTACAACATGGCCAGTCTCAATTGCGTTCTATAATGCTACTAGGCTGGACGTTGCAAAATCTCCATTCAGGCTATGTGCCATGGCGTCTAATCAATACCACGTCATTGTTTACTGTCCTTTAGAGGAGCAGACTATACGGTGCTGAGCATTGAAAAACTGGAAAGATTACCATTGACAGTTTCTGAGAAACCTGTCGTTGAATGGATAATACATGGCACCATCTCAATACCAGTGACAATTTTCCAATTTCAGTATTGTCTACAGCACATACCAGCAGGCCTGTATGAAAGGTTGGGTAAAGGATACATTAAGCCAACCTGGAATTTACCATATACACACAAATGTTGGAGTGGGGGAAAGGAGGTATTTCTTAGTACAAAGAACTGTAAAAACTCACTAAGCGGTACACTTTTATGTAAAGGTATTAATTTACATGGAGCCTGCGAAAGGTTCTTTAAATAACCTTTCTTGCCACATGCACGGTACTCCAGCAGCCGTGATAGAACCAATTTTTAGGCAGCTTTCCAATGGGCGCTATGTTATGCTCAACGGTCACAGCTGTTGTGGCATGTTTCCAGGAAGAGCCTATCTGGTTAGTGTGTCAGCCAGGGTCACTTGTTGTATGCAAGTATTGTATCCAAAGAGTACTACAGGCAGGGAGACGGCGTTATGGCCTTCACTGAATATCTCTTCTATACGAATTGATACTTTAAGCTGAATGAAAGCCATTCTTTTACAAAAAACTGTGCCACTGACCTCGTCTAGAGAAACGTATGATCAGCAAGTTGCAAGGACTTCTGCAGAGATACATGCATTATTATCAATAAACTGCCCAGTACATTTCGCAGAAATGTTAGGTCAAATCTTAAACATGTTTGATACCAGTGGCATCGCACATGTATTTAGGACGATCTTTTCGGGACTGTTAACACCATTCGAAGCAGTCCTCGGCATTTTTCCAAATTTCCTGCACTCTGTGTTCGGCGGTCTGCCTCTCATTTTGGGACTCGTAGCAGGAATTCTATTTTTATTTCTCCTGCTCTGATATGGCAAGTCCAGTCACCAATGATACCCAGACTACCATGGAACAAGCTCTCCTAGCCATGCGGTATCGTGACAGAATTACACAGATTCTTGGCTTGGCTCGTTTAAGAGATCTGAATACCACTTGGTTCCTTTCATTCACACCAATCTGGCAAGATTGCATCTTACCTGTTCTACGATGCCTGCTTTGCCCGAGAATAATGCGTGTTAGACATCTGTCTTATACTTCCATCAGCACTGCCAATGGATGTTGACGCCTTGCTAGGTCCGGTAATGACTCATGCATTGTGTTGCCCCCAACGGCTGCCAATCCTGATGACGGCATTCATTGAGATCTCACCAGCCAATCCAGCTCTTGGTGAGGTACGTGGAACAACAGGCACACAGGTACCATCTACATCGAACATTGCTAATGCGACTGGCGCTGACGGCGATGCTTCACATCTATGCACATTTGATCTACTTAATGAAGTAGTTCCACTTTCACCAACTATGGTAGACAGTTTCTTTGACAGTTTAGATGATTTGATGTTTTCTCCTGACACCGAGAATAACTTTTGAAAGTGCACACAGCGTTCCATGAACTCTGAAATTCGGCCTTCGATTTTTTCAAAACAAACCCTCTAACTTGGGAACTCTATGTTTCTACAATCTACATTTGAAAACTTTTTCTCTTCATCCCAGAATAGACCCTTTTCACTTGGCACAAATTAATCTGCTTAAACTAGAACTATTCTTAGAGATCAAGATATTCATTTGATACTTCCTATAGACAAATATTTGGCATTATTTCATAAAATCTTTAACTGTCTATATATTATGCTATGGAATGGTCTCGACCTTTTTCTTCTGTAAATTTTTCTTTTTTTTAAATATATTTTTATTAGTTATAACACAAGAGTAGAAATGTACATTTCGGGTGTCGTTGGTAGAACATATTACAGTGGCGAACGGGCATAAGAAATGAAGAAATACAATACAATTGTAGGCATCCGGACAATATCAGCACCAGCCAGAGGTGGGTCAAAACAATACAATACAAAGAATCATAAGCAAACATTATCAGAATCCGCCCACCATGGATACAGGATATAAAAATGGACACTCGACACCCGAATATGCATAACAACAGGCTCAGGAGAATACGCCACATCCCTTGTGAAGAAGGGAAAAGGGAAAAAGATAGGTCATAGAACAAAATAAAGGAAAAAAAAAACAACTCAACCCCCCACCCTACACCCCTGCAGATGGCTACGACCTAACCCCACTAGCAGCGTGCCTGTCGCCCCCTAAACTACACCCCAAGGAAGGGAAAAGATGGAGGAGGAATGTCTTACGATATGATGCGGGCTCCCGGACTCCCCCCTCGCCCGCCGCGAGCAGATGTTCCCTATCATGGTACTAAGCGAGGTAAAGCAGATTTATAAGCAAACTGATAGGGAAATCACCAAAAGAGAAAAGACCATCCCGCCCAGCCCCAGACACCACAGAGGCAACAAATCCCATTGTCGAACACAGTCAATACACCAAACCCAAAAAGAGCAGAATCCCATCTGGCCCTCACTCCCACCGATGCCACCCAGCAGTGTCAAAAGAAGTCCCTGCACAGAATCAGAACAGGCAAGTTCAGCCCTGGCCTCTACGTTTCATCACACAAACCTCTTTCGAAAGGACCAGCATAATAGCAAAATAGTCAAGACGTTGTAGAAAAGGGAGGGGATCAATATAGCACGAAAGGGTCAGAAGAGTCAAGTCTCGAAGTCTATCAGAAACACGAAAGTCAATCCACAGAATATCGATGGAGGTCTCCAGAAACGAAGAAAGAAATAAGTCCTGTGCGGGCGATGACTTTGCCGAGCTTGCTGGCTGGTCAGGGGCTCCAGTCGCGGGCTGCTGTAGTTGCGCAGACACAATTGGCATCAGATTATAATGATGCTCGGGGTTCTCCTCTCGGATAAAATCAAGCTTCGCGGGGGTCACCATAAGTTGCGGGTCTAACTGAGGGCTAGGGTCCGGTCTCGAACAAATAGTCTCGATGCGTACAGTCAAGTTGTGGAGAGCAGCCTCCATTTGCCAGTGAAGAGCCCTGATGGCGGCCGTTACAGTCCCCAGTGTCGGTCCACACTTCGTCCGATCCATCTCCGCTTAATCGATGACAAAGCAGATTATCAACCCCGGAGGCCGGCTACTCCGGGGAAACCAACTGGAGTGGGGTGGGCGAAGGCGACTGGCGACTTTCAGGCTTTGCGCTCTTTACACCGCTGCCGAGAGCGGGGCCCCCCCGCGGACCCCGAGGGCCGCAGCAGGGTCCCAGGAACCGGACCCCCACTCACCGCGGCATCCACGTCTCGTCACCGTCTGGCTAATATACGCAGGGACTCGAGACCACCACCAGGATCGAGAATTCGTTTCACTCCGATGAGACCGGACCCTGCCAGGCACCCGCGGCCGATGTTGTTCAACTGAAACCCGGCTAGGTCAGTACTCGAGGCCCAGGCTTATAGTCTGGAGGAGGCCCGAAAATGACAGACGGTGTAACTTCATCAAAAAAGGTGATAAAGACTCCGGGATTGCGCCCCTGGACTCAGAGACGATTCAGACACACAGGAGTCTGTCGGGAGGTCAGGATTAAGTTCAGGATAGATCCGCCAGCGACGGAGGTCGACGGAGCCGGGAGATTATGCGGCCATCTTGGTTGCTAGCGTAGCTCCTCCCTTCTTCTGTAAATTTAGAGCCATTTCATAACTATCATTTCATGTTTCATTTAGATAGCATTTGTTAATGACAGCGATTGCTTGTAAAATGCGAACAAGACAAATACTCATGTATGTGTATACACCATCTTTAATGCATTTCATGTATTTTGGGTGGGATTATGAACACATGATTTAGTTATGTTTTTTATGCTTAGCGATTTAGTAATATTAGACATAATACGTGGAGTGGGTGTATAGCGTTTTAGGACCCTAGTGTAATTTTCCTGATTCATGCCTGTGTATAGATATAAAATACCATATCCTTATATAGGCATAGAAATCATAACCATATTAAGACATAGCTCAAGTAGTCCTAATATGGCTTGGCTACTTCCACTTGTTCCGAAAATCTAAAACGATTTCTTGGAAAAACCCGCCTTCAGCAGTTAGGGACTTCCCCCTGCATGAATATTAAGCTATCCAAGAAATCATGGAGTTTTCAGGAAATTAAGTCTCTGATGAATTTATTATGTCCAATCTTACGTCACACTCAGCACCTTCAAGGTATAAATATGCCCACACTTGTCCAAACAAACACACGGTGATTTGGAGTAGTTCGACTATCTACTTGCCCGACTCGCCCTGCTGCAGCAAGTGCCGAAGGAAGCCAACCCTCCAGCTGACGCACTGAGAGACGCTGTACTTTCTCCTGCCGAGAAATCCAGCTCCAGTGTTTCCAGGCTACCCTTGCGGGTTGCTGGGAAATCGAGTCCTGAGTGAGAGATACAAGAACTCCTACATTCTACACCAAGGTACAGAGCTGATTAGACCCTAAGGGAATTCTTGGAATAGATTCTTGGCAACTAATACTAAAACTAGGCTACACCTCACTTACTTCTTCCCTTGTACTAGACCTCGGTTAGGTACACCGGGGTAGGCGTATTTGAGAAGCACCAGTTGAGTACTTTTAGTCATTATTTATCACTGTATGTATTTTATGCATTTTAGGTATCTTATGGCTTAGAAACCATATCATGCTTTTACAGTATTATTTTATAATACTCTTCGTATTATATGCTCTGTACTTTACAGCAAGTATTACAATTGCAGCAGTTCATTTCTTACGCTTGATAAAGAAGACTGTTCAATAAATACCCTTTTATTGAAAACGCCCGTCTCTCTATTTCTCTGCACCTCTGGTGAAACGAAGCATGCACGATTGACTGAGTGAAATAACTATCTATTGTTTCCGCGACTCTAGAGATATATTTCTTATTCTTAGGGAACAAAGTTGTCATGTTTTAAGCGGTTGTCAGAAACTAATCCCTTCTTGTTTATTTGAGAAAGTTTCTAGTGACCTCAGAGCTAGCTGGCACACACACAATTAATGGGTATATGCATCAAAAATCGGTAAAGCGAGTCCTTATTAGCGAAAAATAAGGAATGGCTAATAAGGAGTCGCATACCGCGATGCATCAACAGATTCGGTTTTAAATACCGAATCGCAAAAAATCGTTAAATATCCGGTAAACAAGTTTGCGAGACACCAATTCAAAGACGAGCAAATACCGAAGTAGTAAATACCGATTCGGTATTTGCGATTTTGGTAATAGCGATGACATCACAACCAGGAAGCAACACAGCCCATGCTTCATTCAGTGCCCTGAGGAGCTCAGAGGAAGAGGCAGGGCACATGAGCTGAGGATTGTTACAGTGAGAACACAAAACAAACTCAGAGCAGACTACCAGGATGGAGAAGGATGCGCCCCAGAACGAGGAGGCACCTAGGAAAAGAAAACAAAAGTTTTCAGATAAGGAACTCGAACTGCTCATGGAGGGGGTGAGCAGCAAACACGACAGGCTTTTTGGGAGGCTGTCCCAAAAGGTGCCAGAGCCAGAGAAGTGCAAATTGTGGCTGCGCATTAAAGACAGAGTCAGTGCTGTAGGAGTCACCCACCGCAGCATAGACGATTTAAAGAAGAGGTGGTATGACCTCAGGAAGAGGGCAAAGGAGAGGATTGCTAAAAGGGTGAGGGATGCAGCTGGCACAGGAGGAGGAACATCCAACGTGACTGCAAACACTGCCCTTGAGGACCTCGTCGAGGCAACAATTGAGCCAGAAGCTGTTGTGGGGGTCACTCAATTGGACACATCCGGCGCAGCAGCAGGAGGAGAAGGTAAGATGAATGCCAGCGCAGATATGCAGCGTGTTGTCCACCCATGCCCATCCCCCCCAGGCCAATCACAGTGCATATGTAGCTGTGCCTAATGCATATCCCCTCACCAGAGTAGCGCATCATGGGAGTTGTAGTCATATCATGAATGAGTGCATGTCTGACCCCTGATGTAATAGAAATGAAACCAGCTGCACATGGCCATATGTCAGTGCAAAATCTCCTTTATGTAGGTTAAATCATGCAACACAGGTACATCATGGCAAAATAATAACTATGCACTGTTTCACATACAGATCCATCACCCCTCGACTCAGATGACAGCGGATGCCTCGTCATCTCAGAGACACCAGTGGTGATAGATGTTGAGACCCCGCAGGAACCTGAATCCACAACACCACCACCACCACAACCACCACGGCGGACATCACCACAACCACCACCATGGCAGACACCACCACCACCACCACCACCACGGCGGACATCACCACAACCACCATCACCACGGCAGACATCACCACCACCACCACCACCACGGCGGACATCACCACCACCACCATCACTGCGGCCAACTACACAGAGCCGCAGGGCAAATGTCCCCTCCCTGCAGGTGATGGAGTCAGAGCAGAGACCAGCTGACACAGTTGTCCCACGACAGACAGTCGTTGCTCCAACCACCCAAGCAGCAGCAAGTGTCCGAGTCAGGCAGCGGGCCAGGCCCCTAGTAGAGCTGTTGAGAGAGCAGATGATCCAGCACACGGATACGGAGTGGTGGAGACACGGATGCTGCGTGTCCAGCGCCTTTAGGGGAGACACATGGGTGCTATGAACATCAACATTGTGAAACTGACAAACAAAATTGGCACCATGACAGACGCAATGCGCGAGATGACCACAGCCGTTGCTGAGGGCAGCAGGGACATCAAACTGTGCCTGCAGGAACTCACACGTGCTGTAATTGCAGGCCAACAGAGCGAGCGCCGTAGGCATCGCCAGAACATGGTCCGTACTATTGCCACCAATAGAGCCATCACTAAGCTGTGCAACAGCACAGCTGTGCTGTCGCGTAGATCTGTGTCCATGCAGGTCGATTTGGGCCATTATTGCGGGGATGTCGCAAAGTCCCTGGAGAGAGTGACCACTGCAGTGGAGCACCTGCAGTCTGGGACTTTCAGTGCCAGCAGTTTGGGAGGGGAGGAGGGGAGTGAGGCTGCCTCAAGCGTGAGCAGCGTCTCTGTTCCGGAGGCCAGCGAAAGGAGGCGCAGTGCACGCAGCACCACAGCCACAGAATCACATCGCGGAGATGTGGCAGAGTCACGGGACAAGAGGCTGGGGGTACAGGGCAGGCGCAAATAGCCATGATCCATTGGCTCCCTGGCCATGGTGACGTAACCATGGGCCAACTGTACTGCAACATGTTACACCTGTGATGACAACGGACATGTTTTCATTCGTTTATTTGATTCTGCGTCATGTGGCGTCTCATACATATGCACCTGACAGGTACTCATGTGCATTAAACAATTGCAAACATAAACATGTTGTGTTGGTTCTTTCATATCTGTCTCAGAAGTGATGTCTTGTAATGTATGTCCGCCTCCTTTGTCCCTCAGCTGTATTTGGCACGTGTGCCTGTTGGTGTTGGGGGGGGGGTTTCTGTGCCCGTAAGTCGTCCTCTCTGTCCACCTCTATTGGTATACCCCTTCGTGTGGCAATGTTGTGCAGCATGGCGCAGACTGCTATTATCCGGCAACAGGTAACTGGGTCATACTGCAAGGCACCTCCTGTCTTGTGTAGTATCCTGAAGCGACTATTGAGGATGCCAAAGGTTCACTCTACCACATTTCTGGTACTGATATGTGCTGCGTTGTAGCGCTGCTCCTGAGGTGTTGCAGGGTTAAGGTAGGGAGTGAGTAGATAATCATGCAAGGCGTAGGCGCTGTCACCTGCAGGGAGGGGAGCAAAGGGTTAGTTGCATGGATACATTTACATATGTGAGGATGGTGTTCATTTGGAGGCATTTGTATGTACCGAGTAGGTGACCCTCTCCAAATTCCCCGTTGATCAGGTGCCTGTGGATGCCACTGTGTCTGAATATGTATGCGTCGTGGGTGCTTCCTGGGAATTGTGATACGATGTCCGTAATGATGTGCTTGGCATTGCACACAACCTGGACGTTGATGGAATGGTATGACTTCCGGTTGCGGTAGATGTATTCGTTGGCTGACGGGGGACAGATGGGGACATGGGTGCAGTCCACGCACCCTATCACATGGGGGAATTGTGCCACCTGGTAGAACTCCTGTTTGGTGCGGTTCAACTGCTGTGGGGTTGTGGGGAAGGTGATGTGGTGATGTATCAATGTCAGCATGGCATCTAGGAAATTGTGGAAGAAGCGTGATAGTGCGCTTTGCGACACGCCTCCAGCTTCTGCTATGACCCCCTGGAAGCTTCCTGACGCCAGCATGTGCAGGCTGCATAGGACCTGGACATGGGCCGGGATGGCGTTGGTCCTACGGGTCTGATGCTGCAGTAGTGGTTCAAGGGGCGGCAATGAGGCGCATGATCATGGCCCTGTTGAGCCTGTACTTGTCATAGATCTGTTCCTCTATCTGGCCTAGCAATGTGATGCGCACCCTGAAGACTCTGTCCTGGATCATCCTCCTGCGCTGTGCAAGGGCGTTGATTCTCCTCCTCCTAACAAGCATGTAGGGGGCAGCCATTTTGGGAGACCTACATGGTCTCCAGAGGAATATTTGAAGGGTTTCTGATTGGCTGCACCTGTGTAGGAATTTTTTTTTCTACCTTCCAATAACTTTACCTCCAGCTTGTGATTCCCCTTATTTTGCTCATGCAAAATAGCGATTTTGAGCATTTTCAGTATTTGCGAGTTTTGATGCATTTCGTTGCGATTCTTTATTAGCGATTCAGTATTTCCGGAGGCTGGTTTCTTTCTTGGTATTACCGATTCACTATTATGCGAATCGGTATTTTACCGCGGGAGGTATTTACCGAATCTTTATTTTTTAAGGGTTTTGGGTTGATGCATTGCATTTCCAGGTTTTGCACCTATTGAGAATATAGGAGCTACACTACACCTTGAGCCCATAAAAATCTAGTGCAACATTATTGTACTTGCTGTAACTGTCCCCTAGATAGTTCCACCGGCACAGATCTAATAAAATATAAAACTTTAGGTCAAATTAAAATTTTTTATAAATTACACCTCCCCACCATCGAGAGATGAAGGCATTCCATTCTATCTAGTTGGCTCTTTACGCTTGTGAGAATGGCATTCCAGTTAACTTCTACTAATTCGTTTAAGCATGCCCTAATTCCAATCCCCAGATAAGTTACCTCATTAGTCACCCTAGGGTTTTGGATACAAGACTTATTAGTGCATAGGTTTTTTTCTTTGAATGCGTTGAGTTTATACCCGGATACAGATCCGAACTTATGTGCCATTCGTTCTATCTCGGGTATTGCTACTGCTGTATCAGCTGTTAAGATCGCAAAGTCGTCTGCACACGCTAGCACTCAGAGCTGCTCCTGTCCACAATCTCCAGATTTAATTCTCAGGTTCCTTTCTAACGTAGTTAAAAACAGGTTTATATATAATGCGAATAAAAGTGGGGATCACAGACAGCCCTGCCTCGTGCCTCTCCTTATATATACCAATTCCGATTCTAAGCCATTAATACAGATTCGAGCTTTGGAGGTATTATACACAGCTTGATTTGCTTGGATAAACCCGGGACCAAACCCCATGAAGCGTAGTATCCCCCATAAAAAGTTCCATGAGACGCGGTGGAATGCCTTCTCGGCGTCTAACAAAGCCAGGCCAAGGGTGGTGCCCTGCACATTGGCTTATCCAATAATGCTACCACCCTATTGATATGGTTCACAATGCCGCTGCTGGGTATAAACCCATGCTGTCTCCATGATACAAGTGGGGTAATGACTTTCGCTAGTCGAGAAGCTAAGATTTAGTGTCGATTTTCCCATCTGCGTTTACCTGGGAGATAGGTTGATAAGACCCTGAGATCTCTGCTAATTTATCCTCTTTTTTTTTAAACGATTACATTTGCTTCATCCCATGATGGGTGAACTACCCCACCCTGTGCTTGTTGCAGGGTAATCAATAGCTCATATTTTAACTCCTCGAAGAAGGTTCTATAGACCTCCAGAGGCAACTTGCCTGGGCCTGCCGCTTTACCATTACTCAAGTTATTTATTGCCTCTTCAAGTTCTTCCATCGTAATAGGATTATCAAGGGTGAATGCAAGTGAAAATGAGGGTAGAGGCTGTTTAGAACCGAACCTGACAAGTGAAAAGTGTCTTGAGTTGTCATATAGGGCACAGAACCAAGGAGCACTTCCCTCTATGCTCCTTAACTAGGAACCAGTCCTATAACAACATTAAACACAAGAGGGTTCAGCACTATTCAGAAAATGTTAACAATTCAAAATCAGAGACAGATGCTAGTGCGCATATGTTAGAATAGTGTGATCCCAGGACAAATATAAAAAGCCAATATACTAGTTTCACATGCAGTCAGGCATTTGGGGCCAGGGCACAGGCCCATTTCCATGCAGAGGACAATCCTGTCACAACACATGGTTTCAACATTTGCCTTGACACAAGTCCTATATCACTCTTCAGTTTCCTTTAAATGCCTGGAATAAGTATTTGAATGGGATCACAAATATCTCTCCTTCATTGCTGCAACCACATATTCTACTAAATCTGATGGATACATTAGTAACTCCATTTTCCTCCAACCTTGCATGAGCAGAAGTCCAAAGTAATACTTGTACCAAAATGCTAAATTCAGTGTAAGCAAATTCCTGGGAGAGCTACAGGTGTATTGATAAAGATATGAGTTTTAGACATGTTCATGGTAACTGAACACAGCCTAGTTTATTTATAGCAGTGATTCAAAAGAAACATGTATTTTTTCTTAAGCTGACTTAGATCTCTAGTAGAAAGAGAAATGTTGTTTAAGATTCTGAACAATTCTAATGCCATGAAACAAACATTTTCAGAAATGTATGAAACGTTGTATTCAACACATCTGGCAATTTAATATCCAATTAATACTTTTATTATCTATGCAGCATTTGGGATTCCAGACAGGGGTATCTAATATTTGCCGTAGCTCTGAACAAACCAGATTACATATTACTAAGCCATTAAACTGAATGTGTGACGTTATATGATTATTATTTTTCTTCATTTATACATCACAGTGGTACCTGTGGAAAGATGTCTCTATGTTCACCCTTGCATGTTTACTTATTTTCGAAGGCAGTGGGTATATTCTCTCTTCACAAAGACTGCTCTGATCCTCTTTTGGCAGTGTTTGCCAGACTTCATGAATGAAATTTACACTTCATTTACTTCTTGTGAGTGCTTGTCATTGATTGTCCTGGAGTCATTTTTTTGGAGGTAATAATGGGAACTTGCACCCATTGATGATGAACTAGCTTTTGAGAAGGAGGTGACCATTGTTTTAGGTAAGAACTATATATAGTTAAACGTACAAACCACTGAAATTCACCAGGTATAGTTATCTTTGGTAACTATAACTTGTGCCCTAAGGTAAATAAAACTCATGCCATGGCCATGCATAGTTTCTTTATCAATAATTTCATTGCAAATGTTGCAATGATATAATCAATGATGTCATAGAAAATGAAATATGTGTGGTAATTAGCAGTGCATGGCGGGGGAGCAAGTTATAGTCATGTTAGGGCCCATTACATTAATCTTTGTTTTTTTCTGTGAATTTCTAGTTTTATGTTAATGTAAAGTAATATTTTGTTACCATATGTAAAGCCAACCCCTTGCCGCACACCGGATGGGTCCCCAGGACTTCTTAGAGGCCTGGGGAAGTGGTCAGGCAAACCTTCACCCTAAATTACAAATGTGCAACCCCCACTCCAGGCCTGGGCCCACCCCAGGTTTTTTTTTTTTTTTAATCGAGCAGGAGGCAAAGCTTTTTTTATTTACATTTTCTTAATTTTACTGTGGATTTGCAGGTCCTCTGCAAACCTACAGCAACATTAAAATACATGTTTTTGACCCTCGGAAGGGCCCCTCTGGTACCCCACAATCATGCTTAGGGGCTCAGGGTAGCTCTACCCTGCACCCTTAGGGCTTTTTTTACTTTTTTCTTAGGACGCAGGAGTTGAACCGAGGCATAGGAAATATCATTTTAAAATAGGAAAAGGAGGCATGGTAGAAACACCCTGGCCCCAAGGTCTCTTGGGTGTTCCAGAGGGACCTCACTGAGCCAAAAATGCATTTTTTTACACTTTTGATGGGAGTCGCACTGGATCTTACATATCTGACATTTAATAGAATACTTACATTTACAACAAATTAAATTATGTTTTTCATTTTACATTAAAATAAGTTTAAATTTTTTTCAATAAATGAATAAAGTTTAATAAATCTCTCTATACTTTTACCACAGGAAGATCACCATTCCGGTGGCGGGGATCTCCACCAGTAGGTTGAAAGTTACCTTTAAGGGGTGCTCCATACCCTCATTGGAGCGGGCGCAGACATGCAAGTCTATTACATATAACTCTAATGGGAAATAGAAAAAAAGAGAGAGCCATTTTGAGGTCGAAGTAGGAGAGGTTAATATTGAGGTAGGAGTAGATAGACATATGAGTAGATCTACATGTGTAAATGTAACCTTTGTGACTTAGTCCCTATGTCGTTAAATTAACATTGGTTGCCCTGAATTTCTGCCATCAAACAAACCTACTAGTCTTCCAGTAACTGGTAACTCCTTCTAGTGAAAACTAGTACACTACTCTGCCTATGCCCTACAGGAAGCAAAACCTATACAACAGAAATATCTATGAGCATGAACACTTGCTATGCCCTTAATGGAGTATTGCGCTTCCTGCTCCCCTCAGATCTTGTGTCCTAGTTTAGTTAATTTGCTGATTGAAGGAGATATACAGTCTTTTCGTCTTTCAGCATTTTCACTGAAAGAGGTGCAATGCTGTGGTTGATGTGTAATGTACTATGTCTGAAGGGGAAGAGCAGGGGAATCTTTGGGATCAACACCTGACAGTAGTGAGAGGCCCGAGGTGCTCATCCTCCCATCTTCTGTTGTTGATTCATAATTAGGCTCTAAAATTGCTTCCCATGTCTTCTTTTGCACTCAGTATTTTCCACCTCCACCAGCCCCAGCACATAATAGATGTGTTGAAAGGGTATATTCCTCTTTGTCCTCTACTGAGGTGTGTGTCACACAGTTTGCATGTCACCCTTCTGACAGACAATTGCTTTTTCTCCGAGGGTATGGTGATGGTGATAAACCTTTACTCTATGGAGTCTTGACTTTCTACTCATCCTCCATGGCCTCTCCTGTACAAAAGACTTCCTCAGCTTCTTGCTGTGAAGCTGACTATACTAGAATCGCTTTGTCAACTGAGCCAGGAATGGTGGTAATTCCAAATCAACAATATCCTTGAACAACAAGTGCTCTGCTCTCTCTGCTCAGGTACGTTTTCATGTGGTGGGAAGTTACATCCAGTGAAAAGCTCACATTGCTTTTTAAAACGTACGGCAGTTCAAAAAAAGTCACACAAAAACACAGACTAAAGAGGAAGTCCTGCCCTTGTTGCTAGGTTTACCAGGTCCTCAAACCTGAGTTTGAGGCCATAGATTGTGTACATTAAAAATAAAAGTTGAGTTTACCATGCACAACTTCCCTAAAATTATATTTGATGCTATGGTACACCTTAATGGACCAGTTTATGGGACACAGTAGTTTTTTTTTTAATTCTACACAGCTCCCATATGTGCTCTGCCTGCAAAATTGGCTGGACACAAAGCCTGGCGAATCTCAGGCACTGCAGCCAACAGCTACTGTACACGGACAAAGTCAGCACACAGTAGGGGATGGACACCCACGACAGGTTGAGCGCAGAGACTTACGAAATTCATTACCACATAATTATAGATTCATCATATCCTCTACTTATTTTGCCTCATAGGTTGCAGATTTCACAAAATAAATTGTTTCTATGTCAAATGAATGAAAATAATGCTTCCTGAGAATGTGACTGATAATTAGCCTTCTTGCCACATTATTTAGATAACTTTTGGCACATAATGTGCTCTAACATGCAACATACTACTATTGCCCTGAAAATGATAAAGCTCTGCAGAGTGGCTTGAAAGCCGTCATTATTATGATAAAAATTATGACGCCCATAGTTCATAGGGAACTGTGAGCTCCAATCCAACTTTTTTTGTTGCTAGACTGAAAAGTTGAAAGCTAGCTCTTATTGATCAAATATGCATTTGTGGGACTTCCAGCCAGCACACATATGTTAGAGTGCATATCCAGGTTAATTACAGAAGCATTGTTGCTGAAAGCTAACGAATCCCAGCTAGGCTTAACTATTTGCAAGGTCCAATGAATGCCCTTTCAGAAATCTAAAAATGTTGGTCCACCTTGGCTATTAATAATTACTTTCAAGATTCCATGATGAATGAGCTGGTACTGAAGAAAGTTCAGGCAGTGAGAACCATTTCCATACAAGGCAACTTCTCCTTAAGGATATTCGCGGACGCTATTTGAAATAACCCAGAGCGGAAAGGGAAAGCTAAATCCTTTGCCATTACTCAAACAAGCAAGATCACAAGGACAGGTAATCCACCAGTGAAAGTTGAAAGTCCTCTGGTATGAAGGGTCTCAAGTTTTTCAAAGAGGCCGAGGCGGCAGGATTATATTTAGGCTCCAGAACTAATAAGGTATAACTCTGAAAGAAAGGAATTTCCTGCTGGGGGTTATTAGCAAACCCTAATTCACCCTACTCCTCCCATCCTGTTTTTATCTCTTTCTTCAGGATAGGGGTAACAGAATTACTCTTGCAACTTAAGATTCATAAACATTGGGGGAAAAACATTTGTACTTTAGTAGTCCCACTTAACATTGGCGAAAGTTCATATACTGAGCAAGAGGGTTACCATTAATACCTAACTTTAAGTTCACTTATATTGAGGTAAGGCTAATTTGTTTTTGAGCTAGGATTACGTTTCAATATCCTATATATATATATAAAGAAATATCCTTTCACCATACACATATTTTTAAAAAAATATTATGAAATCTATTTGACTAAATAATCTAATGTATCTTTTTTCAAAATTTCAAATGTTGGATCATTTTAAAAATCTTTGATAAAATATTCTAAATAGTTTTATTTAAATACAAAATAAATAAGGGCCAGTAAGAGTTGAATGACTGAGAGCCCTCCTCTAATTTTGTGTGTGCCATCTATGTGTTGCATGCTATACCCTATAAGGCTAAAGACATCTAGGATGTGTGTGGAGAAGAGTGTAAATCTTATTTTTATGATGAGGAGTTCATCTAGGTTGTGTGATGATGTACTCTGTCTGGAGCATGTGTGACTGCAGAGTGTGCAATAATGAGCATGATATGAATGGCTTGTATGTGTGTATATACTATATAGTGGTGTTTTATTGAGGCTGTTGGCTTTAGATGTTCAGAAATGATGCATATATTTGTGCAATCTAGGTATAACTGCCCAATTTTGGATGTGAGGCATATAATGCTGTGGTTTATCTCAGGTGAAGCGTCCTTGGACTAGGTCCTTCCTGGACTGAATGGATCCAAAGAGGAGATCTCTTTTCCTTTTGCACCTTAAACTTTAAATGTCTAAGGTGATAGGACGCCCTCCGATTGGAAAATGCAAGTTACGCAATGTGAGAAATTGGGTTGGTGGTTGACTGATGTGTGAGCCCTGGTCAAGGAACAGCTGCAATCTCTGGCAGGGTGAACCAGAACAAAAAAGTCACAAAATTAACTTTTGCTTAACCTTTGGTAGTTTGACACAAGAAGTAGGCAGGCTAACTTCAGAGGTAATGTGTAATGTTTTTATGCAGCACTCAAAAAGTAATACATTGAAAACACCACACAAGAACGATCGCACACCATTTTAGAAAATGTATTTCATATCAAAATGACAAAATTCCAATTAGTAGAACCCGAGTTATGAATATTTAAAGATTTAAGTGAAAAATAACGCCAAGAAGTACAAAGCGACACTCACGGCTGTCTGGTTGTGCAAAACCAGGTGACACTGAAAAGTGCAGGCTGACTGTGATGGAGCGCGAGCCAAATAAAGGGACCTGGTCAGTCGCTCTGAAAGTCACCTTCACAGTTTAGTTCAAAGAGGTAGGCTCGGTTCACAGTCGAACGGACCGCGAGGAACAGGGAGAGCATTGCGTATGGCTGTCGAAGTAGCGTGAAGAGCAGGCTAGGCGTGACAGGCGGTCATTGCTGCAGCGCAAAGATCCTCTTTGAAGCGCTTGGAATTTCTGACTTCCCTGCCCTGGCTCTAAGCTGGCTGCAGTGACAATGTGGATGTGACAAGCCTTTTATGTGAATGCAGAGCATGGCCCATTCAGTTGCATGTGGGTCTGTGTCCAGCTCCACCCCATCCTGCCAGCAGATGACCCATTCAGGCACAGCTAATCCCTCTATTGTGTGACTGTCTGGGAGTAATTCACAAAGCCTAACTGCCAACTACACCCAGTCATGTGACCCGGGATGGGATACTGACATCAAATAGCTAAGGCAGGAAAATTCCAACTTTCTAAAAGCGGCATTTTCAAAACAGTAATATAACATCTGACTTTCCCATCAAAAATGATTTATAATTGTGATTTTATGGATACCAAACATGAACTGCCTATCTGTCCCCAACAAACCGTTAATATAGTAATGAGGGTCCTTCCAGGTGGACCACATTGCCTTCAAAGTGGGCAGAGAATGGTCTGACATAGAAGCACTGGAGTCATGATATACTGAGGCCTGAAGGAGTTTGTATCATAGCACGTTCTAAGGACACAGTAGCAGGTTGGTCAGTGGGGGGCACCGCTGCAAAAGATGGCGTGCCATGTAGTATAAGTAGATAACTGGCAAGCAGATATCCCCAAATACTGGCATGGAGCCTGGCTGGTTTAAGGCAGGGTGTCTTTCCAGCCCAGATAAACAGTTTAATGCACCTGTTCAATCCACATAAAGCGGATTTTGGGACCAGACGTGGCAGCATACCAAAGAGGTAATTACATCTCAGTGCATTATCATCTTTACCATCTGCACTTGACCTTAAAGGGAGATCTGCTGGGTGGACAAACACTGGAAATCATGATCTATCTTCGTCATCAAAGGATGCCCCTGTCAATAGGAGCACCCAAATAGTTCAGCCTGGCTGTTTTCCAAGTCAAACCAAAGCGGTTTGGGGGAGATCCTGGACAGCCAGCAGTCACCGACAAGGCCTCACATTCTGACCAATTAATCCTGTAGCCACAGAAGATGGAAAAGGCATCGATAAGGGCCATTAGGTGCGGGATAGAAGAGTTAGGGGGATAAGAGTAAAAAGGATATCATCGTTGTAGAGCATGATTTTATTACAACCTGTGGGAGTCTCTACATCATTGATACATTCAGCCTTTTGAATACCAGCAGCCCGGGGTTCCAGAACCAATAACTAGTGCTATGGAGAGAGAGGGCAGCACTGCCGGGTCCCCCTGTTGATATGAAAGATCTGGGACATGTGGCACCTGTAGTCCACCTGAACCACCTGGTTAGCATAAAGCCATCGGACCTTGACCACAAAATCAGGGCCCAAACCCAATCTGTGCATTGTGCAAAACAAGTATTCCCATTTGACCCGATCAAAAGCCTTCTCCACGTCTAAGAAAATCAAACGCTTGTCATCAGGGTCATTCTGTACATGCCGGAGGATGTTTGTCATGAGACGCTTGTGATTAAGGGACAATCAACCTGATACAAAGCCCACTTGCGAATCGCATATTAGGCTCGGAGTCACCTTCTTCAACTAAGTAGCGAGCTCTTTAGGAAGCACCTTCATGTCCCTATTCAGTAGTGAAATAGGGTGATAGTTGGAGCAAAGGGTGGGTCCTTGTCAGTTTTCAATATGAGTCTTATGAGTGCCTTACTGTACTCAGGCGGATGAAAACCAGTGTCCTCTGCTTCTTTGACAATTCTATAGATGAGGTGCACCAATAAGTGTTTGTTAATTTTATAGAATTTGATGGGGAAGCCATCGTCACCCAGCGCTTTACCGAAGGCCATTTCTGCTATGGCATCAGAGATCTCATCTTCTGTGCTCTCCCCGTACAACATCTCTTTGCCAGCCTCAGACAGAGTGGGTAGGTGGAGACCGTCAAAGAAAGCCTGTTCAGACTAAAGGTCTGGCGATGCCTCTGTGCAGCAAAAGGAGCCCTGGAAAAAGGCGAAGGTATCTGCTATTGCCACTGGATTAGTCACCAGTCTCCCCTCACTGTTCCAAATCTCCAGAATGGCCTGCTGAGCCTCACGCTGGTGCAGCTACAATGCAAGAAGCCTACATACCTTTCCCTCCTGTTCATAGTGATGTCACTTGTCATAATAGCTCTCATTTGGCCTGTGTTATAAGTTCATATTCAGGGTGTAGCAGTCTATAAGCAGCAAAGGAAAAAGGGTGTGGGTCAGTATGTATATTGTGAGGTAAGAGTGCACATCTCCTTCTCTAAATCTGCAAGCCTCTTGCTGGATTCTTGATTGCGTAAGGCAGAGTCTCACAGGATGTCACCCTTCAGGGTGGAATTTCCGGCCACCATTAGTACTTGGGCTGAGGGAGCAGTAGGTTTGTTGTCCGCCAAATAGTGATGGAGATATATGCCATACGTTTCTGTTTATCACTGCGGAGCCTGTAATGAGCCATGTTTAGTCTCCACCATTTGGAGGTGGGAAAGTCATCTCCCAAGTCCAATTCTAGTGCCACCAAGGCATAGTCCTTGATCCCCCGTTGCTTTGCTGAAATCCTGCAGAAAATTCAAATAGGAATGATTCATGGGGAAGAAATCTATCCTGGAGCAGGTGCCATGTGCACAGGACAAAATAGTGTACTTTCTATCCCGCTGGTGCGTCAGGTGCCTGGGATCAGTCAGGCAGCGATCCAGCAAGACATCTCCCAATCATTAGATCTGTCTGTGTTGCATGAGTGGTCTAAGTAAGGGGCGAGCCCTAGTTCCAGTCCCGTCCAATGACCAACTTAATAGTACTGGCCTCTGTCAGAACTGTGTAGACAGAGTTGACCACTAACGTTCTGTTCAACGTTTTCATTTTGGCAAAAACATAGCAACCTTGTGGATCTGTTCATGTTCTCTAAAACGTGTAAGGGAGGGATTTACATATGAAGATGGCTACCTTTCACGTCTTTGTGGATGAGGAGGGGTCCATTGAGGCAAATATTGAGTGGGAGTCCTTCAGATAGCTGCTGCCAACAACCCTTCTCACCTAGTCTCTGTTCAACTTCTCTGATTCTGGAGGAAAGCAATATCAGGAGACTTGGTGGCGAGATAAGTGAGTATCTTTTTCCATTTGATGTAATGAGTAAGACTATTGACATTAAGGGCGAACCCATGGAGAACAAAATATGTGCCGACAATAGAGGGTGGAAAATGGAAGTTGTTTAGGAACACCAAACGAGGAATTGGAAAGAATGAGATAGAATCCAAACCCCCTGAGAAAAGAGAAAATAGCATCAAGCAGTTGCAGACACTAAGGAACACTGTAGACCAAGCAAATGGGAGGGTGGTGTGGAGCTTACCGACTAGAGTGCAGTGAGTACTGTGTGTGAAACTGAAACAGAGTTGATAGAGTGGAGAAGGTAAAACTGAGGGTGGCCCTAGAGAGGACATCTAAAATGATTTCAGATAACCAACAACAACACACTAGCCAACTACTTTACTTTAAACAACTGAGTCGATCTCCAAAACCCCACAGCCAGCTCAATACCCCCCTGCCACAACCCAAACCAGCATTGAACATAAACATGAAACATGAACCTCTCCGGGCATGCTGCACATGGTAAATAGAGCTAGGCGTACAATAATAGCATATGGTGCACCAGTGCAAAAGCAATCAGAAAGACATATAAGGACCCCTAGTTGGTTCCTGGGGAGCAAAATCCCAACTGGTGACAGCAGAGGAATGCAACCCCCCCCCCAACATTAGTCAGTAGTGGGTGGATTTCACCCGCACAGGGACATCTGAAGATTGGGAGAGTCCCACTGGAGCAACATAATCCAGATGGCATGGCCATCAGGGCTTGATGGGGGAGCGGGAATTGTCATGGCTCCTGTCCGCTGGTTAAGCCCATCACAGGAGTCTCTCCCTCCCCATCTCTTCAGGACTGAGTCCAGCCTCTGATGTTATGGAGAAGTGTTCCATCTGGGAATGTCAGAGTCCTGGGATGAGGTGATCTCCTGCCAGCTCCCCTTCCCTACTCTCTCCGTCTACACCATAACATCCATGGCTGTAGAATCCAAAGATGAAAGGAAGTCCTCATGGTCGTCTAAGTCATCAAAGTCCCTGTTTTTACCATTGATAGTGAGCAGCATGGTGGCTTTTTCCAATAGACCATACTGAATACCGACTTTTTAGAGGGCGGGCCGCAGTGAGAGAAGTTTCCTCTGCCGAAGGGTGGTTTCAAGAGAGCTATCAACCTCAAAGTAAATCTTAGTGCCCTGATACAGGAAGGGTGCATAGTGCCATCTGGACACCGACAGAAGCTGTCAGCCTTGGGCACAGTAAAGCAGGCAAAGATGGGCTTAGGAGGATTATTACAGGCATCCCCTCTCGGGTGCACCCTGTGGACCCTCTGCTGTGGGAAGATTTGCAAGCCTGTAAGCTCTGGATGAAAGATGGATAGAAAACTGTCCATGTCCTTCCCTTCAGCCCCCTTTGGCACCCCCAAAATATGGACGTTGTTCCACAGACTTCGGTCCTCCAGCTCAGTCAGTTTCCTACAGAGTTGCAAAACCTCGGGCCCCATTTCCAGAACAGTCAGGCGTACCGTCACGGCCTCCAACATGCAGTCTGTGGCATCAAGCTGCTCACTGAATGATTTCAAGTCAGCTGCAGTGGACTTAGTATCTTCCAGCATCCAGTCTATGGTCGATTTGATGCTCGCCAGTTCTTTCATGAGGGCCTCCAGATTGACTTTCGCCATGGTAGACGTAGGCTATTTCTGCCTACCAGACACAACGTCTGTGAAAAGAAGGTGACACATAGCCTTACCTTGGGGATTCGGGACAGCAGCCGGTGAGAATGGGGGGCTGAGTAAGAGTGGTGGGGAGAAAGCGTTTCTACATGTGTGGGGAAAACACACAGGATCCGCAGAGAGTCAGCTGCTTTAAAGTGGGTTCTGGAGGAATCACACGGCTGGCAAAGAACTAGTGGCGTGGACCATAATCAGGGTCCCCACCACGCAGTCACTTAGACATAGAGGAAAGCACCAGAGGACACAGCTAGAGAGAAGTTCAAAATGGTAGTCCTGTGGTGTTGGCTATAGGGACGTAGGCAGCCAATGACATGCATCCTACTGAGCCCACACAAGAATAATTCTGCAGTTACCTCAATGTTAGTTCATGAGCCACAAATTGCAGTGGGTCCCATAAGGGGCCAGCAAGCGCTGGTGCAGTGAATCAACCCCAGGCCCCTAACATGTAATGCTGCCAGACTCCAAGTGGCGGTCAGTGCAGGAACAAACAACAGAAGGAGGGCCCCAAAAATCAGCAAAGTGATGCACCAAGGTTACAGGGCATGTTGAGAAAGTCTGCCAAGAGGGCCCATAGTGGTTACAGAAGTCAGTATACTGCTCCCCTGCTGGGTGATGATTCAGCAATGGAGGCTGGGGGACGGCTGAAGTAAGCCGAGAGGCCCAGGCATTACAGGGTACAGTAGCAGAGCGACATCCCCGCCCATGGTTCCACAGGGGGTCAGACCGGCAGATGTTTATCACAGTTTGTTGGCGATATGCCCCAAAATTACTTGTGGAATACATCAAAGCAACTTAAAAAAGAACTAATGCATCATAGTAAGAATTCTCAAAATATGCTTCCAATTTTTCACTATTTTTTTTTTTTTTTAAACTTTATTTTTATTTCTTGGTGGCGAGTAAAATAAAGAGGCACAAATCATACAGGCAACATGGCAGCGAACACAAACGGACCAGGAAGGTCAGATCCAAAAGGAGGTACACAGCCAGATACGGCCCACATCCCGGAGGCAGGGCGGCAACTCACGACACCTGTGAAACAATGAAAGGGATTTGCTCTCGTGCTCCCAGAATCCCCTGGTCAATATCAACTTCTTCGCCAATTCTCTTAGATGACGCTCCACCAGTCCAAACAAAAAACAGAACAAGAACAAGAACCCCATGAACGGCATTCGTGGCATTGATGCAATCACATAAGGAGATATAGGCAAGGGCCCACTACAGAGCGAACCTCATAATAGAACGTGGTCGATGGTAATCACAGTGATAAACAAGTGTACGCAACAAGGAAGATCGGCATGACTCAGGGTACTGCTACATCACCTCAAGACACTACACCCCAGAACCCTCCCCACCAACATCAGACTCCGAGGAAGCGGAGGAAAACAGCTCCGCGCTGGTAGCGTCAGAGTCAACCTCCTCCATCCCCTCGATACACATAGCCCTCCAAGCGAGTAAGTCATCCTGGAGCTTCCCATCCCTTCACGTGCTCTGCATATGTGACTCCTCCGCTAAGGCCCATTCCCTAGCGTCCCGTAACCAACTGGAGAGTTCAGGCGCCCTCTGCCCCATCCAAGTAATGGCCACCCGCCTTCTCGCTAGAACCAACAGGAGTTGCAGTAGTTTGTAGGACAGACCCCTCTTCCTGGGTTTTGGCACTAGCGCCAGCAAACAGTGAATCGGCTCCAGTTGGATCACAAGGTGCGTAATCCGGGTAATGTGCGCCACCACCTCGACCCAAAAGTCATGTACTAAGGGGCATTCCCAGGCCAGGTGAAGGAAACCCGCCCGTTCAGCATTACACCTCGGGCAAGTATGGCTCCTGTCCGAGGAGATACGGTGGAGGGAGGCAGGTGTCATATATGTGCGATGGAGAAAGTTAAAATGTATCAATTTAAAACGCGCATTACAAGAGACCTTACGAGTCAACATCCCTATCCGCTTCCTCTGGGCCGGATCCAACTCAATCCCCAGGTCCGCCTCCCAAGCCCTCCAAGCAGGCAACAACGGGGGAGTCGAGTCCCTGCGCATCGCTGAGTAAAGAAGGGAAACCAGTCTCCTACCTCTGCCACAGGACAAGATGATGTCCAAGGTATTAGTGAGCTCGGGCGCCTCCGGAAATTGGGGCCACGTCGTCCTAGCTACATCCCGGAGACAACCATAATGCAGGTATTGGCCCTCACGCAGACCAAATGAGTCCGCTGCTCTCTCAAATGACACAAACGAGTCGTCCGGATAGAGATCCGCAAGTGTCTCGCAACCGCCCACGCGCCACTCCCGGAAAGACATATTCGCCTCCATCTCGAGTATTGGGGCCAGGATCCAAAGGGAGAGATCCCTATGGAACGGCGCACGGCGCAAAACGCGTTCAACGAAGCGCTGCCATATGCGGGCCGTATGCCTGACGACATAGGGCAGCGCGTCGTCGGCGCCCCGACCCTGCATAAGAGCTTGCTGTAGCACCCTGTCCGAAGCCACTCCCGTCAACAAGGCCAACTCCCAGTTCTCAGTGTCAGCAAACCATCTGGCTGCCGGGAGAAGTTGTGCAGCATAATAGTATAAGTCAAATCTCGGGGCCTCAAGGCCTCCCGCATCCCAACACTGCGTCACCGTGCGCAACGCAACTCTGCTGCGACCACCCGCCCAGAGAAGAGAGGTAAGGAGCGAATTTAGTGTGCGAAACACCCGGGGGGGCAACGGGCAGAGGGTATTCTGCAGCACATACAGAACTCTAGGGAGCATCACCATCTTAGCAACCGCTAGACGGCCCATAAGGGAGAGAGGGAGCGTGTTCCAGAATACAACGGACTTGCGGAGGGCCACAAGAATCCTATCCATGTTATGGGTCAAGAGAGCCTCATCAGAGGCGGCCACCTGTATACCCAGGTACCGGAACGCCAAACGTTCACACCGGAGGCCCGCACAGTGAGAATCCGTCAGCGGGACGAGATCATCAGGAGTCAGTGGGAACACTAGGGACTTAGTAACATTTATGCGCAGGCCCGAGGCCGCACCAAAGCGGTCCAAGAGGCGCAACAGAGCGGGGAGGGCCTCCACCGGAGAGGTCAGGTAGAAAAGCGCATCATCGGCGTAAAGGGAGATGACATTAGTAGTACCTCCCACCACAATACCCCAGTCATGTAACTCCTTACGGGCTGATATGGCCAGGGGCTCAATTGCGAGGGCAAATAGAAGGGGGGACAACGGGCAGCCCTGTCGGGTACCCCTCCCCAACGTCCACTCATCAGAGCGGGCTGAACCCAGACGCACCTTGGCCCGGGGCATGCTATATAAGATCCGTATCCATTTTCGAAAGCCGGGACCAAATCCCATCTTGAGAAGGACATGCATGAGGTAACCCCAATGCACTGTATCAAAGGCCTTAGCCAGGTCAACGGAGACCAGCACATGGGGAGAGTCTCGCCCCCGGACTTCGTGCAATACGTGGTTCAGGCGGCGTAGGTTCATTGCCGTATTACGACCAGGGACAAAGCCACATTGGTCTGGATGGACGAGCTGGGCTACGTGCGGGGCAAGGCGACTGGCCAACAGCTTGGTCAGTATCTTCGCGTCCGAGTTAATCAAAGTGATAGGACGATACGAAGCGGGGTCTGTGCTGTCACCCCCCGGCTTCAGTATCATACAAACTTCACCCTGATTCAAGGTGGGCGGGAGGTCACCCGTGCGGAAGGCTTCGTTGTACACCTGCAAAAGGAGGGGGGATAGGATGGGGCCGAACGTATGATAAAATTCTGCAGGGAATCCATCCCCGCCAGGGGTTTTGGCTCGTGGGAGGGCGGCAATCGCCGCAGAAATTTCACCGAGCGTCAGTTTGACATCAAGGTCTTTTGCCGCCGCCTCTGGGAGGGTCGGCAATCCAATGTCCTCGAGGTAGGGGTGGTAGACCTCCTCAGATATAGTTCGGTCGGGCTCATAGACAGCCCGCAGGTGGTCCCGCAGAACTGTGAGTATAGCCGCTTCCGAGTGGACCATATCACCATTGGGCGCCCGCAGGGCTACTATACGCTCAGCTGTGAACTCCCGGCGTAGTATCCAGGCCAACAAGCGGCCAGATTTATCCCCCTCTCGATGCAGTCTCTGTCTATATTGGCCCAGCGTAAAGCGATCGAGCCTCGTGAGGATATCATGGATCGACTCAAGGGCCAGGCCCTCCACGCGTTGACCCGAGACGTCCGGGTCAGGGCGGGCCTGGACGCGCAAGAGCTCAGCCTCCGCAGCCTGTAAGTCCGAGAGTAGTTGTTTCCTGACCCCGTACGTCAGGCCCATGCACGCACCGCGGACGACCGCCTTCAGTGCCTCCCACTTAGTGGAGCAAGACAAGTCACTCCCCGCCCAGTTAAGTTCCAGGTAATCGGATAGGGTCGCAGCCACATGATCCCTGGCCACCTGATCCTGGAGCAGATCAGTAGGCAGTCTCCACGAGCGGGGACGTTCCATCCGGTCAGGCCATAGCGCCACGCACGTGACCGGAGCATGATCCGAGAGGTATCGGGCCTGATGTGTGACCGTCAGCGTGAGAGAGGGGGGGAGATTGGCCGCCAACACTCTATCCAGCCTACTATGAGTGCCATGGGTTGGGGAATAACAAGTGTAAAGTTTCTGCGTGGGGTGACACGCACGCCAAACATCGATCGCCCCTATATTATGCATCACGTCCCGCAGACCCGCCGTCATACGAGGCTTAGTCCCCGCCCGAGGTGGATCCCGGTCCAGTTCATGATGTAGCACACAGTTAAAGTCCCCGCACCAAAGAAGGGGTGTGTCCAGACCAGGAGCCACTAGGTCCTGCATCCGGGAGAAAAATGCCGGGTCATCAACGTTCGGCGCGTACGTATTAAAGACCAGAAGGACCTTATCGTCCAACCTAAGTTTCGCCAATATGTACCTGCCTTCCACATCCGCATCAATATATTGGACAGCGCATGGAACCCCAGGGGCCACCCAGATTAGGACTCCCCTAGCGTACGTAGAGTAGGAGGAGTGGAATAGCTGGCCTCTCCATTTTTTGGCCAGTCGCTGCGCCCCATCATCATCCAAGTGGGTCTCCTGTAAACAAGCAACCGAAATCCCATGGCGTTTGAGGAAGGTGAGGACCCTGTGTCTCTTAGTGCACGTACCCAGGCCACGCACATTCCACGTTAAGAATTTAAACCCCATGACCACAATTCATGCCCAGCCGGGCAGCAGTATACACACAGCCTAGGCTGTCGCCAGCAGGCCCATGCTACAAATAAGTTCAAAAATGCATCACACAACGCAAGCGCCCCGCCAATCAGAAGCAACATGCGCCAAATGCCAGTGTCATCATTAGCACCCCGCCCCCCAACAACCCCAAAACATGAAACTTTTGCAAGAACACCCTCCTCCCCACCACCCACGAGCAATAGGATAGCAACAACCAAAAACGCCACCCCGCCCTTCCCCCGCCAGTGCCAGGACGTGCACAGCCACCCCACACCACACATCCCACACTCACTCACACAAAGCAATGCAACCCCACCCACCCAACCACCCACCTCCCCGAAAGACCAAGGTATCTAAGAAGAACACCCTGGCATCACCCCAGCCGCAACAGTAAGGCAAACATGACAATAGTGAAGTCCACCTCAGACCCCCCACAGCACACATGACCCAAAATAAATCACAAGGTACCGACCAGGGATCGGAAGGTCCCGATGACAGTGACGGACCGCTACAGGCCATAGGTTCACAGGTGAGAGGAGCCCCGCTCACCCGAGTAAACACAGAAAAACACCACAGTTAGTTGAAACAAGGATCATTCCGACTCCCGCGCCGATGCAGCAGTCTCGGGGACCACCGTGGCCGTAGAGTCCGTGTTCAGCAGTATGTCCTGCAAGGTGTCCGGCACCAGGACGTCGTCAGGAGCAGCCGCCCCTGACGGGCTCGGGCCAGCCCTCGTCGGCGAGGTATTCATGAGGATGGCTCCATCTGGGCCCACCGTGGGCCGGGCCTCAGGGGAGCTCCGGGACCTGGAGCGACGATTTCTCCTACCACGACGTCGTCTCTGCGGCCTGGTACCCCAAGTGTCACGTGAGCCCCCTCGTTCTCCCGGGGGCAGGTCATCCCCTCTGATCTCCAGCCACTCCCAGACCTCCGCAGGTGTCTCAAAGAAATGTGCCCGGCCCTGGGCAATCACCTTCAGCTTGGCAGGATATAGGAGCATGTACTGAAGCTGCATATCGCGGAGTTTTTGTTTAACCCCCAAGTAGGATTTCCTCTGCTCCTGTACTTGTTGGGTATAATCTGGGTATATGGAGATGCGACAGTTCTCTATCATGTGGGGCCCAGTCTCCCTCGCCGCCTTGAGGATACAGTCGCGGTCCTTGTAATTCAGAATTTTCGCAATGATGGCTCTAGGAGCCTCTCCCGGCCTCGGAGGGGGCACCAAGGCTCTGTGCGCCCGTTCCACAATGAAGACGTTGGACAATCCAGTCGGACACAAGCGCTCACGGATCCAGGTCTCTAGGAAGCGCTCAGGGTTCCCCGCCTCCAGTCGCTCCGGTACTCCCAGTACTCGTATGTTGCTCCGACGCGCCCGTCCCTCTGCATCCTCAGCGCGCCGTTCTAGTGCCCGGGTAGTAGAGGAGAGCTGGGCAAGTGACTGTCGTAGGGAAGCGACCTCCCCCTGCAGCTGAGTGATGTTGCCCTCCGCATCCGAGACCTTGTCCGCGACGTTGCGAAGGTCCGTTCTCAGGAGGTTGACATCGATTGAGACCGTCTCAATCTGGTGTTCCAAGGCCGCATGGGAACCCTGAATAGCCTTTAGGAGTTCAGCTCTGGTCGGTTCCGGCGGCTCCTCACCCTTGTCGTCAGGGCCCGTCTGCCGCGTGATCCTCTGTGGCAGATGGCGGGGGGTGGTGTATTGGACAATCGTATTGGGTTGGGGGGTCTTTGAACTCCGACCCGTGCGGCCCGCCATGGTGAGCAGCTCAAGTCCGTGTGACCCAAGTGCGCACTCCCAGTCCAGCCGAGCAAGGAGGGCCCCCCCCCCGGGCCGGGCTAAGTCAGGGATGGCAGACGCCCCCCGCGGCACACAGGCAACACGATACCAGGGGGTCAAGGGAGCCGGGAGGCCAAACAACGCAGGGGCAGCCCTCGGCCACCACCCCTCAACGGAGGCCAGGATATGGGATGCCACCCAGGGAGCAATGGGCAAGACCAGTAGGAACACGGGCTACAGCGTCGCCTCACCCCCAGTACTCACAGCTGGTAGTCCACCAGGGGATCTCCCAGGCCCCGCAGAACTGGGCCGAGAGGAACAGGGGTGTTCTTCGCCTCCAATCGCTCCAGAGGCAACGCGGCACAGGCCCCAAGATGGCGGGCGTGTGGGGGGGGAGGGGCCCCGTCCAACAATGGGCCCAGCGTCGCCGCCCGAGAGTCCCCCTCCGGTGGTAGCAGGGCCGCGAGGAGCCAAGGATCAGACAGGTCGGGACTTGGCAGGGGGATAGAAGCAGGCCCCCAGTCTGTGCAGGGTCCGCAACGACGTCAGATCCAGCCAGGGACACAGCCGCCCAGGGGCTCCGGCGGTCACTAAGCGCCGCGATTCACGGCAAATGCAGGCGGAGCTCGCAGCCTCCCCCCACCAGGTGTGCCGCCACCTCAGGTCCGGATCGCGGCACCCGGCAACGGTAGGAGAGAAAGGGGGGAGGGGGTCCAGAGCTCCGACCCAGGGCCGATATCCAAGATGGACGGCGCCCCCGTCCAGGCTTCCTCTGCCCCACGCAGCAGCAGGGACGCAGCGCTGCCGTCCACTCACCACGCGGGAGTCACAGGCAGGGTCTCGGCGGGCTCCAGGGGGCTCGTCCCGGTCAGAAGCCCCGGTCAGCGCACTCGTCTTCCGGCCTCACCACGCAGGCCCAGACCCCGGTGTAGCGTGATCCACCACGCCGACTCCGCCCCCAGGAGCACTCTTGTCGGCGTTTACAGCGTGGCGCCGGTCGTGGGTCCCTGCTTGCAGGCTCAAGTGACCCAGCGGGGCCTCGGCGCCACTCGACAAGCCTGTCCAGCGACCAGGGAAGCCAGGGCAGGATCAGTGACAGGATTCTGCTGGTCTTCGGGACGGAGCTGGAGGAGCTCACGTCCTGTCGGCCATGCTGCTTGGCCACGCCCCCCAATTTTTCACTATTTAAGCGTTTTTGTGCTAAAGTTCAGATATGTGTTTTATGTTTGTAAAGTAAAATGCACAAGCCAAATTACTCCCACACATTCACATGTTGCCAATTACATGATTTGCCTGTTGGAACTGTGAATTTATATTTAATCCTTTTAAGACAAATATTTCGCAAAAGCATTTTGATGGTATATTAACACTAAATATTGTTGTGTTCCCCAGGCAGCCTCATAATTTATGGAAATTACATTTTACATATTATGGTTGATGAATGAGCATGCTAATGTGGATTGAAAATCTCTCCCTTTGCAGATAAAACAGGTGGATGGAGCACAGAGGGATGTCACTTAATGTATACAAATGAAAATTATACCAACTGCAACTGTACCCATCTCACTCACTTTGGAGTTCTTTTGGTAAGTGAATACAACAAATTATTTCGTTGATGTAAACAAATGTTGGAGTCATTCACAAACATCACGCTTAATTATTAGCATTAAAGTACTTACCAAGCCCAGTATTGGAAATGTTACATGGTGAAGTGTATTGCACCATCGTTCCTTGTGTTTTCTTTAGGATCCCTTTTTCATTGTCACCTGAGATTGCTTTCGTCTATTAGACTGGATTAACAAGTATAGTTGACCTTCGGGTACTGCTGGGCCGCTGAACAACTCACCCTTTGCGTCCTCTGACCCCTTAAAACATGACAAGTAATTGGTTAGCTCGCATTCTCTCCTTTAACTGTTAGGTAAGTTCATAATAAAAATTCCAGAAAAAAACATTTCTAGTATGTTTGAGAGCCTGCTTCTGTCATTAGTTACAGTATAGGAACAGTGGTTGTGCCACATAAGAAGTTACCTTAAACTTTATCTCCCACTCCTGATGGGACTTCACAACATATGTATAAGAAGCACACAACTGATGCAACAGTAATTTAGTTTCTTCAATTATTTTTGTACTTCAGAAGTTTAAAGCTTAAAGGAAAAATATTGACAGACCAGATATAACATACACAATACTTAAACAAAAAAAATGTGTGTGTTTACTCTGGTGACATGAATTGGTGACAGATTATGACATACCACATCAAAAACTCAACAAGTAGAAACAGAAAAACAAATAGGTAATGTAATGTAATGTATTGGACTTGTAAAGCGCACGGCTGCCCGTAAGCGTCCCGGCGCTTGCTTAGGGAACCCGTCCTGGTATTCCCCTGTGAGAAACCCCGACAGGGTGTCCACAAGGTGAAAGCCAGGCATCCCGCCGCGAGGGGCCGTAGTGGAGATTAAGCAAGCTATTGCCCAGAGTCGCAGAGTGTGACCCCGTGAGTTGAGTAGGCACCAGAGCGAGAATTGTCGAGTCCGTGGAATTTTGAGCCCGAGACCCGCCGAGGCGGGGAATCGAACCCTGGTCCACGGTCGATCTCAGCTTCCGGGTCTGCCGCCTCTAACCACTGAGCCACGCTTCTCCGTGGTCACCGTCAAAAGTGAAATCATATTCCTCCTATTATTTCTAGCAAATACAAAGGCCCTAGCAAGGCTACTTTTGTTCTATAGATCTTGCTGGGCTGGAAACATGCCAGTTTTCTGAACATCGAAGTTTCGACCCCTAATATAGTGTGTGTTTCAAGAAAATCACAGCAGGGTCTTCCTCAGGACCATAAACGATTCTGTATGCCCTGTTTCAAAAAGAATAAAAGCTGATTATAGATATCAGTGTGTGCTAAAGTATATAAAAAAGAAAAATGTCTGTACATATGCTCACCTTATAAAAAAGTATGGAACGATTTAAATTCCATCTGATTATTAATATATGGCATCCCAAATACGTCAGGCATCTGTGTTCCTTATAGCGGGGACGTTCTGAATTGATCAATCAATCATCCCAACCACGGTTATCAAAGTGGGTAATGGGTTTATATAAGAGGATTAAAATAATAGGGTATAAAATTCACCACCGAGGTGGAGATCTGACAATCCATGTGACCTCCGAGGCAATTACAGGCCCTATGATTGTGTCATCAAAAGTATATAAAAACACCCACGCTATACATGCCAATAAACCAAATTCGTCTAGTGTGTGTTAAGGATAATGGTGAAGTGAGGGTCCCAGAATCGAGTGGTATTTATTAAAAATCCAGTAAACTCACCTCTGGCTCAAAGGCTTGGAGCGATTAGAAATTAATCACCCAAAAAGCGTCTCTTGCCTGTCTCCGCCTAGGTTCTATCGTACCCCCTCTCGTAAGGTTTTAGACCTTCAAATCTGTAAAAAGATGAGTCAAAAAAACATGACTTAAGTTCCACCCATTATATGGGTATTATACAATACGGAAGAACAGAGTAAATCTGATTTAGAAACTTACCTCCGGCAGCTCTGCTCGGAGTCACGGACGAAGGCAGGAGCCTCAGTGAGTCTGCACTACTTCAATAAAGGCTAATCTGCCTACCGGGTGCACGTTTGGCACATTAGGAATGCCAGGACGCGTTGCTCCAGGGACACTAGCGCAAGTGTATTAGGAATGCGGAAACCAGAGTTCAGATCCTCTGAGTTAATCTAAGGTCATCGGACAGACAGAAGCCTACCCGTGATTATTGCTCCGTGTGCCTGTAACATATATTTACAAACAGATAACTCAGATGGAATACATGATCATAAAGGGATGTTATCACAGTGAGACGACTATTATTAATTAGATTATTTAACCCGGACAACACAAACCAGTGTCATCCAGGGAATGTACGTAAGAGTTTGTCACTCAGTATACCGGCAACAGGGTTTATAACCAGACATATCACTAATAATATAGAAGGGTGCCAACAGCATGATGCACTGAGAACCGTCCTGGGGCACGATTTGCCTTAAAATAAAAAAATAAACCGGTGCAGAGAGGAGATTTACCTCATCCTGGGGAGAAAACTGTGTCCCCACACATATTCATCAGTATTGCAGTTTCTAGATTGGAAAAAATTATTCCGATGCACTCGCAGACTCACTTGACATATCAAATATTTCTATGGCCAGATAAATGAAACTATATAAATGCATGATTGTAGAGCATGGTGCAGGTCTACTGGAATGTTCAATTGCATCCTTGTACTTCTAACAATAGATGTAATTCGAAATTGTACAACTATGTAAAAGTACTCATTGTTCTTGGGTTATACAGAAGATAGGTTATACATTAATTATTGAAAACATTCTGGAAGGTTAAACATTCATCATTGAAAACATTCTGGAAGGCTGTTCAATATATCATCAAAAAATGTATGGCAGGCATGATGTAACTTTGTGAACGAATTGCCAACTAAATCTTCCTACGTCATAAAATATATGTACAGCAAGCATGACACATTTCCTGAAGCAGTAAATATTGAAAATTCTAACATTCCATGATTGGGCCCAAGCTGTATATATACATTTAACGTGTCATCATGCATTAACAGTATAAGAATAATAGGCACTTCATGCAGTACAGAGAAGGGAGATTTGTCTAGCAGTGTCCTCAGATTCATTCAGACCCTGTTTGACGGAGTCCAGGTGATGTATCCATTTACATTTGCTGAGGTTTAGGGTAGCAGTCAGCTCACTACCTCTAGGATTGGGTAAAATTCTCTCCAGAACCCACCATTTGAGGCTGACTATTTGGTGTCCCATTGTACTGGAATGGTCCAACAGTGGTGGCCCCACACTTTGCAACGTTTCATAGAGCAATGTTGAAGATTTTGTGTTTTGACTTTCTGTCTTGTTTGACCCCGATAAGCCTTATTACAGGGACATGTGATAATGTATATTACATCTTTAGAATTACAATTTGCGTGATGCAGGAGGTGAAATAGTTTTCCTGCATACTAAAATTATTTCTGCTCTACCGTCATCTCACAGACTTGTTATGGCCATATCTAAAATGACCCTGCAAAGGTGGTAACATCAATTGTTTACGGATGTTGGTATTGGGTTTCGTCCTTAGGTAAGAGCTAACCACATAGTCTCTGATGTTCTTTCCTCTTTTGAAGGCAAAAAGTGATGGTTCTATGGTGCCCATATCATCAGTTATTAGTGACCAGTTGCGATTAAAGATTTTCTTTATCTCATTACTTCTATTGCCACACGTAGAGACACACACTACTCGATCTGTGGTAGATCTCTTCTCTTGGTTGACCTGTAGCAGTGTCTCCCTGTGACAATACCATGCCCTTTTGCGTGATTTCCTTAAAAGGCACACTGCCAAAACTCTGCAGCTCGTGTCTTGCTCAGGGTCCCTAGATCTTGCCCCACGTCGGGCGCTGTTAGGCGACTCCACTGGCTACCTGTGCCTAAAAGGGTTGAATTCAAAGCGCTCTGCCTTGCCTTTAAAATCCTTAAATTATCGTCCCCGGAGATTCTATCTAACCTGCTGATTCCATATGTCCCCAACCGCCTGTTATGTTCTGCGGAGCAGCTGTTGGCTGTGGTCCCCCGGGTGAAACGTACAAGAGCCGGGGGCAGGTCCTTTTGCTATCTGGCCACCAAGTTGTGGAATTTTCTTTCCGCTCAGACCCGTCGTCTGGATCGCCTACTTCCCTTTCGCAAGGCCATTAAAACTCTTTTGTTCCCTGTGTACTAGTCCTGCTGCCTTCTTATTCCGCTTTCAGCGCCGGGATGCCCCTTTGCTGGGGCAGCTGTGCGCACTACAAAATTACCTAACATAACAGAACATAACTTCTATATTATTAGCGCTATGTCTGTTTATAAACCATGTTGCCGGTATACTGAGTGACAAACTCTTACTTACATTCCATAGATGACACTGGCTTGTGTTGTCCAGTTTAAATAATTTAAATATATTGCTGTCTCACTTTGGTAACATACCTTTACGATACCATCTGAGTTGTCTGTTTGTAAATATATGTTATGGGCACACAGAGCAATCACCCGTTTACATCACGGGTAGGCTTCTGTCTGTCCGATGACCTTAGACTAACTCAGAGGATCTGAACCCTGGGTTCTGCAATTCCTAATTCAACTGCGCTGGAGTCACCGGAGCAACGCGTCCCGTCATTCCTAACGTGCCAAACATGCACGCAGGAGGCAGATTAGCCTCTATTGAAATAGTGCAGACTGACGGAGGCTCCTTCCTTCGTCCGTGGCTCTGAACAGCGCTGCCAGAGGTACGTTTCCAAATCAGATTTACTCCGTTCTTTCGGATTGTATCACACCCATATAACGGGTGGACTTACTTAAGATATGTTTTTCGACTCATCTTTTTATAGATTTCGAGGTCTAATACCTTACGAAAGGGGGTACGATAGAACCTAGGCGGGCCCAGGTCTGTCAGGAGATGCTTGTCTGGTGATTAATTTCTAACCGCTCAGAGCCTTTGTGCCGGAAGTGGGTTTACTGGATTTTTAATAAATATCACTCAGTGTTGGGACCCTCACTTCACCCTTATCCTTAACACATACTAGACGGATTTGGTTTTTTGGCATGAAAAGTTTGGGTATTTTTATACACTTTTGGTGATACAATCATAGTGCCTGTAATTGCCTTGGAGGTCACATGGGTTGTCAGATCTCCACCTAGGAGGTGAATTGTTTACCCTATTATTTTAATCTTCATATATAATCCCATTGGCCACTTAGATAACCGTGGCTGGGATGATTGATTGATCAATTCGGAACGTCCCCGCTATCACGAACAAGACGCCTGACATATTTGGGATGTCCTACATTAATAATCGGATGGAATTTAAATAATTCCATACTTTTTTATAAGGTGAGCCAATGTTCAGACATTTTTTCTTTTTTTTATACTTTAGCACACACTGATATCTATAATCAGTGTTTTGAAACACTTCATACTGAATCATTTATGGCCCTGAGGAAGTCCCCGCTATGATTTTCTTGAAACGCACACTATATTAGGGGTCTAAACTTCAATGTTCAAAAAACTAGCATGTTTCAAGCCCAGCAAGATCTATAGAACAAAGGTAGTCTTGCTAGGGCCTTTGTATTTCCTAGAAATAATAGAAGGAATATGATTTCAATTTTGACGTATTTGTTTTTCTTTTTCTACTTGTGGTGTTTTTGATGTGGTTTGTCATTATCTGTCACCAATTCATGTCACCAGAGTAAACACACACATTTGTATTGTTTAAGTATTGTGTATGTTAGATCTGGTCTGTCAATATTTTTTGTTTGTGCTTTAAACTTCTGAATACAAAAAAAATTGAAGAAACTATATTACTGTTGCATCAGTTGTGTGCTTCTTATACATATGTTGTGAAGTCCCCTCAGGAGAGAGGGATAACGTTTAAAGTAACTTCATATGTGGCAGAAGCACTGTTCCTATACTGTACCCATCCCCAGGTTATGAGCAATAACTGGTTACCCCATTGTGATTACTAATCTAGCATTAGTTAAGCCACCTAATAAATGTGCCTTGGAGCCCACTAGGCCTAATTGCATAGTGTGCACAAGTGGGACATTCCAAATATGAGGCTGGCATGTCTCTGCAGTAACATAGTTCAAAAGTGCTTTTTTATTGCACACACTATAGCAGCCTTTCTTATTTGCACATCCCTATTTGCCTATATTTCTAAATTGATAAAAGTTTAGAATATCCATCCTTTCAGAATTTTGTTAGTTATTAACAATCTCAATATTTTGCTATAAATGTGGAAAAGATCATTTTTTTTACAATGTACTCATTTCTACCTGAGCAATTTGACTTCTAAACTGGGTCTGACAGGCTTCTTTCTCCTATAGTGAGGCTGATTAAATGAGGTGAAACCAACAATCCCCAGATTCTTCCTTGAGAACAAAGGGACATTTGGGTAGCTGCCCTGCTGCAAGGTTCCTGGCAGGAAAGTAGGGAAAGTTAATCAAAAGCATCTCTGCCAGGTACCACGGATCAGGGGTTGGACTAGCTTTTTTTTTTTAAATTTCAAAGCTTTATTCGACAGCATGTCATAAAAGCGGTTATACATCCTAACACTACACAATAAATACTACAATAAAATTCATTGTTTTAAAAAAAAACAAACAATTAAACCATACTGCTGTCATATTCCAGATAAGAAGGCAATTAATACATGGTGGTTAAAAAATAGTTCAATAAAACATAATTTTTAAGAAATTGGTCTACATTAGCGGTGTCAGTTAATTCGTTAGGCAGTATCTAACTGTTGTAAAGTGCGGGTGCGTAGTGTCCATGCCCACCCTAGAAATTTTGCAACGGCAATCGCCACGCAGGGTGTACAATCTGATTCCAGCACTCTTAACGCCTCTATATACCTACGTGTCCATAGGTTTAAACACACAGGTTTTATCCACTTCCTTCGGGGGCTTACATAAAGAGGACAAACAAACAATAGATGGACAATGTTCTCAATCATGTCTTTACAATGGTGGCATTTGTCATCCTGATTGGCTGACCATTTGTAGGTGAATGCCTTTAAAGGAAGGGTCCCGATTCTGAATTGAAAATATAATTTTCTATCAAACGGCCTTTCAATAATGTCCCAATATGGCTCACAAGATGGTAAGAGTTTGATATCCAGAAAACGTCCTGTCAGATTACTGTTGGATCCAGTGCTATAAGCAGTCGACCCTACCATTTCCCAATACATTTTTTTCAGTGTTGCCTTTGATGGAAAGCTTAAGGCATTGGGAGTGTTCCATAAGTGGTCTAGGTCCAACTTAATTAGCATACCCCTGATTTCCTTTAACCACGGGATCGAATGAAAACGCTCTGCCCTGATGATGTCCTTCAGGGCAGTGGCATAGTGAGCTAGTTCAGGGGTAGTCAAAATGCGTATCCAGTATAATAAGGGTCGCAACCTTGCCAAATCCTCAATGTTCTTTCTGCCAAGGTCATATACCAGTGGGACGGTAGGGGTACTTTGGGGGACCCCAACAAGACGGCGTAGAAACATGCTCTCCGCCAGTTTTAGTTGTTTCAAATTGGAGAATCCCCAAAGTTCCGAGCCGTACAAAGAGGCACTGATCACCTTCATATTGTAAATTTCTAAGGCAGGGGTGATTGGCTTAGTCAATGAAGCTTTGTGTTTAAGTGCCACTGCACCCGCCAACTGGTGGAATTTTAAAACGGCCATATCAATGTGATTTTTCCAACTCATGTTACACTGGAGGGATACTCCTAGATACGTGAAAGCCTCAACCTGTTCTAAGGGAGTGCCATTAAAATTGATTGAACCTTTGAATGTGTTCCGCTGATTCATGCACATAAACTTGGTTTTAGAGGTGTTTATCTCAAGTCCACGTGTTTGGCAGAACTCACCGAATGCGTTAACTGCCTTCTGGCACCCAATCGGAGTTCGAGAAACTTTCAGCGTGTCGTCCGCAAACATGAGGACTGGCACGCGTGCCCCTGCTAGAACAGGAGCATCGGTGGGAGAACGGCTTAGATGCTCTACAATGCCATTGATGTAAATAGAAAACAGTGTGGGTGCCAGAACACACCCCTGCCGGACCCCACGTTCGACAGGGAATTTATCTGTCACCTCACCCTGAGCCCCCCACCTAATTCTAGAATAATTGTTCTCATGTAGGCGGACAAGAAGCGTCAGCAATTCCGGGGCCAACCCAGCTTCAGCAAGTACCCTCCAAAGTTTAGAACGGGGAACTAAATCAAAGGCTGATTTTAAATCTACGAAGACAGCGTATAGAGTCCCGTTGGTTAGCATCACGTTCCTCCAGTAGAGAGCTATGAAAAAAAAGACCTGATCAACTGAACTTGTACAGGGACGGAAACCAGCTTGGTAAGGGGACAAAATATCTTTATCCGCTATCCAAGTTTGCAGTTTATTTTGCACTAATCGACCTATTAATTTTTGGGCAGAGTCTATAAGACTAATAGGTCTATAGTTGCTAGGTAGTGATTTGTCTCCCTTTTTAAAAACCGGAATTATTTCTGCACTCTTCCAAGAGGTCGGTATTGGTGCACCCCTGGCTACACAATTAGCTAGCCACACAAAATACTGACACCAAGATGAACGATCGCTTAAAAACACATCAGCAGGTATGCCATCCATTCCAGGGGCTCTGCCCCCTATCACGCAGTCTAATGCTATGCTAACATCTTTTGTTGTAAATAACTGACTTTGATAAAAAACTGTAGGGGGTGGTATACACTCTCCTTCCTCTGGGTCACCAGCGTATTGTGGTTTGAAGAAGTCTACCCACTGATTTTTTGCGACATTATTTTGCGGGGGTTGTGCAGTCCGCCCTCTATCCCATTTAACCAGGGCCCAAAATTGTTTTTGATTCTTTGCTGCACAGGCGGATTTAAGATCGGGCCAGTGATCCTCATCCCACTGTTTCCTGGCTTCTTTTTGGACCTTACTATATATGTCCCTCGCATTTCTCACACCTAAGATGTTCTTGTTTCTAAGTTCAGTGCTAAGATTCTGGCGGGCTACTCTACAAGATTTATTGTACCATCCCAATTTGGCTAATTTTTTGTGATCATTATCTAATTATGTGGGCTTCACAAAAAGCTCTTGGAGCTTGGCAAAAAAGTTTGTGTGAGCTTCGAGCATGATTTCAGGAAAGTTTTGTTTTTTACTATGTGACTTTATCTTGCCCACTTCCTCGGCCACCACTTTTTTAAGATCCTCCATCCTCTCTGTGTTCTCAATTAATCTCCCCCATTTTATGTGGCGCAGGTTATTTGAGGCAACAATGTCCAAGGTGATTTTGCCACCCCCATGATTTGGTTCTCTCAACCCCATGTTTGCTTGGAAGACCATACAAAGAGGGTTGTGGTCACTCTCCACCCTTTTTTTAACGACCATATCAATTAGTCTGTGCCATACTCTAATGTCCACCAAGAAGTAATCTATTCGACTGGAGAACCTACCATTATCAAATGTTTTGTCCCCCAGGCGATCTGATGGGGTACGTCCATTAGCTGCTCTGAGTCCTCGTGTTAGGCATAAAGCCTTGAGTTGGAGGGCCACCGCTGACCATCTTCTGACTACAGGTAGTTCAAGCTGGGGGACACCCCACTTGCTATCCTCCTCTACTGCTAGGATTTGGTCCTCTTGGCCAAGTGGTTCAAATGTGGTGTTAACATCACCCCCCACAATAATAGACAGCTGTGTTGGGAGTGCCTCGAGCTCGAGGTCAAGAGCGGTGATTACTTCTGATGTTTGACCTCCCGCTACTCCCCTAGCATAAATGTTAAAAATAACCACCCCTTGTCCATTAGCCCATGTAAGGTTAACGGACAAAATATCATTTGATGAAGAACTCCTTTGCTGGATTCTACAGCATAATCTTTGGCGGACCCAGATAATCAGGCCCCCTGATGGGCGGCCCATAGGATTTTTAGTGGCTGGAACTTGGAAACTAGGAAACCCTAAGTGATGTACTGGGGTCAATGATCATGTTTCCTGGATCAGTAGGATGTCAAATTGATCTATGAAGTCACACCATTCTGGTGAAGTTAGCTTGTTAGTAATTCCGGCGATGTTCCAGGAAAGATAAGACAACCCTACTTCGTCTACTGCTGAGCATAGAGGGGCCTGGGTTGTTAACATACCTTGGGTATCACCCCCCAGCCCTGAATCTGGATCTATATTAGTAAAATGATGACCCAACGGTTCTGGTGAAAGTGCCTCCATACCAGGACCAGAGCATGTTTCTAACAAATTGGGGCAGGACTGTTGATCGGAATGTTTGTTCTCTTTACTATTCAATAGAAAAATTGGATCGCCCACCCTTTTCACTTGGATCGTGGGAGTAACTTTTAAAAGACCAATCCCCTCGACTGTGGGAGTATATATTCCATTTTGCTCAGCCGGTTCGTTAAGCACTACGCTGTCAGCCCTTTCGAGTCAATCACATTCATTCAAGTCAGACAGTGCTGCAAATCTATTTTCAAGACTGATTCCCCACCCCTACCCCAGTTATTTGGCACCGAATTCCACTTTGTCCTTAATATACTTGGATTCACTGTACTACCTCTACGATAGAAAAACTCTAGAGTTAGCGGAATTATATCAGTGCTCCTGCGTTGTGGGGGAAATATATTTGCCAAGACATTAGGGAGTACTTCTGGACTTGTAAAGTGCAAAACTACACAATCTCCTCTAAATTTTTCCGCACTGTTCCCTATCCAATCCACCTTTCTTGCCATGTTAATTTCCCCAGCTAGCTGTTGTTTGCCCCATGGAGATATCATCATATTATTAGATAACCAGTGGGATGCTTTACTGATCAAGGAAGATGTAGATTCTACTTGACCAGGCTTTAAGGGAGGTACATTAGCCAGGACCAGGACAAGGGGGGAAGCCTCTACAATAAGTTGGACCGGTCCTTTCTCTAAACCAGTGGGTTTTGATGAAAGGTCTTCATTGGCTGTTTCCTGGACATCTTTAACTACTGGGTACTGAGTGGGGGGAGGATTTGATACCACTTTATCCCTGCCCCCTAGCCCGTTCCCAGGAACATCCACATTCGGTTCGACTCTGGTTGAAACTAGATTTTGTATGTTTCCCACCTCCACCACTGTCTTGTTTATGAGTCCCCCTAATCTATTTACCTCTGCTGTCAGCTGCTCGATCTTGGCTACCAGTGGTTTAATAATACATTTGATCTTTGAATCAATCATACTCACTAGCTTTTTAATTTGAGCATCCTCCAATATCTCCTTCCCACCACACTCCCTATTTACCTCATTGATAGCCATTTTTTTGGGTGGAGAGGCTGTCTGTTTCCTGCTAGAGCGTAACCCCCCACGTTTACTCTGGCCTTTTCTGCATGCTCTGACCGCTCTAGTTACAGGCACAGACGCAGGAAAGGGAGAATTATCTTCTGTCATATTCGACTGTTCTGCGGAATCATTGTCTAAGTCATCAACAGTAAGTATATTTTGGTCAGAATTGTCATCTGGGAGAAGCTCAATATCAGGGGCATCACTACTATGCACCTGCATCGGGACTTCTATCAGGGTGGGTTCTGGCAGAGAGCTCTGTGTAGGGGTAATGGGAGGAGAACTCAAGCCTAGTGACATCCTTCTCGTGCTATTAATTTTACTCACGACCTGCACTAGGTAATTGTCCATGGTATTGGATACAGAAGCAGACTTTTGCTTGGACATGTTACACACAGTTAGATAATAGCACGCTTATACTCAGTAACCCTGAGGCAAGCAAAGAATAACGGTTGTGTGTAAAACAAAAGCACAGAGGTACCACAAAAGTTATTGACAGTAGTAAATCTCACTCGAGGGATACCAATGATGGCCCACGGCAGCAACAGGCAAGGAATCAGGTCCAGTCCAGTCACGGTCAGTCTCGGAATGTCTCAGACTGTCCGCCCTTAGTCCGGGCTTCGTCCGGCGTCCCGCTCGCGTCCCGCTGAGCGTAATACGGGCCGTTTAAATCAAAGAGCGTCACAAGCGGGGGGCGTGGCTACCCGGGTGCGCGGCCGAGATGACCGAGGCAATGCAGGGACTCCTGGGCAAGAGAGTCCCTACCACGCACCACCCCTGAAGCTGCCGCTGTCTCCCCAGCTCACACACGGTCCAGTGATGAAATATCGGGGTCAGCCCCCAGCCGAAACCGCAAAGCGGCACCCGCGAAGCGGGTACGGCGAGAAGTGGTGGCAACAACAAAGACCCACAAGTGAAGACGAAAAGGGCAGCCCTCAGGTCAGTTTCTTCCTTCAAAGATGCAAGCAATTGCGTGAGCTGTGTCGGCATGAACGCACTAAAATACATTAGTCTCACGATTATATCACTCCTGAACACCTGACGAGGCGCACTGTAGGAGCACAGCTGCACGACATTAAGCAAACACAGTGGAGTGCTTGGTGCTTCAAGAATGTTTGGTTTGACCTGTTTCAATGTTTGCTTAATGGCACTGACTTCACTTCCCACACTGCAGTACATGATCAAGGGAACTCTGAAGTGCCCCCCAAGCGAATCAAAGAAAACGAGGTCCTGAGCATAAGCCACTTGTGTTATTAACAATTCTGGTTGAGAAAGATATATGTATTACATGCGCACTCCTAAATTTAAAGGAACAGTGTTTTCTTGTAAATTAATGTTTCTCCTTTTTTGGGTGCCTGTGGGTATCACCTCTTGATCCTGAGGTGTACAGATAGAAATAGGGATAGGACATTCTCCAACCAGGAAAGAAAAAACGAACCCACTTGGTACTCCTTAGATGAGTTTTTTAGTACAGTAAAAATAATGCATCCAAATGTCAATCAGTTTTCTTTTTTATTCTTCTTTTCTTTCTTTTTAAACTTCACATAGGTAATGTTTTCTTCACATTACAAGTCAGAGTACATTGTAGCGGCTTCACATATTTATAGAAACCCCAATGCATTTTGGGCAGGACCCTTCATCAGGGGATAGTTCTTAAAAGAAGGAGTATCACTCGTTTAATTACCAAGTCCTGAATGCCACCTTTAATACTGATAATGTCTAAACCACTAGTCTAAATCGTCGAATCTGATATAAAACGGCAGTGTGACACACTTAAAATGATTTGAACAAGACAAAAAGTGCATATTTATATTAAGGCGCATGCGCAAAAAATAGAGAAAGCATCATGAAATCCATTAGTGCCAAAGAAAACGTGTTGTACTGAAATAATATGCACAAGCACACTGATGGAGAAACATCATCATCTGACGAGTCACAAAATAGGATTCAACAGTCCATAAACAAAGATTCCCAACGGGAAAAGGAAAGCAGACCATCTGCCTCCAACACATTCAATGTAGAAACCTCTTTTTTAGGACGGGGTCACGACACACCGGCTGAACCAGGCGGGGCGGATATAAGGGAAAAAGATTTGCCAATCGCGAAATCAACCAGGAGTCAGAGAGTCTAGTGATCAATATCTCCAAATGAAAGTTATCTGCATTTCAAATGAAAACTCTACAAAATGGAATGTGTTTTGTTCCCACACACCACTCTAACGAATTGGAGGTTCAAATTAGTTCCTTAAATTTATGAGGAATCTGCGATTAACACATTTTTCAGTAACATTGTGGATCCAAAACCCAGCAGTGAGGAACGAGCATTACTAGGACTTAGACCAAAAAGTTCATATATGACACCCATCAGCCATAAGGTGTTAGACTCATTCGAAACTGTGGTACAACAAGAACTACACGAGGTGTTTAAAGAAAAAGATCAAAAAGGCCAAATCTCTCATGAAAAGAATGGAGAGCAAAAGCACAAATAGCCTCCAACAAAAGATTACCTGTTGTAAAGCAGATAAAGGTGGTGCACTAGTAATTCTAGACACAGACTTTTATCCACAATATATGTGGACACATGAAAGACGCTACTGTTTAAATGAAATTAAATTCTAACCCAACTAGAGAATTCAGTCGAATTTTATCTCTCATTATTGAAAATGCTCTAACAATGGGAACCATTACAGAACATGATAAAAAAATTGTTATAAAGTAGCATCCAAGCATTCCTTATCTGTATATGATACTGAAGATCCACAAATGTCAAGAAAAACCACCATTTAAACCCATCGTTTCAACTTGTAATTCTATTCATGAACCTATCGGAAGGTACATATATTTACATTTGCAACCTCTAGTTCAAGGAGTGTCCACGTATTTAAGGGATACCACTGATTTTCTAATCAAAATAAGAAACATTGTGATAGAGGATCATATCCAATAGACGCTGTCTATGATTGATATAAAATTCCTTTACACCTCCATTCCTCATGAGTTGGGGTTACAGGCCACTGAATCTTTTTTATTTCATGCAGAAATGGAAGACAGTTTGAACATTTTTTTACTGGAGCTACTACATTTTTCACTTTACCTTAGTTATTTCAAATGGAATGAGGAATATTATACCCAATTATCCAGCACTTCCATGGGAAATTGTGCTGCCCCATCATACACTAATCTCTTTATGCACTGTTTTGGATTAGATCACATACTATCTAAAAGCAGTTGGTTCAAAAAATGTGATTGTGTTCTATAGATACATTGATAACATTTTCATGATCTGGAAGGGAGAACAATCTGATCTGACTAAGGCCATCACTCCGATACATTCCATTGATGAAAGAATTGAATTTAAGTAATGAAGTAATGAAGGATCACATTCTTGGATGTAGAAATGATCATGCAGAACAAACAACTAATCACTACTGTGTTTACCAATCTATTGCATTTTATACGTTTTCACCAAATGGCTTTAAAGAAACACCTACCATACTCTCAACTCTTGAGGTGAAAAGAATTTCTTCTAATGAAGAATTGTACAAAAAAATCAGAGACACGATGGTGAGTAGGTTTAGAGGAAGAACATACCCTTCACAGTTATACAAGAAACGGTTGACAGAGTTCAGACTAAAGATCGTTCACCGATATTGAAACAAGAGAAACAAAAAGTGCACAAGAAGAAAGATCAGTGTTTATATCTAAATTTTCTATGGAAAGTCATAAAGTAAAAAATATAATTCGAAAATACTGGCCTATATTGCAAACAGAAACTGAATTCAAAGACCTACTTCAACACCAACCGATTTTTGCCTACCAAAAAACTCATAATCTTAAACAAATACTTAATAGAGCAACCGATCAGAGTGATGGTATATACAGAGGGACATTAGCATGCCTAAACTGTGGGAATTGTAACAATATAATTAAAGGCACTATTATTATGCACCCCACCCAGGGCACTCCGATCAAGCTAAGAATCACTGCCACCTGTGACACAAGTAATGTCATTATTTATCAAAGTGCCCCTGTGGTCTACCATATGTGGGAAAGACCGAGCTCAAAGTTAAAACACGACTGACAGAGCATAAAAGCAATATTAGGACAAAAAACTAAAATCGACTATTTCCGTGCATTTTAACAATTTCAATCATAACATCAGTCAACTTAAATTTTTGGTTCTGAAACACATACCTACAAAAGAAGGAAGAGACAATAACAAATATTTTATCCAACTAGAAATGTACTGGATGAAACGATTACATTCTATTCATCCCAAAGAATTTAATGAACGCATGGATTTTAGTTGCTTCTTATAATATTCACTATAACAGTATGAAGTTGTTGTATTATTTATTCATGTATTGTCATTTACATTTAACCCCATCGCTGCTGCTGACGTTCAGCAGACGTCGCATGCACTACCTCGGTAGTGCTGCGCACGTCCGTTGAAAGTCACGGCCCCGCCGCGCAATAGAACGTTCCGCACTAGCGCGGAATGTTCAGCGCAGTCAAGGGGTTAATTTAGTTAAATTATTCCCTGTTTTCAATTTCCCAATCCTACTTTTTTATCATACTATAGTGTAGAGATTACCTACATCTTTATTATTCCAGTTTTCTTTTCACTTTATATTTGTACACATGGTTTTACTTCCGGGTTCACCGAGATTTAATTCACCACAGGATGACTGGTGGACTAGACATCTTAAGTCTTCTTCACATTTCCATGTCCAGAACGTTTATTTACATCTGTCATTCACCGTTTGTTCATCTTCATTACTCAAAACGACGCACTCCACTGCGCGGTATAACTTTTGTGTTCACGGAGAATGGGCAACCCACACACGGAGAGACAGGTACATGTCTTTAACAGACACAAAGATTTTTGTTAATTCACTTTGGCTTTGCATTGGATTTGTATATAGTAACGATCTTCCCCCGGGACTCACCCGGGTCTTCCCAAGTGGATATGATTTTTCCCTATGAGGCCATATGAAACATTTCTGTCAGCCAGTCTGCCATCATGAGGATAATAGCAGTCTGCCAATGATGGAGAATACATATCTTAGCCACAGTACAAGCAGAACAGCGAGGGTTCTAAGATAGAACCCAGGAGGGTACCACTACTAATCTAAGTAGGATCTGAGGTGGAGTTCGCCATTTTTCCAACTGCCTGTAGGTGGCCAGGATTGAGGTGTACCATCTCAGAGCCCTGCCTGTAAAGTCTATACACGGTTCTAGGACATGGGTGAGCCCCATATGATCAATTCTATCAACGTGCTCGAAGACTACGAATGGCATTTAAGAAGCAAGGCTGTTTTAGCCCACTGAACTCTTTAAGCTTTTTAGCTCACTAAGGCACTCTTACAAGTGGCAGTATTCCAACCACAGAAGTATTTCCGAGACAAGACTGCCCCCATCCCAAGTAGACTGTTGTCTTCAGACCCAATGATTCTGGAAGACATTGTGGCAGTTTCAGCAGGTGCTGAAAAAGGGTCAGGGCTGTGACAGGAGCACGGTTTAAACCCTGGCCAACTCCTGCAATATCACGTGGGGATAGGGAGCAAGCACCCAGAAAGGAAGCATGCAACGGTCCCCTGGCCCTCACCCACCCTACAGCTGACATTTTCTGCCTGATCATAGCAAGCAGAAAATGTCAAAAGATTTGTCCAGTTTTTGGGAGCATCCAAAGGAAAATAACCCAGTATTTCTGGGTTTGTGCATTTATTCTCCATTCCCTGCTCAAAACTCATAAATAGCGGAATTTGATGCAGGGATGTCAGCCAGATTCAGAGGTTCTGACTCCCTGGCAGCACCACTCAAAAATCTGGCACAGCTGTAATAAGGGCAAATATCACTATAGTTTGTGGGTCACACCTTTGAATCTTGAGTCAGACTTTCATCTCTGAAAGGTTGTTGAGAATTAAGATAAACCATTTCTTATTATTACTATAAAGTTTACACACTTGTGATGCAGGAACTAGTATATGGTGTTAAAATGCACAGATATGTATTACCACAATTACATGAATCCTTTAAAATAAGTATCAGTCTTCGGTTGTTTGGCAGCAAAGCAAAGTTATTATCTACAGCGTTGAGTACTGCATTATCTGGTTATATGTCCCAATAGGAGTAGCACCCACGAGAGTGGCATACAACCTACCGGTTTGGCTTGCATCTCAGCAAGGCCAAAGGAGTTTTTTAACTTTCCAAGCTTTCTAAAAGGTGTACAGTATCAGCACCGGTTATCATCAGGGGCTACAATATATGGGGCAAGAAAGTTTTTATTAGTAATTCATTTTCTTTTTGTAAACAAACTTTATTGGGGTTTCCAGAATTTTCCATCACTACATCACATTTATCATGTATTCGGATACAAAGTTGCTCTGATATGTACAGCTCTGTAGTACAACAACATGAAATAGACTAAGGTCCTTGCTGTGCTCATGAGACCTCCCTCCTCTCACAATTATACAATGGTCAGGGTTCATTTGTGTTCTGTCCTTGGATCATTACATACATCGACATACCCAACTTCAAACTCCCACCCATCAACTACCCCCTCCCCTTCCATCCCACCAGGCGTGTCACTTATAAACAGATTGCACATTTGTGATAAGCTTCTGGTTCAGGCTGAGCTTTGCGATTGTCAGAGGCACTCCCTTTAGAAACCCTTGGCCCATGAGGATGGAGATGCACTATGGTTGCTAACCAATGCTCTGGGGCTATTTTGTGGTCCGGGGTGTATAGAGCCTAATTTACCCTTTCTGGTGGCTTTCCAATTGATTCTTCATCTTCAGCATCGTCTGGGACCCGGAGTAAGACAACCAGAGTTTCCCATACTCTTCCTGCTTCCAGCACCTTCACGCTTTCCGTTTGTTTTGCAATTTGCATCCCAATTATCCCTTCACACTCTGCCCACTTAATAAGTTCTTTTTTCCATCTGGTTGTATTTGGACCTTGTTTTGCTTTCCAGCACATGGTTATATCTCTTTTGGCTAGTACTAAGCCCATATCTGTGAATTTGCATTTGATTTTGTTTTTCGTTGTGTGTTGGAACCAGTGTAACAGGCAATATCCCTGTGATGCCTCGACTTCCCTGTCAGTGATATCTGCCAACAGCATAGTTAGCTCTTTCCAGAAGCTAGCCAGCTGTGGGCAATACCAGAGCATATGTCTAAAACCAACGTCCTCCCTATTGCATTTCTGGCAAGCCACCTCTTGAGAATCAAAATACTGATTGATCTTCTCCGGGGTAAGGTATGCCCTGTGTAAGATATAAAAATGCAGCAATTGGAATTTGGTGTTTCTGGTGCTCTTCCAAGCCCTCTCTAACGTCTACCCCCATGTTTTTTTCTAGAATAACCTCGCTGATGTCTGCTTCCCATTTTAATTACAGCTCTGTTAAGGGCAGCAATGTTTCCCTTGTTATTTGCCTGTATATACAAGTGACCGCCTTAACCGTCCCTGCACCACGGACATCCTAATGACATCAGTGGCTCAGTGACTCCCTCTCCCCAGTGTTTTCGCACGGCCGCGGTGAGGACAGAGTGGATTTTTTAGTCCTGGTTAAGCAGGGAGAGTTGGCGATATGCTGCTCTATCCCAGTTTAAGCAGGGGTATGATAATCGCTTCCCTGGTTGAGACAGGTAAGTGTCCTACTTGCCTCGCATCATTGTACAGATGTACCAGTCTAGGGACTAGCAAGTCAATGTATGTTAGATAAAATTCGGTGGGTAGGCCATCTGTTCCCTGCGTTTTATTTTGTGCCATATTTTTAATAGCTCCCCTTGCTTCTCCAATTTCCACATCTCGGCCCAGGACAGTCGCTAGATCCTCGTCTAAGACAGGTAGACCATGTCCCCTATGAACGCGTCTATGCCCTCTTCTGCTGGTGACAAACTACTTTTGTATAAGTCGGTATAGTAATCCAGAAACAGGTTGCTGATACCCTGCTGGTCATATCTCACTACCCCATTCGGCTCTCTGATTTCTAATATGACCGAACCCCTCCTGGCTGGGATGGCCAGCCAAGCCAGCAGAGCGCCCGACATATCCCTCTCCATGTTAGCATGGGTTATATAATTTTTATGGTCGAAGCAGCGAAGGCGCTTCATTTGCACCGCCATGGCTTCTCCAGCCTCCAGGAGCTCCTCCTGCTTATAAGTGTTCTCTGGTCTCCCCTGTTCTAGTTCTCTTAGGTGCTGGTCCACCCTCTGTATGTCCTGCAGGAGGGTCTTCCGCATTCCCACCATCCCCGACATACAGCTCCATCTGATGACTGATTTAAACCTGTCCCACTCCACTAGGGAACTCAATGCTGAATTAGCATTGTCTTGGAAATATTGCTCAATGGCTGCACCTATCTCTTCATGAAACACCTGGCCCTCTAGGGCCTCTGGTCTCAAACGCCATGTGGGTATTTTGGGCCTCCGATGAGACCAATGCAAGCTGAACAACTCTGGGTTGTGGTCAGAGATTGTCCGGGAGAGGTATTTGCTATTTGCTATTGCGCACCCCTTCGTGTAAGTCAGAAGATCACAATATGGCATCTAAACAAACATGGAGTTCGTGTAATGCTGCTAAGAAGGAGAAATCCGGGATATCTGGGTGTTGGGCTCTCCAGGAGTCCATCAATCCCCACCTCTTCTACCAGTTCCGCCACGACTCTGCTATTTTATTTGTGGGGGCATCAGGGAGTGGCGGATGAGAGCGATCCAGAGCAACATCATTAATGGAATTAAAGTCGCCTCCTAATAGCACCGAGCCTGTAAGAATAGAGTTCAGTTTCCCACAGAGATGTGAAAAGAAAGATGGTTGACCTGAGTTAGGGGCATAAATACTCGCCAGGCTTATGTACCTGCCATCCAGCTTCCCGGAAACCACCACACATCTGCCATCCGGGTCTATAATTTGTTTGTTGCATTGAAAAGGACACCCCCCTCACCCAGACCTGTACCCCTTGTGCAAATGCTGAGTAATTAATATAGAATGCTTGGCCCCTCCATCTACGCTACAACATTGCTCCTTCAGCTACCATAATGTGGGTCTCCTGGAGCAGCGCAATCTGGACTCCCCTACGGATTAAGTATGCATGAATGTTATGACGCCGTATCATTGAGTGCATCCCCCGTACATTCCATGTAATACATTTGAGATCTAGTGGGGGTCCCATTGCATGTGGTATACCTTTCCTCCACTTTATTCTGCCATTGTGACACACCTGTTCCCAACTAACATCCCAGTAACCAAATACCACCCCCAACTCCCCCTCCCCAGGACAGTCACCGGTGAACCAGTTCCCATCCACACTTTATGTAAACTCACAAAGTCCACTAGTGGTTGCAGGGGTGATCAGCTTACAGTTCTAATTCCAGATCCCCGCCCGCCGCCTTCCCGGTACCTGCAGCAGTTACATCGTCCCGGTACAGACATCTGAGGTCCCTCACCACCCCAAACTCAGCAATAGGGTCCCTTATTCGCCCTTCCAGGCCAAGTCTAGAGCATTTCTCCGACGTCTACAGTGTAGGGCTCCCGATCTACTCCATCAGACAATGTCGTCCGCCGTCTGGGGTGTGACCTGTGGCAACTCTCTCTCTGAGGAACCGTTTTCACTGGGAGCTGGTGAACCAACCGATCATTCTGCATCCATTCTGCTTTTACTTGAAGTGGGACTGGTATCCTGTTGGCTATGCTTCACTACTTCCTGCAGCACTCTGCGAAACTCTAAGCTGAGCTCCCTAGGAGATGGAGCTCTGGATCCTGGTTTGCTGCCGCGATGGCCCCGTTGCAAAGTGATCAATTGGGAGTTGTGACGCTGGTGATCTCCGCGTGTCCAGCCATTCCCAGGCTTCTTGAGGTGTGGTGATAATTCGGGGGCCCACAGTATCCGCCACTCGAAGCTGCGCAGAAAACAGCATTGCATACGACAACTGTAGTTGGCAAAGCCTCTTCTTAGCAGCTAAAAAGCATGCTCTGTTTCGCTGAACTTACCTTGTGAAGTCCGGAAAGATCATTACTGCGTTGTCGATTTGCAATCCTTGTTTTTGGCGAGCTTGCTTTAGTATGTGGTCTCTGTTTCTAAAATGCAATAGCTGTGCTACTATCGGGCGAGGAGGGGCACCAGGTTTGGGCGGCTTTGCCTGGAATCTGTGGGCTCTTTCCAGTGCATGAAAGGATGACAGTCCCTCTGGGGCTACTTCTGTTCTGATCCAATCTTCCAAGAAACGCACCGTGTTCATGCCTTCCGCTTTTCCGGTACTCTGATGACACGGATATTATTCCTGCAGGTTAGCCCCTCACTGTCTTCGGCCCGCACTTCCAGCACTTCAACTTTAGTTTCCAGGTCTGTTAGCTACTTCTGCATTGCAGTCAACTTCTCTAGGAGGCCGCCTAGTTCCTTCTCCGTAATTACCACCCGGTCCTTGAGCTTCCAGTGGTCATCTTTCAACAGGCTCTAGGCCATGCCTATCGCTCCTATTTTCTCCTCCAGGGCCTCTCCGGAGGCTGTGATCACCTGCATATCTGACAGCGTTGGTTTCTTGGGAGTTGTGCCGCATCCTGTTTCCAGTACCTCTTCTTCATCGTCGGTCTGGGCACCAGGAGCTTCTACACTGAGGCCTGTATATTCTATCTTCTTATGGGTTCTACCCATCGCCTCAGGTAGATTCTGGCATCTCCTCTTTATTTCAGGCAATCATTTGGCAGCAGTGGTCAATCACGTGATATTGCGGTGGGTGCTTGTCTTTAACGCGCCTCCAGTTCCCTTGCAGCTGCCCTTTTTGCTAATGCCGCAGTGGTCTCTTCGGGAGACTGCCCCCTCTTTGTTACCGACTGCGATTGTCTCTGGAAGCACTTAGGCCACACTCCTTTGTGCACACATACGGTGGTCACTGGTTAGTCGGCTTCGACCTTGGATGGATCCAAGCTAGTCCTACAGCCTGTGGTCCTCACACTTATGCCGTTGTGTAATAGGCTGTCTGGTTGTCAGTAGATCACTCTTCCTCGCAAGCCTCCCTGCTTTGTCTGCACCCTACTCCTCAGTGTCTCCACTGCCTACTAGGTATGCACAGCCTCCTTTGTGTTGCGGCAGTTTTCCTGTAGTAAGTTGAATTCATTGTGGCCGCTCGCCAGGCCTTTATCCCTCAGTTCAAAGCATGCAGCTCCTTTGGATCACCCCGAGGGTCTATCCCAGTCACTTTATGGCCGCGCTCTGCCGGAGGCCCTAGTAGGAAATGCCGGGGATTGCCCTTGTTTATTGCTGCCACCCAGGAATAGCTGCTAGAATGTCCAACTCTTGCGTGGGCCTGCACTGTCTGCGGGGGTTCTTCATTCCCACACGGGAAGCAGCACTATCACAAGGCCTTATTGTGGACTGCGGGTGATAGGTCTCTCCACGCTGGGTACCCACAGGGCTCACCTGTTCTCTACAGCTTGCATCGCTTCAGTATCCCGTTCTGCTCGCTGAGGTCTGCAGGAGTTTTACGCAAACCATGATGGTGAGGGCGCCATCTTTCCTCCTTCCCCTCCGTGCCATGTATATGCTGTCGCCTCTAGCTTCCCTCCTGTGGGGCCCTGCTGCAGGTAATCTTCTCCACTTTGCCAGGAGACAGCCACTGTCTTGCCGGCCGCTCAGTGCAATGTGGGTGGTCTGTTTAGCGCAGCCGCCATTTTGCTGCAATATAGCCCCGAAATTGGATTGCTTCTTGATGGGCTCAGGCTCACCTCGTCTTCCCCTTTAATCCCCGGGAGTCGTCCGGCCCTCTGTGATATATCAGCTTGCTCTGGAGGGTGAAGTGCTCCTCTTCACCGGAGCTCTCTCAGCGGGCTCATTGAGTGATTGGCACCATCTTGGTCTCGTTCCGGCCACGCCAGACCACACTGATATCCGCGGGTCTGGACTCCTCTGGGGCAAAATGAGGCACACCTCCTGTCGGCCCAAGCTCTCGGGTTATACCGATTTGCAGATCTGTGGTCGTACCTGCACACGGGGCTCAGGATTTATGATTGCGGGGAAAAGCGGCGGACAGAGCTCCCCAGCCCGCATCCTTTCACATCGCCTTCAAGCCACGCCCCCGTTATTATTAGTAATTCATTGTGCATGCAAAATAAACTTTGTGTTCTGCTGCTAAAATGAAATATTTCCAGATGTCTCACTTCTGTTGAAGTGAATGCACAACCTATGATTACAAGGTAAAGGGTCTTTGCAAAGGTGTTTTGGTACTAATGTGCCTATTGTTGAGCCCTGTGCTGATGGGTGTGTTGCTCTCTGCGCACTTGAGGCCTCGTGCAGGGCGGGAACAAATTGGACATTCGCACTGGTTCACTGAGTGGGGTGGAAAATACTTTAAGCAGTCTCCACCCATATATTTTATAATCTCGGGCCACGCCTAGCCCGAGGGCGAGACGTGACTGCATCCTGCATACCCTCCCACAAACTACAGTACTGCTGACCTTCCACATCCCACCCCAAATCAGTCCTTTGCAAAAGTTCGTACGCAATCATCTAGGGGGCATGCAAGGTCTTTGAGCCATCGGCTTGGTAGAGGGTTAGTCCAGAGGTGGTATCGTGGGTGTTGATTGCAGCCAGGTGGGTCTTGATAGGCTGTCTGGGGTGGTGCACTGGGAGCTGGAACAGCCTCGACTATTGTTGTAGGCCTGCTGGCTGGCTCAGTGCCGGATGTTAGATCTTCTACCCCACAGGGCCAGCCCCCTTCCTCTGCTCCTTCCTCCTCTGGGGTTTGGTGTTGTGGGGCCACCTCCACTTTCTTGTACCAGGAAATGTTCTGGGCCACGTCTCCTGTCCCTTTGCGGCTGTTACCATGTTTTCTTCCATCTTTGTGGCCACTTGGTCCCCCGGCTGGAGGTCACGATGCTTGGCCCCCTTTTGTGTCTGGCTGCTGCATTCCATTGTTCCCTTTGAATGTGTGTTCCATGATCATGATACGAGGGCGGCGTCCCTGCTCGGTTCGTTAAACATCAGTTTCCATGGGCCTTGTTGGGTTGTGCTCTGTGGCATGTTCCTATAGTCTCTTAGAAACAATTGCAGGTGGTGCTCTGGGTCAGCGTGCTCGGCCACCACAATCTGCAGCATTTGTTTGAGTGTTCTCATAAATCTTTCAATTTCTGCATTGGCTTGTGGTCACAGGGGGGTGATGCCGCACCACATGATGTTTCAGGAAATCACTGAATTCCCCTCCTTGGAAGGGTGGGCCATTGTCAATCTTGACTTCAGCTGGGCAACCAAGCTTTGTAAACACTTTTTCCAATACCGGAGCCATGTGTGTGAACGCCGTTAAGCTGACAACTTTGACAATGGGGTACTTGGAGCAGGTGTCTATCATTGCTAGCGTGATTCTTCCATCTGGGAAGCACCCGAAGTCTATGCTCAGCTCCCAGGGTGCTTTGCACGACTCCGCTGTGATTATTGGTGAGGGTCTTTCTAGAATGCTAGTCAGTTGCCAGCTGGGTATTGCCATACTTTCTCCCCCATCCTTGACTTCATCGACCCCTGGTGTCCCTAGTGGGCCAATTGTGTTATGGGATGATGATGCGGACCCGTGCAGGAGGACACCCTCCTCAATCAATCAATCAGGTGTTTGTTAAGCGCAACTACTCACCTGTAAGGGTCTCAAGGCGCTGGGGGGTGCGGGAGTCATAGGTTACGACCATTAGGAGGGGGATCTGTCAAAGAGCCAGATTTTGAGGTTTCTTGCGAAGATGGGGAACGATGTTATCATCTGAGGTGGAGTGGGAGGTCGCTCCAGGCTCTGGCCATGCGGAAGGAGAAGGAGCGGCCTCCCGATTTGGTCTTTCTGGTGCGGGGGACCACAGCGTAGGAGAGCTGGGCAAATTGTAGGGTCCTTTGGGGTGCAGAGAATTTGTGTCGCTGTTCAGGTATGCTGGTCTGGTGTCATGGAAGGCCTTGTGAGCTGGGTTAGCATTTTGGAGGTGACTCTAGCTTCGGTGGGGAGCCAGTGGAGTGTGCGCAGGTGCTGGGAGATGTGGCGGTGTCTTGGCAGGTTGAGGACCAGCTTTGCGGCGGCGTTTGGATGTTCTATAGCTTGTGGGCGATGTTTTTGTTTATTCCGTTGCTATACTCGAGCCTGCTGGTGACCAGGGCATGAGTGACAGTCTTTCTGTGTTCGAGGGGGATCCATTTGAAGGTCTTACGTAGAAGGTGGGGGATGTGGAAGTAGGAGGACGAGACGGAGTTGATCCGAAGGTCTATTTTGAGCTATGAGTCCAGGATGATTCCCAGGTTGCGTGCGTGGTCCGTGGGGGTGGGCGGGCTTCCACGGGTGGTGGGCCACCAGGTGTCATTCCAGGCATTGGGGTTTGGGTCCATGATGAGTACTTCCGTTTTGGCGGTGTTTAGTTGTAGGCAGCTGTTTTTCATCCATTTGGGGACGGCTTCCATGCCTCCTCAAAAGTTGTGTTTGGCGGTGTTGGGTTAGTTGGATAGGGAGAGGATGAGTTGGGTGTCGTCTGCATATGACACAATGTTGAGTCCGTAGGTTCTGACGATGGGGGCGAGCGGAGCCATGTAGACGTTGTAGGCGAGGAGGGCAGTTTCCGTAATGGTTTTTTCTGAAGCCAGATTGGGAGGGGTCGAGGATGTTGTGCTCTTCGATGAATGTGGCGTGTTGGCTGTGGATGGCTTTCTCGATGACTTTTGCTGGGAACTGGAGCAGGGAGATGGGTCTGTAGTGTTTGAGATCGGTGGGGTCCGCTGAGGGTTTCTTCAGGAGGGGGTTGATCTCAGCGTGTTTCCAGTCGTCAGGGAACGAGGCAGTTGCCAGATAGCGGTTGATGGTGTGGCAGAGCATGGGTGTGATGGTGTCAGCGGCTCTCTTGAAAATGTGGTGGGGGCAGGGGTCAGTGGGAGCCCCGGAGTGGATTGATTTCATCGTCTTCAGTGTGTCTTCGGTGGTGAGGGCTGTCCAGTTGTCGATCGCTGGCTTCAGGATGTCGGGGTGGTTGGTGAGTGTTCAGTGTGTTAGTTGTCTTCTTCGAAGTTGTCATAGATGCTCCTGATTTTGTGATGGAAAAACGTGCTGTGTTTGACACAGAGGTCTTATGAGGGAGGGATGTCGGTGGACTCGCTGGTGGGTTGAGCGAACTCCTTGATGATGCTGAAGAGTTCTTTGCTGTTGTGTGCATGAGTGGAGATTCTGTCCTCATTTGCTTTTTCCCTCATTTTTCTGATGAGTAGGTGGTGGACGTTGGTGGCGGCTGTGAAGTTGTTGTGGGCTTCTGTGGATTTGGTGTTCCTCCAGGCCCTTTCAAGGCGGCGGCAAGTGCGTCTGGACTCTCGAAGTTCGGTGGTGAACCATCTAGCTTTCTTGGCGTGGTTGTTGTTTTTTTTCTGGAGGAGGGCTATGGTGTTCGCGCTGTCGGAGATCCATCTGTGCATGGTCCGGGCTGCGGTGTTGGGGTCGTTGTTTTCTGCGATGGTTGTGGTGGAGTTGCTGAGTGATGAGGTTAGCTGATCAGCAGGTGCTGGTGTCTGTGGATGGTGGGTGTTCTGAAGGTGAAGTGGAAGCATTGATGGTCAGTCCATGGGAGTTCGGTTGTGTGGCTGAAGGTGATGGAGTTTCCTGTTGTGAAGATGGGGCCGAGGGTGTGTCCTACTGAGTGCATGGGTTCGTTCACGATCTGGCGGAGTCCAATGTTGTGGAGGTTGTCCAGGAGGGGTGTGGTGCTAGGCTCCAGTTGGTTGTTGAGGTGGAACTTGTGGTCTCTCAGTAGGCTGTAGTTGATGGATACGATGACGTGCGGGGAGATGATGTCCGTGATGGAGTTGGCGAAAAGTCTGCAGGGTCCAGGGTGTTGGTAGATGAGGGTTCCTCGGAGGGTGGAGGTAGGGCTGGCCAGTATCTTGAAGTGAAGGTGTTCCATCAGGTCTGCGGGCTCGTCGGGGAGTGTGCTCAGGCGGAGGGTGGATTTGTGGATGATGGCGATTCCTCCTCCCGGGTGGGTGGGGCGATCCTTCCTGGAAATCTTGTATCCTTTGGGAATGGTGTTTGCAATGTCCAGTCCCGAGGTGGTGTTGGTCCAGGTTTCGGTAAAGAATGCTACGTCTGGGGAGGTGCTGTTGAGGAGGTCTCATATTTCGTTGGCATGGTTGTGGAGGGATCGGACATTCAGGAGGATGCATTGCAGGGACTTCGGTATGGTTGTGTTCTTGCGGGCAGTGTGCGCTGGGTCCGTGGTATTGGTGGATGATGGAGTTGTGCCGGCACTGGTGACAGCTGAAGGGTCCTTGGGTGTCGGCTGGTGATGCTAGCTTGCAGTTGTTTTTGTAGCCTGGGTTGAGAGCGTGGAGTGCCGCTGGTTCATAGCGTTGGAGGTGCAGAGATCCAGGGTTCCTGGTGCTGGTCGCAGTCGTTTTGAGGATGGACACAGAGGGTTTGCCTTTGGTGCACCGGTGGCGCGGCCACACAGCGGCTGCCATTAAGCAGGGAGGTCTGGACAGCTGGGAGGTGGGAGTGGGGAGGGGAGCTGGCTTGGTCCGGTCACACTGGTCGTGCTGAAGGGGAAAAACGGGCTGAAAAAGGCAAAAGGAAAAAAGCAAAAAGAGAGAGGAGAATAAAGGGGGGAACTTGAAATGAGGGGAAAATGACAGAAAATGGAGGAAAGCCCCAGAAGGAGAGTGAGGGGGAGGGAGATAGAAGTGAGGCAAAAAATGAGTGAAAAAGGGGGAGAAAAAGCACAGCGAGAGAATGGAGACAGAGGTCCACTAGACCACCAGGGATGAGGCGCAGGTGAAACCTGCGGGTGGAGGAGTGCCTTGAACACCAACACTCGAGAGTGCAGGGGCTCAGGGGAAGGCCTCAATTAATGGTGGAGCTGCAAGGGAGGGAGAGCAATTTCACTGACAACGAGTCAGTGGTCTTGCTCGCCTGTCCCTGCAGTGGCCGCCATTAAGTAGGGGTTGGGGAGGGCTGCACAGCTGGAAGGCGGGAGCAGGGAGGGGAGCTGGATTGGGTCGGTTGCACTGGTCGTGCTGGGGGGGAGGGGCCACGGGGGCAGCAGCAGAGGGGGAAAACAGGCTGAAAAAAGCAAAAGAAAAAAGGTAAAAAGAGAGAGAAAAGTGCAAATAAAGCAGCAAAAGTGCAAAAAAGAGTGGAAGATAGACAGAGGACACAGAAGGAGAGTGAAAGGGGGAGATTGAGATGAGAGTAAAAAAATGAGTGAAAAACAGAGGAAAGACACAGAAGGAGAGTGAAGGGGGAGCTTGAAATAAGGGGAAAACGACAGTAAAATGAAGGAAAGACCCAGAAGCAGAGTGAAGGGGGTGATAGAAGTGAGGGAAAAAAACGAGTGAAAAGGGAGAGAAAAAGCAGAGCGAGAGAATGGAGACAGAGGTCCACTGGACCACCACGGATGAGGTGCAGGTGAAACCTGCGGGTGGTGGAGGGCCTCAAACATCAACACTCGAGAGTGCACAGGCTCGGAGGAAGGGCTCACTTAATGGTGGATCTGTGAGGGAGGGAGAGCAATTTCTCTGACAATGAGTCAGTGGTCTTGCTCGCCTGTCCCGCAGCGGGAGCTGGATTGGGCCGGTCACACTGGCCTTGCTGGGGGGTAGAGGGGACCGGGAGCAACAGCAGCTGGGAAAAACGGGCTGAAAAAGGCAAAAGGAAAAAGGCAAAAAGAGAGAGAAAAGTGCAAATGAGGCAGCAAAAGTCCAAGAAAGAGTGGAGGAAAGACACAGAGGACACAGAAGGAGAGGGAAGGGGGGAGATTGAGATGAGGGTAACAAACTATTGAAAAACGGAGGAAAGACACAGAAGGAGAGTGAAGGAGAGTGAAGGGCGAGCTTGAAATGAGGGGAAAACGACAGAAATGGAGGAAAGGAGAGTGAAGAGGGAAGATAGAAGTGAGTGAAAAGGAGAGAAAAAGCAGAGCGAGAGAATGAAGTCAGAGGCCCACTGGACCACCAGGGATAAGGCGCAGGTGAAACCTGCGAGTGGAGGAGGTCCTCGAACACCAACACTCGAAAGTACAGGGGCTCAGGGGAAGGCCTCACTTAATGGTGGAGCTGCGAGGGAGGGAGAGCAATTTCACTGACAATGAGTCAGTGGTCTTGTTCCTTGGTTGTAATAAGTTCATTCCTCACTCTCCACATCTTCATGAGGTACTCATGGTCTTGCCCAGACCAATCGTTGTCATCCTATAGGAAGTTTTGCCATTTGCTCCCTGGGACAGCATTCCACACTTTGGTAAAGATTGGGTCTGTTTCTGCTGCTTCTATAATGTGGGCCAGTGTCAGTCCTCCAGGACATGCTGCGGATGAGATCATGTTGATGTATGCCTCATCGTCTCCGCATCTAGAACTTCGCCTTGGGTGTCCGAGGTATCGGGTGGCAGGAGAGGAAGTTGGCTGCGTTTTATCGCTCAGGGTCAGTAGACAACCTCCCTCAAGTATTGTTGTAGTTGCATAGCCCCCTGTTCGATTCTGGGAGGTGGGTGTGGTGCTGATCCCTATAACAGTGGTGTTGGACTTGGCCCTTTTTGCAGGGTCATCCCTGAACTTTTTGCATTCCTCCTGGTATTTCTTCTGACCTGGTGTTGGTAGTTTTAGGACTCTGGGCGCTTTAGCACTGCCGGCCAGTGTAAAGTGTGTGTACTCTCTTTGGTAAACATGGCAAGATTGGTCCACACCTGTTTGGCATATTTAATTTACCTGTCAGTCCCCAGTAATGGGGTATCTCATCTACCCGGGGCCAGTAAATTAAATGCTACTGGTGGGCTTGGTGGGCTTCCAGTGCTCCTTGCGCCACCCACCAAGTAGCCTTTCAAACCTGTCTCAGGCCTCTGCCAGTGCAGGGCCTGTGAGTGCAGTGTTACTGCTGCTGTGACGTGACATCTAAAGTGGGTGCCACGTCTATGACCCCCCTTTTACTGCATGTCAGTCACCCCTAATTTAGGCCTTAGCTAGCCCTATGGGCAGGGTGCATTGTAGGTGAAAGGTAGGACATCTACCTTGAAAGTGTGTAACATGTCCTGGTAGTGACAAACAGCCATTTTGGTTTCTCACTGCTGTGAGGCTGCCCTCCCATAGGAATACATTGGGGATTCCTTGATGGAGAGTGGAGAGGTGTGGCTCACTGGTTAGAGGCGGCAGACCTGTAAGCAGAGAACGGCCCGGGACCAGGGTTCAATTCCCGACGCGGCAGGGTCTTGGACCAGGGTCAACGGACTCGATAATTCTCGCCTCAGTGCCTACTCTAACCAGGGAACACACTCGGTAACTCTGGGCATTAAGCTTGCCTCATCTCTACAACGGCCCCCCACAGACGCCGGGGATGCCTGGTTTCACCCTGGAGATACCCAGAAAGGGACCATCTCACAGGGAAAACCAGGACGGGTTCCCCAGCGGTCTACAGCGCCAGGACACTCGGGTAGAGTAACAGTGCGCTTTACAAGTATCCAACATACAAGTATCCAACACAACATTGATACATGTGTCAGTGGAAATTTCTGATATGAGAGGAGCAGTGTGGTCAAGTTTGGTATGTTTGGAATAGTAATAATAAATGCTGCGCAATGGTGTGCGCAGATTTATTATCACTATTTTAGAAATGACACTTTTAGAAAATGGCATTTCTGTGTGCTATGTGTCTGTCTGCCTGATGTGTATTGCATATCTAGCTCTGGACTGACAGTGGCCGGTGAGGTCTTTGGCTCCAGGGAGGGCAGGGTGACTCAGCGCTAGTCTGAATGGGCAGATCTGCATTTGGAGTTGTGGGAGGAGTAGTCCCTGACCCTGAATAGGTCTGTGCCTGCCTGGGTGAATGCTGGCTCCGCCCCCCTGTGGTGTGTCTGAGGACCGAGCCCCCATCTGACAAAGGAGGGTGGAAGCCTGGTACACAGAGTGCTTCAACACCCCGAACCAGTTGTGACCGGTACCCCCAAGCCCTGTGCCTGGGCAAACAAAGTGAAATGCTGTATAAAAATTGGGGCTGTGACCCCATGTTAGTGTGCTTTGTGATGGTTCTGACAGTGGCCCGATTGACCCTATCATGTATATAATCCCCTGTAAATTATGACCTGGCGCCAGTTGGCACAGTGTATATAGTGTGATTATGATTCTAATATGTTTTGGATAATACAAAGGCTATTTTTTATATAACCTTGTGTGGGGTTCCTTTTGTGGTGTGCCTAGTGTGTTGCAGCTGGGCGTGTGTGTTGCGCAAACGCTTTACACATTGCCTCTCGGATAAGCCTGACTGCTCATGCCAAGCTACCAAGGGGGTGAGCAGGGGTTATTGTCAGTGTGTAACTCCCTTGCCCTGACTAAAGTGGTGGTTTCTGCCTGGCTTAGGTGCAAGCCCTAGCCAACCAGAAATCCAATTTTTAACAAGTGGGACAGGCGGTTGATGGTCGGTAACAACCTTGAAGAGCTGGCCACTGACATAGAGATAAATGTGTCGCCATGCCCACTTGATCGCCAGGGCTTCTCGCTCAATTTGGGCGTATCACGCCTCAGTGGGTGAGAGCACTTTACTGGTGAATGCTAGGTCTTTTGTTCTTGGGCCAGCACTGCTCCGAGACCCACTGGGCTGGCATCCACTAGCAATTCGGTGCACTTGTCCGGGTCGAAGTATGCCAGCGTGGAGTTGTCGAGAAGGGCACCCTTAATGCGCTGGAATGCTGCTTTTTCACAGTGGCCCCTGCCCCACTTTGTGTCTCTCCTTGTAAGGGCCCTCAGTGGTTCCGCAATGGTGGCAAAATCCGGGATGAATCGGCTGCAGTACGGTGGCAATCCTGAGGAAACTGGGTACCTCAGACATGGTTGTGGGTGGCGATGCTTGTTTTATTGCTTTGAATTTTTGGGGATCTACCTGTATCCCGTTCAGGTTGAATGTACATCCGAATAATTTTATTGTTTGTTAAAAGAACAGACATTTTTCTCGGTGTAGCGTGACGCCATATTCTTGGAGACGCTTCAGTGTGGCTCGGATGTGCTTGCAATGTTCAGCTGCAGTGGAAGAATGTATGAGAATGTCATCACTGACTTTTAGGATGCCCGGCCGTCCTTTTACGATCTCATGTATGGCATTTTGAAACACCTCAGCTGTGGAGGAGATGCCAAAGTTGAGGAGTTCGTAGAGGCGCAACCCCAGGTGTTTGCGGAAGGTGGTTATATACCTGCTTTGTTCCGCCAGGAGCAGTTGGTGATATCTGGCATTCGGGTCCCATTTGGAGAACCACCGGGAGTCGTTGACGTCAGCTACAATTTCGTCCATGGTTGGGGTTATGTGGCATTTTCTCAGATGTCTTTTGAGTGGGAGCCGCATATCAATACATAGTCAATACAATTAGAAACTTTTCCGGCTGTTTTGGCTTCTCTGCGATGATCATTAGACATTAGAGAGACCCAGGGAGTCAGCCAAACACTTTTTCTATGACTTCTTGTTCTTCCAGTTTTTGCAGTTTGCGTGCCACCAGTGGACAAAGGTGGAATGGGATCTGACGGTGTCGGAGTGTCATTGGCGTTATTGTCGGATCGATGTGTAGTTTTACAGGTGGATGTTTAATGCACCCCAGTCCTTCAAAGAGGTTCGGGAATTGGTCAAGTAGGTCATCCGTTTGGTTTGACTTCACGCTCCTCGCGAATGACACTAAAGCCAGGTCTTTCTTGGAGTGGCTGCTGATCAGCGTGTCTGTTTCTTGGTTGATGACATGGATCGTTGTTGCGATCTGGTTATATTCTGATAAAATGGCTATTGTCATCTCTCTGTGTAGGGGTAGAGGTGTTTGGCTCCCTTACGCAAATATTTTGGTGTTGGACTGCACTAGCTACGGCCTTGGCTATAGGCAATTGTGCTGCACTATTCCCAAGACATTCACAGATGCCCCAGTATTGCTGACCGCCTTTACTTCCCACCCTGCAAAGTGGACTGTGCATGTGGATTGTGGTCTCTGGTGCCTCTTCAGCTCATTTTAATGATTTAAGGAACCTTTCCTCTTCTTTGTCCTCTTCTAGTGAGGAGTCTTCCACCCGGTAGGTCAATTGAGGAGCAGTGTTTGAGTCACCAGCATGTGCGAGGATTGTGCTTGACAGTTGCAGTACCATTTTCCTCAGTGGCTTATTGCCCGGGGGTTTCTGCCTTGCGTTTTATTTTGAAAACAGACCACAGGAGGTTACCCGTGGACCCAGTTGAGACCTATGTAATTAGTGTATATACACCAAACAACAATGAGTCAACAGGTAATAATAAAAGGCAGTTTCAGAAAGCATGCACAATAGATGCAAGAAGGAGGAGAGAGGGAGGCATTCATGGTTTTTATAACAAATTCAAACAGCAGTCTACATTTTAAATAAAGTGGATGAAAACAATGGTAGCACTATATTACAATAGATGTCAATGTAACCTGTACAAACTTGTGCACGTGTGCTCGTGAAAAAACAAGGTGAGCAGCGCAAGTGACAAGTGAAACAGCAAAAAAAGGCGCAAAAGAAACAATAATGACAATATATGCAAAAACCTTTTTTCTCGTGGTTAAATTCATCTACAAGAATTCAGAGGAGATAGGTAATTTACTGAACCACAGAGGTTGCACCAAAGATTGCGCTGGGTGGCATTTCGACCTGTAATTAGTTCAGGTCATCTTCAGGACCAGGTTATGGATTTTTAACTATTGGTAGAGAAGTAAGAAAAGAAAACAATAAAGTAAGGGTAGAGATAAAAACTGTCATGGCCAAATTGGTTGGGGTAAAAGGAACTACCTGCGTAATTGAGGGGAGATAATTGCCATGAAGCAATCAATGGTTGAGCCCTGAAAATGGTGTGCATGGGGAAAGTTGAGAACAGCATATGTGTTGTGCCCATGAAGGAAACTGCAGAGGGAAAAAAACTATATTAAGGTGTGAGTTGGTCCAAGATTTAAAAAAAAGACCTAGCACTGAGGAATAATGAACCACCAGAAGAGAGCAGATGTGCTTTGTCTGAAACGCCACCAGAGAGGGAGCAGGATCAAGTGAAAATGCCAAACCAATAAACAGGGAAAACCTGTATGGGACATAGTGGAAAAAGGGGACTCGGTAGGTGCCGTTCAATTAGTTAATTGGAGGCAGTTTAAGGCAAGCGTGGGCTTGTAAGAGTCTCTGTGTACCCCGGCCGGTATGTGAGGAAACCAATGATGAAGAGTCACGGTGAATGGTGATCGGCATCGAAGGGAGAACTCGATGGGGGATAAAGGATTGAGGAATGCATAAGGTCGACACTCATGGACAGACAATACAACCAAAGAGACAGTCCAAAGTTGGCGGCTCTCACCTGTTGAATCGGTCTCGGGCGACAGTCTATGAAGGCCAGCCAGTGGAGGCGAGATCCTCTGCCAGCCACGGCTACTGCAGTATGAGTCCGAGAGGGGGGCCGGTAGACTCATGAGGCCAGAGTCTAAAGTGAGCTGGCAAACAGGAGCAACTTCAAGATGGGGTGTATGGTGGTCACAGAGGCAGTAGCGGCAATAGTAAAATTTAAAGGGCTGGTCTGAATGATTTGGAAAAAGCAAGGGTAGGTGAAAGTTGGGACAGAAGCCAGATAGAGATGATATATACATACTGTATATGCATACTCAATTTGTCATGTTATATTCATACATAGATGTCAGGTACAGGAGACATAGATGAAGAATTTAAATGATAAGTAAAATAAACCACTGTAACAGCAGTCAGCATGAAGGAAAGGATATCAGACCAGGGAGCAAATGAGGAGGCCTGCAACATAGTTAAATGCATCTGATGTATGTTTACCAAACAGAACCAAAGATGGATAGCTAGGTGGGGCTCAATGGATAGTGACTGTATTATTCAATTCATCTAGGGTATTGAGTCCACGGTTTACTGAATTACAGTGAGTAATCCATCTGCACTCAAATCTGTCCAAAAGTTGTTGTAGATTGCCACCACATTGTGGTAGTGTGGTAGTGTGGGTTGGTCAATAACTTGCCAAGTAAAATCTGTTTTGCAGTGGCCTTTCTCAAGATAGTGTGCAACGAGAGGTGCATTCTTTAACGGATATGGCTCCTGTGCTGGATAAGGCGTTGTTTACCCATTTTGTGGTCTGGCCTATATATAATAGGTCACAGGGGCAATGTATTGCATAAATCATGTTGGATGGAGCGGCAATTGGGGATTTTCTTCAATTAGTTTGGATGATCATGCACGTTGAACTCTTTAGTATTGATCATTAAGGCACAAACTAAGCAGTTCTGGCATGTCCTAGTACTGGCAGAAGACCCAATGCCGATGTGCTGGATTCAGCTTTTTTAGGTTTTTCAGGCCATGTGATGGTGTGTACTAAGGGTCTGTCAAGCTGTTACCTCTTTTGTAGGAAAATAACGGTGGTTGCTAAAAGGACTCGTAAGTGTGGAGATTGTTCTGGTTTTCCTTAATGATTTTACTCACTTTATTACTGGAGGGAATTAAAGTGGACACAAAAGTAATGCGTTTGTTTATTCATTTTTTTTAGGTGTCAGTAGAATGTGTAATGATCACTGTATTGTGAATAGTGAATTATAAGATTGGAGCACTTACAACAGACACAGCTCTTCAAGCGTTCTGTGTCCTAAGGAGAATCCCTCAAGAGATTGAAGTGGGTTCAAACTGCGTGGACAATTCTTTTCAACCAAATAGGTGTTCAAGTGGATGTGATACCACTCGTGCTTACACAACATCTTTGTCTCTAGGTTTGTTTAATTAACTGAAGTGAGCAGAGTAGGGTCACCATTTGGTCACTACCTCTAAAACTAGTTGAAAAACTACCAAGGGAGATATGGTTCAGAGGTATTGGTTTTTATTGTGAAAGTAGAAAAAGTATTGTACAGAACCAGAGCTTTATATGATGTTAATGCCTTTTTCATTGTATTGTGAAGTCTTTGAGTATAGTAATGTATTGTCAATTAATTTAATTGTTTATTCTTCTTGTGATCACAGTGTATGTTCAATTATTGAAAAATTATGGTGTATGTTGTAAAACAAAAAAACCTTTGTTTAAAAAAAAGATAAAATCAAACAACCAAAATAATCAAAAGCAAAGAGACTAATAAAAAAGAAGTTTCCAGATTTATTTATTTAATTTATTTAAGGATTTGTAATGCGCATGGCTGCCTCAGCCACGAGGCGTCCCAGCGCAACCAGAGACAAGAGCATGAGAGACCAAGCCATGTAGATCGACCAGATGGCCTTAGAAACTAAAGTGCATGCAGTTACGATGGAGAACGACATCAATCAATCAATCAATCAAGACATTTGTAGAGCACGCTACTCACCCGTGAGGGTCTGAAGGCGCTAGGGTGGGGGGAGCTGCTACTGGTCGAACAGCCAGGTCTTGAGGAGTCTCCTGAAGCTCAGCAGGCCTTGGGTCTGCCGTAGGTGGGCAGGGAGGGTGTTCCACGCCTTGGCGGCGAGGTGGGAGAATGATCTGACACCGGTGGTCGTTCGGCGGATGTGTGGGACGGTGGTGAGGGCTAGGTAGGCGGATGGAAGCTGGCGGTGAGGGGTGTAGAATGATAGTCATTTGATAAGGTATGTTGGTTTGGCATTGTGGAGTGCTTTGTCGGCGTGGTTGAGTAGCTTGTAGGTGATCCTCTTGTTGACCGGGAGCCAGTGCAGGTTTCTCAGGTGGGTGGTGATGGGTCTGTGGCCAGGGAGTCTGAGGATGAGGTGTGCGGAGGCATTTTGTATGCGTTGGAGTCTCTTCTGGAGTGTGGCCGTTGTTCCTGCGTAGAAGGCGTTGCCATAATCCAACCTGCTGCTGATGAGTGCTTAGGTGACCGTCCTTCTAGTTTCATTGGTGATCCATCTGTAGTTCATTCAGAGCATGCCAAGGGTGTTGAAGCAGGAGGAGGAGACGGCGTTAACTTGCCGGGTCATAGCGAGCGTGGAGTCCAGGATGAAGCCCAGGTTGCGTGCGTGGTTGGTGGGAGTCGGGGCAGCTCCCAGCGTTGCCGGACACCAGGAGTCGTACCATGCGGAGGAGGTGGATCCGAGGATACGGACCTCTGTCTTGTCCGAGTTCAGCTTCGGCCGGCTAGTCTTCGTCCAGTCTGCGACGGCCTTCATTCCCTCGTGGATGTTGGATTTGGCGGTGGCCGGGTCCTTGGTGAGAGAGAGGATCAGCTGCGTGTCGTCGACGTGGGAGACGATGCTGAGGTGGTGTACTTGGACAATGATGCGAGCAGTGCCCTGTAGATGTTCAAACGGGTCGGGCTGAGGGATGATCCTTGGGGTACGCTGAAGGTGATTGTGGTGGCTTCGGAATGGAAAGGGGGGAGGCAGACACTCTGGGCTCTGCCCATGAGGAAGTAGGAGATCCAGTCCAGGGTTTTGTCTCACATCCCAGCGTCTTCGAGGCGTGTGCGCAGGATTTGGTGGCAGACGGTGTTGAATGGGGCCGAGAGGTCCAGGAGGATAGGGGCCATGGTTTCGCCATTGTCCAGAATGGTTCTGATGTCGTCAGTGGCGGAGATGAGGGCAGTTTTGGTGCTGTGGTAGCTGAGGAATCCGGATTGGGCGTGGTTCAGGACGTTGTTCTCCTCCAGAAAGCGGGTCAGTTGTTTGTTGGCCATCTTCTCAATAACTTTTGCTGTGAACGGGAGCAGGGAGATGGGTCAGAAGTTCTTGAGGTCCTTTGGGTCTACCTTGGGTTTCTTGAGTAGGGCGTTGATCTCGCCGTGTTTCTAGCTTTCCAGGAAGGTGGTGTCTCGAAGGAGCTGTTGATGCTTTTTTGGAGTTGGAGTGCAATGATGGCCCTTGCCTTGTTGAAAATGTGGTGGGGGAGGGGTCGGAGGGGGAGCCGGAGTGGATGGTGTTCATGATGGTGTCTTCGTTGTTGACGTGATCCCAGGAGAGCAGGAGGTCGGTGTGTTCGCTAGGTGTTGAATCAGGGGTGTTGGCATCTGTTGTTGACATCTGGGTGTCGAAGCTGCAGTGGATGTCTGCGATCTTGCAGTGGAAGAAGGTGGCCAGGGAGTTCTTACGATGGTAAGATGACGTTGGAGCTTGAGCTGGGGAGGCAAGTACTTTCATGATGTTGAAGAGCTCTTTGCTGTTGTGACCGTTGTGGTCAATGCGTTCCTTGAAGGACGCTATTTTGGCGGATCGGATGAGTTGGTGGTGTTTGTGTCTGGCGTTAGTGAGGCCGGCGTAGTTGTCTGGTGTCTGGTCGTTGCACCACTGCTTCTCGAGTCTTCAGCAGGTGTGCTTAGGGTTCAGGAGGTCGGCGTTGAACCAGATGGCCCTCGTGTTGGTGCGCTTGTTGGAGGGTTTCCTGATCGGGGCGAGGGTGTTAGGGCAGTCATTGATCCATTGTCTGAAGTTGTGGGCTGCTGCAGCGTGGTCTGGGAGGGCTCAGGTGACAGGTTTCGGGCAAGAGTGGAGATGAGCTGGTCTTTGGTGACTTTTTTCCATCTGCGGTGTGGGATCCATTGTGGTTGGTTGTGCGCGGTGTGTTTCTCGAAGGTAAAATGGATGCTTACGATCCAGTGGAGTTTAGTGTTGTGGGAATGTTACAAACCATCATGAACAAGAAGGACAGGAAAAGTGATAAACAGAGAACATTAGAGTGCTAATGTGGCAGCAGAAATCATTTGGGAAATGCTTCTTTCTGTCCCACATTTGATAAGTATTGTGCAAAATGCAAAAAGAGGGGTGACGGCCCTTTCATTTAAGATAGATAGAACAGTGGCCAAGGTCTAGTCATGACATTCCACATTCTCACGGTACACCAAAATGTCATCCTGAAAACACTTGACATTGGGAACACCAGAAAACATACCCTACATGACCCTCTGAAATTAAATACCGGAGAAATTAATGCAAGATCAAAGGGCATTCCCAAAATCTATAAGCACCTGAAGGGTTCACAAAGGATGTAAGATGGCGACTTTCTATCTTGAAAGTGATCTGGTGATTTGTAGAGACATATCTAAGGTGGTGAAACTTTTTGACCCCTGATTCCATAAATAAGGCAGATAATCCAGAGGTCTTGAAGCTTGACTGCACAAGTGTCAGGCGACCATTTTTTCAAATTGGTGTAGATGGTGAGAATATTTCTATGATCGCCGACTCCGGTTCCTTTTTCACTCTTATTGATCCTGAACTAATTGTTAATTAGAGTCTGTGCGACGGCTGGGAACATAAGCCAGAACGCGAGACAGTGCCTTCTTGTTATCTTATGTATGGAAGCGTGAGAATGTAGCATTTATATGCCGGAGTGGGAGACTGAGACCTCTTCTTTTCGGGAGCTGGGAAGGAGGGTGTGAGAAGGCAGCTCATAAATCCATATAGAAATACAAGCTGGCTCACGTTGGAAACATAATTATTAATAGAAGTGGCTCAACTCAAGGCTCATGCTAAGATCATACATGTGAAAAACAAATTTTCATAGAAAAACTCCCTAAATTCAAACTTTAGACAATTATTCAGAAGCTGGGAACCTCTGTGTACTTTAACTAATATTGTCAGTTTCAGAATGACGAATTGAAGAGCAGCTGTCCTGAAGACGTAGCACTGGTTCAGCAGCTCGTTGCCAAATTATACTGTGTCTGAAATAGGCATGGGCACACACTTGTTGAAGAATAAGGATGATTTATTTCTTTAATTTCATGAACATGAAAAGACAGAACACGATCTCAATAGCAACTTTCAGAACTTGGAACTCTCACCAAGAAATCGTCCCATTCCAGGTCTGAGAATTTATTAAGTAGGTCAGTGCTATTCCTGATTTAGGAAGGTAGGTTAGCTCCTAGTGCCTGCAGGAATGTTTCTACAAACTTAGCAAGTGCCTCTGTCAATGATCCAATACCCGAGATGATTGGTTGTCCTGGTGGGAATGACATTTTTTGTGTACTCTAGGAAGCAGGTAAATGCAAGGGTACCTGGGGTTACTGATAGCCATAAATTTATGTTCCGTGTCAGATAAGAGGCCTAGGTCCTTCCAATGTATTAGTTGTAAATTGATTTTGATGGTGGAAGCAATGCAAGGGATGTGCATAAGCTTGGTGTAGTGTGCAGTGTTGTTTAGTTGTATTTCTACCTCCTTTTCATAGTCAGTCCTGTTCATAACAACAACATTCCCTCCTTTGTCAGCCTCTTGTATTATTAGTTCACCATTCCTGCGTAGATTTTGCATCGCTGCTCACTATAGTGGTGACAGGTTGTCTATTGTGTGCTTCTTGGGTCTACTAAGAAGCTTGTCCTCCAGGTTGTACAGTTCTTTTGTTACTAAGTCATGAAATACATCTAAGGTGTTGAGGTGTGCACCCTGGGGCATAAATTTGCTGCTGCTATGGAGACCACTGTCGCAAGTATAGTCTTGAGCAATGTTCATACTCACTAGCACATGATCATATGAAGATTCATTGTCAGTGTCTAATGAAAGTAGCGTGGCTACATTTCTGACGTGTGAAACGGTGACATCAGTTTCTAGCTACAATGGATCTTTTTGCACTTTGGCTCTGGGTAATAAGGCAGCCTCCCATTTGGAGTTACTCCTTTATGACACTTACTTACTTTTCGCCAATTCTTGCCTTGTTCTTAGCACTTCACATCTTTTACTCACGGGTGAAATGCATAGCTCACTAGATTTCTACCCCATACTATTCATGCTTTCTATTTCTCGTATCAGGCACCTCCTTCCACCATTTTATTTTTGTTTCCTTTTCTTTGCCTCTCTATCATGTTTTGTCCTCTAAACTAACCCCAACTTTCTTCACTTGTAATTAAATGATTCTTTTAAAAAAATGGTCTTTTAACATTAATTCTAAAATCATCCTCATGTTATATGCCATTACAGCCCTGAAGAAGATCATGTTTTGGCTCAACGCGTTGGATAGTTGTATCACACGAAGCGCAAGAGAGAATAAAAAGACCAGAAAACATTCACTTGCTACTGCTTTTTATTGATTTATTTTTGTATATCTAATTACATGTGCCTCTATATTGCCTCTCATCCAAACCAGTCTACATAGTTATATTTGTGATCTACATTTGAGGTGGGCAATATCGCATACTGCTAGTGACTAGCCCTGGTGGTGCAGTCCTCTATGACCCGGCTGCTTTCAACCCCAGGGAATACTTTAAAATCAATGATGTCTGGAATCAAAGAGATGCAGGGATTCGCAGTCTGCTTAGCAAAAAACGATAGTTACTAAGTCCTTCCATCTTCAATGCTGTGTCCAGTAAATTTCTCCTATGTCTTTAGGATACTATATACTACAAATCAGACAAAGAGCATAGAGAGCACACTGCCTCACTTCCCAGCACTCAGTTCGCTCAGATGCGTTATGGTATATGTGGTGCATGATAACACTTACTTCTCCAGTATTAGGGGTGTCTTTCATAGATTCACATGCTTGAATATTCCCCGTCGTCGAAGTGGGAGTCCCACGGTAAATAAAATAGCAATAATGCTAATAAATATATATATATATATATACATATAGTATCATATAAGTAATAAAACAGATAAAATATGTACTGAAAAACCTTTACAAAGGTTACCACATAGAAATGCATTAGAGAGGAAAAAACTCATTTGTAACATATCAGTGTCATTATGTTAGTCCAAACTGCAGCCAATCAGGCTCAAGTACCCTCTAGAACCTTCTCCTCAGAAGCTCAAGCCCTCAGATTTTCTACCGCACGTCGTGTGAAGGGAGTCTCCCTGAGCTCTGCTCAGTTCTTTTCTACATTTCTACTCTTCACAGGTTTTTGTTTTACACAAAGATGTCAAGTAAGAAGTCTTTATTTAGACCTTGTTCCTCCTGTGGGAAATTGCGTTTATTTGAGAAGGACCCTCATGACAAATGTATTTACTGCCTGTATCCTGCTCACAAAGCGGTTGATTGTAGGTTCTGTAGAACTTTCAATCCTAAAACCCTTAAGGACAGGGAGGGTCGCCTTCTACTTTGGCTTAAGCGCCTTCAAGATAAGGAGGACGTTGTTTCTGATGCAGAAAGCCTTCAGTCAGTTCCTTCTTCTATGGCTTCTAAGCGTGGCAGTGTTCAGGAGTTACCATCTCCTTTCCTGAAGAAAAGAAAGCTGGCTTTAACTGTGGCTGCAGTGCCACCTACTACTACTGTGCCTGTTATCACTACGCCCACGAGACCTGGCTCTCAGGCGCCTTTTCCAGCTTCTATTAAAGTGGTTACACTTTTAACAGCGCGGTCGTCGACGGGCTCGTCGACGACCACTCCAACGACGAGATTGGCTGCTGTGGCTTCGTCTACGACCACAGTCACGACGACGTCGGCATCATCATCGTCGACGAGAGTCTCGACGACGGCTTGCACGTCGACGAACGCCTCTGTCTCTTCAATCCCGTCGACGATCCCCATTTTATCGTCGACGAAGAAGCCATCGTCGACGAAGAAACCATCGTCGTCATTACCTTCGTCGACGAAGCTCCCGTCGACGACGACGAAGATTCCGTCGACGAAGATTTCGTCGACGCAAGCGCCGTCGACGAAGGCGCCGTCGACGAAGGCGCCGTCGACGTCTAAAATGCTGTCAACTACATCGTCGACGAAGATTCCGTCGACGAAGATTCCGTCGACGAAGATTCCGTCGACGAAGATTCCGTCGACGCAGGCGCCGTCGACGAAGGCGCCGTCGACGTCTAAAATGCTGTCAACTACATCGTCGACGAAAACATCGTTGACGAGCTCGTCGACGAGCACATCAGCTACAGTAGTGCCTAAGCCTTCTAGGTCTACGGTGACGCCTACAGACTCATCGTCTACGACGACTGCTTCCAAATCGTCATCGTCTACGCAGGGATCTGCGTTGACAGAAACTTCTGGTTCTTCATCCTACGCCAACGTGCCTTTAGTGCCCTTGGACACTTCAGTTTCTGCAGTACAGTCCTCATTCAATATGGAGGAAGATTCTGCTTTCCATCTACAATCCCCTGCTCCACAACCACCACTTCAGTTGTTTGTCTCAGACCATGAGACTGAGTCTGTTCCGGATGACACTGGGTATGGGGACGCCCAGAGTCCATCAGATTTGATAATTAAATGCCAAGACACTACTTCGGAGGAAGAAGAAGAAGATGAGCAGGTAGATCAGCACGAGGACCAATGCGTGCAAATTCCGATGACGTCTATTCCAATGACGCTTTTCTCTAACCTCCAACACATGTTGGACGATTACAATAGACGCTTTCCACCTACCCCCCAGGGTACTCCGGTTCATGAATCTGCTGAGGTACCAGTTTCGTCTCAACCTCTACAATCACCACCTAGACCGTCGATACATTTGAGCACTCCTCTATCTCCTAATCCACAGATGGACACTGACTCAGAACCAGAGAGAGAGGAAGGCGAGGTTTATCCAGATACGGATGGTGAGCAAGATCCTTATATGGCGGAATTCGATGATTATCGAGTTCAAACACCCTCGCCACAACAGGGCACTTCAGGTGATTCACCTCCTGTGGACATCGCTAGTTTTCATAAGCTTATGGACAAAGCGGCGGACCGCTTCAAGTTGACAAGGGTCCAGCGAGACGAAGAATGTTTCCTGTATGATTTTAAGAATCAGCCTTATAAGCAGGTACATACCATACCAATTATAGAATTTATCTGGAAGGAAGGGCAAAAGATTATGAAGGCTCCTAACTCTTTGCCTGCCCAAATACCTAGGTTGGAGAAGAAGTACAAGGCTCCAACAGGCTCGCCTGTTTGTCTGCTATCTCATCCAAAGCCAGACTCTGTGGTGACTCAGGCAGCACAACGTCGTGCGCGCAATCCTGCAGCGCCTGTCACTTCCCCTCCCGATAGAGAGGGTCGACGATTGGATGCAATCGGAAAGAAGTTTTCTTCCATGGCATCAACCTCAGCTCGTGCTGCGAATGCTCTCGCAATTTTGGGTCGTTTCGACCGACAAATGTGGTCAGACATGTCCATCTTCCTTGCACAGCTTCCAGAGTCATCCAAAGCAGAAGCGCTCCAGGTCCTTCAGGATGGACAAAGAGCTTCGGAGGAGATTATAGACTGTGCTGTGGATATTGCAAATACTGCATTCCGTATCCTTGCCAGTGCTGCGGCGCTCCGACGCCAGGGATGGTTAAAATCTACATCTTTCAGGCAGGAGGTTCAGTCAAAGATCATTGACATGCCGTATGATGGCCAATCTTTGTTCGGTTCCCAAATCGATGCGTCTTTGGAAGCCATAAAGAAGGATACCGACACGGCAAAATCGCTTGGATCCTTACAATTTAAAAAACAGCCCTTTCGTGCAGCACGGGGACGGGGCACCTCGTCCACTTTTTCCCGAGGAGGACAGTCACAGTACCGCCAGTACAATCAGGGGAACCAACGGTACTCAAATCAGCAGTCTTCTCGTCAACAACAATCCAGACCCTATAGAGGAAAGTCCAATTATAGAGGTGCCAACAACGCCAACAAACGGCAATGACTTGCCAGTTCAGCAGGATGTTGGAGGTCGAATCTCGCAATTTTACTCTCAGTGGTCTCAAATAACATCGGACCAATGGGTGTTGGACATTGTGCGCAAGGGTCACGCCTTGGAATTCACAGAGTTTCCTCCTCCATTTCCACCTTCGGGTCCGCCACCTCCCCACCTGGAAGAACTGCATCATCAAGTTCTACTTTTATTAACAAAGGGTGCAGTCGAAGTGGTTCCTGTATCTCAGCGGGGGAAAGGCTTCTATTCGAGGTTCTTCCTCATTCTAAAGAAGACGGGGGAGTGGCGTCCCATTATGGATTTGAGGTATCTCAATCTCTTCCTGAAACAACAGTCCTTCCGGATGTTAACGTTGTCAGAGGTCTTGCGGCTTCTCTGCAGCGGCGATTTTTTAACGACAATAGACCTGCAAGACGCCTATTTTCATGTACCAATTATTCCTCAGCATCGGAAATACTTGAGGTTCACAGTGGGACACAATCACTATCAGTTCAAAGTCCTTCCTTTTGGCCTCAGATCAGCTCCTCGTGTGTTCACGAAGGTTCTGGCCCCGGTCATGGCTTATCTGCGTCTTCAAGGAGTCCAAATATTTCCTTACCTGGACGATTGTCTTTTAAAGTCCCAATCCGCAAGCCAGCTGCATCACGACACACGTCTGTGCCTCACCCTATTCAATTCTCTAGGGTTGACCATCAATGTAAAGAAGTCACATTTCACTCCTCTGCGAAACAGGACATTCCTCGGAGCTGTTATAGACACGGACGTGTCAAAAGCGTTCATCTCCGCCGAGCGGAGACAGAGGATACTTCATCTGGTCTCCACCATCAGATCAAAAAAGTCAGTTTCAGTGCGAATGTTAAAATCATTTCTGGGAATGGCATCATCTTGTATCGCACTGATCCCGAATTGCAGGTTACGTACCCGTCCCATTCAGGAGGAATTGGACCTACAATGGCGACAGGTGTCGGGGTCGTTCAACGACCAAGTGACAGTCACATCTTGCATGAAGACCAGTCTGCTCTGGTGGGAGCAACGAACCAATCTGATCCAAGGGGCCTCCTTCCTTGCCCAGCCTCCAGATCTAACATTGACCACGGATGCGTCCATGGACGGATGGGGAGCCCATCTCATGGAACTTTCCATCAAAGGCAAATGGACAGCGACTCAGAAGACCTGGCATATCAACAGGCTAGAATTACTGGCAATCTTCCTAGCGCTAAAGGCTTTCTTACCAGTGGTGCGCGGAGAATCGGTGCTGGTCCAAACAGACAACACCACCAGCATGCACTACATGAACAAACAGGGAGGCACAAAATCTCAGCCCCTGTCTCGTCTTGCCCAAAAGATTTGGGAATGGGCACTTCGTCATCACATTTGTTTGACAGCAGTCCATCTGCCGGGAGCGTCAAACATACTGGCAGATTCCCTAAGCAGGTCTGCGTCATCCACTCACGAATGGGAGTTACACCAGCCGACTCTGGACCTCGTGTTCCACCAATGGGGTCATCCCAAGATGGACCTCTTTGCAACTCCAGTGAATCGGAAGTGCCAGACTTTCGCCAGTTGGCATCCACATCCGGAATCCAGCGGCAATGCCCTACTCATGGATTGGACCGGCCTATTTGCTTATGCGTTTCCACCACTCCCATTGGTGCCAAGAACGTTGTGGAAGATGCGCAGACAACCCTGCCGCTTGATTTTAATCGCCCCACGTTGGCCCAGACAGGCGTGGTTTTCAGAACTCCTTCTAATGTCCCAATGCACACCCATTCGTCTCCATCCACGTCCGGATCTTCTGACAATGGACAATGGACAAGTTTGTCACCCAGACCCATCAACGCTTCAATTGTGGGCATGGAACCTGAATTAATTGAATTTGCCTCTTTAAATATACCTCAAGACTGTAGAGACATTCTAGCGTCGGCTAGAGCTCCATCAACCATCAAGACATATAGGTTGAAGTGGAAACGTTTCTGTCATTGGTGCGCAGCATCCAACGTACACCCTATCAGTTCCACTCCAGACCAACTGTTACCGTTCTTTTTAAGTCTTGCTCAGTCTGGTCTTTCACATGCCACATTGAGAGTCTTTTTGGCGGCTATCTCACGCTACCGTCATGATGGATCTACGTCTCTCTGTTCTTCCAGAATCATCCGACAATTCTTTAAAGGACTTTTCCGGAAGTTCCCTCCGTTAAGGCGCCCTCCTCCAGCGTGGCACCTCAACGTGGTGTTATCCCAACTTATGAAACCTCCATTTGAGCCAATTCATCGCTCACACCTCAAGTTTCTGACCTGGAAAGTGGCTTTACTTTTGGCTTTGACTTCGTCTCGTCGCGTAAGTGACTTGCACGCTTTCACAATCAAACCTCCATATTTACAGTTCAAACCAGATGGAGTATCACTTCGTACCAATCCTTCTTTTCTTCCAAAAGTACCTACTGACTTCCATTTGAACGAGCCAGTGTTCTTAAAGACTTTTTTCCCGGATCCTAAATCCCCTGCGGAACAGCGACTACATTCTTTAGACATCAAACGTTGTCTAAAATTCTACCTTTCAAGAACAGCTCCTTTCCGTAAATCCAATCAGCTATTTATAGCATATGGACTACTGCGCAAAGGACACTCAGTGACTAAACAAACAATAACACGATGGCTCTCTTCAGCCATATCATTTTGCCATCAGCAGGCTGGCAGGCCTTTACCTACTCCAGTGAGGGCACATTCTACGAGAGCGATGGCGTCGTCCATCGCATTGTTTGCCGGAGTGCCTCTACACCAGATTTGTCGTGCTGCGACATGGTCCAGCAGGCACACATTTACCAGACATTATTGTTTGGAAGCTGTCAACGAAGCGGATACCGCAGTGGGGCAAGCAGTGCTTCGTCATCTTTTCAAATAAGGTGAGCCTCTTTCCCTCCTCCATTCTTGAGATTGCCTTGCTTTTATGCTATATATTGTTTCTTCAATGCTTTGGAAATATTGCAATCTCAGCTCTAGGAGGTTACTGCTATCTATTCTATTCAAGCATGTGAATCTATGAAAGACACCCCTAATACTGGAGAAGAACAATTGTTACTTACCTGTAAACAGGTGGTTCTCCAGTATTGGTGTCTTTCATAGATTCACATGCGACCCACCCATCCTCCCCTCAGAGGCTCTGTTCTCCTCATGCGCTATTATTACTAGTGCTACGAAAATCTGAGGGCTTGAGCTTCTGAGGAGAAGGTTCTAGAGGGTACTTGAGCCTGATTGGCTGCAGTTTGGACTAACATAATGACACTGATATGTTACAAATGAGTTTTTTCCTCTCTAATGCATTTCTATGTGGTAACCTTTGTAAAGGTTTTTCAGTACATATTTTATCTGTTTTATTACTTATATGATACTATATGTATATATATATATATATATTTATTAGCATTATTGCTATTTTATTTACCGTGGGACTCCCACTTCGACGACGGGGAATATTCAAGCATGTGAATCTATGAAAGACACCAATACTGGAGAACCACCTGTTTACAGGTAAGTAACAATTGTTCTTCAATTAAAAGACTTTTGTTTTCACCATGGTTGGTTCAGTCAGGGCTGTGTATCTTTAAACATGTATTTCAGGATAATTGTCCTTCTTCAGTAAAGAGCAACACTTCATTTTAGGGTGCTGGCCATGCTGCTCACAGTCTACTCAGGTCTCTGCACAACTCAGTGAGTGCAGTTGAATTACTTAGCGCTCGTCAACTCATCAGCTCAAAGGAGCCCAATCAAACATAGGCGGTAGGAAGCACATCCCAGCATCCGTTCACTCAGATGCATTATGGCAAATGCAGTGCATAATAGCACTTACTTCTGTTAAGTCTTTAGTTTCAACCATGGTTGCTGTAGCCAGTGCTGTGTATATCTAGATGCACCTGTGCTCAGTGAGTAGTACAGAGACCTGCGAAGACTATAAATGGCATTTCCACCACCTCTAAAACAGCTTGTTACTGTCTACTGATGACGGACAACTATCCTGAAGCACGTGTCTAGAGATACACAGCGCTGGCTGCACCAACAATGGTGAAAACTAAAGACTTTTACCGAAGTAAGTGTTACCAAGCAGTCCATTTACTGCAGTGTTACCGTGCACTGCATTCACCATAAAAAATCTGAGCGAACTCAGTGCTGGGAAGTGAGGCAGTGTATACCCTTCTCCCTTTGTTCAGTATTATAAATTCGCCTGCACTGCTATCTCCACGATGAGCGTCAAATTAATATCATACATAGTGTCTTGGCAATTGCCTATTGGTATCCTCTCTATATGTGTATGTAGTCTCAGTGTTGCAACCCAGTCCCCTACATTTATCGTGGTTCTGTGCCTTCTTGAATTTTGGGCCCTTGGGTGCTTCCAGCTGGTAACCAATTATGTTCACCATATTTGATGCAATACCTGTTTCCTATTTTTCAGACATATCTTACAATATTAAGGGTTTGTCAGGCTGTTAGACACTGAGTTTCTGGTTGGCAGAGCTATACATCATGTTTAACACAGAACCACACTCCTAGCCAGGGTAAGACAGATACACACCCTAAATTATCCTGTGCTCACCCACTGCTAGCTTGGCACAGAGAAATCAGGCATAACTTAGGAGGCAATGTGTAAAGTATGTGGGCAACATTTCAAACAGTAACACAGTGAAACACCACAAAAAGACTCCACACCAAGTTAGAAACATTGAGCATACTTTTTTTAACATAACAAAATCAAAGGAACAACACTTCAATAAGTTGAGCCAGAGTTATGAATTTGTAAAGAATAACACAAATACAGTGCTTAAAAGCTAAAAGTGCCAACCAAGAACATCTGGACACACTTGACCGGGGTAAATCCAAAAGTTCAGACTGACTGCGATGCAGGGACCAACCTTTGCCTACTGAAACAGTACCTGGATGCGTTGACGTCGAAGATGATGACTGTAGCAGGGGAAGCGATGTAGCCCTGTTGTATCCTTTTTTATGGAGGCGGTGCATCGGTTCCGAGCTACACAACGTCGAAGATGCATAGAGAGTTGAGAGTCGAAATGTAGTAAGCACCGAAGCGATGCGTCATTGCCGAACGGCTGTGTTTTAGGTGATGCAAACAGCACGAAGTGATGCACCTGCATGACTCGCGCAAAGTCGGGATGCATTGGAACCTGCAGTCGATGCGCCGCACAGTCAATGATGCACTGTCCAACCAGCAGCGTAAATGTTTTGGCGTCGAGGGAGATGAGCCAGTTCCAATTGGCACAATGTCGATGCGTAGATTCTTAGCAGTTGCAGAACTTTATACCCACTTCCAAAGGCACAGGACCGGATTGGTACCACTTGGCAGGGAAAGACTTCCAGCATGAAAAGTCCAGGTGCTTTAGCCGGTTGACGAGACGTATTTGATGCCTGTGAGACTTAGAACAGGGGGCAAGCTAACATGGCCTTGGTCACTCTGGGTACAAGTGAGGTGTGTCCAGTTCTTCCTCAGAAGGACTGAGGGTAGCAGGCAGCAGAGCAGAAAAGCAGTTCGTACAGAGCAGCAATCCAGCAGAGTGGCGGTCCTTGTAGCAGCACAGCAGTCCTTCCTCCTGGCATAGTTCTTCACAGTCCCAGTAGTGTCTGATTTTGTGGGGTCACGGACCCAGGACGTATATCCAGTTGTGCCTTTGAAGTGGAGGTGACTTCAAAGAGAGCACAGAGGTCCTCCCTCTGTGGAAAAGTACATTTTGCCATGTTCTGTGTCCCTACGTGTTCCCCATCTTATGTTATATGTGCATGATTAATATGCATATGTATTCCCTTATGATTGATTAAAGACGCAATTATAGTTGTGTCCAACTCTAGTATGTCAGTTTCCAGTTCTCGTGAAAGCTACGAGTATTAGGCCTATGTAAACCTATGTTGCCACGTTTCACAGTGTGCACGTTAATTCAGAATAAAGTCCCCGTTTCTAGGCCTCAAAAGGGCCCAGACTCAGATTCAGCTCCTGTCTCCTGAACCCTCGCTGAGGAGCGATACAGCCCCCACCTGCATCCCTGACCCTTCACTTACTTCCTGCCTCACAGTGCCCGGCTCGGCCTGGCTCTGCCTGCCAGTCTGCCAAGAGTATGTTATGATTCTAGTTATCAGTCCAGCCCTCCTTCTCTGCATTCCTAAGCTACTGAATCGCATCAATAGTTTCAGTCATAGTCTAGCCTTTACGTCTCCATGTAAGAGAAATACTGTATTAATGGTCATCGAATATTCTTCAACACGCACTACATGTAGAATAATGCATGCACCAGTCTTAGAGTCTGTTAGCCTTTTACCCTGATAACTTTTGGATTCTATCAACATGTTCTCTAAACATCAGATACTAGATGGTGTTTAGGTACATGTCGCTCTGACACTCCAGACTTTAGTCTCCTCTTCTAGTGCAGAAGTCATAGCCCCCAGTTCCTCCTAGTAACACGTCATTGCCAGTTTGCGCGCACCACTAGGTCAGAGGTCCCGGCTCCTCAGGTAGCCCCCTCCATGTTTCCGCCCCATTTATGACATATTCTGTTACGTTTACATCACATGTCTATGTATACTCCCTGTACACGCCTCTTGTTACACCTACTTTATGCCTTATCTTTCGCGACTGCTACGAACTCCGCCCACTGCTACGCCTACTGTATTAACTGTAAATGCAATTGTTTTAGTATATATATGATATACGCTGTCATTAAAGTTAGCGCGCTCATCCCAGATCCTGCCCCCGGCAGCTGCCGGGCCCTGCCCTCCCATTCCCGTGCAGGTTGTCCTGTTGCTGTCCTTTATGCTGTATTAAAACCTGCAAACTCAAGATACCTCGAATCCTGACTCTTATTTATTGAGCTATCTGTTAATTAATTATTCCGAAAAATAGAACAGGTATTTAATTATTTATTTACCACATAATGGCGCCCGAATAGGGACTTGCCCTTTCCCCACGCGCCGGCGAAGCCACGCAAGCCCCCTGACCCTCTGCAGTCGTGACGGAACCATCCTGCGCAGTGGCAGATATTTCTGCTTCAAGTATCCCTCAGGCCCACGGAGGAGACGGAGGTTGCGGTCCAGCGTCCAGAAGAGGCGGTGGAGGAACGCGGTGAGTCCCGACCAGAGCCCAAGCCGAGAGTACAAGGTCCGAGGTATCCGGAGGCCCACCTGTAACTGAAGTCCGAAGTTCGTAGTCCGTCGTCGTAGCAGTCCAGTCCAGTCCGAGGCCTTCCGTTCTTGCTGCCCGGTGAGTACCGTTGCTGGGGTAGTATCTAGACAGGGTCAATTAATTTGTCTCTGGTCCGTGGGTTTGGGTACGCAAATCCAACACGAAGTGTCCACCTAGGTGGATGCGGGTCCTGACGTGTCTCTTTATGAGACCGGTATGTTTCGTACTGTTTCAGCAGTGCATCTAGTGATTCTAGTAAGTTCTGTTCTCGAGAAATTCATGTGTTTCTGTTCTCAGTATTCCAGGTAATGTTTCTGTCCGAACTGTTATTTTAAATGTCATTTTAATGTGTTTTCAATGTCGTGGTATGAATGAGTTGTTTCCTCAGTCATTATTGTGTTCATTGTGTATTGTGTTGTGTCCAGATCCCAGTTTACGTCATGCCTCTGTTCTCCAAGTTACGTCAGTTAAGAACTAGAAAAGGTCTGCTCGAGGAAGCAGTTCCTGTCCCGCCTAGGGACAGTCCAGGTCATGTTATGTATCATAAGCATGGCATAAGTGCCATATTATATCTAGACTTATGGGTCGAGTATACTAAAGATCTAGAAGAGAAATATAGATGGCCTGTATCAGGCACATGGGATGCCGAGTGCATCATGCGAGTAGAAGAAGCATTATGGAAAAAGAAAGCCAGACAGTCCCAGAAAGATGCCATTGAGTTATGGCGCAAAGAATCTCATAAAAGAACCGAAAAAGAAATCAGAAAGTCAGAATTAAGTAGGGAATCCTCAGAAAGAGCCCAAGAAAGGGAATTAATCGAAATAGGTGAACGAGTTAAAACCAAACAGTCAGACAGACAGAGGAATGCCCTCATTAAGGGTATGTACCCTCTTCTTGCCGAGGGCTTGCCAAAAGCAACCCCGGAGGCATCCAGTAATTTCCCGCCATCATTAGTTCCGACCAAGCTACGTCACAAACCGACCGCAGCTGATATTTTTCTCTCGTCCTATTTGGACGACACAGTCCCAGAATATGCAAATCCTGCTCCGCCAGCTCCTGTAAATAATGTAATTCCTGCTCCTCCAGTCACCGGGGCACCTGTTACAGCACCTGTTACGGTACCCCCGGTCCAGCCTACGTTACAAGTTCCCGCTACATCGGTCACTCTGCCAGCACGAAGAGTATCAGTCGACGATTCCAGTTTAGGGGCCGCGGGGGGAGGTTCTCCTGGTACCCCGCCGCCACAGAAACGTGTAATGTTAGTCGAGTTACATGAACGTGCGTTACAGCGTACGCCCAAACATCAGTCTGTTGCAGATATCAGGCGAGCTCTTACCGAATGCCGTTATGATCCAGTCCCAGGTGATGATAGTATGGTTATATATTCATTACGTGTAAGACGGGTGACCGAGTATTTGGACACCCTACCGAATATGAAAGAAGATCTAGACAGAATGTATCGTTTCATCCGTACAGGAACAGATCCAGAAAGTATTGGCGAAGCCATGTCTTTAAGGAAAGCTGAGACTCAGCTCATGCTATTAAAGTTTCTAATTAATTGTTTAATAAGGGAACAAGATTATCCGACTAAAGATCCGACCGAAATGAGAGTTCTGACAAAATGGAGTGATCATATAGCCGAGGGAAGACACAGGACACTCAGTAGTATAGAGAGTATGTACAAGAAAATCCGTAAGGAAATAATAAGGTTACATGAGAAACGCAAAGCAGCACAAGTAAGCGAGAAAGAAAATGACTCTTCTACTGAAGAGGTAGACGACGAGAATCCTTCCAGAATAGCGTATGTAGGTAGAACTAGACTTTCCGACCGACATTCACGTCTAGAACACAAGAAAGTTTTCCCTCTTACAGCACCAGAACAAGGTTCTCTAGAACAAGTATTTCAAGCTACCGATCACATTCTGAAATCACGAATCGGTTATAGTGAACTTAGTACTATACATGAACAAGAACTAGCCCGATCAGCGGTCCGATGGGCTACTGATTCTACCACTTTCCCAGACGAAATAGTGGCACAAATGTTTCTGAAACTGCCCCCAGCCGAGCAGCGACTGGTGGGTATGTATATGATCCAGCACCTCATAACACTGTATGAGGGTCAGCATTCTGATCCAGGTCTGTTACATGATGTTCTGAACGAGTTACTACAGTATAGATGGAAAGGTCTAGGTACCGATTTAATTAGTATCATTCTAGAACAGCGCCACAAATACCGAACGTTCCTGAACCCGCATTTTGTTCACGTCTCACCCCCAGAAAGTAAACCGTTTTACATAGATAGACAGCATCCGTTACGAGAAGTACACCCAGTTAGGACAGCGGGTGGTGAAATGCAACGAGTATTTGTTTACACCCCCATCACAAAGATGGAACTCTTAGAGATGAAAAAGTTAATTCCCTGTCACGATAAAGATCCAGCAGGGTTCCACCGTGAATTAAAAGACATGCTCCGTATGGGAGAATACACGTATCCAGATATAATTAAAATGTTAAAGGTCCTGTTGCCTGCGGGCATATATGAAAAACTCAAAGAAAAAGAATGGGAGGTGGGAGAGAAAAAGATAGATTGGGCAGCTCTAGAAGCTGAAGAAAATACACGTGTACCAGGTACCGGTCAAGGAGATAAATGTAAAGAATTGCCTGAACTGTTAATACAAGTTTTGCCAAGATTACTAGCCACGAAAAAGGAAGACTGGGATGCAATCTCAGCCTGTAAACAGAAACCAGACGAAGATACTAGTGATTTTTATTCTAGATTTGAGAAATGTTTTAGTATTAACAGTGGTTTGAAGACGAGTAGCGAGTCATACCCTCATCTTTTTGTTACTAAACTAGTCGAGAATTCAAGTCCACAAGTTAAAAACCGAGTTTTGAAAGTCGAAAGTACCTGGCAAGCTAATACTCCGTCCCAAATGCTACAGATGCTCCAGTACCACCAGAACAGAATCAGGGAAGAGCAAGATCATGAAAGGAAACGTATGAAAGACACGAAAATGAAAGTATTAGTTGCACAATCTGTTCCACAAGATAGTCAGAAGAGGGGTCCGAGTCAAGCCAGTCATCCTGCAGTTCCTGTTAAAGGGACCTGCAATTATTGTAAACAGCCAGGTCATTTTATAAATGAGTGTGCAGTTCTGAAACACAACATAGCTACTGGTAAGACTAAAGAAAGACCACGTCCGCCTAGACAAGAACAAGTTTCACAGACTTCTCAGTTACCACAGAATGCACAACAGACAGTTACAGCACCGCAGCCTATTGCTGCAACACAGCATGTTACACAGCAGATGTACCAGTATGCACAGTCCGAGTATCCAGAGTATCAGCAGTATTCATGAAACAGCCTAGAGAGGGAGGTAGGCTTGCCTCTCATCGAGATACCTGTAGATCAAGAGGGTCCCTATGTTCACAGTCAAGTATTAGGGAAAGACAGAAAGTTTCTGATTGATACAGGGGCAAGTAGGACTACTATCAGTCATGACGAGGTTCCAGGGGCTCCGCTCTCAGGCTCTAGAAATGTTTCCCTTGGATTTTCAGGAAAGCCAATAGTTAACGAGATTTCCAAACCAGTTTCTCTAGAAGTAGGTCCATTGTCCCGAACTACTGATTTGTTACTTACGAAGTCATGTCCAGAAAATTTGTTAGGTATTAAGACATTAAAAGAATTAGGTGCAGTTATTTGTTGCTCCCCAGAAGGAATACGTTTGTTTTTGCGTGACTTCAAAGGTCACTATGTATTACGAGATTTTGATCCAAGATTACTGAATGTCCCGCAGCATCTATGGGCGCAAGGTCCAACTGATGTAGGTTTTATGCAAATCACACCCCATCGTGTGACTCTGAAACCAGGTGTAGTGTTACCACGAATCCGACAGTACAGATTGCCACCTGAGGCTGTAGCAGCCTTATCCAAAATTATTGACGAGCTCATTGTTCAAGGAGTGGTTGTAGAAACTGACTCCAATGTATGTAATTCTCCTATCATTCCAGTCATGAAACGTACTGATCCAAATGCACCTCCAGTATATCGATTAGTGATTGACCTTCGCGAACTTAATAAATGTATCATTCCCCAGTACCCAGTTGTTCCAGATATTTCTTCCCTATTGACAGCCATTGATTCTGAAGCTACATTTTTCACTGTCATAGACCTCAAAAACGCATTTTTCAGTGTCCCCATTCATCCAGACAGCCAGTTCCTTTTCGGATTCTGTTTAAATGGAAGGAGCTATAAATTTACACGAGCTCCTCAAGGTTTCACAGAAAGTCCTAGTATTTACAGTCAAGCACTTAAAAGACAACTAGACAATATTCACATGCCAACTGACACTGCCCTGCTCCAGTATGTCGATGATCTACTGATCACAGCCCGTTCTGAACGTGACTGCGAGCGAGCGTCACTTACAGTCCTGTATTTCCTGGCCGAGATGGGGCACAAGGTGTCCCCTTCGAAGCTTCAATTCTGTGTCCAGCAAGTGATCTATTTAGGCCACTTACTGTCCAAGAGGGGTAGGCAGTTGACACCTGACCGTATCCAGTTAATAGCGAGTCTTCCTCAGCCCAAGACCCAGAAAGAGGTACGAGCTTTTATCGGCCTCACTTCCTATTGCAGACAATGGATTCCTCAGTATGCATTTCTAGCCAAGCCACTGATACAGTTAACGACACAGGAGGCAGCCGTATCGACTATCCTCCCTTGGACCCAGGAACATACACTTGTTTTTAATGAATTAAAGAAAGCCTTATGTCAAGCACCTGTTCTAGCTACACCGAACTACAGTAAGCCTTTTACACTTTTTGTCACAGAACGTAATGGTACTGCATTATCTGTTCTCACACAAGATCAAGCAGGACAATACAAGCCTTGTGCTTATTTTTCGAGCACCTTAGATCCAGTAGCCCAGGCTCTGCCTGCGTGCCTCAAGTCAGTTGCAGCCACAGCACTAGCTATCAGACAAAGTGATTCCATAGTGTTAGGACACTCCCTGACAGTACAAGTTCCACACTCCGTGGAAGTTCTTTTAAACCGAACACAGACTCAGCACTTGACTATTGCACGTTTAACAGGTTATGAATTGACACTGTTCCAGCCACACATAGAAATCAGACGCTGCAACGTTCTAAATCCTGCTACACTGTTACCGTCAGTTACTTCAAATCCTGCCACACATGACTGTGTGGAAGTAGTTAACACTATGACAAAACCAAGACAAGACTTGACAGATATTCCATTACCTGATTCCGACCTGACACTTTATGTGGATGGTTCATGTATGAGAACAAGTACAGGAGAACTAGTAGCCGCGTATGCAGTGACTACCGACACTGAAGTTATAGAGACACACCGTATTGACACCCTGTCCGCTCAAGCAGCAGAGCTAGTTGCTCTGACCCAAGCCTGCATACGTGCCAAGAACCTGAAAGTTAATATATACACAGATTCACGTTATGCATTCGGAGTTGTACACGACTTTGGAGTGCTCTGGCAAGAAAGAGGTTTTATGACTTCTCATGGAACCAAGATTCAGCATGGTCTCCTCATTCAAGCTCTGTTAGATGCAATACATTTACCGACAGCTATTGCTATTATGAAGTGCAAGGCACACACGAAAGTCACTGACATTATTTCCCAAGGTAACGATCTAGCAGATCGAACAGCCAAGCTCACAGCCCAGACCCCAGACATTCCAGTTAACACGACACAGACATCCACTCCAGATCCGACTACATGTATGACAGTTAAGGACCCTACACAAGACGTCATAGATATCCAGTTACATGCTACTCCCGATGAAATCAAGAAATGGTCCGAACAAGGAGGGGTCCAGACAGATCAAGGATGGTTGACGAAGGGAAAAGCCACATGGTTTCTCCCCGACTCTATGGTTCAAGTCATTATCAATACCGCACATAGTCCTGCACATTTAGGAGAAAAAGCCATGTTAGACAGTATCCAGAACATTTGGTTCAACAAGCATTTACGAGCTGCAGCCAAACAGAAAGTCCGTACCTGTATGATATGTTGCCAGTTCAATCCAGGTAAAAGTGTCCCGGTGGAACAAGGGGGATTCCAACCTCCTGACCACCCTTTTGAGGTCCTCCAGATGGATTATATTCAGATGGAGCGATGTCGAGGTTTCAAGTATGTTCTTGTAGTTGTATGCGCTTTGTCCAGGTGGACAGAGGCATATCCAGTCCCAGATTACACTGCCGCGACCACTGCCAAGCAGTTGGTTCGTGAATTTTTCCCTCGTTATGGACTCCCTAGGGTCGTGTATTCTGATAACGGCCAGCCATTCTCATCAGAGTTAATGAAGCATGTGTCCCTTCTGTTAGGGTACCAGTGGAAGTTTCATTGTGTACGCCATCCTGAAGCAGCAGGTCTCGTAGAGAGACATAACCAGACTCTAAAAATCCGTATTGCTAAAATCTGTAAAGAGAAAGGTGTAGACTGGCTAGTAGCCCTGCCAGTCGCTCTGTTTTATATGCGCATGGTCGCACATTCCAGATCAGGTCTGTCCCCTTACGAGGTCGTATTCGGCCGCCCCCCGAACATGTGGGGTACACCTAGACCCCGAAGTATTACAGATGTTTCCAGTAATATGCTGACAGATTACCTAGCTTCCTTGATGTCTGCCCTACACTCTTGTCGTTCACAGGTTGCCGCCGCATTTCCAGACAATACCGAGGTGAAACCGCATGAAATCGTTCCAGGATGTCTAGTACTTGTGAGGAATTTTGATCGTTCAAGTCCGCTGGAGCCCCGCTGGAAACAGCCTCAACTTGTCCTTCTGACCACCCGCACGGCCGTGAAGCTGGAAGGCCGCAAGGGCTGGGTGCACCTGTCCCACGTCAAGAAATTCCATGGATGTCGCATAAAGACATTGGACTGTTCCATTTTTAAGGACTGCCAGAATTCTAAAGACTGCCCTGTTCTCAAGGACTGTCCCGCTACAAACTTTGATTCCAAGCCTCCCCTGTTAGAGGAAACTCCGCAGCAGGAGTATAAAAATAAGCTCCGGTCTAGTAAAATAAGTCAGCCAGTTTAATTGTCTAAGTCCCCCTCGGGTGAAACGGTTAGACAGGTTTCTGACATGTATGAGATAGACCCCCATAGTGAGAGAGTTAGTCAAAACTCTATCAGATGTATCGTTATTCTATGTTTTCTTATGTTTTTGAGTTTGATGGTTACCTGCACAAGTTATGCATTGCATTTATGTTTTCCAATTTCTCATGTAAATAAGTTTTCTAATGCTACAGTAGAGCACACATTTAGTGATCTGCCTCCTCACGAGCTATCCTATCGTCTTGCTATGCGTAATAACACATTCATCAGAATGCTGCACTATTCACACCAGACCAGCAATGCCACTAATTGTTGGGTGTGTGGTCGACTCCCCCCTTTCCAGACACCGAAGGGAGTTCTGCCACTCTTTCCTTATCCGTTTTCACATAATGGTTCGTGTGGAGCATGGTCCACGTTAACGTCATCCTCAACTGATATGTCCCTTCTGAACAGTACATGTTTTCCAGACAAGCAAGGTCTCACCCATAGAACCGGGTTAGATCTAGAAAATGAAGTTTATAATTTAGGTAATTATTCTTCGAATTTTATGGTCCTGAATGTTCAGTCTGATACCACTCCAGATTTACCCGCTATTTCAGTTCTACCAGTCAAAGGCGAATTATGTGTCCGAAAGAATGGTTCCGCACATGTAGGACATAGTGATTGTACTACAATTGTCAAGTATAGTGACAGTGGGAAATCTATTTTCAAAGCCTCACGTCATTCTTATTTTGTTTGTGGTCAGACCGCATATGTTCGTCTGCCCCTCGATTGGGATGGAACATGTTACATTGCCTTCCTACTGCCACCAGTTTTTCTAGCCCCATCTGATTATCATAGAAACACACATCTAGTACACATTAGACATAGAAGGGAGATCGAGTCCCCGATTGTCGATCAAACTGAAACTGCTCTAGAACAGTATACAGACTTCAATAGAGGTTTCTTCTTCTTTATAGGACCTATCCAGAATAGTAAGTTAATACGTAGGTTAACCAGAACCCTTGAAGCAGTAGTGAATGAGACTACTTCTGCTCTAGGTAATTTAACCGAAGAGCAATCTGCTATGAGATTTGTCGTGCTCCAAAATCGTCTCGTTCTTGACGTCATACTGGCCGATAGAGGAGGAGCATGTAGAGTCATCGGATCTAGTTGCTGCATTTTCATTCCTAATAACGCGCCGTCTGTTTATTCAGCTATAACCAGACTTCATAAAATTTCCCATCAGTTACACCAGAATCCAGGCACCTGGACATGGTCCGGTTGGCTCTGGAGTATCATATCTGCCTGGGGATGGAAAGTATTGTCATTCCTAGGTATAGCAGTAATGATCATTTTCAGTTGCTGCCTCTGTATACAATGTGGCCCTGCGATTTGCGGCATTTGTGCTACATCCTGTATTCTAAGTCCTAGTCCTAAGTCCCGTTCCAAGACAATTCGAGACGAGCAAATGATACTGTATGAAATGATAGATAGTATCATGAATATTGATGTTTCCTGATGGAAACGTAGTGACAAGGAGGGAATGTGGAAAAGTAAATTTTGCCATGTTCTGTGTCCCTACGTGTTCCCCATCTTATGTTATATGTGCATGATTAATATGCATATGTATTCCCTTATGATTGATTAAAGACGCAATTATAGTTGTGTCCAACTCTAGTATGTCAGTTTCCAGTTCTCGTGAAAGCTACGAGTATTAGGCCTATGTAAACCTATGTTGCCACGTTTCACAGTGTGCACGTTAATTCAGAATAAAGTCCCCGTTTCTAGGCCTCAAAAGGGCCCGGACTCAGATTCAGCTCCTGTCTCCTGAACCCTCGCTGAGGAGCGATACAGCCCCCACCTGCATCCCTGACCCTTCACTTACTTCCTGCCTCACAGTGCCCGGCTCGGCCTGGCTCTGCCTGCCAGTCTGCCAAGAGTATGTTATGATTCTAGTTATCAGTCCAGCCCTCCTTCTCTGCATTCCTAAGCTACTGAATCGCATCAATAGTTTCAGTCATAGTCTAGCCTTTACGTCTCCATGTAAGAGAAATACTGTATTAATGGTCATCGAATATTCTTCAACACGCACTACATGTAGAATAATGCATGCACCAGTCTTAGAGTCTGTTAGCCTTTTACCCTGATAACTTTTGGATTCTATCAACATGTTCTCTAAACATCAGATACTAGATAGTGTTTAGGTACATGTCGCTCTGACACTCCAGACTTTAGTCTCCTCTTCTAGTGCAGAAGTCATAGCCCCCAGTTCCTCCTAGTAACACGTCATTGCCAGTTTGCGCGCACCACTAGGTCAGAGGTCCCGGCTCCTCAGGTAGCCCCCTCCATGTTTCCGCCCCATTTATGACATATTCTGTTACGTTTACATCACATGTCTATGTATACTCCCTGTACACGCCTCTTGTTACACCTACTTTATGCCTTATCTTTCGCGACTGCTACGAACTCCGCCCACTGCTACGCCTACTGTATTAACTGTAAATGCAATTGTTTTAGTATATATATGATATACGCTGTCATTAAAGTTAGCGCGCTCATCCCAGATCCTGCCCCCGGCAGCTGCCGGGCCCTGCCCTCCCATTCCCGTGCAGGTTGTCCTGTTGCTGTCCTTTATGCTGTATTAAAACCTGCAAACTCAAGATACCTCGAATCCTGACTCTTATTTATTGAGCTATCTGTTAATTAATTATTCCGAAAAATAGAACAGGTATTTAATTATTTATTTACCACACCTCCCTCCCAGCTCTGGCTCAAGACTCCCTACAGGGGGTATGCAACTCTTTGTGTGGGGACAGAGGACAGTCTATTCCGGTGTGTCAGCCCCTCCCTCCCATCCTACCCAGGATGGCCTGTTATGATGTGGAAGGCTACTCAGTCACAAAGCTCCCTTTGTGTGTGGCTGATGTGAGGGAATGCACAAACGCCAGCTGTCATTCACCCCAAAAGTGTATTGGAGACAGACTGCAGGAACACAGGGCAAAGGGCAGAAAATACCATCTTTTTCTAAAAGTTATTTTTGTAAATGGTAGGGCTAAATTCCTCTCTACCAGTAAAAAGGAATTATCATTATCATTTCAATGATATGAAATATCCTAATCAGGAATTGCAGCTTATAAGAATAATAAGGAATTCCCAATGTTAACCTATGAGAGGAGTAGGCCTCCCAGTAGTGAAAAACGAATTTGGGATATTTCTTACTACCAGGACATGTAAAGCTAAAAGGTGCATTGTCCACCTTTTAATTCTACAGCACCCTCCCCTATGGAGTACCTAGGGCCTCCTTTAGGGATGACTTATATGTAATAAAAGGGGAGCTTACTGCTTGGCAAGAGGTTTTAAATGCCAAGTCAACATGGCAGTAAAACTGCACACACAGGCTCTGCCGCGGCAGGTCTAAGACATATATAAAGTTCTACTGGTGTGGGTGGGACAATAAGTGCTGCAGGCCCACTATTAGCATTTAATCTACAGGCCATGTGCACATGTAGTGCAGCTGTACTAGGGACTAGAAAAGCAAGCCAGTGGTGGATAAGTCAATCAAACCATGTTTTAGGGTAGGAGCCAATGACCTTTAGAACTGGTTGGCAGTGGTAAAGTCCTAAGGCAACAAAAAGAAATCAACAGAAATATGAGCAAAGCAGGAAAACAGTTTGGGAAGACCACCAAAAAACGGTCAGGTCTAACACAAGCTTAGAACTCAAATCATGGTATCCAAAGTCCTGAACCCTGATTTCATAAGTAAAAGTACTGGTTGCACCAATGAAGTCTAAGGCTTTATATTGTCCTTTGACAGATCGTTCTATTCTTCAACTCCAACACTGAAGATTTGTCAGACAAACACGATTCTAGAAATGCTAGATCTTGATAATTTGGATGGGACATCATCATCATTACTACCTGCATGCCTCTATTATAGCTTTGCTGGGGCACTTATGGGCTTGTTGTGCTGCGAACAGGTAAGATTTCTTCTGAGGGTGAGAGCATTAATGTTAAGTTAGAAGGCTCCTCATGGATTTTAAAGAGCAATCACATAACTTAGGCGCTATATCCGGCACCTTCATAATGCTCTTCATTAATTCTCTCATGCTCACATTGTCACTTGTGATTATTAATGTAGGTACAATGCCAAATGCTTTCTTGCTGTATTTTCCCCATTAGCTTGCTTCATAAGGAGTGACCGTATTTTCAATGTGAAAATAGCTGGTTATCTTGTTTAATTGCCCACATTCAGCATTGAGTTCTCCTTGTACAAAGGCAACTCTATCCCAGTATGTAGACCAGTAATAGAGCTTGGTTATGATATTGCACTGGAAGTTGCAAGCTTTAATCTCTGGCTTGGGAGCTTTCTTGCATCCCTACTCGTCTTTGTAATGGCTCAGCTGGCTAAGGCAGCACTTTGATCTCTTCTATGTCCATTTGTCTCATTTTCACCTTCTTAAAAGCCTTACGAGTTTTTGGTCTACTAATTCTCACATGTAAAGATAGTTTAAGAGTCATCTGGTATATTTGTATGCTTTTATTTACTGGCCAGTGGCCAGTCTTCAGGACCCTTCTTGGGCAATACCTAAATGCTCAAATTAATGCCACATTAAAAGATAGGAAATCGGAATTTAAAGATTATGGGTCTTATTTATGAAGGCCTTGCGCCACTGTTGCATCACTTTTAAAATGGGAAAAAGTGACGTACTGGCGGCGCAAGGCCTTCATAAATAATGTCCTATATATATGGCTTGGTAACCTTCTATGAACTTCTTCAGCCTTATACTAATTAGTTTTTTTGGTTGAAATTGATTTAAATTAGCATAGTTTTTCTTTTATTCACTAGTGCTGGTATCCTCTAGTTGCTGTTCATAGAGACATGCAGCTTTTGCAAAAAAAACTTGGAAATCATGGAACTGTGAGACATTCTTCGGGGACCGCAAGCCACCCTAACTGGCAGTTCCTCTCTGACAGCCACAACCCACAGTCTTCCTACATCCAGCCTTCCAACTATACAGGATTTCCACACACACCTCGCCCACTTCTGCATAGAGTTCACATGCTTAACTCACCGCTCCTCAACAGACAGGGATGGTGGTAAAAAATCAGATGGGTAAGAACAAAGACCCGAACAAAACATGAGGAAGAACAATTCAACGGCAGGACAACAGGCCGAGGAGTAGAAGCCTAAAAAGGATGCAAGGACCTGAGGGCTAGACATGTGCGTGCTCACCAACATGCATAATAGTCATACATGAACACAGCTGTCTGTATCTGAAATTGAATTTACCCACAGTATGTGGAAGGGTCCATCTCATAGACCGGTTGTGCTGCCCCAGGGGTGCTAGCTAGCTCAGAGTAACCAAGCCCAATATAGGCCCTTGACAAAATGGCTTCTATTCCCCCAGCCTACCAGGAGATTGCCATATATCAGATATGGCCAATATGGCATGGTCCATGCACACTACACCATCTAAGATACCCTTTTGTCTCCAGTTTTCAGACAGCAGCAATTCTCCATGTGCAGCCCACAGTGATGTAACAAGACAACATTTGGTAATTTGTTATCCCAAACAATAGGCGTAGTTAACACTTGAGATACTGGCTTTATAAGTAGAAGGTGTGACAACAACATTTGTCACTGGCAAGGATGTCCTACCCTCACGAGTAGATCCATGTGACAAATGAGTACTCTCCCCCAATAAAGACATCTTTCTGTAATTCAAACAGGTCAAACCGCCTTAGGATCTCTCCAGTCCCTACTTTTTTAAAACGTGCCACTTGCCCTGAGTGCAGCGAATGTCAAGGGACAAAAACTGTCATCACTTTTTAATACTCAGGACATCAAAAATTCATATATGTATAGTCTGTCCGTTCAGAACCCCTGTGGACTGCCCCCTATATATTTGGCCTCACTTTCACAGAATGATGTATAGAATAGCTGGATCTTGGTGCACAAGGGGGTGGGGACCAGACCACAGTGCAAATGTCCCGTAAATTCCACTATAAATGTCATCTGTTCAGGAAAAAATATGATCCTTTGTGATATGTAAACCGCAGCCCCTCATGGTGCAGAAAGAGAGGATTGAGGGAAGGGGTAACATCTACGTTTACTCACTCGAGCTGAAATCAATTTGGTGGATTGAGGCAAGAGAGAGGCACTGCTTGCTCCACAAAGCCCTGCTTCTCGCATTAGTATAAATGCCCCAATTTTACACCAAGAGGCAGAACTGTATTTCCCCCAACGAAATGTGGTGTGGGTGCTGCTCAAAGTGAGAAGCCATCCCCGACCCATGTTTTTTATTAGCATTATTGCCTTACTTTCTAGTAGGTGTTCTATGCCTCATCTGCCCTTGCTTTACAATGCAAATTGGCTGTTAAGCCCTCACACTGCCCTGCCAGAAGCTTAGAAAGTTATTTTGCAATATGGAGGTAGGGGTACAGTCCAATGCCAATACAGTCTGGTCTCCTTCCCTTTGTTGTTTTTTCCCTTGTGTTTTTCAGTACTTTTAGGACTTTAAGAACACCATAATTGTGTTACAATTGCTTAAAATGCAAAAAGAAGATAGAGTGATCAGGGTTTCGAGAAATTCACTGCGGAGCACCATAAGCCAGATCTACGAAGACCGGTACATTTGTGCACAGCCACTGCTTTACTGTTGTCTCATTTTGCAAAAGATTCTACGTAAGATACAATTCAATGTAGGGTTTAACCAGTCGACTATGTTTTTGGAAGTTAAAAAGGCTTCGGCTTTTACAAAATGCTTCTGAAATTAGTGAAACCTGTACATTTGTATATTTTAGACAAATATTAACTGTTATTTTCTTGCCATCTCAGCAATAAACTACTGGAAAGGCTGATAGTAAATGTAATTTGTGGGAAGCACAGGAGGATCATTTTATCAAGATTATTGTGTTATTTCCTTCAGGGAAACCCAATAAATATATATGTTTTAAAGATAAATGTCGCTGCAAACATGCTCAGAGAAGGATCAGGTAAACTCTCTGGAAAAGAAAAGTATACACAAATTTCCTTAGATAAATATGGGTAATCAACAAATATTAGTCCGTTCTACATATCCTCCAATAAATTTGTGGAGGAATTGAGAAGCCTAGTACTGCATTTTTTGTATTTTAAAGCATATCACAGAGAAAAGAAGCACAAGCGGTGGGAAGAGGTGCATGCCCCCAAAGGATGGTAGAAAGTTTTGTTTGTTCCTCTAAGAGAGGAAAGGCATCTGCACAGCTGTGTAGACCATTTTTTTCTGTGAATCTGTTATTACCACTGAGGTAGCAACATCCCAGTGGGTGGGTCCATTAAACCATGGTGCTGTAATTTTCCCTAGAGCAGTAACCCTTGTGCCTCTGGGTGGGCCACAATGGTATACTGCTGTGTGTTGATTGGCTATTCCTATGGTAGTGACTCTTCTGGTTCTGGTGACCCCTAAGACCCACTACTGTGGGTGTCTGTTTGTTGCCCATGTGATAACCATATTTCCATTCCTTCCTGGACCCCATAGACCTGTTATATGATGAACCTTGAGGATAGTGACACCTCCACTTTTGGATAAATGCCATAAATCTACTTTTAGGGATACCACTGGGTCCCTACATCTCCAATGAGTAGATCTATCAAAGCACAGTGTAAACTGTTTAGGCTGGTCTGTCCTGTTAGTTCTTTTATTACCAGAGTCTTCCCTCTGGTCTCACGCTGGCATACCAATTCATATTTCCAGCTTGAGCCCCAAGACTTCGGGGAAGAGCACTCTGTGCTGAGCAGATACGCATCAAAATGTATTTGTGTGGATCATATGTTTGTTATCTTTTATGATTATGATGCATAATTGAATAAAGATGTATTACTTACTACTAACATCAAAATGTCACAAATGGGGAAAAAAACACCAAATGTTTCCTCAAACTTCTAGGTCTCACCCATGAATTCATAGTGGGCCTCCTTTTCTTGACTTCTTTGACCTATTCCCTCTCTTCCTTCTGTTCCAGCACAAAATTCCCACATTACCATTCTAAACACTTCCAGTCATATTGATCTCCAACTGTTAGTCTCCCAAACTTCCCTCTCAAACTTTATTCTATCTCCCACCACTACCAAGACTGCCACTGTCATCTCTGTTTTCTCTCCCTGGCACTTCCCTTCACAATAACTCTTCACTTCTCTCTTTCAATATTTAACTGCCTAATATACTAACCCCTTATCACTTCTAGCACCAGCTGTTGCTCTTCATGCTTTTCCTATTTCCCACCCGTGTCAAACCCCACTCTATTATCCAAAACCATCTTCACTCCCCAATTAACTGTCTTAGTATGATCTTAAACTGCCTTAGTATGATCCATTCATCTCATCCCGCCTTTTATCTAAGGTAGTCTATACGATTTCGATAACATTAACTACTTGATGCAGACTTGCTGGTTTTGGGCTCCAGGTCCTTTTAATGAGACCCTTTATGTTTTAAAAGTCCACTTGAATCAGCGAAAGTCCCTCAACTATTGATACCTAAAAATCCATGGCCTCACACTATGTGGCCCATAGGACAAGACCAACCACTAATATGATGAGAAGATAACCGCACCAGAACCTGGACTAATAATGGGTTCTCCACTAAAACATCAACAGAAGTAAAGAATCTGGTTGTGATTACAGACTCCAAATTCTCACTCTTAAGACAGGTCAACAATGTGATGAAAAGAGCAACCAAAAGTATGAAAATGTTATGACACAACCTTCTTTATTTGTGTTACTCCCATGGGGTTTTGAACTCAACAGCACTAGATCTGTCATGCCTTGAATATGCCAACTAAATCTATCAATTCAGAATTCTGCTGCCAGACAGGATCTTAGTATGAACCGATTGGATCATATCACTCCTGCTCTCAAAGCCCTGAAAAAGGTACCTGTAGCAAGAAGAACATTCTTTAAAGAACTCTACTTAGCCAAAAGGGTTGTACAAGTTCATGGACCAATTTTTAGCTCTCCACCCTAATGAGAAACAACAGATGAATAATGGCACTGTCCTACTCATTTTCTACTTTAAAAGAATCCTCATAGTTTGCAGATATGTAACTTCTACGTAATTCTCTGCGAACACATGAACAGCCCACCCAAGAAAATAAGGAAAATTAACATCTTCTGCAATGCAGGAAATCAGTAGAAAGCTGGCTTTTACTCAAAATATGGCTCACTTTACTCTATGTTCACCCAGATTGTCAGCTCAATACTTACACAGCCACCAACTTTGCAGAAAAGGGTTGTTTTTTATGGTGGAAAATGTGTTTCTTCTCTGTTGAGTTTTGTGCCTTTTCCTGTCGCGGCACTAGGCCATCCCACGCAAGTGTGGTACCATTTTTATTGGGAGACTTAGGGGAACGCTGGGTGGTTGGAAATTTGTGGCTCCCACAGATTACAGAACTTGGCTTCACAGAAATGTGAGGAAAATGTGTGTCCTTAGGCACTGTTTATAGTTTTCAAGAACTACCGGGTAAACAAAAAAACACATTAGAACCACTCAAGGCAAACCACCCTGCACATCACCGGGTGTCTATTTTCAGAAATGTCTGGGTATGGTAGATTTTCCTGGGTGGCGGCTGAGCTAGGGCCCTAACTCTGCAGCTAACCACGACTAGCAGGCGTAACAATATATTGCTTTTGTAAATCTGCCATCGTGACAATACATTACAGATGAATCACCACAAATGTCAGTCTTTTTCCTACACATTTTCCTCACTTTTTCATTTCTACAGTTAGGTTCCTTGGAAACATCTTGAGGGATCTACACAAATGAGCCCTTACTGAATTCTTTCTGCCATCACCCATGGGTTTTACAACTGTTTCCACAACAAACTGGAAGTAGGTTGAAAGCACAACAAATAGGAAAGGTGGGCTACTGCTTAGAAAAATACCAAAACTGTAATAAATAAAATGTATATTTTTTGGTTCAGCTGTGCGTGCTCCTGAGAGCTGAGAACATGGTCATTTTAGCACAGCAAAATTAACGGTAATGCTATTTTCAGGGGGGAAAACAGGCATTTTTTTACCCAATTTATCCCAACCCCCCAAAATTGTCTTACATTTTGGCTATTTACTCATGCTTCTCCAGGGGAACACACAAAATCTGGGTACGTTTAGAATTCCTGTGATGTTGGGGAAAAAGTACGCAAATTTAGGGGCCGATTAGGATGGCGGACGGACCTGCGTCCGTCCGCCACCCCAGTGGTGGAGGGACCATCCGCAGGGGCAGCGGTGGTCCCTCCGTGCAAATTAGGTTGTGTCCGCCACCCTGGCGGCCACATCCTGTATGTTTAACATTGCGGCGGGTGCTGCTTGAAGCAGCACCCGCCGCAATGTTAAAACTGCATGTTTTACATTTACATGCACAAAGCGGCAGGCACCGCGCGGTGCCTGCCGCATTGTGCATGTAAATGTTGGAGGGTACCATAGGTACCCCCCAAGTGCACCCCCCCACCCCCAACACCCCTGGGGGCCCGCAAAGGGCCCCTCAAACACCAATGTCCACATGCTTTTCTACGGCAGAAAACCCGCCGTGAAAAAGCATGTCTCCACCGGCATCCTAATATGGATGCCGGTGACTGATAGACACCGCCACCATATTAGAGCTTTTCCGCCGCGGTCGGAAGGCGACCGCGGCGGAAAAGCGGCAGATGGAAACATGACCCCCCCCAGCCATCCTAATCTGGCGGGGCGTCTTTTCCGTGTCCGCAGCGGTGAATCCGCTGCTCCTGAGAGCTGAGAACATGGTCATTTTAGCACAGCAAAATTAACGGTAATGCTATTTTCAGGGGGGAAAACAGGCACTTTTTTACCCAATTTATCCCAACCCCCCAAAATTGTCTTACATTTTGGCTATTTACTCATGCTTCTCCAGGAGAACACACTAAATCTGGGTACGTTTAGAATTCCTGTGATGTTGGGGAAAAAGTACGCAAATTTAGGGGCCGATTAGGATGGCGGACGGACCTGCGTCCGTCCACCACCCCAGTGGTGGAGGGACCATCCGCAGGGGCAGCGGTGGTCCCTCCGTGCAAATTAGGATGTGTCCGCCACCCTGGCGGCCACATCCTGTATGTTTAACATTGCGGCGGGTGCTGCTTGAAGCAGCACCCGCCGCAATGTTAAAACTGCATGTTTTACATTTACATGCACAAAGCGGCAGGCACCGCGCGGTGCCTGCCGCATTGTGCATGTAAATGTTGGAGGGTACCATAGGTACCCCCCAAGTGCACCCCCCACCCCCAACACCCCTGGGGGCCCGCAAAGGGCCCCTCAAACACCAATGTCCACATGCTTTTCTACGGCAGAAAACCCGCAGTGAAAAAGCATGTCTCCACCGGCATCCTAATATGGATGCCGGTGACTGATAGACACCGCCACCATATTAGAGCTTTTCCGCCGCGGTCGGAAGGCGACCGCGGCGGAAAAGCGGCAGATGGAAACATGACCCCCCCCCCAGCCATCCTAATCTGGCGGGGGGTCTTTTCCGTGTCTGCAGCGGTGAATCCGCATCCTCCGGGCCGGCGGTGGCTTTCGCCGGCCCGGAGGATGCGGATTCACTGCGATCCTAATCAGGCCCTTAATGTGGATACCTTATGTGGAAAAAATGTTATGGAGGCCTAAGCGCAATCTACCCCAAAAGGGCTCAGCACTAGGGTGAAAATGCCTTAGCAGGGTTGAACTGCACTGCCACAGGTGGAAAGAATGCAGCCCATCTTCCCTAATAATCCATTAAATATGACGCTGGCTTGGCTTGTTCCATCAAGTTGATGATTGATGACTATTTGGCTTTTGATTTAAAAACATGGCTAAATGGGCCTAATAAGTAAACATTTGTAAACATAAAAACAAGCATTTGCAATGCAATAGGTCTCGCATTTGTCAGAGTTTAAGCTATTGGCATTGTAAATGACAATGCCTTTTATTTATCTGTTTTAAAAACCAACCCATAAATAAAAGGCATTGTCATTTACAATTTCTTTTGACTTCTGTGGACCCCCACTTAATCAATACTGGAATCTGGGGACTTCCTCTGAATCATTATTGTAATCCAGGGAGCGCCAAAAATCATTGCTGGAATCAGGAGACCCCAGCCTAAGCAATTTTCATGTGTTTGAACCGCAAACCTACACAAAATTACAGAAACCAGCACTCGACAAACTTATACACAAATTATGATATACTTTATTTAATTCTCAAGCAAAAAACAAAATCATAATTCTAATTTTAATGGGATGATTGGAGCTTTTCTAAATGTAATTCAGGCCACTCATCATACATACTATTTTCTGTGATTAATGCACTTGCACAGCTATATTCAATGCAGTTGCATTGCTCCTACAAATCTATCTGAGGATAACAACTTCATTTTTGGCCTCCAATTTTAAATTTCTTCACATTTACAGGACATTTTCAATTTTGCTTCTTTAATTAAATACAATGTATTCACTTCGATCTAACATCTGACAACACAATTTGTAGCTTGCTTGCTGACTTGGCTGCATTCCAGCTAACTCAGCTGGTTTCAGGCTCTACACATGTAGCGGGGTACCTGCTGGACCCTATATCTTCTAAAATTCAGTCTACAAGGGTAGATACACCTAAACCCATGGGTTGGACTGACCATTCGCTGGTAGAAATGTCTGTCCCGATCACAGAGCCCCTTAACACAGCTATCCAACGGCCCGTCTTCAAACGTCCTTGGCCTAAATTGAGGTTAGAGGATTTTCATGCCTTCCTCGTCGCCAACCCTCTGGGACCGTTGCCGAACTTTAAGTCAGACTATGGCTTATTCTGTGACTGGATTACTCAAGGATTAGATTCCCTTATTCTAGCGAAATGTGTTAAGGGACGAGCCTCTACTGTGAGTCCTTGGTACAACGACTCTTTGACCAACTTAAGGAAAGCTTTTAAAAGAGCAGAACGCGAATGGAGAAAGGATTATGATCCTAAGAAAAAAGTATGCTACCTCGCCAAGACTAAACATTATCATAGATCTATCTGTAAAGTTCATGCAGCGTACTACGGAAACGAAATTAAGATTAGCTCTAATCCAGCTAAATTTATTTTTAAGATCCTTAAGGATTTTAGGACTAGGAAAGCTACTGTGCCCGGTATTTCATCTGCACAGCAGTGCAAGGATTTAGCTACCTTTTTTGTGGAGAAAGTTGGTATCATTTACAAATCCTTTCCACAAACGACCACTCCTTTTACTACTCCATCTTCTAGATTCGATGCCGACTCTGGCAGCCGTTCCCTGTATTTCACAGGATGAGCTCACTCGGCTGGGTGGGAAAATGAAATCTGGCTCTCCATATGACCCTTTGAAGCCGGTGCAGTTCAGGGAGTCACTCTCCCTATTTCTGGCCCCGCTATGCCAAATAGTTAACTCCTCCTTTTCTACAGCAATTGTTCCAGAGCTGTGGAAACAGGCATGGGTTTCCCCCATTCTCAAGAAATCATCTCTTGACCCGGCCAAGCTTGAAAACTTCAGACCTATAGCTCTTCTCCCCTGGGTGGCCAAGATAGCAGAGGCGCATGTTAACAACACACTTACACTGTTCTTGAACTCCAATAACATCTTGGATCCATCGCAGAACGGTTTCCGCCCGGGCCAAAGTACTGAGACGGCTCTCCTGGCTAGGACTGAATATCTGCGGACCATTCTCGATTCCAGTCAGACGGCGGCACTGATCCTGTTGGATCTTAGTGCCGCCTTTGACACGGTGTTGCATGGCATCCTGCTACAGGGGCTGGAGGAGGCGGGGTGATGGGTTTGGCGCTGGAATGGTTCAGATCTTTTCTGACCAGAAGATCTTGCAGAGTGTCCACCCCCTGTTTCTTTCTCAGGCCCATTCTATCGACCAGGAGGTGCCCCAGGGCTCGGCGCTGAGTCCTTTGCTATTTAATTTATATGTTCAACCTCTGGCAGCAGTCACCAGGCAGTGGGACCTTACTATGGTCTTGTATGCGGACGACACGCAGCTTATGGTGACCTTGGCTGAAGGCTCTTCTAAGAATGCCTCCAGGTTTAGAGATGGACTAGCGGCCGTAGCTGAATGGATGGTTACCAACTGCTTGCAATTTAATGCCAGCAAAACTGAGGTTTTGCTGGTCGGGAAGAACGCGAGCTTGAGGAGTGAACATTGTTGGCCAAGCGCACTGGGTCAGACTCCTAATTAAAGGGAAGTCGTAAAAAATCTGGGATTATGGATGGACTCCTCTCTCAGTTTTCAGGTTCATACCAGAAAATTTGCTAGTACGTGCATCGGCCTTCTGCGGGGTTTGAAGCCCCTTTTGAAGTTCTATGAACCTCCGATACGCCAGTTGATTGTTCAGTCGACTATTCTATCTCGTAAGGATTATGCCAGTTCCCTCCTGTTGGGGGTAAATAGAGCTGAGATAGTCCGGCTGCAGCGTGTGCAAAACGCTGCTGCCAGAACCTTGGTGGGGCTCCAGCGGTTCTACCCTGTTGCTGGCGTGATTCAGAGACTTCACTGGCTTCCTGTGGAAAAGCGCATACGATGTAAGACACTGTGTCTTTTTTTTACGATTCTGAAGCTCGCTAGGCCTAGCCTGTTGGGTAATTTGCTGACTCCCAATGTTCCCTCTCGCCAGTTGCGCTCCACGGGACAGCACTTGGTCAGTGTTCCTCGGGTGAAGCGTTGTCGCGCGGGGGGCGTTCCATTCGCTGCTTGGCAGCTAAGTTATGGAACTCATTGCCTGTGCAGATACGCAGTATGGAGTGTCTGCTTGTTTTTAGGAAAGCTACTAAAACCTTTCTCTTTCCTTTAATTTAGCCGTGGTGGCCTTCTTCTGGGGTTGTTTTGTTCTAGTGTTGGCCCACCTTCTGATGCTTAAAAGGGCCAGGACGCCCCTTTGCTGGGGCAGCTGTTCGCTATACAAGAACTGGTAACATAACATAACATAACATCTGTTATCATTATTTAATTTTCAAAGCAGTCACTGACCCCCTCAGTAGGTGTCGCTGACCTCCAAGGGTACCCCACCACAGGTTAAGAATCATTGCTCAATATAATACGTATGCTTAAAGGATCCAGGCTGGAATTATCAGTCATGGTCAATCAACACACCCACACCTGGCAACCTAGGCTACCTAAAATATTGAAATAAGTCATGCTTATTCAACTGCAAATGGTAGACTGCCTCCCATCCCCTCAATTAACTCGGACTGTCATCTATATATCCATGAATACTCGCTAAACGATTCAGCTAAAAACAACTTCAAGTTCAACTTGATCTGACCTCTTAAAGAACAATTTTTCATGTATTTACCCTATATCAACCCTGTATAGACAATTCAAAGAAAGAAGTAGGAAAAAACAATGAACTAACTCAGAGATATTACCCTTCACCTGGGGTTTTCCAGAAGTCGCTCAACTTTTTACCCTATCGCCCATCTTTGTAACATCTGGGGTTATGGTCCAGTAACTGAGAACAAGCAATAAGAGTGGTTTATTCCAGTGGCTCTTGTAGTGAATAATAGGCAACATTTATATGCAATCCCTAATTTTAGCCCAGCAGAACCAATGATCTAAGATTTTTAGCACACTTTTGATGACTCCAGCTTCTTTTCTCATAACGCCCACACACAGACACACAACTTAACATTCACCAACTCCATTAAGCAGAGGTTGCAAATAAATGCAGACTGTGACAAATCACCATCTACAGCAATGTTAGAAATGGGATTTCTGGTAGGCCAGGGCAAGGGCCGAAGCCAGGCAAAAATCTCCACTCTAGTCAGAATAAGGTTGTTACACTCCTAAAATAACCTCTGCTCACCCCCTTGGTAGCTTGGCATGAGCAGTCAGGCTTATCTTAGAGGCATTCACACATAACTCATCAATAATACAGTGTACGCACTAAAAAAGAACACCACACCAATTTAGAAAAATATAGAATATTTTTATATAATTAAAACTAGACCAAAAACAACAAAAATCCACAATACTATATGAAAAAAAGTATGTAGTTATCAAAATAAGTTTAAAACAAAGTTCCTGGATGTTGATAGCCCCGTCCGAGGCTACCACGGCGTCGTGAACAAAAAAAACCAACAGTTCTGGCTGGTCACGGGGTCGTGTACCAGTTTAGGTGTCGGGAAGACCCGCAAACAGTGCCTGTGAGAAATGCAGGGCGATGAGGCCCTCGAAATCACTCGCGTTGCAGGTCGGGCTCCTCTCTGATGGAATCAGGAGCGTCAGCATTGGCAGGCGTCGGGTACTGCGTTGCGCAGTGCAGCGGTGCAGCGAGCGGTGCCACCAGGTCGCGGTGCGAGCAGCGGCTCGGTGGCGGCAACGGATGGCCCCATCGGTGAGACCAGGGTCGTGGTGCGAGATGAAGGCGGTGCTCGTCACGGTGTTAGCAGGTCAGGGTGCAAGCAGCGGCGTCATCGTTGCTGAAGTGCTGTTGTCGGCTGACGAGCGGGAGTCGATGGTGCCGGTGTCGGTGGACCAAGGCTGCAGTGCGGGTTGATGACGGTGCTTCGTGCGACTTATAAACGGTGCCCTCCAACCACGGTGCGAGCAACAGCGTTGATTTTGGCGTGGAGCAGCGGTGTTAGGGAGGTCAAGGCATCCTCGTGAAGCAAGGCGGTGCAGAGTGCGGTGCCCACAGGTCGCTGTGCTAGCAGCAGCAGGTTGGTGGCATCAACAGGCATTATCGGTGAGACCAAGGTCGCGGTGCGGCGTTGTGGGGGTGCTCAAAGCGGTGCCACAGCTTTGGCGTGAAGTGAAGTGGTGCGGAGTGCGGTGCCCACAGGTCGCGGTGCAGGCAGCAGCTCGGTGGCGGCATCGACAGGCGTCGTCGGTGAGACCAAGGTTGCGATGCGGCATTGCGGTGGTGCCCTCTGCGGTGCCTTCAGGACACAGAGTTGGCAGCAGCGTCATAGACGTAGTTGAGTTGCTTTTCCTCTGATACAGCACAAAACACACAGACCCCAGTGCTGTGGCCAGAAGATCTTGAAGTCTTTGCTGTTGCTGAGACTTTGTGAACAGGGGGCAAGCTCTACTTCAAGCCCTTGGAGAGACTCACAAAATAGGTTGCAGAAAGTCCAGTGCAGGCCTTCCACTGCCCAAGACAGAAGCAGCCAGTGCAGGTCAGTCCAGCAAAGCACACAGCAAAGTGATAGTTCCTCCTCACAGCTTCTCCAGCTCTTCTTCTTGGCAGTCGTCTTGATCCAGATGAGTTCTAAAAATCAGGGGTCTGGGCTCCAGTATTTGTATCCAAAAATCTTTTCATCCTCTTGGCAGAGAGTGTCTGTGCTCAACCAGAACCAGTTCTGCCTTCTCTGGTGTGAATTCCTGGCAGGAGGTGGAGACGGCATTGTCAGAGGCAGACCAGGCGCTTTGAGGTGCAAGGAAATCTCCCCCCCCTTCCCCCATTGCAGCTCAGGTCTGTTCAGCCCTTTCCTGACCCTACCTAGACTATCTGGAGCCCTCCTGCTCCCCAGCCTTCTGTCATCCGAAACCCAGACAGGCAATCCACATTCTAGCAGAGGCACACGGATGACTGAGCAAGAATATTCTTACTTTCTAAAAGTGGTATTTTCAAACAAAGAATGTAAAAATCACCTTCACTAAAATATGTATTTTAACATTCTGAGTTCAGGCATACTAAACTTGGATTTCTACCTTGTTCCCTGGGACAGTTTAGGATTAAAAGATGTTATAATTAAACTGCCCATTCTGGTCAATGAGAACAGATAGCCTTGCAGTAGTGAAAAATGATTTTGGCTGTTATTCACTATCAGGACATGCCACACACACCCGGGCATGTCCTACCTTTCACATACAATGCACCCTGCCCACAGGGGGTACCTTGGGCCTACCTCAGGGGTGCCTGACATGTAAGAAAAGGAAAGGTTAGGGACTGGCAAGTGTGTGCACTGGCCAAGTCGATATGGCAGTTACAAACTGCGTGCATACTCTGCAATGGCAGGTCTGAAGTACCTTTTCAGAGCTACTCACATGGGTGGCACAATCAGTGCTGCAGACTCACGAGTAGCATTTGATTAACAGGCCCTGGCACACTCCTTGCACTTTACTATAGACTAACAAGTAAATCAAATATCCAACCGTGGAAACCCAATCCATAACCCAATTGACACAGAAAGCGCCTGCACTTTAGCACTGATCAGCAGTGTAAAAAGTACGCAGAAACTTTACGCCAGCAAAAACAGAGTCAAAACTGGGCAGTCAGAAAGCACTAACTCAGGGGAAGCACGCCAAAAGATGCCAAGTCTAACAAGCAACATAATGAGATGAACAGCAGAAGCAAAGACACAATGCAGCCTTTTCTTACAAATAAAAGCACAGAAGCGAATACTATCTTCAAAAGGTCAGTGCCAAACAAAGTTCCCCACCACACACTAGTGAACGGCTGCATGTGTAATCGCAGCTTTTATAGGATTGCACAGTGCACTGCATGCAGCACACAAACTACACATTTATACTAGGATCTTCACAAAAACACAAAACGACATTATGTCTTCAAAATCCCCACAGCTACACATGACTGGACTAACATAACAGACACAGTGTGGGTAACCATCTTCGAAGCACACAATCCTGAATATAGCATATTAATACTCCATGGGACAACATGCACAACAGCACACACTATGAGCTGAAGCGGGTGCAGTGTGTAACCACTCAACATGGTACATTTAAGAATACTGCAAAACACCCTACAACAACAAAAATTCATACGCCTAATATATATTTACGTGAACAAACATATCCAAGAACACACACTGAAAACCCACTAGCTTCACACTTAATCTTACAACAACAATGCCACCTAAAGAGGGGTGTACGTCTTCCTCCCAAAGTCCCAGATAATTGTACTCTCTGTTCAGCCTGTGGCCAGGTACTTTCCATCTTTGGATTCACCATGATATGTACTCATTGAGGCTCTTTTCACTAATTAATTCAACTGAAATTACCCTCTGAATGTTGCGATGTCCCTACCTTCTTCCCCGTTATCTTGTTTTAATCCTCACCCCAATCCCCATGGATGTCGTTGTAATTTAGAGATAATCTAATAAAACATACTGAAGTGGAAAACATCTCTCATTGGATTTTAATATCACAATCTGGTACAGCTTCAATAACAGTCATATTCAAATGCTACATATACAACAAGATATTACCAATAGCATGCAGAGGTCACACCTATGCTTGACTTCTTATTCTAAGACTTAAAATAATTTAAGGCGTTCCAAATATAAAATGTAACAGATTGAGAGTGCACAGATACTGATGCTGTAGCTAGACTCCTTGCATTGTGTCTATGGCATGTAAGGAACAAACATACACTTGTCCATTATTTTATGTTATAAATATAAGCAATTTTTTCATGAAACTTGAACATTTTAATTGTGAACGGAGCGCACTCATCCACATTGCTAGCAGAAGCTTGAAAAACTTCGGACTTCTACAGCTAGAACGTGTGTTTCTTAACAAAAGCACGCCTGTTTTTGGGGTTTTTTTTGTACTAAACCACTGTTCTTAAATACAGAGGGGGGATATTCTGAAGGAAGTGATGGTGAGAGGCGTTAGCCTCTTTGGCTTAACGCCTCTCAGCGCCACTTTGGAAACGCGAGGCTGCACCCTATTCTCAAGAATGTGGTGCAGCCTGGCATTTCCCTCTGCAATGGTGCTTAGTTTCACGACTTAGTGCCAACGCAGACATCCTTGCACCAGAGTGCCAGGTTTCTGTGTGCAGCGGAGGGTTGTTTATGTACAGGAAGGTGCCCCTTCCTGCACATAAACAATCCTAAAATACAAATTTGTAACTTTCATGTGTGCTGCTTCGTGCAGCATACATTAAAGTTACAAAATGGCATTTAAAAGGTTTGTTCATGTACAGGAAGGGACACCTTCCTGTACATAGACAAATTATGGCATTTTGCTTTTTCCTGCACAAGGCAGCACACATGGAAAAAGCAAAAACAAGGAGAAATGAAGCATTTCTCCTCATTTCGCCAACTTAAGACCAGGATTTTCCTGGTCTCAACTTCCGCGCTGCCACCTATTATTGCCGCCCTTGATAATAAGTGGCAGGGTCGATTACAATGGGTGTTGCGGTGGAACGCCCGCAGCAGCACCCACTGCACGCCCATTTCACACTAAGTTTAGCGTGAAAAGGGCCTTATTCTCAAGGCAGCGTTAAGCCACTTAGCATGGCTTAAAGCCACATTAAGTGGGTTAACGCTGCCTTGAGAATAAGGCGCTGACCCTATCAGGAACATCTGAAAAAGTGACGTTCTCGTGGCAATAGGGGCTTGATAATGTGCCCCATAATTTATTTCCTCTTCTTTTTACTACAAAGTTCACGGAAGTAGTCAGAAATCGTATTGTGACAAAATGAAGGTAGTTGTGTTCCCTTTTTATAGAGATGGGATCGTACATCTACAGAACAAGATTTAGTGCTCAAATTTTTAGTGTGAAACAGTTTGTTTTACAAAATAGCAATTTTTACTGTTGTCGGGGTGCTTGTTCGGTCTTTCTGGCACCTACTACCCAAAAGTGCCCTCTATACACCACAAGGATGTATACATGAATGAATAACAAAATAGAAAGAGGTTTTTAGCACACCCTTTAGTGACAAATATGGCCAAAGTAGCTGCCTTGAATTTGAAGAATCAGTATTTCATCTGCTAATTTCCTTAACACAAATAGACCAATCCAAAGACAATAGGTTCTAGTAATAAAGCAGAGTCCACATCAAGCAATGTATCTCCAAATGATGTAAGTCTTTTTATTATTCTTATTTTTATGTTACAGCCAGACAATACTGCCATCACGTGTTTCATCTTCCCATAGATTTTGTCAAGGCTGTAAATACAAGATATAGACCAAAATTGACATCAACAAATAAGAAGAATGAATGTAGACAGCGTTTGTTCTCTTTTTTTCACATAAACTATGATACAGTCATTCTTAGGTTATCAAAACCAATTACGGTTCCCGTTATAACATTCTTGTTCAATATATAGAAAAAGGTCCTAAAAACAGAAAAAAGGCTAACAACAAATTTGTTTGTTCGAAGAGACAATATCTTGTATTTACAGCCTTGACAAAGTCTATGGGAAGACAAAACATGTGTTGGCAGTTTTGTCTGGATATAACATAAAAATAAGAAAAATAAAAAGACTTACATCATTTGGAGATACATTGCTTGATGTGGACTCTGCTTTATTAGTAGAACCTATGTCTTTGGATTGGTCTATTTGTGTTAAGGAAATTAGCGGATGAAATACTGATTCTACAAATTCAAGGTAGCTACTTTGGTCATATTTGTCACTAAATGGTGTGCTAAAAACCTCTTTCTATTTTGGAAATCGTATTGTGCCTGTAATACATTAACAAGCATTTGCAATGCAATAGGACTCACATTTAATGCCAGACCTATTGCATTGCAAACGGAAGGGAGAGCGGGCAGGGGCCGAGAAGGCACAGACTGCAGGATTGCGGGCAGGAGTGCGAGACAACTGGAGTGCGGGAGGGGGAAGAAGGTACAGGCAACAGGAGTGCAGGAGGAAGCAGCAGTAAGAGAACCTGATTATAGAAAATAGTGCTCACAATCTAAATAACACATACCGTGCAACACACAAAGTAAAGGGGCCAGTAGACTTGGAAGGATAGAAATAACATGGCCATCATAAGGAGGGACTATCAAGCCTATAAACCAATCTGAAGGCAGCATTTCAAAAGGACACAGACACAAGCCAATGAAAAAGATGGGCGGGGGAGTGAGTGTGGCTTCTCTCCCGTACTCTGCTACCACAGATCAACCCCAGAGAAGCACTTTCACGCTGGCTCAGGGCTTGACCTAAAAAATATAGAAATTCACTTAAAAAAATGAATGTTAAAGGGAAGTTATGAATAGGAAATAGAATTAGCATAACCTTAGAAATTCACTGTGGTTCTGTGGATGATATCATCAGTGATGTCATTTGAGATGTCATCAGTGATGTCACTGAGCACGTCATGATTGATGTAAAATGTGAGATCATAAGCACTTCATTGCAGAGGCATAAGTTATAGTATTCTCATGTAACTATAACTGCTGAATTTCTATGGTTTTGTAGGAGTGAAATCTGAGCCTAACTATAACGTTCCTGTAACCTTTGGTTTGTTTCAGTGAACTTCTAAGGTTTTTGAGTTCTATTTCCTAACTATAACGTCCCTGTGACCTCTGTTTTTTTAAGTGAATACAGATAGATAGATAGATAGATAGATAGATAGATAGATAGATAGCAGTAATCTGCTAGATAACTGCCAATCTGGGTTTAGACCAGGTCACAGTACGGAAACAGCAATACTTTATATAGTGTATGATGCTTTACTAGCACGAGGCCAAAACAAAACGTGTCTATTGGTTCTTCTTGGCCTAGCCTCTGCTTTCGACAGGGTAAACCATTAAAAACTGCTAGCCGGACTTGAAAACAGGATGGGATTATCAAGAACTGTGCTAGAATGGTTTAAATCCTTCTTGCACAACAGAACACACAGCCTTTTGGTTAACCAAGAGCTTTCATCACCCCAATTCAATTGGAGTTCTGCAAGACTCAACACTATCTCCATCACTATTTAACCTGTATGTGGAACCTCTAACAGAACTTCTACAGCACACTAACATCTCTTTCCACATGTATGCAGATGAAACCCAGATTTATATTAAGATTTTGTCAGAGGAGGAGATCAAGACAATGAATGATGCATTAAAGGTGACCATTCAATAGTTAACCAGCAATCATCTTAAACTAAACATGCAAAAAATGGAATTCCTATTAATATCCCCCAAAAGATTTTTCTGATGTTAAGGAATGGACCAAGATGGTAAGTGCTCTAAATTGCACCCATGTCTTAGTGAACTCAGCCAAATCACTGTGAATTGCACTTGCTCAGAATCTAAACATGCTAATCCACATCAACTCAATGGCAAAAAACACCCCCTTTCACCTAAGCTATCTTAGAAAATTGCAACCATTCATCGCAAAATCAGATCTCAAACTGGCAGTCCAGGCATTAGTCATCATGAGTATTAAATATGACTGTACAACACTATTAGGATTACTGAAGATCTCAAAAGCTCCACTAAAAGCTTGTCTCAATGCAGCAACGAGACTCATAATAGGTTCTAGAAAATTCGACCACAAATCTCCACATCTGAAGCCTCTGAACTGGCTGCCAGATGAAGCCAGAGTTCAACGTAAACTGACATGTATTACACAAAAAGCGCTAAACTACAAAACACTGTTGTACCTGGCTCCAAAAATTGAGGTATCTAGAGGAAACAGACTTTTACGGAGTACCAAAGACCTAGTGCTAAAACCTCATATCTTTCAGAAGAAGAAAATGACTGATCTTTCTCCAGAGCTGCACCTAGAATCTGGAACTCGCTCATTCAAAACATAAGAAGAATCCTGGCCACTTCAGTCTTCAAGAAGGAAGCAAAGAACTTTCTAAAGAGTAAATTCCTACCATAACTAACAGCACATCAAATACATCGATGTCTGTTTAGTGATTGTGTCACCTAGTCCCTCTGGGTATGGAATCTGCTCTCTCCAGAAGAGTCCCAAGATGTAGCATAACAGACTTCTTTAATCTACCAGGAGACATGAGCTAAGATATCAGCCAGAAGCATATACCTAGTATAGCAGCAAGGTGTATTATCATTCTCTTCACTAATTACATGTGAGGGTACTATTTTTATATTATTCTATTCTTTCGGTCCACGTATTACATTTGGTTGGAAATATTTTTACTTAAACTATCATAATTTCTCGTTCTCTTTATGCTTTGATGCCTCCTCTATCGGACTGTCATGAAGGTTGATACTATGTAACTGTGGAGCGCTCTGATTCCCAGTGGGTCATGTTCGTGCTATTTAAAACCCTGAATAAATAAATATAAATTTACGAAGCATATGACAGCAGCTAGCAATTATTCCACATAATGTAGATTACTTCTATACAAAAAAATGAACAACTGAGTTGAAACAAAAGATGATGTCGGAAGAGCTATCCTCTATTTTGCAGCCTCTAGCAGATTCTCCTTCTTGAGGCACCATTTATTGTTCAAACATGGCAGCTGGAAGATGGAATCTATAGCACACACATAAGGAGGGAGTCTGAGACAGGTCTAAATTGTATTAATGATCATTAGCAGCAGTTGTAATAAAAGATTTAACAATAGAATATTGAACTGAAAAGCAGCGCATTGCCTTCTCCAATTCTCACTACTAGCCAGCTTCCAACAGGAAATAACATGATTCTACTGTATTTTCTCTTCCTTTTGAAAAAAATACAAAAGGTATAAGGTTTGTTTAGTACCAGTGTCAATATGAGGGGTTTGAACTGGCCTTTCCGCCTTCCTATAGTTAAGTATGCCATGTATGCTCATTGCCAACCAATAGAAATAAAATGCTGCGACTAATGGAAGGTATATCCCTTTTTTTCAGGACATATCCAGAGAAGAGATTGACCCTCAAAATGATCGAATTCTTACTATAATCACCTATGTAGGCTGCGGCATCTCTTCCATCTTCCTAGGAGTTGCTCTCGTCACATATCTAGCTTTGGTGTAAGTAAATAATGGTTTTAGCCTTGCAATAAACTCTGTGAATAAATTCTTCAATTCTTAGTGTTTCCGACACAAAGTGATAGAATAATGGCTTTCCTGCCCAATTAAGTTGTATTAATTGAAATTACCTAGCTTTGTTATGGTACGGTTTGTTCATGGATACCCATTTAATTTACTATTCATTTAATGCTGTATTCACTCTAAATTCTTCAGTCATTTTCACTGTAAGTCTAAGAAAATGTTCTTTTATCTTGAAAATCATAACCGATTAGGAATAGCAAACGAGAATCACTTGAATTAGAATAACACCCTCCTGAACAATGCATGTTAATTTTTCCTAAATATTTAAAACTTTTATATTTTCTTTTGTCAAAGAACTAAAGTTATTGGCATAAGCCTACTTCTCTAAAGACTACATCCTCCAACAGCCTCTTAATTAATGCACCTGGATTTATGAAATCTCCGCCTAGTTCCAGGAGTGAGGTATCCTGAAATTGTGGGTTTCAGGACACCACTTTTCTCATGGTTTTCATCTGGTCAAGAAAATGGCTAAAATATTTAATTTCGGTGAGTAGGTGAGTCACTGACTCCCTTATTCATAGATCCACTCACTAACTCACTTGTTCACTATCAGTACCATTCAGGGGATGGCCACAGCACTGTTAATACAGTTTCAAGAAGTCTCCTACCTAGCAGCCCCTCAGTGACATCAATATTCTCTTCTTCAAAGGCCTGAGGTAGCCTATAAAAGCATATCACTTCCACTAGCTGTTAAAGACGGGAGGTACCCAACCTCCTCCTCCGGCAGCCCCCTCCATGTCTGAGAAGCCGGTATTCAGCAAACAACGCACCCCAGTTAAAAAGCCTATGGTTCCCAGATGTTATCTCTGATGGAATATCTGCCTGTGTGACACAAAAAACACACCACTCTTTTTTAAGAACTAGGGCCAGTTCAGCCAGTACTACTCTTGTGCTAGCAGAGGAGGATGACGACAGCTTCCAGATAACAGCTATTAACAGTCTTTTTGCCTTACTACATAAACCTCCTGTGCCCAGCCTTGGGCTGTTGTGGACAGTGCATCATTTGTATTGGCATTTGAGCAACACTGCTTTTTATGCGCACTTCAAAGTGTCTTTCCTGTTTCATATACAAATATGCGTGTCATTAAAAAATTACATGTTAAAGTTCAATTCTTCCAAATTAGAAAATCTGCTTGCCAAATTACCCCAGGAAGACTGAAAGACATTGTTCTCATTGAAGCAGAGAGGATTTTAAATGAAGAACTTTTAACTCGATCAAATGTATCTATTTTTTAAGTCATCATGACCTTTGCTAAAAAGGACTGAACGGTTCCAACTACTGTTTGAGCAGGATTACAGGCTGACTATAAGTAAATGATTACTCAAGAAAATAACAAGCTAAAGCATCCACCAATGCATCATTTGAATCAGAAAAATAAGTGACAATAATTTCATACCGGGAAAGAAAAATACCTTAAATACCAGCATGTGTAAAGCACACAGCACCTTACCCACAATTACTGCACGGAAGATTTTGGAAACCCTGTAAACTCTGGTGATCAGTTCGAATTTCAAATGGTTCTCTAGAACCCTTCAGATATTTCCATTCAGTACAAGTCGGCTTCATGGCTAAGAGTTCTCTTTCAAGGAGTGAATACTTATAGTCATGTCAAAACATGAGATGAATAAAAGACGTTGGAGGATGTTCTCGTACATCATCTCCTTGTTCTTGTAACAACATTTCCCCTACTGCTCTTTCACAGCCATCAGTTTCCACAATAAACTTTAATGAGGTGTTAGTATCGCTTTGTTCGCCCTAAGTGTGGCAGGGTATGCTCAGACGTGAGTCCCTTGTTCACTTGGCCACTGGATTCAAGATAGCCTGGCTGATGAGTATTATGAATCCGAAACCGGGCCCAGGATGCTTGTTTCCGGTCCAGGGAAGACATGGCTTGGCAGTTCGGGCTGGACTGTTCCCATGAGGCACAGGGTCAGACTGATTTGCATATAGCCATGTCTGAACTGGGGTGGCTGAGTGAACTAAAGAATGGTGATGGATTAAACCCAGATCAGTTGACTGGGGGTGAGTGTTTGATTTGTTCAAACGCTTCGTCCATCATCCCCTTTTGTATCGCTTTGTTCGCCCTAAGTGTGGCAGGGTATGCTCAGACGTGAGTCCCTTGTTCACTTGGCCACTGGATTCAAGATAGCCTGGCTGATGAGGATTATGAATCCGAAACCGGTCCCAGGATGCTTGTTTCCGGTCCAGGGAAGACATGGCTTGGCAGTTCGGGCTGGACTGTTCCCATGAGGCACAGGGTCAGACTGATTTGCATATAGCCATGTCTGAACTGGGGTGGCTGAGTGAACTAAAGAATGGTGATGGATTAAACCCAGATCAGTTGACTGGGGGTGAGTGTTTGATTTGTTCAAACGCTCCGTCCATCATCCCCTTTTGTATCGCTTTGTTCGCCCTAAGTGTGGCAGGGTATGCTCAGACGTGAGTCCCTTGTTCACTTGGCCACTGGATTCAAGATAGTCTGGCTGATGAGGATTATGAATCCGAAACCGGTCCCAGGATGCTTGTTTCCGGTCCAGGGAAGACATGGCTTGGCAGTTCGGGCTGGACTGTTCCCATGAGGCACAGGGTCAGACTGATTTGCATATAGCCATGTCTGAACTGGGGTGGCTGAGTGAACTAAAGAATGGTGATGGATTAAACCCAGATCAGTTGACTGGGGGTGAGTGTTTGATTTGTTCAAACGCTCCGTCCATCATCCCCTTTTGTATCGCTTTGTTCGCCCTAAGTGTTTCAGGGTATGCTCAGATGTGAGTCCCTTGTTCACTTGGCCACTGGATTCAAGATAGCCTGGCTGATGAGGATTATGAATCCGAAACCGGTCCCAGGATGCTTGTTTCCAGTCCAGGGAAGACATGGCTTGGCAGTTCGGGCTGGACTGTTCCCATGAGGCACAGGGTCAGACTGATTTGCATATGGCCGTGTCTGAACTGGGGTGGCTGAGTGAACTAAAGAATGGTGATGGATTAAACCCAGATCAGTTGACTGGGGGTGAGTGTTTGATTTGTTCAAACGCTCCGTCCATCATCCCCTTTTGTATCGCATAATACATCTTTTCAGCATAATCATTCCAGCAAATCGTTCTTCATATTTTCCTTTTTTTCAGAACACAAGTAATTAAAATGGTTATCGCTGCGAAATTCTAGACAAATTGATAATGAAGTTTGTGAAGCCATAAAAAGTACGAGCATTATTTCGAGTTTGGCAGACACCATACTCTGTCACAAATGTGGCAGATATCATGTCCATTGTATTACAAGTAGCATATGCTGTATTGCACTTATAATACAGCTGACAGGATATCCACCATATTTGTGACAAGGTATCCCATCTGCCAAACTCGAAATAGGGCCCTATGAGTCTTGTTAATATTAGTAGATGTGGGCTAATCCAAAATAGCAAAGACTATCTTAGAAGGCATGTAAAGACCAGACACACTCAATCTAAAACCAAGATAAACAATGTTTTTCACCTCATTCTCACACTTCTGAAGTTTGCAAAACAAATAATGTTCCCAAGTTCTTGGTAAGACCAGAAACACATTTTCTTGATTTTCCACAAGACTGTTTGAGATTCTTAGAATGTCATCCAAGTAGAGCAATGCAAACTGATTCAAGACATCTGAATATATTGAATTCATAAAGCAATGACAAGTGGCATTACACAATATTTAAAATGCACAAACGTTGTGTGTCAAAGCTTTTTTCCATGTGTTGCCTTTCTTTATTTTCTGCAAATGCTAACACGTAGTAAATCAAGACACCAACATGTCCTTTATAACAAGCAAACATATCTGTCCTTGACTAGGATCTGATTTAAACCTTTATAATCAATACATGGTTAGAGATCATGTTTTTTTCTTGGGTACAAAACAAAGTGCCCCAGAAGTAGAAGAAGATGATGCAATTAACTTATTCTTCAAACTCTCATGTAAATAAGGCTTAAGTATCTCCTCCTGCCTCTCAATAAAGGAATACATATGCCCAAAAGGAACAATAGCACCATGTCCAGTTGGTATGGCGCAATCATATTTCGTAGGAGAAATAAATAAACAAACTTTAGGTTTAAAAAAACTGGAGGAAAGCAGGGCACTGCTGTGGTACTGTGGAACTACAGAAAGGTTAGCCCCAATTACATTGGATATGTAGCTCTTTACCTCATTATTCAGTGCCCAGTATATTCCCGAAGCAAAACAATGATCATGACAAAGCTGTGATGACAAAGATCTTGTTCAAGTAGACCAGTGGACGTACGGGGTATGCCTCTTACGCCAAGCAATTCTAAAACTTACAGCATAATTAGGAGCAGCTATAATGACAGAAGTTAACACTTTGGTATGATCTCCAAGTGGATTAGAAGAGGCCTTTTGTATTGGACCAAAGGTTAATGGTGAGCCAGCAATTGTATGAATCACTGCACAAGTCTTCTTAACTCTCGTTGGAATGTTATTTTTAGGGGCCCAGTCCTGATCAATGAATATTCCACTGAACACTCCACATGCACCAAGGGAGTCAAGGACTCCTGTTGTTTTCTCAGTAGATTGAGTACTTGCAGCATTCACTGAGACCGTTTAACACAGACCTCAAGCCCATATTCAGCTTCACCACAATATAATTACAGCTGAGCCTTGTGGCATCAGTCGCTTTCACTTTCAGTTAAAGGACCCCTCACAGATCCTACTTGCATAACCTCTTTTTGAGACAGTGGGTCAGCTGAAATCTCAGATAAAGAAAGCCAGAGAAATTAGAATAGAGTCCTTGGTATGCTTTTCTCCCTTCTTCTCTGCTATCGTCAGTGTACAATCAGCAGTATTAAATGAGCATATTCAGAACAGGATGTAGGACTTTTCAAACAAATCAATTTCGTCTTAATTTTTTCTTTCAAGCTACATTGAAAAAGTGCCACAATGGCACCTCAGCTCATTTAACCAAGGTAATTTCAGATTCACATTGATGAAAATGATTCATGTAAGTCCATAGATCCATTCCACTTTGTTGAATATTGCAGACGGCACACACACCCCCCTGAAGAAACATACATTAATGCTCATAACCAATATATCTAGGCCCTGGTAGACAAATAAAAGAGCAACCGCCTTGCCTCTAGCATACCTGCATAACGGTGGCTTCACAGTGATTCTCCTGACTTTCTCTTCCCCTGTCTCTCTCCTCTGTGTTTCATTCTCTTGCTCTTGGTCATTGTGAACTCCACTGGTTCATATTAAGCACTGCCTCCATGAAGCCACAGACACATGTGGACAAGACAGGGGGCGCTCTCTCTGCAGGTGAGTATCACAAGAGCTCTGCCCTAGTACCCACAGTGTCATTCGAACAGCAGCACACACTCGAAAGATCTGCCCAAGTGCCCATTTTGCCAACTGGAGAACATATTTATATTACCACAGAGGAAAATTCGCCCACACATCCACTGTGTTAATCTCGAGAGGATCACGTCACACAAAATCTGATCAAGTACCCACTACTTTCTGTAGACCATCACCCCCACTGGGCACACCATGAGATGGGCCCACGTTCCCATTGTGCTACGTAAGAGCATGGGTTACTCGTCTAGTGAGACAGACAAAATACCCACTGTGCCCAAATACCACAGTGCATCGTTTGTACATCCAGACAGAACATAATGTTTGTCTAAATAGCCACCTTACCCATCCACACTGCTCTACAGAAGAGACTCGATGAACACTGTTGAAACACCCTCCATTTAGCATTGTTATAGCCCCACATGAAATGTGTGAGTCCTGGTTGTATTGAATCTGCACAACATTGTGTACCCAACAATTGAAGGGCTTGATCAAGCGAGGTACCCATAGTATGGATGGGGAGAGAGTTGCTTATTCACCTAGTTATTACAGGGGGCCTCCTGCATTGCCCCACTCTGATCTGCCTGGCACAGTTTGAAAGCTGAACTAAGCTCACCAGCATGATTGATAAGGTCTGCTTAACAATTATGCAGTCAGCATAAGGCCTGTAAAGCCGAGTGTTGACTGTGAAACTGTGTCGTGCCTACAGCTGCATGCTTAGAGACACCCAAGTGGCAAGTGTCAGCGGCCACCAAAGTGGCAATCATCTAACCACTGGTGGCACACACAAGTCTCTGAGAGATTATATTCTCTTAAACCTAGACTGTAAATGCCCTTTGTTGTTAAACATTGAGGCTTGGACATATAATAGAGCCACGTAATAGCAGGCACATGCAAGGAGTGCATGGAGCAGCCCTCCTCATTATCCCCCAGATTCTCTTTAGTCACATTAAGGCCGTGCCAAGGTTTTCTGTTGTGTTCTCAAATGAATTTTCATGTTAGAATACCTGGACTTTTAAGAGTTACATTCCACTAAGGCAGTTCTAGTGTTGCCTTGCCCCAATGACATAGCTGGGTTTCTTGTGAGTCAGTTGTCTGCTTGCCTGAGAGGGATCACCAACGTTGTTCTTGCACTCTAAATAAAGGTTGTTTTTTTTTAAGTTGTGGAAGCATCATTAAATACAACATTTCCCTTTTATGGACTCTTTTTAGCAGTTTTGTACAGCGTGAACTCGAACCGATGGAATTGGAGCGCTTTTACATGAGCATCAGTTGCATTACATATGGACCGAGGCACATATATTTTTTGATTTCAAGAAAAGTTTATTAATGAGAATAATGGTAAGAATAATGAATATAAAATACAATACAAGTGATACAAGTGATACAATCGATGCAAGAGACATATGCAAAAAGGGCTAGAATTAATAGGTAATCTAAGAGATTATATAGATATAAGGGACATTAGCCCCGTGAGAGATATAAATATCATTCAAGTAAAAGCCTCTATCAAGGCAATAAAACAAACGTATCACCATCAAAATGTGGAGAAGGGGATCGGGGAGGAGACAGAAAAGAAGAAGAGAGGAGAAAAGAGCAAGAGTAAAGAGAGGATGAGTAGGAAGAGAAGACAGGAAAGAAAGAAGAGAAGAAAGAGAAAAGAAGGATTCCCACAGGACTAACCCAGCCTAGAGACCACATAGCAGACACCAATCATATAGACACATCAAAAGGAAACTGAGGAACCAACCCTTTGGAAGACAACTCCATATAATCATCCAAAGCTGTCCACACCCCACTAGAAATAGATGGAGAAAGGTGAGCTTGATCAACCGAAGTGTGTGCACTGCGTAAAAAGGAGACCCAAGCCCACCACGTATGATAGGAAACCGATGAAAAGGATTTCCACTCCATAAGAATAATTTTCACCGCTACAGTCAGGAGGAGATCCAACAACTGCAACTCCAATGGATCTAAAGGGAGAGGAGTAGGGGCCGCCAGTGGGCCTAATAAGATTAAGGGGAAGGAAAGTTGGAGCTGAAAACCAAAGATAAGAGAGAGATGCTTCTGGATGAGGTTCCAAAAAGGTTGAAGCAAGGAGCAATGGAAAAACATATGAGGAAAGTCGCCTGCCACCAACCCGCAGCTCCAGCATAAGTTGTCCTCTTTAAGGTTAAGCGAATGAAGACGTACAGGTGTCCAATGGAGAAGATTAATAGAGAAAAACTTAGACTGCATTAAGGAAGGTGCGATCTTATTACGGAGAGAAAATTTACCAATTGATTGCCAAGTATCAGGGGAAATATGGTCAGTAATAGCATGGTCAAAATGATGTAGCCATTTTTGTTGAGCAACCGTCTGTGTAGGAAGTGAAGCAGAAGACAAAAATTTATACATTTTGGAGGCGACATGACCAGTTTTAATCCATAGCTGGAAAAGTGAGATTGTAGAGGAGGTAGGATGAAGACGAACTTTGGCAATGGCCACTTTAATTTTAAGAAAAGTATAAAAATCTAGATTTGTTAAAGAATGCTTTTGAGCCAAGGTAGAAAAAGGTAATGGTTCATCAGAATCACCATAGAGATGTTTGACAAGAGAAATCCCTTTAACTGCCCAATAGGACATGAGAGTTGGAGTAATGATAAGCTTAATTTTGGAATTTCGCCAGATAGATGACCACCTAGTTTTATGCAAAGGAATCGCCACCTTCTTGTCTACTTTCCTGACCGCAGCAATTGTATCGAGAATGATAGAACGGGAAAACAGGATATGGAAAGTAGAAGTAGTGCAAAAAGAGGCGGGAGGCAAAGGGGATGCTAGTTCTTGTTCTATCAGCAGCCAAGAGGGAACGTGAAGAGATGGCGGAGAGAACCAGAAAGCACCTTGAGAGGCCAAAAAGGCAGTTTGGTATTTTTCCCAATCAGGAAAATTACACCCTCCCATATCACAAGGGCGACGCAAAAATTTGTATGCAAGGCGAGCACGTTTGTCATTCCACAAAAATTTAGAAGTCAGAGTATCGAGTTCGCGAAAGAAGGAATCTGACAATTTGAGCGGAATCATGGATGAAACAAAATTAATAATCGGCGTAATCATCATTTTGAGAGTCTGAAGGCGACCCCACCATGAAATATGTTTCGGAGACCATGTATCCAAAAGACGACGCACTTTAAGGATAGTCTGGGATTCATTATAGGCAGCGGTGGCAGACAGAGTAGAACAAAAATAAATTCCTAAGTACTTCAGGTGTGTAGACTGCCATTTAAAGCCCGCTGAGCCCATATGAGAAGGGAAACAATAGGCATTCAAAGGGAACATCTCCGTCTTATCTTTATTCAGGGTATACCCTGAAACCGAAGAGAATAAGGAAATGGTGTTAGAAATAGCAGGGATTGCCAAAGCGATATCATCTGAAAAGATAAGAACATCATCTGCGTATGCAGCAGTTTTAATACAGTGAGGCCCAAAAGAAAAACCTTTGATGTCAGGGTGTAACTCAATCAAACGAAGAAGGGGATCAATAGATAGTAAAAATAAAAGTGGGGATAAAGGACATCCCTGTCTAGTGCCCTGACTAAGATTGAAAAACGACGACGTAGCACCATTAACTCTAATGTTAGCTTTAGGTTGAGAATATAAGGACATCACCATATTAACGAAAGATTCGCCTAGGTTATGCGCGCACAAAACAGCACGAAGAAAAGGCCAAGAGACCTTATCAAAGGCCTTTTCCGCATCAAGGGCCAAGGCCGCGGCAGGGAGTTGAGATCGTTTAGCCGCACCGAGAATATGACAGAATGTGCGTATATTGTCTCGCGCAAGACGTCCTTTCACAAAACCAGTTTGGGAAGGATGCACAAGATGAGGGATAAAGGATTCCAATCTTTTGGCCAGGATTTTAGCAAAAATCTTAGCTTCCATGTTAAGGAGAGAAATAGGTCGGAAGTTTTTAGGATCCGAATGGTCCTTTCCTTCCTTCGGGAGCACCACTATAGTAGCCTCAGCAGCCGTACCAGAAACAGATCCATCCTTAACAAAGGAATCAAAGACAGATTTCAATTTGGGGACAAGCGTAGGGAGAAAAGTCTTATAAATTAGAATTGGATACCCATCAGGGCCTGGAGCCTTGCCAGAACGAGTAGCTTTAATCGCAGACACGATTTCGTCGGGGGAAATAGGCTCATTTAAGAAAGAGCGATCAGCATCAGAAACTGATTGAATCGGAACCGATTTTAAAAAATCTTGACATTGTTCAAAAGAGGAATGATTAGAAGGAGTATATAACTTATTATAAAAATCACGAAAAACTTCAAGTATTTCCCCTGTTTGGAATTTTTTAGAGCCTGTGTGGTCAGTAATGGAAGAGATTTGCGAGGATTTGAAAGAAAAATCCTGAAATTTTAACGTAGCCGCCAAAAGTTTCCCAGCCCGATTTTTTAATAACAGCTTCTTGGATTTTTGAGCTTGCACCCCAATATAGGCTCTTTTAGTAACAATGGTATTATATTTGTATTTTAGAAGTTTTATTTGTTGTAAACAAGTTGGATCCTTAGATTGCCTAAAGGAAGCTTCCAGAGATTTTATATCAGAAGACAAATCCGTAAGTTCCTTTTTAATATCTGAATTACGTTTGGACATACATTTAATAACTTGACCACGGAAAGTGCATTTAAAGGAGTCCCAAAGAACAATTGGGGAAGAAACAGAACCTTCGTTTTCGTGGAAAAAGGTATCTATAGCTTCAGAAAACTCATGAACCTGAGAAGGATCATGCAAAACTTCGGTATTCAATCTCCACGAACGAGCACGTGATTTAGGGGCAAAGGATGATAACGTGAAAGTTACCGCAGCGTGATCAGAGATCAAAATAGGATGTATAATCGGAGAAGAGGAAGATGAAACAAGAGAAGAATGAACCAGGAGATAGTCAATACGAGAAAAGGAAGAGTGAGGCGAAGAGAAGAAAGAAAAATCACTACCAGTTGGATTATGAAGACGCCAAATATCTTGCAGATGAATAATGGAGCACATGTTGAGCATTTGTTTGTGGGATTTAGGAGGACGAAACTGAAAAGCAGAATTCCTGTCTAAAAGAGGATCCATTGGTAAGTTGAAATCTCCCCCAACAATAAGATTACCAGAGTGCGGGGTGTCATTTAATTTTTTAGTAACCGATTTCCAGAAGGATGGATCATCAACGTTAGGAGCATAGATATTCATCACATACAGATCATGTTGTCCATCCGACAATTTAGACAACAGCCAACGACCCTCCGAATCATGATCGGAAGACAGTATCGATAAGCCAGAATTCTTTGAAACCAGTGTAATGACTCCATTTCGTTTACCAAAGGCATCAGAACAGCAAACATCCGAGACCCACTCCTTCTTTAAAAACAACGCCTCTTTGTTAGTGACCTTGGTCTCTTGAAAAAGAACCAAATCAGAAGACAGAGACTTACAGTAGTCTAAGATTTTCGACCTCTTCACCGGGTGATTCAAACCCTTAACATTAAGGGATAATACATTTAAACCTGGCATAGGGAAACATAAAAATAGAAAAAAGACGACATGAATGACAGAAAAAGGACAAACGCCATGAATACAAGGAGCCAGTCATCAAACAAAAGAAATATTGCGGGAGCGTCTATGTGGGGAATCCAAGAAAGAGAGAAAGAAAGAAGAGAAGAAAGAAGAAAAGCGAGGAAGGAGAGGAGAAGCAGGAGGGGAGGCCTAAAAAAGGCCAACATCATACTAGGGAGAACGTGGAAAGGCAAGTAAGGGACCCGAACTAGGCTAAAAAATAGTTGATATCAATAGCCCCAAAAACTATAATAGCCGGCTAGCAGGAAAAAACAAACTGGTAACAATCGAAAGCAGAACCGCAAAGCAGCTTAATAATGTAAATAAACATACTCTAACTTAGATATTGTATAATAACATTTAAATAGCAGTCAATGGCGAGAAACTTAGCTATATTCCTAAATACTAGTAGAAAACTGATAAGAAAAAAAAAAAAAAACATGAGGAAAACCATGAACAGTAGATTAATGCAAAACAAACAATATGTATATCCGAAACAAATAACTACATATTCAGTGAATACACTACAACTGTATAAAATAACATTATATATGTGAGAGAAGAGGGTAGGAAAGTATCAGAATAGGAGGAGAAAAAAATAAAGAAAAAAGCAGGATAGAGAATGTCCCATACCAGAAAAATCAAGATAACTGTTAAGAGAGAAGCAGCAATAAAATAGAAAAGTATGTCGAACGAAAGGAGGACGGAGCTGAGAGAGAAGAATAATTGAAGACAAGTGAAAGAAACAGAATAAATTGATTAAAAGAGTAAGAGTAAAAAACGACAAGTCGATGAAGCGGAGTAAAATAGTAGAGGAAGAAAACATGAAAGAGATATTAAGAGGTACCATGAGAAAGAGAGCTATAAAAGGAACGAACAATTGTGGATGCCAGAAAGAAGAATAGGACAGAAATGAGTGAGAACACAAGAAGAACAGAAAAAGATCATGAACAGCCATGGAAGTGAAGGTCGGCCTATAAGCTGACCAGAAGAGGAGAGAGAACCATTCCTACAGAAAAATATAGGCAGAAAAAAGAAGGAGACAGTTCAAGTGCCCGAGGCACCAGGAGCCTGTGAAGTCGCTTTTTGAATCTCCATCTCTATCTCCAGCTGGTTGTCCAGGAAGGTACTTAGATCAGCCGGCTCCTCGAAGATTCTAGAACGACCTTTATAAGTAATGCGGAATTTCGATGGACCAGAAAACGAGAAGGGAATACCCATCTCAGAAAGACGTTTTCGAAGATTCAGGAAGCCTTTTCTCCTTATAACCGTATCTCTGGCAAAGTCCTGAGAAATTGAGATCCGATGACCGTCCCAGATGACTTGTTTAGCTTTCCGCATATGAGAGAGAATCAATTCAGTATGCTGATGCCGCAATGGTTTAAAAATGATTGCCCTTGGCTGGGTAGCTGTCTTAGACCGAAACGTTGGAACACGGTGTGCTCTTTCTATTTCAAAGTCTCTGTGGAAAGAGATTTGTAAGGTGTCCGGAATCCAATGAGATAAGAACTCTATCATAGATGAAGATGATTTCTCTGAATCTTCCGGCAGACCAAAAATGCGTAGGTTAGATCTACGATTACGGTCCTCCTGCTCAGTTAGGTCTCTGCGCAATGCCGCCATTGAGCGCTCCAAGTGGTTAAGGGATCTGGATTGCTTTTGTATACCATCCTCTGCACAACTGATTCGTGATTCCGCAGTCGAAACAAGAAGAGAGAGGGCTTTAAAATCATTCCTGATAGCAGATACCTCCACTTGCAGTAAGTCCGTATTAGTTTTTGTGGACTGTGCAATATCATGCACTTCATTAAGGCGTGCCAGTATGGTGTCCAGCGTGGAAGTAGTATCTGAATGAGTAGACTCAGGCGTAGGAGACACCGACTTAAGCCTTTTCAGCGACGCGCCAACATCTTTAGGGTCTCTGGTATTCGAGGAACGACCCATATTGGCAGCCATGAAGGAGTAGCCGCTGAGAAAAAATAAATAACCACTTGAGTGAAAAAAGTGCGCAGACTGAAGTCCAAAAACTACAGATATAGCACACTGAGCTCAATAGGCGCCAAGGAGAGAATAGCGACGGACTTATATGCCAGGTAGATAGGTAGTTACTGAGATAGATAACTACGAGTAGAGCAGGAGGGCACAGCAAACAGTTCTTGTGAAAAATACCACACTAGTATAATAGAACTGTCCTGAGAGAGAACAGCGCGAAGCCAAGTGAATTGCCAGCCAAGTAGCAGAAAAAAAGCATAAAAAAGGAAAAAATGTTACCAAATGCAGGCATCAGAGCAGAAACTGCCAGGACATCCCCCACGAGCTGCAAGAATGTATCCACGACAGCATTCCTGAGGAGAACAGCCAAGTGCGTCAGGAGCAGGAAATGGCGACATCCGTGAAGAGAAAGAGCGTCTCGGAAGCCTGAGGCAGAAATCATGCAGCCTGTGACATAAACAGCAAGAAAACGCCGTCATTCCATTCTCTGCATATTCCGCTGCTGAATACCACCGTTTCCGCTCACAAGGGCAGCTGGGGAGCGGAGAAATAGCCGGCCGGGAGCCTCTTGCCACGGAGCTCAAGCGCGGACCGCCATGCTGAAGCGGCGCGCAAGCCACGCCCCCCGAGGCACATATATTTTTAAGCAGGGAGAGATTCATGATTTGTCCAAAATCACAGGATGTTGTGCCTCACTGCCGAGACTTTAACCCTGTTTGACAGTTTTAATTTTGGCCGCTCTAGTACTGCAGCATGAAACAGAGAGGTTTTCAGCAGTGGCCCTTGATGGTGGCTGGGAGGTTGTCTTCAAAGGTTACTGCTTTTGGAGTAGCCGTGATGCAGCGCTTCTCCGGAAATAATTTCTAAAACTTCATTACCTTTCCCTGTAGTATCAAATCATGCATTTATTCATCAGTAGGGCCCATAACACTGTGGATAATTCATGCACACTTTCTCCCTACTACATGGATCGGTATGAATCAAAGGAGAACTGCTGTATTATAGTGGAGTGTTTAAGTCAAACTAACTATTTATTTTATTTACATCTGCAGTTTTATTTCATTTACCATGGTTTTATATCAACAAAGAAATTTATTTAAACACACCACCATTGTTGGCGACAGATCTGCTAGTAAAAAATTAGGCTAAGGATGAACAAGACCGGCTTAATTCTTCATTTTTCTAATTTGTATTTAAAGAAGATTCTCCTAGCATAATCAGTTTTATTCACTCTGAATTTCATTTATTGAAATTAGATATAAGGAAATATAAAGAATTTTAACTCGCACATTTATGTTTCATTTTAATTTCAAGTTCAAAGAAAAATAAATGCAGTAATTGACATTCACAAGACTTAAGTATAAGCAAAAGACAAAATATTTCCCAAAATCTATCTCTCTATTCCCTCAAGCTAGTTACCCTCATCTAAAGACTCCGTACTCATTCGAACAAAGCTTAAAGTTGAAAGTTAAAGTTCTTAAGCTCCAAGGAAATTCAGCATTCCGGCAGCATGTCAGGATACTCAAATAGAAATCGAAAAGAGAGCTTTTTTCTAAACTCCTGACCTATTCTTTTATACCCTTTTTCTCTAACTAAACTATCTCAATTCAGTAACAATTAGGGTCTCCGACAATTCTGATTGGTTGGTTCAAAGGGTGGATGAGCATAACCTCATCATCTTATTACTTGACTTCCGCAGAGTCAGCGAAATGAATTTGACCATTGTCTTTAAGGTTACAAGTTCCATCGTGTCCTTTAACTTGAAATTTTAAACTATTTTCCCAAGGTTTACAATACTGATGTCCATTTTATTGGCAGTCAGTCAGGGTTTCAGAGCACATTGTCCTTGACCTGTCCCGTTCAGCACAGTCAGCTCATACGCGTCTGCAGCTCCACTCAGCCAGTGCATGCGTGCTTCGCAATTATCTCGGACTCATGAAAATCGTCCATCTTGGACTAGGCCTCACAGGCCACAACGGGAACTATTTTAGAAACAAACACAATTTAAACGTTAATTATTGAATTATAGCCCTTCAGTTTACCTCCCACCTTACTAAGGTGCTCCTGTTAGTTATTACCTAGCAAATAAAGCCAAATTGATGTGTAGTTTGCTCACCTGTCTTCATGTTTTTTGCCACAAATAGACAAACAGTAAGCACATATATGCCACTTTTGGTTAACTTATAGCTTTTGTGTTATTTTCAGACATCACATTGTCACTCGTTAATCAATTATGGTTGCAACATAAGCAATTTAGTATCCCACGTGTATTTTGTGCGTGCATTCTATTCAATGTTGGTTAGTTTTTTCCAAACCACACGATTAGTTCATTTTACTGTTATGAGAAAGTGACTTCATGAGGTGTATACAACATTTTGCTTTTAAGCAGACGCAACTCAAGAACTTGTGGGGGCTGAGATGTAAAGTAACCCCATCCTTCTCTAACTTGTCGTGAGGTGGGGTCTGTGATGCTTACTGACACCACCCTATGACGACTTAGGAAAGGGCAGGGTGAGGAGACATTTATAATTAGCATGTAGTGACACCTGGGCTGAAGCTCATGCCACCCAGGGCTGCTCAAAAAAAGATGCTGTTGCATGTTATATGGAGGTGGACCCCAAAGACAATAGATAATTGTGGACCTTGCTCAACTGAAGTAAGCACTCGAGCAGACACAATGTCTGGCACATGCACACCAGCACATATGCGCAAAACAAGAAAAGGGGCAGGGTAGAAACTCCCTGACCCCCTAGGCCTCCTTAGGGGGTCCCAAAAGGATCCCCAGGGCCCAAACAATATATATATATATATATATATATATATATTTTTTAAATTGCGGGATGCACAGAGATCCGCGGATTGGCCGTGAAAATAAAAAGAAACGAAGCATGGGTTCCTGTGCTTCATTTAAATAAAGCCTCCAGGTGGGCCAGGTCCAGGGGACTAAAAACAAATGTGTGGGGGCCCCAATCCCCCACCCTGCCTGGGGGACCTCAACCCCCCGGGGCTTTTTTTGATTTTTTACTTGGGGGCATCTAAGCTCCCCCAAACCCCAGGGAACCCCCACCCCAAGGCTTTTATTAATATATTTGCAGGGGCATATGGCCCCCCGGGGCTCTTATTTTTTAAATTATTCCTGTGTGGGGGGATCGAGCCCCCCCCACACCACCCAGGGACCGCCACCTCCCCGTGGCTCTAATTATTAAAATTGGGGGGTCTGTGATGGACCCCCAAACCCTGGGGACCACCCCCCGGGGCTTTGCAAAAGGTGGGGGGCTGCGCCGCCCCCCTCCTGGAGCCCTTGATGGCCCTGGGGACCACCACCCCCCCAGGGCCGGCTCCTACAGTGTCCTGGGGTGCCCACCCCGGGACACTGCTGTTTGCAATGACAGACCAAAGTTGGTGATGGACAGAGCGTTGACAATACAAACACTGACCCCCAGTCAACTGATCTGGGTTTAATCCATCACCGCTCACTCCGCCACCCCAGTTCAGACATGGCCATATGCAAATCAGTCTGACCCTGTGCCTCATGGGAACAGTTCAGCCCGACCTGCCAAGCCATGTCTTCCCTGGAACGGAATCAAGCTTCCCAGGACCAGTTTCTGGCATTACAGCCATCTTCAGCCGGGCTTGCTTGACTCCAGTGGTAAAGTGAGCAAGGGACTCACGTCTGAGCATACCCTGCAAACTTAGGGCGAACAAAGAAAAACCAAAGGTGATGATGGACGGAGCGTTCACAATACAAACACTCAACCCCAGTCAACTGATCTGGGTTTAATCCATCACCGTTCTTTAGCTCACTCTGCCACCCCAGTTCAGACATGGCGATATGCAAATCAGTCTGACCTTGTGCCTCATGGGAACAGTCCAGCCCGAACTGCCAAGCCATGTCTTCCCTGGACCGGAATCAAGCTTCCCAGGACCGGTTTCTGGCATTACAGCCGTCTTAGGCCGGGCTTGCTTGACTCCAGTGGTAAAGTGAGCAAGGGACTCACGTCTGAGCATACCCTGCAAACTTAGGGCGAACAAAGAAAAACCAAAGGTGGTGATGGACGGAGCGTTCACAATACAAACACTCCACCCCAGTCAACTGATCTGGGTTTAATCCATCACCGTTCTTTAGCTCACTCCGCCACCCCAGTTCAGACATGGCGATATGCAAATCAGTCTGACCTTGTGCCTCATGGGAACAGTCCAGCCCGAACTGCCAAGTCATGTCTTCCCTGGACCGGAATCAAGCTTCCCAGGACCGGTTTCTGGCATTACAGCCGTCTTCAGCCGGGATTGCTTGACTCCAGTGGCAAAGTGAGCAAGGGACTCACGTCTGAGCATACCCTGCCAACTTAGGGCGAACAAAGAAAAACCAAAGGTGATGATGGACGGTGCATTGACAATACAAACACTCACCCCCAGTCAACTGATCTGGGTTTAATCCATCACCGTTCTTTAGCTCACTCTGCCACCCCAGTTCAGACATGGCCACATGCAAATCAGTCAGACCCTGTGCCTCATGGGAACAGTCCAGCCCGAACTGCCAAGCCATGTCTTCCCTGGACCGGAATCAAGCTTCCCAGGACTGTTTTCTGGCATTACAGCCATCTTCAGCCGGGCTTGCTTGACTCCAGTGGCAAAGTGAGCAAGGGACTCACGTCTGAGCATACCCTGCCAACTTAGGGCGAACAAAGAAAAACTATAGGGGATGATGGACGGACCGTTGACAATACAAACATTCACCCCCAGTCAACTGATCTGGGTTTAATCCATCACCGTTCTTTAGCACACTCCGCCGACCCAGTTCAGACATGGCCATATGCAAATCAGTCTGACCCTGTGCCTCATGGGAACAGTCCAGCCTGAACTGCCAAGCCATGTCTTCCCTGGACTGGAATCAAGCTTCCCAGGACCGGTTTCTGGCATTACAGCCGTCTTCAGCCGGGCTTGCTTGACTCCAGTGGTAAAGTGAGCAAGGGACTCACGTCTGAGCATACCCTGCCAACTTAGGGCGGACAAAGAAAAACCAAAGGTGATGATGGACGGAGCGTTGACAATACAAACACTCACCCCCAGTCAACTGATCTGAGTGTAATCCATCACCGTTCTTTAGCTCACTCCGCCACCCCAGTTCAGACATGGCCATATGCAAATCAGTCTGACCCTGTGCCTCATGGGAACAGTCCAGCCCGAACTGCCAAGCCATGTCTTCCCTGGACCGGAATCAAGCTTCCCAGGACCGGTTTCTGGCATTAAAGCCGTCTTCAGCCGGGCTTGCTTGACTCCAGTGGCAAAGTGAGCAAGGGACTCACGTCTGAGCATACCCTGCCAACTTAGGGCGAACAAAGAAAAACCAAAGGTGATGATGGACGGAGCGTTGACAATACAAACACTCACCCCCAGTCAACTGATCACCGTTCTTTAGCTCACTCAGCCGCCCCAGTTCAGACATGGCCATATGCAAATCAGTCTGACCCTGTGCCTCATGGGCTGAAATGCCAGAAACTGGTACTTGGAAGCTTGTTTCCGGTCCAGGGAAGGCATGGCTTGGCAGTTCGGGCTGGACTGTTCCCATGAGGCACAGGGTCAGCCTGATTTGCATATGGCCATGTCTAAACTGGGGTGGCAGAGTGGGCTAAAGAATGGTGATGGATTAAACCCAGATCTGTTGACTGGGTGTGAGTGTTTGATTGGTTCAGATGCTCCGTTTAAATGCTAATTTCTAACTATAACGTGACTGAAACCTATGGTTTTTTCAGTGAATATATATATGTATGTATATACATGTTCTATATGTTTATATATGTATATATGTAAATATATGTATATTCACTGAAAAAACCATAGGTTATAGACCATATATAGTTAGGAATTAGCATTTAAAAAACCTTATTTTACTCACACAAAACCATTGAAATTCCATATATAGTTAGTTGCACTAACTATATATCGCGCACCCGCAATCCACTGCTGATCATGTCACATATTACATCATTCATGACATGGTCAGTGACATCACTGATGACATCACTGATGACAACATCCAGTGATTATGTGTTTCTGTAAAGTTTAAATATGTTTTACATATTGAAGAATGAGTGGATGTATAAGTGTCTGAATAAAGGTTTTAGTAGGTGCGTGATTGACTGTATGAGTGAGTGATTAAATGCGTCTTACTGAATGCACGGGTTAGTGACTAAACTGTCTAAAAGTGTGCATCAGTATGTCTGTTGTTGTGCAAGCTGCTGCACGTGTTAATCAGTAGCTATATAAGTAGCTATATGGGTTATTGATTGGTTGCACAAGTATTTGTATGGGAGACTGAGTGTGTGTATGGCTGGCTGGGAGGTGTGTGACTCTGTGCAGATCAATGTGTACTTGTATCAGTGATTCTATAAGAGAGTAACTATGTGTTAGTATATGTTTCAAAAATGTAAGGTGTTCTGTGTTTAACTGTATAGATGAGAAAATGGAAGTGTGATTGATTCTTTTCAGGACTGACTAGGTGTGTGAGTAACTCCATGGATGAGTGGCAGAGTGTGAGTGTCTGTATAGGTGTATGAGTGCATATGATAGTGTTGTAAAGATGAGTGATTGTATGTATGAATGATTGTATGAGTGAATGTGTGTGTAGACATAGGAATCAGTGAGTGCGAATGTAGTAACTAGTATTGGTGTGTCAATGGTTTCAAAAATGATACTCTCTATTTAACACTGGGTGTAACGGAGGTTATATTAGAGTGTGAGGAGATGCATTGTATTATCACATGAATGATATCATCAGTGATGTGATCATTGATGTCAAGTGAGATGTCATCAGTGATGTCATTTGAGATGTCATCAGTGATGTCATCAGTGATGTCACTGACCATGTCATGAATGATGTAATATGTGACATGATCAGCAGTGGATTGCGGGTGCGCGATATATAGTTAGTGCAACTAACTATATATGGAATTTCAATGGTTTTGTGTGAGTAAAATAAGGTTTTTTAAATGCTAATTCCTAACTATATATGGTCTATAACCTATGGTTTTTTCAGTGAATTTTCAAGGTTTTGTAAATGCTAATTCCTAACTATATATGGTCTATAACCTATGGTTTTTTCAGTGAATTTCATTGGTTTTTTAACAGCTAATATCTGTAGCTGTAAAATGTATTCTTCTTTAAATCCAAAAATATATTTTATATGTTTATTAATAACTTTTTTTTAAAATATTTTTTTTTCTTCGTTCCCGCTTCGCGAATCGGGAAGCTTCCCGTTAGCTGACCTTGATGCCGCGAAATAGACCGCGAGCCGGTAAACGTTTCTTTACCGCAACTGCCGCGTTAGAAAACAACATCGTGACGCCTCCCGTCCGCATGACGTTTCGCGTTGTCGCGTGATACGTCATATGACGTGCTACGTTAGCGAACTCGTACGCTTACCGAGTCGCAAAGCACAGGTTTCTGGAAGCAAACCGGGAGGCCCTGCAAAGCGCGTAACATACACACAGCAGGTCATGTGACTTGGTAATAACACTTTTCATTGGTTCATTTCACTTTCGGTTTCCTAATGATGTAAGACTAGGTCATATGATCTAAAATGAACACTTTTCATTGGTTGAGAACTATTTTTTTTCCCAAATGGTGAAAATCCCTCCTTCTTTCCTCACTCTGACTTTCATCATTGTGAGAGAAAGACCCTTTGTTACCAGTGAGCAATGGCTTCTTTACTAGCTTCAGCTGGTGCTTCCCCACCACCTCCACCACATCCAAGGAAGAGTGGACCACCTGCTAAAGTTATAATTCAGCAAGAAGAGGAAGAAGAGGAACAGGACGACCTAGATAATCTCCCTATTATGGCCAGAAGATCTGTTGTACCGGAAGTAACGGGACCAGAGGGCAGGGAGATGGTGCCAAATATACAAACGAGATTTCGTGAAGTAAAACAAGTCTGCGTACATTGCAGTGGATTCATTTGCTACGCAGAAAGTAGCATCACTCTGATCAACAGAGCTATTGACAATCATGCTCATGTTTGTCCGAAACTCCCCAAACAATAAATTCTTTTTTTTTGTTTTCTTGCTCCTGTTGAGCCCTTTACAATGAATCGTTTTCGTTGCCCCCTCCGAAAAAAAAACAAAAAAAATATAAAACTGTTCAGAAAAATTCAAAAAAAGTAAAAAAATGTTCAGAAAAATAATAAAAAAAATATAAAACAACAAAAACAATTTAAAAAAAAGTTCTTTTCAGAACTACCTCCCCGTTATTAAAAAATTGGTACAATATTTGCAACTGTGCCAACCTCTATTTCTCTTAGTTCGCTTCCCAGTTCGCTCCCCGGTACGCGAACCGGAAGCGAACCCAAAAAATTTTTTTTAAAAAAAGAACAGTAAGTATAAGGGAAGGAAACAGACACTTATGTTAAAAGAAAGACAGCTATAAGGGAGTAAACTAGAGATACTATTACCCGTAATCCACTGCTGATGATGTCACATATTACATCATTCATGACATGCTCAGTGACATCATCAGCAGAGGATTGCGGGTAACAGTATCCCTAGTTTATTCCCTATAGCTGTGTTTCTTTTAACATAACTGTCTGTTTCCTTCCCTTATACTTACTGTTCTTTTAAAAAAAATTTTTTTACATCAGTCAGAAACAGTGAAAGTAATGAAATATAAAAGACTACGTAGAATATGAGCACTGTATGCAACAACTTTGACACTTACAGAAGCCTCACCTTCTCCATGCCTCCTACACAGTTCTACATGTACATCATAAATGCAAACAGAACAGAATTAATGATACATGTTAAATGGTTTATTTTTGCTGTTCTCAGAATGTATCAAATTTCACTAAAACAGTGACTTGAAGGTATTCATCATATAACAGCGGGGAAAAAAAAACACAATCAAAATGATTGTGTTTAAAAAACCCATACAACATTAGAAATCAGAATTCAGAACTCCTTAAAGTTAACTTACTTTCCATGACGGCCAAGGATGTCCTATGAACAGCTTACGCTCTGTTGTGCTGTTATTACTTTCAACCCGCCACTTTCTGAAAGAAAACCTCCATCGTTTTCAAAAACATGTTACATACAATAAATGACTTCTTGCTCTCTACCACAAGATTCCACAAGGCCAAATCTTGTCAGAGCCATGTATAACTCTTGGATTTCTTGTTAGCCAATCCCGTCTTTTCGCATTTCCACAACTTTCAGAATTAAAATGTTGAAGATCATTTACACAATCCTGGACTAGTAATATCTTCCCCTTCTTGCTCAATCATGTTCTACATTTCCTATCACACTGATACTGCTTACTATGAAGCAGACTTACACTACCTTTATGACTAGTACAATTATTTAATTCTCTACATCACTTTTAATCACAAAGCAATGTAAAACAGTAGACAGCATTGCAGACTTACATTCCCTCTACTCCATGTTTTGATTCGCTGCTTCAATTAGCTTATAAAAAGAAATAGTTTTTCTGAACTCATTCAAAGTGCACATATTTCTCAATAACGTCCAGTGTTATGGTAAAAAGTTATGTCTCTGTACTACACTTATCTTCAAGGCCAAATAGTGTAGGAGCCATGAGAACTTCTTGAAATTCCTCAGAGCACATCCCGAGATTCTTTCCCTAAAATTTTGGTTTTAAAAACACCAGGTAAGAGTTTTTAAGGTCATATGGCAATTTTTTTTTGGAAATTAAAACAGAATCATTGCAGAATGACCAGCCATTTCTACACTTTAAATAAGCTGTATAATGTCCTGATGTTATTGAAGAACCATCATGATATATAATTGCTACAGTTACAAAAGTCCTTCCTGATATTGACAACTGTGAAGCCACAAAATTTTTAATTAAAGTTGTCAATTTTGTTCCATCAGGCCTACATCGTTGGAACATTAAAATGACATACTGGCCATATGTTCGTATAAATAATGTGGACATCATTTCAGATTTACATTGCCTACACTCCATATTGTGATCAGCTGCTTTTACTAGCTTATTAAAAGAGACTGATTTACTGTCTGGCAAAGTTAAATATATAAATCTTTCTGAGTCTACACTAGTACTACTTGATACCCTACAGTTCTCGCAGTCATGCTGCCATTGATAAGAAAGCCCAAACAGATGATCTACATCTACACCTTCAGCATACAATACATCAAGCATATACATTAAAAACTCCTGACAATCTTGCTGACTATTTTGAGAGAATTGTGTTTGGCCTGAACATCTGTCTAACAGATTTCGAATTTCAGACACACTTTCTATGTTTGTTCTATCAGTGCTACATTTCTCTAACACAGAATTTAACAAACTGCAAAATCTTTGATCAGAATTGACCACAATCTCTTCTTTTACATTTTGTAGAGAAAACAAAACATTAATCACTACATTAGCATAGCAGTTGACACCAGAACTGTTTTCAAATTGAAAACCAACAACATCTTCAACAGAATCCTTTTTGTTTCTGCTTATAATTTCAGGTTCATCGACTTTTCGTCTTTTTGCTACAACCTCCCCAGTATTGGTCACATTTCTTCGTTTCCGGCCTACCACACGTTTCTCAAACAAAGGATACTGAGGCAAATGTGGCGCATACTCTCTTCTCAACCTATTGTATTCCTTAACACAATCTAGATCCGCACAAATGTTTGTGACATCACACTCAATCAAGTACAATCCCGATAAAGTCCTAACTCGTGACAATGCCACATATGCCATACCCTCCTTGAACACAGAACTGCCAATATTCACCAATGCACAGTCTACACTTAAACCTTGCGATTTATGGATTGTCACCGCATATGCCAAGCAAACAGGAAACTGCTTACGACGAACATATAAGTCTTTTACAAGCAAAAATCTAGCAGAACAACGAGCAATTAGCTGTACTTCCTCAATGCCATCAAATTTAATTTTTAAAAATTCAATTCCATCTCTATTTCTGTATTTCACAAAATCAACAACATTACCCATTGATCCATTTACCAGACCTCTTTCAACATGTAAATTCCTTCTTAAAATTATACGGCAGTTCAAGCACACATTCAGAGTCTTTTCAAAACCCGCAGTTTTAGATATACTCTTCTCTAATGAATCCAATTTTGTTTTCAGATTCTCAGACAAAATAATTGTTGATCCCATATGCTCTACTCTGTCAATAGCTTCCAATTTCACAATCTCTTGCTTTTCTAAATGCAACATTTTGTTGTTGAATTTGGCACATTCTGCAAGAGTTGGCATCAAACATATTCCAGATTTTTTCTCAGTAACTTTCTGAAAAATATTCTCAGGCACAACATCTTCGTCTGGATATAAATTTGTCAGTAATCGTGCATGTAAAGCTTCTTTCCCATGCTCGGTCACTTTTCCAATTCTAACATCTTGTAGAATAGTCTTGTAAACTTCATCCTTTGCCTGACGCATATTTTCATGCAGTTCAGCATAATTGAAGTTTAACCATATATTGACGTTGCCAATACTCCCTAAGCACTTCCTGGTATCTTCATGCGTGAGCATTTTGAACACAGGTTGCCCTTTCACTGGTGTCAGCTGCAGAAGATCTCCGAAAACAATGATGTGTTTGCCACCAAATAACACATCATACTCTGTTTTGAGAACTTCTTGCATTCTCAAATGCACAAAGGCAAGCATGACATTGGAAACCATGCTTACTTCGTCAATGATAAGAAGTTTCATTTTCCTCAAGACTCTTGAAACTTCAAAACAAGCATCTCCAGATAGCTTGTGATATTCTAATTTGTTGTCATGCTCCACTGGCAGCATCAGTAAACGATGTAAAGTAATCCCTTTAATGTTATGTGCTGCCAGTCCAGTTGGAGCGGTGACAACACAAGACAGCGATGACTCTGTCCTTTCCTGCAAATAACATGAAATTGCTTTAATAAGGAAACTTTTTCCAGTTCCCGCTTCTCCACTCACGTACAGTCGGACAGGCTTCAACGACGTACATGAGCACTCTTTCTTGTCATGACTTAATCCATGATCAATTTGCATGGTAAGTTCGTCATATATTTTCCTCTGCTCAACGTTGAGTTGTCTTTCCAACTCTTCTAAGTTAACCGCATCCTCCTGAGCATGTGCCATGGCTCTTTCCACTTCATTCATAGCAGTGGCAGCTTCATTTTCGATAAGAGGTCCTCCTAGTGGATCCTGACTCAATGAAGCAGAACTCTGACTGTCCTGAGAACTGTCTCTGGCAATCTCGGCTGCAATCGTTGCTTCCTGCTCAATTTCCACATTCAACATTTCTACATATTTGGGAAAAGCAGGACATTCTATGGTCTCCTTGGCAGCATTGAATGAGTCTTCGTAACAAAGGAAATCTCCAAGCAGTTCCTCTTCTGCACGCCAAGGCTTAAAAAGTTGCAAAAGTGCTAAATAGAAAAACTCCTTTTTTTCAGGAGATTCGCCACTCAATTTTCGATGGTTTATCAAGTGGCATTTTCTTTGCTTGACCAGACATCCCTCACTTCCTATTACAGCATACACTCCTTTCTCAGTATCTTCTTTGATGTTCTCTTGAATATGTAATTTTGCAGAACCTCATACAGACAAACATTCTCGAGGTGACTGCTTCGATTTGGATAATATGTATCCAACATGTTGCTCTTCAAAATGTCGGTACTGTTTGGCTCCTTTTCCGCCAAATACTCAATTTCCCGCACAGGTTTCAGAACTCGATTACGCGTTGCAGCAAGACCAACACTCGCCCAAACGATACTCCTGGACTTGGCATAGAGACTTGCTGAAGACAACCGGTCAGAACATTCGTAAGCTCCGATTTCTCGATGCGACAACATCTTCAGACTGAAACTGTACAACTTCTTGCTGAGGCTCTTTTCATGGGAAATGTCCTCCCACATATCCTTCAATTCTGTCTTCTCTTTTTTGGTGATGTAAGATGTCACATACCGAGCCACAGCCATACAGTTATCAGCCACAAACTGTATATCCATGTTAGCATTCCACATGGACAAAATCACCGGGTTGTAGTCGTTAATGTACTTAGACTCTTCGTTCCTCTTCAAATTGTATGTGTTTTTAGGTGATTTCTTCATCACATTATGTCGCAGCGAAGACATCAAACTGTTCACTCTTCCTTTAGAAATCACCGATCGTGGAAAGCCGAAACGACATTTGGTGTAGAACTTGTCTTTGTTCCGGAATTTACGACGACAGTACTTTCCACATCGATGGCTTTGGAAACGTAGAACTTTTTCTCTTAGGCTTTTTTTCTCCTTTGCGTTTGGAACAGCACACGTAGAATACTGTTCTATGAAACTCATCACTGAGTCGTCTGCATCCGTTCCAAATTTAGGTGCATCCTTGATCCACAGCAACATATGTATATGAGGAGCACCTCTTGCTTGGTACTCCTTCCTCCAGAAGAAATCCAACACCTCTCCAAGAGGTGGATTCTTCTTATTCATGATGAAAGACATCATACCTTCAAATCTATGATTGAAGTACCTACATACATTGACTGGATCCAAAGAGCACAGTTCTCCGGGTGTCTTGAATTCGATGTTTTCTACGTTAGCATTTGCCTCTCGTAGAAATTCAAGTAAGTCTTCCCAGCCATACTCAGCACAGCTCAAAGTGAGGAACCATGTGGGAGTTCCTAAGTTCCTTAGCATACATTTTAAATCACCATGACGACGGTACCAGTACTCATTAGTACCACGCTGACACGCCATGAGATTAATCAGGTGAGAATCCAAAATACTGTCTTGGACATTGACTTTATCCATAAAGTCACTTGCCGAGATGTTTTGCATGTGTATACCACTTTTCAAGATGTGGTTCACTGCATATGACAGTCCAGACAGATCGCTTTCAAACAGGAGATGAAACAAATAAGGAATGCATTGTCGAAACCTAGGATCTCCTGCATACAATCGCAAAGTCCGGTATTCAGAAGCAGGAATTTGATGAGGTCGCTCATCATATCTTCCTCCCTGACCTGTTGGAAAAAGCTGTGGGAAACACCGAGCTTCCAAACTTTCCTCCCAAACACTAATGGGACTCCCTTTCGCTTGTTTCATTTGAAACAACTCAATAGCATTCCCCATGACTTCCTTGGAATGCAAAGGATGAACACTATAATGTTCATATATTTCTTCACTAGTACAGGGTTCTACTTTCTCAATTTGACCAGCACACAAATCGTTATCCTCTTCCTCACTTACTTCCTCTTCTGCAACATATACATTTTTATAGTACTTATTATATTTTTTCAAATACAATGTTGCCCTTTTGACTTTCCTAACATCTACTAAATCTTGCCATATTTTCTTATTCTTTGTCGGAACCCCATTAACTAAGATAACAAGAGGTTCCTCTTCCACTTTTTCTACTCCAATTGTGTTAATGTTTTTCTTCAAATCTAGAGGCAAATAAACAACTCTTCCCTTTAATCCTCTCTGTAAATCTGATGGAGGCAATTTCCCTGTCTTTGGCTCCATTCTTACAATAGCCTGAAAGGGATGGATACTTTGAATCAAAATAGATTCATAAGTATTTAAATCCTTCAATTCAGAAGGAATCTCAACCAATTCCAGATTATTATGAACTGCTCTAGCAGGCATCTGGTTTTGATTTAATTTGTTACAACAATAAGTACACACACGTTGATCCAATCCCAAATCAAAACAATTTTCTACCATCAAGTATGTTGTAAAATCCTTCCATTCACTATTATTTTCCCTTTCACTTTTTCCATATAAATCCACTAACTTAGTCTGATTCTTATAATAAGTGCGTCGACAACACACACAAGTGAAATTTGGCCTCTCACTTGATTTCACCTCAAACGTCGCAATTTCCCTCTGGAAATTATCTGTACTGGAAACCTGTACACTATCTTCCACATTACTCTCTTCTTCTTGGTCAATTTCAACATTCTCCTCTTTACTTCCAAAGTAACAAAACTCAATTTCTTCACATATATTCTTCACATCTATTTCAGAACCATGCAAAAGAGCAGCGCATAATTGTTTAAGCATAATTGCTGGACTCTTAGCATAATACAACATTCTAACTAATTTCCTCACTTTATTATGATGCACTGCTAGCATCCTGAAATGATGAAAAACACTCTGGCATACTCTCCTGGAAAGACAAGCCAGTGAATGACCATGCAAACCTATCACTTCTCTCACTCTGCAAGGATCTAATTCTTGCAACAACTTCATTTTCTGCTTCAAACTGTTCTTACTAAATGACCGTATAAAATCACAAAGCAAATTGATGGAATCCTGTCGTACACTGCAAATACTACTACACTTCCAGGTGTACACAGGACCCTTAGGACGTCTCCCTAAAACCTCATTACCTAACACCTCTTCTATCTCTGTTCTCACAAGTTTTTCTTGTTCAACTGGACAACCATCTTTCACTTCATAAGCTCGACCACTGGTGTCAACTGCATGCACCAAATCATTATCCTGGAAATAACTCTCCTCATTAAAAAATGCCTCAGAGCTTGAACTATGCATCCATTCTCCAGAAAAAACTTCACAAAAATTACTACGATTAACTATTCTCTTCCATCTACTATTTCTTTTGAAATCATAAATTACCTTGTTTAGCTTCCTAATTCTATTGATTGTCAAAATAAATAACTTACGTTTAATTTCAAATGCCTGATCAATAACTTTCTCAACTATTTTTTTTCTCTTATAAAAAACCACTTTCTGCTGACCTTTCTTAATATTTTTTAACAAATTCCCAATTATCCTGTTGCGGAACATTCGTTTACGAATATCCCTAAACTCTTGTTTCCTTCTACTTTCATGCATAGTTATCTCTTACTCTAGCAGTAACATTTCTCATTGGCCTTTCCTTACCATTTGAAATCTTTCTCCTTCTCTGGACTGAAACATTTTCTGTAGTAATATTTTTTTTACTACACATATTTCTTATGACTGTTTTTCGACTCTTACCCGGTGCTTTCTTGGTGACTTGACAAATCTTTTTGTTAGAGGACTGCTGCATTATTCCATAGTCCTGCTGTCTTTGACGTTTTGCAGCCTTTCTTACTCTTTCTTTGCTAGGCATCCTAAAATCTTGAAATAATCTGCAGTTGAATCTGTGGTAAAATATAATAAAAAATTTTATTAACCACTATTACCCAACAGTAAATTAATAACAGTCATCAAAAACTTAACACACTACTTAAGTATATAATATACTGAAGCCTATCTCCAATTTTTCACTGAACAAGACTCATCTCTTCTTAACCTTGGATAAACCTCACCTACTCTGTGTCCCCTGCACATAATTAAATGTAAAGGGGCAGATTTATATTAACTAGCACATCCCCAGGGATGCACCAGTTAACGTGCACCACTGCTCTGCCACCCACGGTGTGCCGCATTTACAATCAGATAGGACAAAGCTACATCAAAACCCTGCGCCTGCTTGAAGCAGGCATAGATCTTGACGCAGGTAGGCTGAAAGCTAAAGCAACAACTAAGTATCGTGTGCAGAAGTTACAAAAAAGGAAAAATGGCGTTTAAACCAGTAATGAGCCCATGCTAACGTAACACAGAGTAAAAATATCCAGGATCTACATCAGTTTGGGGTTCACGAACCTGGCAGGTACAAGGCACTGAGGCTTTCCACCGTGCATGTCTCATCCCAAATCATATGTTGTTTGTGAATGAAACAATTTCCCAGACCAAATGCTTTGGATTGGCTACTTCTAAAAAATTAAACACCCCTACTATCCCGGAGTTAGAGGAATATGATGGTTGGAGTAATTTTACTCGTTGTCCATTAAAGATTTACAGGCCCTACTCCGTAATTCTTCCTTTAACATTTCCAGTATAAATCCAAAAGGTTGACTGCTTTGGCAACGTGCCTTATCCACGGTTTAATAACGCTGCCTTTTGCTTTATATAAGTTTTCAAATTGTATGAAATATATACCAATAGGTCGTTATTAACCTTTAGGTAGTGGTTTTCTTCATGAGGTCTGGTCGCTTCCATACACATACAGATTTTCAAAGATGATCAAGAACTTTATCTGAATGGAGAGGAATGCACTGAGACGCCAGATCATTCACTAATGTGTAGGCACATACAGTTACACGGTTCATGCAACAAACACCGACCAAATATGGCTTGCGTGTTGCAAGGCACACCAGTTCCTGCTATCATCCCCACGTTCAAGTTCTTGGAAAATGGTAGTTATTTGATGCTCAATAATGAAGATTGTTCTGGGTTAATTAAAAGTATTCATTTTATCGTAACAGTAAATGAACGGGTTATTTGCTGCAGAAATGTTCTATTTCCTCCCACACATGAACATAGGGAGTTTTCAATCTGGCCACAAATACCAACCTTGGGAGCACATTTCAACGGCATGGCAAGAATAAGAGCTCTTTTGTCTCAGAGAGAGGTGGCCTTGAGTTCGGCCCGTGAAACTTTCGTGCTTCACATAGCGAACACCCGTACAGAGGTGCAGACCCTTTTAAATACAGATTCGACTTTGCATTTCAGCAAGATTACCCATTCATTTCCATGCAGCAGGAGGCCCATAGGAATGAAGGTGCAATTTGCGATTAGCAATTACCTCATCGCAAATTACGAATTTTTCCGACGGTGCAGGGGTGTCTCAAGAACACCCTGCTGCACCCCATAAAAAGAAATTTGGGGTCATATGGCGCACATAAATTTTGAAAACATTCCTTTACCTCAAAAACGATTTTCAACTCATAATTTGAAAACACTGCACATGGGGAAATGACTTAAAATGTCCTTAAGACACATAAAAGCATTTTTTGATTGCCTTTGCAGCATATTTCAGTCACCTTTAACATGCCTATGTAACGGAAACTTTCAAAATCTAAATTTGCCATGCACAGGTGGGAGCATATTTACAAGCAATTTGCTCCACAGACAAACTTCTTACATTGAAATGGGAAAAATAACATCAGAGACTCTCAATTACCTTATAAAGAAGCAGACACCATTATGTCCTTCTCATCAATATTAAAACCATTGCTTTTTCTCAAAAACGATTTACAAGTCATAATTTGAAAACACTCCACAACTCCTATGCACATAAAAGCCCTGTCAGTACTAATACTTCACATTTTCTCCAATTACAATTTCTCAAAGAAACAAAATCTATTTGTGAAACACTTGAGACAAAGCAACATTTGAAAAACACAACTTTCTTCATAATTTTCTCCTTAAAGCACACTATTTTCTATCTAAATTAAAGAAATTTTTTCTCACCTTAGCAAATAGTTTGAGTTTCAAAACAGTCTCAGAAATACACCAATTTGTCTTCAGCAGAGCAAAAGGTATGCACTCCAGAGTCTGCAGCTATCAAAAGCACAGAAATGCTGTAATTCCTCACACAGATCTCTCATGTCACCCAATCAAAACTCTTCCCTCACTTTTTTTCAAAGCAAAACCCTTCCCCCCTCTGCCCCCTCTCTGCTTTTTCTGCATAGCAACCACCTCTTGCAAGACCTCTCACACAACAATGTTGCAATTGAACTCTGAACTCTCAGTGCACCTGCATATCCAGAGCATTCTTTCATTTAATGATTTTTTCTTCGCCACTCAAAATACATCTTTCAACGAACTCATCCATGCACACTAACTTTCTGTTTTCAGCAATCAAAATCCACCAATCACTCTTACTGCTTCATTAACACAGAAACTCCTCAGTTTTTTTCATTTTACACTCACATTTTTTCAACTGCCATTTCATTGCCACACTTCATCTGACTGCAGGAGAACCTTCTCTCGCCATGTTTTCTGTCTGGATTGTTGGACATAGCTATATCTATTGGGCTCAAAGGTACGCTGAAAACAGGAATTTACCTAACCTCAATTTACAAGATGTGGAAATTAAGTGGTTTGGCCACAGAGGATTAAAATGTCACCAATTGATACCATTGGTGAAAACCTTTATGCATTTGCCAAAACCTGACCTGTTAATTGTGCACTGTGGAGGTAATGATTTGGGCACTTTGACTGGGGTAGGTCTGGAAATGCTTTTAAAGGACACCTTTGAGCAATTGATGGCACTTTTTCCTCAGACTGCCTTGGTATATTCAAATATATGCCAAAGACAGAAATGGAGGTGGTCGAACCAATTTTGTCCACAAATTGAGAAATCGAGGAAGCATGTAAACAAATCTGTTTCAGCTTACATGAGAGACCATGGAATGGGCTCCCTGTACAACAATAACTTGCGTTACTACATGCAAGATATCTACAGAGCAGATGGAGTTCACTTCTCAGATGAGGGCAACAGAGTTTTCACTCTGAATTTAAGACTGTGCATTGGTACCTACTTATAAGTACCTAAATGTACCATAAACCCAAAAGCTCTTCTCAGAGCTACCCTACATTTGATCACTCACAATTATTATTTTACTCTAACTTTTTTCACTAATTTTCAAGAAAGTACGCTCCCCAGACCGCTTCCCGGTTCGCGAACCGGGCGCACTCCACGCAAAAAAACTAAAAACTAAAAAAACGGTATATTTTTTTTTTGCCCTGCGAGACCCTTTCAAAGCCTCCACATCAAACCTAGGGGGTCAGGGAGGATCTACTATGCCCCCTTATGGTCATTTGCCCCTTTGCTTTGGCCTCCTCTTGTCTCTCGATCCTACCGAGAGACAAGATGGCGGCCGCTACGGACTGTTTGGAATGTTGACAGACGCCGGAGAACCAATCAGCTTTGCAAACCTCCGTAACGCGAAAAGTACGCGAAGCGGAGCGCTGTTACAGATATATATCTTTTTTTGAACGTTAATTTCTCAAAATCCACTAGAGCACATATATTGAGACCTAGCAAAGGCACATCGGGCTACCAGTCCCTACAATTTTGCCAAGTTTCGTGCAAATCCATTCAGCCGTTCGATTATTATTATTTTTTTTTTTTTTGCCCCGCGGGGCCCTTTTAAAACCTCCACATCAAACGTAGGGGGTCACCGAGGATCTACTAATCCCCCTTATGGTCATTTGCCCCTTCGCTTTGGCCTCCTCTTGTCTCTCGATCCTACCGAGAGACAAGATGGCGGCCGCTATGGACTGTTTGGAATGTTGACAGACGCCGGAGAACCAATCAGCTTCGCTTCACTAAGCTCCGTTGCGCGAAAAGTACGCGTCCTGGGCCGCTGCCAGGTCCGCTGTTACAGATATATATCTTTTTTTAAACGTTAATTTCTCAAAATCCACTGGAGCACATATATTGAGACCTACAAAAGGCACATCGGGCTACCAGTCCCTACAATTTTGCCAAGTTTCGTGCAAATCCATTCAGCCGTTCGGGCTAAAAGTGAGGCCAACCGCCCTATGGAAATTAACATGGGAAAAACGCGTTTTGGGACCCCCCTTTTTTCTCGGCCCCCCCTTGACGAACCCCCCCAAAATTTTCAGGGGCTGCTCAGAAACAAAATGTGCCATTTTCCTGAAAATTTCAGCCAATTCCGTCCACAAACGCCAAAGTTATTAGACATAGAATTTTCAAAAATCCCATAGAGAAAAAATCCTAACTATATATACCTACTGGCGACCGCCAGTAGGTAATATGTATATCTATATATATATAAACGAATGTATGTCAGTCTGTTTGTCCTTTATGCATTATTACACCATTCATCAGATTGCCATGACACTTTGGGAAGTTGTTGAGAACACTCCCGCGAAGGTTTCTGGCATATGCATTACTACACTAGTCATCCGATTGCCATGAAACTTTGGGAAGTTGTTGAGTGCAGTCCCACAAAGGTTTCTGGCATAATTTTTTTTTAAATATCGCCCCCCCAGGGCCCTCATAATCTTTTAAATACTGATGTACGCACCAGATGGAAAAACAACAAATCGTGTATCCACACGCACTCAAATAAATAAACAGAATTAAAACACCATTCATCCGATCGCCATGAAACTTTGGGAAGTTGTTGAGTACACTACCGCAAAGTTTTCTGCCATAAACATTTTTCAAATATCGGCCCCCCAGGGCCCTTATAATCTTTTGAATACTGATGTACGCACCAGACGGAAAAACAACAAATCTGGTATCCACAAGCACTCCAATAAATAAATAGAATTAAAACACCAGTCATCCGATCGCCATGAAACTTCGGAAAGTTGTTGAATACACTCCTGCGAAGATTTCTGCCATAAAAAATTGTTTAATATCGCCCACCCAGGGCCCTCATAATCTTTCGAATACTGATGTACGCACCAGATGGAAAAACAAAAAATCGTGTATCCACAAGCACTCGAATAAATAAATAGAATTAAAACGACACTTTGAAATGTTTTCCATATTAAAATGAATAAGTTGCAATAAAAGTGACACAATGTAAATTGAATGTTATCATGACGAGTTTCCTTGAATTTCCTTTCTTCGGAGATCGAAGCAACGCGCGACGGGTAAGCTAGTATATTATATATATAACTGTATTTAGAAACCCTGACCCCTTTCCAGAGTTGTAACTTCCTTGATCGCTCCTTTTGACTTTTGAGAGCATGTTTTTGCCTCCTTGTGCAATAAGTGAAGACTAGGGGTAGAGCTTATTTGTGTGTAGTAGAGGGAGGTCTTTTTGTGAACTCTAGAGTATGACTAAAGGCGATCAGATTTAAAACCCATTGGTCCATTGTTATGTTCATCCATTGCCATGAAACAATTTGAGATCTTGGCACCGACAGGAGGGGAAGGGAGGGGGAGGGGGCTAGTACCCATGTTTCATCTTGAGTCGAAATCTGGGCAATAAAAAGCTATCCCTGTCATTCTCAGAGCTGCTCAAGTGTGGTTGTATGCCAAGAACAGTTTTTAACAGGAGAAAATCTTAAATATGGTTATCAAAAGCTCCGATTGTTCCCTATAAATTGCCTTATGTTGGAGAAAAAAATTGGTTGACCTCTTATAACTCTGTAAAACACATGAACTATGCGCTAGTGAATAGATCCACTCTCCCCAGACTGGTCAAGACAGCATTAATGTACACAACCCAAGGGATCTTCGTGGCCTGTGCCATTGACAATCTTTTAAAATCAGCTTGTTCAGCTAAGATGAGATAAGATAAGATAGTATTTGTAAAGCGCACTATACCCGCAGTAGTGTTAAGGCTCTAAGCAGAAACAGTAAGGGAGAGAAGCACAACAGCAGATTAAGAGGAGAATTACCATGTTTTCAGGAGTTTCCTGAAAGCAGGAAGAGAAAAGGAGCGGCCACCCCATCTAGATCTGCGAAATCTAGGCAAAACCAGTTTATACTGCGTGGATGATCTCAAAGGCCTCCCTGGAGTATACAGTTGAAACAACGATTCGAGTTGGGATGGGCCATTGCTATGCATGGTCAAATATATAGTACTTAGGGCCTTGAATGAAATATGCTCCCTGATAGGAAGCCAGTGTAAAGAACGGATCCCTTTTCTGACAGACTCATGTTTCACTACATGACCATAGTTTGATCCAACAAATGAATGGCCTCAATCAATCAATCAATCAATCAGGACATTTGTTAAGCACGCTACACACCCGTCAGGGTCTCAAGGCGCTGGGGGGATGGAGGGGGTGCTGCTACTGATCGAAGAGCCGGGTCTTGAGAAGTCTTCTGAAGGCCAGTAGGTCTTGGGTCTGCCGTAGGTTGGTGGGGAGGGTGTTCCAGGTCTTGGCGGCGAGGTGGGAGAAGGATCTGCCGCCTGCGGTCGTTCTTCGGATGCAGGGGACTGTGGCGAGGGTGAGGCCGGTGGAGCGGACCTTGCGGGTAGGGGTGTAGAAGCTGAGTCGTCTGTTGAGGTACGCTGGGCCGGTGTTGTGGAGGGCTTTGTGTGCATGGATGAGGAGCTTGAAAGTTATCCTCTTGTTGATGGGGAGCCAGTGAAGGTCTCTCAGGTGGGGTGTGATGTGGCTGCGGCAGGGGATGTCGAGGATCAGTCGTGCTGAAGCGTTCTGGATGTGTTGCAGCCATCTCAGGAGCTTGGTTGACGTACCTGCATAGAGGGCGTTTCCGTAGTCCAGCCTGCTGGTGACGAGGGCCTGGGTGACTGTTCTTCTCATTTCGGCGGGGATCCACTTGAAGATCCTGCGGAGCATTCGGAGGCCGTTGAAGCAGTATGAGGAGACGGCGTTGACCTGCTTAGACATGGAGAGAGTGGAGTCGAGGATGACCCCCAGGTTGCGTGTATGGTCGGTCGGTGTCGGGGCTGTTCCCAGTGTAGTCGCCCACCAGGAGTAATCCCAGGCTGAAGGGGTGGAGCCGAGGATGAGGACCTCCGTCTTGTCCGAGTTCAGCTTCAGTCGGCTGTTCTTCATCCATTCGGCAACAGCCTTCATTCCTTCGTGGAGGTTGGTTTTGTCGGTATAGAGTCTCTGTTGAGGGAGATGATCAGGTGGGTGTCGTAGGCGTAGGAGATGATGTTGAGGTCCTGCTGTCGGGCGACGTGGGTGAGGGTGCCATGTAGATGTTGAACAGCAATGGGCTTAGGGAAGAGCCCTGGGGTATGCCGCAGATGATCTTGGTGGCAGTGGAGCGGAAGGGTAGGAGGCAAACGCTCTGAGTTCTGCCAGAGAGGAAGGATGTGGTCCAGTCCAGGGCCTTCTCTTGGATCCCAGTGCCGTGTAGGCGTCTTCGTAGTGTGCGGTGGCAGACCGTGTCGAAGGCGGCTGACAGGTCCAGGAGGATGAGGGCTGCTGTTTCTCCGTTGTCGAGCAGTGTCCTGATGTCGTCGGTGGCAGCGATGAGGGCGGTTTTGGTGCTGTGGTTGCTGCGGAAACCGGACTGGGATGGGTCCAGGATGTTCTTGTCATCGAGGTAGCGGGTCAGTTGTTCGTTGACGATTTTCTCAGTGACCTTCGCCGGGAACGGAGACGGGGAGATGGGATGGACGTTCTTGAGGTTGTTGGGGTCCCCCTTGGGCTTCTTTAGTAAGGCGTTGATCTCAGCGTGCTTCCAGCTCTCCGGGAAGGTTGCTGTCTCGAAAGAGATGTTGATAGCTTTCTGGAGATGGGGGGGGCATTGGTTGTGCTGGCTTTGTTGAAGACGTTGTTTGGGCATGGGTCAGACGGGGATCCGGAATGGACCAGGCGGCTGGTGGTCGCGGGGGTGAAGGTCTCGGTGGTTCGCGGAGCGGTCGTGGCAATGAAGCTGTCGGGGATATCGGCGATCTTGCAGTGGAAGAAGGTGGCCAGTGAGTGCCACAGGTGCTGCGAAGGGGGGATGTCGCTGGTGTTGGAGCTGGGTTGGAGAGTTCCTTCACGATGCTAAAGAGCTCTTTGCAGTTGTGTCCGTTGTTATCCAGGCAGTCCTTGAAGGCGGTCCTCTTGGTGGTTCTGATGAGTTGATGGTGTCTGTGGGTGGTGTTCTTGAGGGACGTGTAGTTGTCTGGTGATCGTTCGCGGAGCCAGTTCTTCTCCAATTTCCAGCATGTACGCTTGGAGGCCTGGAGATCTTCAGTGAACCAGGTGGCTTTCTTGCTGGTTTGGCTGTTGGAGGCTGTCTTGAGCAGAGCGAGAGTGTTGGCGCAGTCGTCGATCCACTGTCGGAGGTTGAGAGCGGCGGTGTTGGGTTCGGTGGGGTCGGCTGGTGGGCTCTGGGCGAGAGTGGTGGCTAGCTGCTCTTCGGTGACTTTGCCCCAGCAGTGAAGGGGCATCTGTTGGGTGTGGTGGTGTATGGTGGGCATTCTGAAGGTGAAATGGACGCAGCAGTGGTCGGTCCAGTGGGGTTCGGTGGTGTGGTTGAAGGAGATGTGGGGGCTTGCAGGGAAGATGGGGTCAAGCATGTGACCGGCGGCGTGGGTGGGTATTGTTACAAGCCGTGTGAGTCCGAGGTTGGCGAGGTTGTCGATCAGGGTGGCGGAGTTGACGTCGTTGTTGTTCTCGAGGTGGAAGTTCAGGTCCCCGAGGAGGATGTAGTCTGTGGAGGCGAGGGCTTGGATGCTGATGAGGTCGGCGATGGAGTCACTGAACTGGGGTCTGGGTCCAGGGAGTCTCTAGATGAGGGTTCCTCTGTGTGTGGTGTTGGGGTCGGTGTGGATCTGGAAGTGCAGGTGTTCGGCGCTGCTGAGGGTGTCGTCGATGTTGGTCAAGACTCTGAGGGTGTTCTTGTGGAGGATGGCAATTCCGCCTCCTACTCCGTTGGTGCAGTCTCTGCGGGAGATCTTGTAGCCTTCTGGGATGTCGATGGCGATGTCGGGTGCTGAGGCGTGGTCTCCGTAAGGAAGGCGACATCTGGGGCGGTTGAGTCGAGGAGGTCCCAATTCCTGTGCCAAGCACAGATGTGAACTTTATCTCTGGGGACTGTTTTAGGCCACCTTCAGACTTGACAAGGCCTTAGTACATGTACTGTACTGTGAATCCATTTATTCCCATACAGCAGGGCCTGCCTAGGGGGCTTTCAACAAGGTGGACACTGTAATGATGTTTTGAGAAGTGGTGACACTGTAAGGTCATCTAGAATTAGTTTAGATTCTAGAAGGGAAGGTTGGAGGTTTTCAAAGGACAATAGTTCAGTTAGTTCAAGGACTAGAAGCTAGTACATGTGTATCTGTATCTAGCTGCAATAAAGATAATTTATATATAAACATATATTAGTGCGGCCATATTTCACAATGGCGATGAGCGGGAACACAAAGAAACACTTACAGCTTGCTGAGTTATTCTGAAAATTTGGCGGCAGCTGTTCCAAAGTCGGAGAGAGATCCCACATCGGAGAGGGATTCCGAGTTGATGACTATATAGTGGACATCTGGAACACATCAGGAACACTTCGAAGGTGAGACCGTGGCTCTTGAGGGCATCGCTAAACAAGAGTGAAGAAAGAGAGCATCGTGGTGAGTAAAAGCCGCACGCAAGTGAAAGAGACAGTGCGAGAAGCAAAATTACTACGCACGAGCACAAGCGCGAGTGAAAGATTGAAACGGAAGCCGGTGAGCGTGATGACATCTTCGGGAGGTCAGAGAACAATGCCTGACTTCAAAATGGAGGTATAACAAAGCAGAGGTGAAAGTAAATTAATTGATAGAGACGTGGGAAATCGGTGCGTCTCTTGAAAAATATATATATAAAAAAAAAGAAAGAAAGAAGAGAGGAACAAACAAAGGGTAGTTAAAGCTGAGAATGGAGACGTGGCATATTGGTCCGTCTTTTGAAAACATATATATAAAAAAAATAAAAACAATTATAAACAACAGAAGTAGTTTTTATATATATATATGTAGATACTCCTCCTCCCAAAGAAAGAAATAAACTGCACGCTGCTGAGTAATTCCCCTGAGTGCTGCTCTTTTCTTTTCGTACCACGGAGAGGTTCTTTGAGCGTTATATATATATATATATATATATATATGTAGATACTCCTCCTCCCAAAGAAAGAAGCTGTGACCCAAAGGGAGAAACAAAGCAGCACTTTATTGGTTGAATGTCCCAGGCGAATGCATTTCGGCAATACCAGCCTTCTTCAGCGCCCCTCTCCAACTGCTACCAGTGCTGCGGTGTTTGTAGATCCGCCACGCTGCTGTTTGCAAAATCTTGCTCCGCCCCCTTGGTGACGACCAGCACTCCTTTGTAGCCCCGCGTTGTGGAACTACAGGTCCTATGATGCCTTTGTATTGCGCCTCATGGGATCGGAATTGCTGCTCGGGGTGATATTCTCGGAGTAGATGTCCGTGGGAAACACAGCATTGGCAGTACACTGGGAGGTGGGGCAAGCAGTCAATTAGGCGCCACCTCGAGTCCCCCTTCTTTTCACGCCGTTACCTCAACTCCCGGAATATTTACGGTGGCTAGCACAGGAATCCTGGTTGCCCACAGAGGGGATATGAATATCCCCTGCCCGCAATATCAGCCAGGTGCCAGGGTGGGTGCTGGACTCGACTGCTACCGCAGTCCAAGGTAAGAATGCTCCCGACGGAGCCTGCCAGAAAGTCCGGACCTCTTGTACGGCGGGGGTACACAGGATTGCGTACTGGCTTGTAGCAAGTAATGTCTGTAGATACTCCTCCTCCCAAAGAAAGAAGCTGTGACCCAAAGGGAGAAACAAAGCAGCACTTTATTGGTTGAATGTCCCAGGCGAATGCATTTCGGCAATACCAGCCTTCTTCAGCGCCCCTCTCCAACTGCTACCAGTGCTGCGGTGTTTGTAGATCCGCCACGCTGCTGTTTGCAAAATCTTGCTCCGCCCCCTTGGTGACGACCGGCACTCCTTTGTAGCCCTGCGTTGTCGAACTACAGGTCCCATGATGCCTTTGTATTGCGCCTCATGGGATCGGAATTGCTGCTCGGGGTGATATTCTCGGAGTAGATGTCCGTGGGAAACACAGCATTGGCAGTACACTGGGAGGTGGGGCAAGCAGTCAATTAGGCGCCACCTCGAGTCCCCCTTCTTTTCACGCCGTTACCTCAACTCCCGGAATATTTACGGTGGCTAGCACAGGAATCCTGGTTGCCCACAGAGGGGATATGAATATCCCCTGCCCGCAATATCAGCCAGGTGCCAGGGTGGGTGCTGGACTCGACTGCTACCGCAGTCCAAGGTAAGAATGCTCCCGACGGAGCCTGCCAGAAAGTCCGGACCTCTTGTATGGCGGGGGTACACAGGATTGCGTACTGGCTTGTAGCAAGTAATGTCTGTAGATACTCCTCCTCCCAAAGAAAGAAGCTGTGACCCAAAGGGAGAAACAAAGCAGCACTTTATTGGTTGAATGTCCCAGGCGAATGCATTTCGGCAATACCAGCCTTCTTCAGCGCCCCTCTCCAACTGCTACCAGTGCTGCGGTGTTTGTAGATCCGCCACGCTGCTGTTTGCAAAATCTTGCTCCGCCCCCTTGGTGACGACCGGCACTCCTTTGTAGCCCCGCGTTGTCGAACTACAGGTCCCATGATGCCTTTGTATTGCGTCTCATGGGATCGGAATTGCTGCTCGGGGTGATATTCTCGGAGTAGATGTCCGTGGGAAACACAGCATTGGCAGTACACTGGGAGGTGGGGCAAGCAGTCAATTAGGCGCCACCTCGAGTCCCCCTTCTTTTCACGCCGTTACCTCAACTCCCGGAATATTTACGGTGGCTAGCACAGGAATCCTGGTTGCCCACAGAGGGGATATGAATATCCCCTGCCCGCAATATCAGCCAGGTACCAGGGTGGGTGCTGGACTCGACTGCTACCGCAGTCCAAGGTAAGAATGCTCCCGACGGAGCCTGCCAGAAAGTCCGGACCTCTTGTACGGCGGGGGTACACAGGATTGCGTACTGGCTTGTAGCAAGTAATGACTGTAGATACTCCTCCTCCCAAAGAAAGAAGCTGTGACCCAAAGGGAGAAACAAAGCAGCACTTTATTGGTTGAATGTCCCAGGCGAATGCATTTCGGCAATACCAGCCTTCTTCAGCGCCCCTCTCCAACTGCTACCAGTGCTGCGGTGTTTGTAGATCCGCCACGCTGCTGTTTGCAAAATCTTGCTCCGCCCCCTTGGTGACGACCGGCACTCCTTTGTAGCCCCGCGTTGTCGAACTACAGGTCCCATGATGCCTTTGTATTGCGCCTCATGGGATCGGAATTGCTGCTCGGGGTGATATTCTCGGAGTAGATGTCCGTGGGAAACACAGCATTGGCAGTACACTGGGAGGTGGGGCAAGCAGTCAATTAGGCGCCACCTCGAGTCCCCCTTCTTTTCACGCCGTTACCTCAACTCAATATATATATATATATATGCAAAATTCCAAAACACGCCTCAGCAGACTCACTGATTAGCGCTGCTTGCCGCAATCTGGACATGGACCCAAGGTGTGTGCTTCAAGTTTCTTTTATTCCTTTTTTGTCAAGACGTGTTTCGCAGCCACAGCCGCTTGTTCACTTGACAATGAGTGTTGCCTTGAGAGTGCATAAAAGAAAACTTAACTACGAAACAACATGACAATGGAATGCTCAAATAATGAAACAACTGTGAACATGAATTCAGAAATATTTATTGAAGAAGATAATTCAGGAAATATTTCAAGTATGATTTATAGAAGACCATTACCTTTTAACTTAAATGAACAAGAAAATATTGCACAAAGATTGGAGAAGTGGACAAGGAGCTTTGAACATTTCTTAAAAACAGCATGTAAAAAATACACAGATGAACAAGCTAAAGATCTACTACTAAATCTTCTAGGAGATGATGTTGAAGATTTGATAACTACATTTTCAGAGGATGAAAGAAATACATATGAAGGGCTCATGAAATGTCTGAATACAAATTGTGACCCACAAAGGAATTTGGATTTTGAAAGATATAATTTAAATATAGCATGTCAAAAAGAAAATGAAAGTATGGACGATTTTGGGACCAGAATAAAAAAGTTGGTAGTATTTTGTGATTTTGATAAATTCAACAACGAAAAAGCAATACGTTTAAGAGTAATACAAGGATGCAATTCGATAAAATATAGGAAAAAACTTTTGGAAAAGACATTCAGTTTACAAGAAATAATACGTACGGCAACAACAGAAATACAAGCAGAAAAACATGCAACAAATATGGAGGAAGGAAGAATTAAAGCAATTGAACAAGTTAGACAAATGTAAAAAAAAAATGAATATAAGAGTAAAAATTGAAACACAAAAAAAGGGAAAGTACTATGTTATAGATGTGGATTCCAATTTCCACATCAGAAAACATGCCCAGCATTCGGGCAACAGTGTAAAGAGTGCAGAAGATATAATCATTTCGTAAGTGTGTGCAAATTTAAAAAAGAAAAGAAAGAGTTTGGGGCAAGAAGAGAAAATTTGAAACAAAATAACACTAACTTTAAAAAAATGGAAGCATGAGATATGTAAGACATATGGAAGGAGTTGAAGGAGACACTGAGGAAGAATTTGAAAATTCTGAAAGACTTTACATGATGCAAGAGAACAATGAATTTCAACAAATCAACATAATCTGAAGAGAAAATATTGAAAAAAACACATCTGTAGATTTAATGGTTGGGACTCAAAAAGTTCAATTTTTCCTAGATAGTGGAGCAACATGTAATATAATGTGTATAAGTGAATACACGAAAATGAAGAAGAAAACAGTTTTGAGTCCATCAAATGTTAGTGTTTTGGGGAGCTAAACATCCTGTTCAATGTTTAGGAAAATTTGAAGAGATGTTACAATATGAAGCTGCAGTAGCAAAGAAATCATACATGTATTAAAAGGCGAATTCCCAGGACCGTGTTTATTGAGTAACGTTAATGCTCAACTCATGGGCTTGTTAGCAATGAATTGCAACAATTCAACAGATCACCCAATTCTGAGGAAACATACAAAATTATTCAATGGATTATGTAGATTTAAAGAAAAGAAAATTACTTTACATATAAATGAAACAATAAAACGAGTGGCACAAACACACAGAAGAGTATCAATTCATCTACAAGCAAAGGTAGATAAAGAAATTAAATTGTTACTGGAACAAGTTATAATAGAAGAAGTGACTGGACCAACACCTTGAGTATCTCCCATTGTTGTTGTTCCAAAAAAGGAAAGTGAAGACATCAGAATTTGTGTGGATATGAGAATGCCAAATGCAGCTATTGAAAGAGAGTGATGCCCAGGCCCACATTTGAATGACATGATAAGTACTATAAACGGGGCTGTAGTTTTTTCAAAACTTGATTTGTGTAAAGGTTACCACAAATTGGAAATTGATGAGCAATTTAGATATATCACAACATTTTCAACGCATTTAGGATTGTTTACATACAAGAGATTGAACTTTGGAATATGCTCAGCGACTGAGATTTTTCAAGAAGTAATAAAAAATGTCATAAGACCAGTACAAAATAACATGAATTACAGTGACAATATCTTGGTATTTGGAAAGACACAAGAAGAACATGATCAAGCATTAGAAGAAGTATGCCAACAACTTGAAAAAGCTGGATTAACTTTAAGTTTTAAAAAATGTGAGATAAACAAAGGAGAACTAAAATTTTTGGTCATATATTTTCAGCAAAAGGTATGAGAGCTGACCCTAAAAAAATAATGTCTTTAAATGCAATAGCTAGACCAAAAGATATAACGGAACTACCATTGTTTCTAGGGATGGCTAGTTATTGTGCCAGATATATAAAAAATTTGCAACCACAAGTGCGCCACTTAGAGAACTGACAAGAAAGGGACGGAAATTTCAATAGAATAATGAGTGTGAAAAAGCATTTAAAGAAATAAAGTTTGAAATATCAAATGCAGCAAATCTGAAATATTTTGCCCCTCATTTATGTACAGAACTTGTAGTGGATGCCAGTCCAATAGGGCTGGGTGCAATCTTGGTGCAGCATAAGCCAGGAAGAGAAACCCAGAGATATGTAGTCTCTCATGCAAGTAATAGTTTGTCTAAAGTTGAACAAAGATATTCTCAACCAGAAAAATAAAGTTTGGTTGTTGTTTGGGCATGTGAGCATTTTCATGATTTTGTATATGGAAAACCGTTTGTAATTATTACTGACCATCAAGCTCTAACTTCAATATTTGGAAATCCAAAAACAAAAATGCTGCCAAGAATAGAGAGGTGGGGAATGAGATTAATGGATTATAATTTCAGAACTATACACAAGCCAGGAAAAGAATACAATCCAGCCAATTATTTATCAAGACGTCCATGTAAAACAGAAAGTGAACAACAACTAGAAGTAGAATAATATATATGTTTCATAGTTAGGTCTGCAGTTCCAGGAATAGTGAAAGGAAATTAGTTAATTGAAGAAACTTAAAGGATGACACACTTAAGGAGGTAAAAAAAATCATACGTAAAAACAGATGGAAGCTACTAAACAAAGAAAGTAGATTTGAAAAAATATAAACAAACAAGATATATTGGCATATAAAAACATAAATTCTGAACTGTCTGTGACTGCATCTGGAATATTACTAAGAGGAAATAAAATAATAATTCCCACAAATCCGCAACGCCGTGTAGTTGATTTAGCACATGAAAGTCATCGGGGCATTTCAGCAACAAAAATATTTTAAGAGAAAAGCTATGGTTTCCAAGACTAGATAAACAAGTGAAAGAAACTATTCAATCTTGCTATGTATGTCAGTGTACTTCAAGAGAAAGAGGGATGGAAGAATTACATGTCAGAATTACCAGATGCTGTGTGGTCTAATGTGGCAGCAGATTTTTATGGACCATTAGATTCTGGACATTTTCTATTAGCAATAATAGATGAATATTCATGTTTCCCAATAGTGAAACTGATATAATCAATCTCTTCGGCAGCAGGGCTCCCAATTTTAGATGAAATATTCTCAACTTGGAGAATTCCAAATGTTTTAAAAACGGACAATGGCCCACCATTTAATGGAGATGAGTTTAAAAAATGTATGGATTATTTAGGAATAATGCATAGAAGAATAACTCCAATGTGGCCTTAAGCAAATGGAATGATAGAAAGATTGATGGGCACAATCAAGAAGGCTGTGCAGAGAGCAAATATCAATAAATCAGGCATTGTGTCAAGTTTTGAGAGATTACAGAAACACCCCGCATATGTCAACTGGAAAATGCCCAAAAGATATGATGTTTGGACAATCGAGACAAACTCGTCTGCCACATCTTCCAGCATGAGAAAATAAAAGAAAAAGATAAAGAAGCAAAAGAAAAGATTAAATATTATGCAGAAAACAAAAGAAAATGCCAAAGTCAAGAATATGACATCGGTGATCTGGTATTAGTTCAACAACAACAGGTGAAAAAAATCACAAAGCAGATTTCATCCTATGACTCTAGAAGTAACCGGTGTGAAAGGAACAACAGTAACTGTGGGAAATGATGACAAACTGATAACAAGAAATAAAGCATTTTTTTGAAAAATTAAACAAAATGCTGAACATGAGGTTGTACAATCGAATGGTCAACAAACTGAATGGATACATAAAAGATCTGAAAGAGTATCAAAAGAACGGGAGTGACGAATCGAACACAGTTCATTTTATTAATTTTAGGGGGGAGGGAGGAGAATGTAATGATGTGTTGACATGTGGTGACACTGTGAAGTCATCTAGAATTAGTATAGATTCTAGAAGAGAAGGTTGGAGGTTTTCTAGGGACAATAGTTCAGTTACAGGGACTAGAAGCTAGTTCATGTGTATCTGTATCTAGCTGCAATAAAGATAATTTATATATAAACATATATTAGTGCGGCAATATTTGACAGACACTTTCTGGGCAATACCCTCTAAGGCACTCAAAATAATCCCACTCATGTAGTCCAGGTCCAAGCAGGTCAGGAAATGACCTTTACACTCTGTAAGAAGTGAATTTTTTTAACTGGATCGGCTCAACTAGAGGCCATTTAACTTGCCTTCCCTGATCTTGATGAGGAAACACTCCCAAAGTAATGAGAGGGCTACTAGTGCTATTATGTGTCCCATTCATAACCAACGAAAGGGGATTATGGTCACTGAAAGTGGTATGGGTAATGTCAAAGTTTTCAACAACTGGAAAGAGGGAGGCTGATGCAAAAATAATGTTGATAATGGAGGCACATCGCCTACTCCTGAAAGTGGGTAGTACACTAGGATTAATAGCACCAAGAAGTTTATCTATTGTGAAAAGCAGGTTGTGATTGTTTAAAAGAGCATTTAGAACAGACCCTTCTGAGGTGTGTGCCATATGAAGATCTTCCAACCTCATACACCTAGGCCTGCTGCCTATAGGGTCCACGGGGTTCTCACAGAGATGACAATTGATATCTCCCACCCGCAGAATCACTTACCTTATTTATACTTACCTGTATGATGAAGGCAGGCATTGGCGTGGTAAAGGTATGTGTTGTGAAAAATGTGTGGCAAAGGCATAAATGGTAAAAGCATGCATTTTAATGTTGTACAACCCTTCCTGGCATCTTACAATGACATTGACAGTCAGATATGGGATGTTATTAACAATGTTTCTACCAGCAGATCTCTTCATCATTTCTCCCTTTAACCTATGCCTGCGCAGGACCATTACATTTTAACAAAATATTTTAGAATGGACAACTCAGTAAAGTAACCAGTTAAGTGATTTATGAACATAACAATGATAAGTGCACCTTTGCACCTTGGGGGTCATCATACACCGCATGAAAACACTTCTCACATAGGGTCAAAACAAAGACAGCATCCTTTCAACCACACGTCCTTCATGGTATACTGTGCTACCCATGTATAAGCACTTCAGCGCCCCACACAGTGGTAGTAAGTGCTATATAATATTACAATAGAGTACAATACAATTTACAAGTTCCACTTGAAAAGCCTTAATCTTTCTGAGTTATGTATCTTTTATTTACAGGTTTCACTTCATCATCCTGCATTTACAAGCTTCTGAATGTATAGCACATTAAACACATTACTAAATGTAATATTGTGGAATATGCATCCCCCATTCCACTAACAAAATGTATAATGTTCACCAGATCAGTTTATTGGGCACCGTACTATGGGACAAGGCAGGGCAAAATATAGTGGGAGCGTTTTTTCCCAATCCCAACCGAGATGTATGTGAGGGAGAAGTCAAAGCACTTTATAATGGAAGAACTAAAGGTAAATACTGAGGGGCATATTACCAAGGCAGGCGATATGAAATTATCGCCGCTTTTTTGGCCGCAAAGTGGCAATAATTTCATCGCCCTATTAGCAAGCTGTCGCTAACATCAGTTTGCGACAGCTTTTAGGTGATAGCGAGTGATTTGGGGCCCGCTTTGCATGTCAGCGATTTTTATCGCTAATGACATGCAAAGTGGGCGTATCAAACCTGTTAGCGACTGAAAGCAGTCGCTAACATCGCTATCGCCTATTATCAACCCAGGTGTAGCGTAAAAAAATTTGCGCTAAGCGCGAATATCGCTGAAAACTAACGCCTGCTCAGACCAGTTCTTAGCCTCTATAGCCAAGGGGAAGTGAATAAGGCTAGTTCCCTATTAGCGATAATGCCTGAATACCGCTGGATTTCCAGCGATATTCACGCATTTTGCCGCTATCGCCAGATATTTTATCGCTTCAAAGATAACCGTTGCTAATAGCACGTTATCTCTGCGATAAAATCCGCCAATGCGCGGCGATACTTTTTTTTTCGCTAAACTTATTTACCGATAAATATCGCAAGTTGTTGATAATATGCCCCTGAATTTGGTCCCTGTAACAAAAGGTGTTCCTCAATAAAGGTTTGCCTGTCATTCCGGTACACTGACGTCATGGAACTATAGAGCTGTCTGAGATATGTTAAAAATGTACTGATCTCCACTCTAGTGGGAAGTGAGAACCATTCACCTGCTTACAATATACAGGACTCACACCTATCATGTGGTTCAAGAAAAAGGGGGAGTATCCCATTAGGCATACGGTAATTTTGGGGGTGCATGTAGGGGTTACATAAGCCACTATATGGTCCCAGCGGTATCATCAAAAGCAGACTGTTACAGAACCGTGGCCAAGCAATGGCATTTATACTCAACTTTTCCAAGCAGCTGATACCATGCCTTGCTTCAAGTTTTCTACAGCCAGTGATGCTTGACGCATACTAACGTCACTGTCTTATTCACAGAATATTTACATGTTGGGCATCAAGATAGCATTAGATTTGGTACCTGGTTAGTGTTGAATGTTGCTTTACCACAGTAGATGTTTCACCCATTCGTTTAAGCTTCAGAAGATGAGTAACTGTCAAAATGACTCGTGAAATGGCAGCTGGATGTTTGACACTGGAGGGGGTCTCTATTCCCGTTCCCTACAGTTTGTAGCTGAGAATCAGAAAAAGATTGTCCCATCTCCTTCCGCAATCTGTGGGGCCGAGCTTCGCCTTTTATGAACCATATCATAATATCTGCCCCAACATACACGTGAGTCTTTCCAAAAGAGATAACAGCCTTGATAATATTGACTTTGTTAAAGGCGATGATCTTGTTTCTTAAACATGTTTCCATCTCAGTGTTACTCTGCCCTTCAATATCCTGGCTTTACTCTCACGACCTTCTGAATAATGTGCGAGTCTTCCAGCGTGGGATTCACTTTTTCAAAGGTCTCCACAATCTGTCTCCATAAATGTCAGTGCTGTACACTGCTGCACGCAAACCACTTAGTCTGATTAGTTTTCATGGCATTGACATGCACTTTTGCATGTTTAGTTCCCAGCTTTGGCCTTAGTGCACTCTACTCAAAAAGCACATGAATGTTGTGACATCAGTTCATAATGTGGGCAATTTGGGGCTAGATCTTGCTAACATTTGTGTGTTACACGTTTTTACTGTTATTGGTGGTGAAAGCTGATGGTGGGGTTTTAAACTGCCATTTGCAGGCAAAATTCTAGACCTTATGATATGTGTTTAGACTACGTGGTGCTCTACACAGTTTACTGCTGATATATTTAAATGCCACTCACAGCTTTTTTATTGATTAATTCAAAATAACGCTGACAGCAAATGTTGACCCAAATGCAGATATAACTGTCACACAAAACTAGGCGTGACAATAGTCCTTGACTACTGAAATGGGTGTTTATATAATGCTTGACGTTAGATATGGCTAGCATTCAGGGTAAACACTGCTTGGTGCTCACAGTCGAATGCAGCTGAACACTGCTGCCTGCTGTCGCAGCGCTCTTGGAAATGACACACAGACACAGGAGTATGCTTTCTGCTTCCTTCTTTATTCCCTGCCAGCCTCACACTGACTTACAAACTAGTAACTTCCTGTGACGTCACTTCCTCTTCCTGCTTGCCTGTCCTGTCCCAAGCAAGGGTCAGGCGGGACGATGCTCCATCTCCCCTGTTTTGCAAAGTCTCACTTCCTCTATATCTCTTCGACCAGACGTCGAGGTTTTCTTATCAGACGTTGCGGCCGTTCTCTGTGTCTTGGTGCTAGACTGTGGTGAGTTGTGATTTCCACCATTCGCATGGGACTGTGGTGGCTTTGGTCACTATTGTCACTCTGATTGGAGGAGTCACTTGAGGGTAGATTTGACATGGTCTCATGGCGGCTGCGCCGGTTGCATTTTCTAAAGTGTGAGATGTTTCTCGTTATTTGCTTGTGGTCAGCTTTGGCTGTGACCATGGTTCCTTTCCTCTTGGTGACTTGCATGGGAGTGTCGAGATATCGTCTGTCTGCTTTGGCTCGCCGATCACTTCGCACTATCACCCAGTCTCCTTCTTGTATGTTAGAGTCTTTGGCGTGTCTGCGTTGATCAGCATATGTCTTCATTCTGTGCTTCTTGGTGTGGTCAATTTCCACGAGGGTGTTGGGATCAACCGTGACATTTCGTTGTTGAGGAGTTTCATTCAGCATGGGCAGTCTTGTTCGAGGTGTTCTTCCTAGCATTACAGTGGCTGGGCACTGATCAGTAGTGTTGTGCGGCATGTTTCGATACGCTCTTAGTACTTCATTTAATGTCTGTTGGATATCTCGGTGAGTCAGTTCTGCTTGCTGGATTGCCCTCTTTAGTGTCCCCATAAATCGCTCCACCATGCCATTTGCCTGTGGCCACAGCGGAGTGATTTTCTGGTGTTTGAAGTTGAGATGGGTTGCAAAGTTTGTGAACTCATGGCCGTTGAAGGGAGGTCCATTGTCTGTTTTTACTCGCAGTGGGATGCCCCAGGCTGCAAATATCTCATCAAGCACTGGGATCACTGTCGTTGCTCGAGTAGATGATATCAGTTGTGCGAATGGGAAACGGGAGTATTCATCCATGGCAACAATGATGTACTGTCCTGATTGTAGTGGGCCAAAGAAGTCGACCGCAATTTGTTGCCATACTCCGTCCGGCAGCTCTGACATTTGTAACGGTGCTGGCGGTTCTTCCCGGCTGACTACTTGGCATGTGATACAGTCTTTCAGGGTTGTTTCTACCATGTAATCGAGGGTGGGGAACCAGACTCGTTCTCTCAGAGCTTTCTTAGTTGCATTGATGCCTCTGTGTCCTTCATGTGCCAGGTTGATGACCCCTTGGCGCAGTTTAAGTGGAATTACGATTCTCCCCCCTCTTAAAAGGAGACCATTGTCACTGATGGAGAGTTCCTCGCGTACCCGTTGGAATGCGACCAGATCTTGTCGAAGTTGAGCTGAGTCAGAGGAGGACTGTTTCATGTCCCTCCATGAGTTAGTGCGAATGCGGGTCATCACAGCTTGGACGAGGGGGTCAAGTGCGGATGCCTCCTGGATGGCCTCAACAGGAACAGTGGGAGGACATGCTGCGTCGACAACAAAGTGGAGATATTCGTCAGCCACAGAAAGTGCAGAACGGGCACCTGCCAGCGGATGCCTTGACATGAAATCAGCTGGGTTCTCAGCTTTCCCAGGTTTGTGGATGATGGAGAAGACGTAGTCTTGGAGGCGCAGGCCCCACCGCTCAATGCGTGGTGGCATTTTTGCATTGGGGTTACCAAAAATTGTAATGAGTGCCTGATGATCCGTGATGATCGTAAAATGCTTTCCGTAGACAAAAAGGTGGAAGTGTTCGCACGCCCACACCACAGCTAGGCTTTCTTTCTCCGGCTGGGAGTACGCTTTTTCGGTATCCGTGAGACTGCGGCTTGCATAGGCGATGATGTGTCGCTGGTCTGAGTCTTCGTGGAATTGGGCTAGAATGGCACCCAGGCCCACTGGACTGGCGTCTACCGTGATTTCAGTCTTCTTTTTCGTGTCGAAGTACGCCAAGTTGATGGCTGACCCCACAGCTTGTTTGATCACAGAGAATGCGTGCTGGCACGCGTCCGTCCATTCGAATGGCTGACCTTGACGAGTAAGTTCCCGCAGCGGGTAGCTGATCGTGGCGTAGTCGCGGATGTAACGCGCGCAATAGCTTGCCATGCCAAGGAAAGAGCGTAGGTCTGTGACATCTCGGGGCTTCTGAGTATCAGCCAGGGCTGCTACCTTCTCGGGGTCTGGTCTCATGCCCTCCTTCGAGAAGATGTGTCCATAAAATTTTAAGGTGTCTTTGTGGAATTCACACTTGCTGGCATTAAGTGTTAGGTTTGCAGTCATCAGTGCATGACAGACTCTGTCCAGGGCCGTGTCATGTTCTGTTTGGTCCTTCCCAAAGACCAGCAGATCGTCACTGTAGTTGAAGGCATTTGGGATGCCTTGGATGACACGCCTGATGGCCTCCTGGAAGATCTCGGCGGCCGAGGAAATGCCAAAGTTCAGGCGTTTGTAGCGGAATAGGCCTTGATGCGTGGTAAAAGTCGTGATATATCTCGACTTGTCGTGGAGCTCCAGCTGGTGGTAACCTTTATTAAGGTCGAGCTTGGAGAATACTGTGGCGCCATTGAGTTTGGTAATCATGTCACTGATATGCGGCCCAGGATGGCGTTCTCGCTCGATGGCGGTGTTGGGTGCGCGCATGTCAACACATAGCCTGACTTTGTTGTCCTGCCCTTTTTTAGGGACTACCACGACTGGCGATACCCAAGGGGTGGGTCCCGTCGTGCGTTCTATGATGTCTGTTCGAAGTAGATCTTGGAGTTCGTCATCGACGGCTTTTTGTAGATGAAATGGCACCTTTCTATGATGTTGAGCAATGGGTGTCACATTTTCATTGATGTGGAGTTTTACTTTGAAGTGGTTAAGCTTCCCGAGCCCTTTGAATAGGTTGGGGAATTTCGCAACGATGTCAGGAGTGTCCTCCGTCATGTAGAGGAGTTCTACGAGTTTGAGTCTTTCCGCCGTGGGTAGACTGAGCAGACAGTCTGCCAGATCAGGTCCTTCCACTACATGGATGTAGGCGTCGATTGTCCGGTCCTTGAACGTGGGAGTGGTGCGGAAGCGGCCTAGACAAGGCAGTGGCTTGCGTGACATCCACGTGAATATGCGGACAGCTGCCGGTTCTAATTTGGGCTTGTGTTTCATGTTTTGATGTTCTACAGCACAGATATAGTTCAAAGAGGCTCCAGAGTCCAGAACAAATTTTGCTGGATGGTCTCCTATCAGGATGTCGAGTTTTGGATATCGCTTCAGTCGGTCCGGGTCTGCAACCATGCATATGTACTCGTCACGATCTGGGGCTGTTACCATACATATGTATTCATCACTGTCTTGCGATGTAGGGGTGCGCGATGGCGATTCACTGGAGGTGTCTCTGCGTGACCGATAGGATTCTGTCACTTGACGCCTGGTGCGGTGACCACTTCCGGAGCGACCTCTTGATTGGTGCGAGTAAGCTGACTGAGTGCTGGAGTTGGATGAGCTAGAGGACCTTCTTCCCCTTTCTTTGATGGCTCGGGCGTGATGACGTGGCTCATGTCCTTTGGTCGATGATCTGTGACTTGGTTGTTTGGCTTGACATGCAATCTCAAAATGATTGTCTCTTCCACAACGGTGACATCGTTGCCCGATAGCTGGGCATTGTCCTGAGTGCGGGTAGTCCTGTCCGCATCTATAGCAGGTGGGTGTGGCTTTTGCGGATCTCGTGTGTCGCGAGCTTCGACGTGAGGGTTGAGACCTGTGAGATTTTGATGTGGACTTGGTACTCTTGGAGGACCTATGTGCCTGAATACGCAGAGCGTGGTCTTTGTGATCCGATGATTTCTGTGTCCCCATCCGCTTCGCGTAGTCCTCTGCTTGATCATTAATTCTTGTCAGTTCTTCAATTTCTTCTAGTGTATACGTTTTTTTTAGGAGTCTCCGGCGCAAGGTTTCAGATGAGCAGCCGTCAATGATGCGGAGTCTCAAGGCATCCTCCGTTTTGAAGTTGTCGAAGTCGCAGTATCGTGCAAGTCTTCTTATGCGCATGATGAAGTCGCTCATGCATTCATCTTTCTCCTGCGTGGCAAGGTTGAACGTGTGGCGCTCATAGTCTACGTTGCGTTTGTGGAGAAAGCGTCTGTCAAGGGCAGCTTTGGTTTCATCATAGGTAGCTGTTGCAGCGTTGGGTAGTTCTTTGATGATTTGTGCAATGTCTGGACCAATCAGGTTTCTCAGAGCTACAAGTTTTTGCTTATTGTCTTGCACTAGGGAGCCAACCATATAATCTTCAAAATCTTCACTCCAGGTTTTCCACGATGGGCCCATACTGTTGCCCGGGGTCAGTGGTAGTGGCTGAGGTTGGCGCATGAATGAGGCTCCGATGGGGTTATTCGCCATTGTGGGCACGTTGGTTGGAGAAGCTGGGCCTCCTGTACTGGGAGCTGGGCTTCCTGACCTTGCCGCGCCTGATGTATTAGGAGCTGTGCTAGCAGTGTCGGAGGAGCTATCAGGGCCCTGGTTGGACAGCTGCGAATGATTTGCTCTGAGTGGCTCTGACTGGCTTTGTGAGGCTTTGTCCAGGCTGTATTTACGTATTTCTGGCCTCACGCTGTATTTTATATATTATTTGTAGCTCCTTGAGCTGCTCTCTATCTTGGCTGCTGCTTATTCTTGATGTTGCCCCCAGAGCCGAGTGGCGCCTGACTTTAAGATGGCCGCCATGGAGGGTGCGTGGTTCTGCCTGCAGGCGGGTGCCTGACTTCAAAATGGCCGCCGCGCGGGACAGTATGCCTCGTGTCTCGGTCTTGGGCTGTGCAGGCGGTGCGCGTGAGGGAAGAGGCGGGGTTTGAACTCACCCTCGCTCCACGCGCTGCATCTGGCTCTGGCTCCTCACTTCTCGGTCGCGCTTGGGATCGGGCACTGCTCTCCGGTGCCGCGCGAGCCCGACTGCACACTTCTGGGAGCACATGGTGAGCGCGCTCTGACACACGCGTCTCTCTCTCCTCGGGCAACGGTCGGGTTGCTTGGGGCGCTGTTCCGGCACACGCGCTCTTGCTTCTTCGCGCTCCTCTCTCCTGGGCAGCGGCGGTGAGCGCTTCACTCGGGCAGCAGTTTGGTGCCTCGTGGCATTGGCGGAGTTTTGGTTTCCGCTGCAGGGTTCGGTGGTCGGCCACGTTGGGTGGCTGAGCGATGAGCTGCTTGTGGGTTTTTATAGACATCCCACCCTCGTCGCCATTGTCGCAGCGCTCTTGGAAATGACACACAGACACAGGAGTATGCTTTCTGCTTCCTTCTTTATTCCCTGCCAGCCTCACACTGACTTACAAACTAGTAACTTCCTGTGACGTCACTTCCTCTTCCTGCTTGCCTGTCCTGTCCCAAGCAAGGGTCAGGCGGGACGATGCTACACCTGCCAGTGGCATTTCCCCGCCAGTTCAAGACATAGATCAGCTTCCAGGTGGTGCAAACATGTTTGCATGTGGCTCGTTGGGGGAGGGGGGTGAGGGGGTATGTAGGTCTTGCAAATGTGTTACCACCTGTTTTCCCACTGCGTTCACTAATTTCTGATTCCAGATCAGTACACCAAAGGTAATAAACACACCTAGAAACGCACAGAAAACCTGCCTTTTTCAGATACGATCCAGGTGTGGCAGAAGAAAGCGGTTAGAATCACTTCAGAAGAAGCTTGAAAAGCAGAGTTTGACTGTCAGCTTAATATATTTATTTTTTAAACAATCAGACTGATTTGCATATGGTTGGGTTCAAACTGGGGTTGCATGGTGGCCATGGGAACCGTCCAGCTTGAACTGCTAGGCCAGGTCCTCCCTGGACCAGAACACAAGCAACCTATTACCAGTTTTGCCCTATTTAGGGCTCTTTAGCCAGGTATAGGTTGGTTCCAGTGGAACAGTGAGGACCTGGCTTGGCAGTTCGGGCTCGCGTGTTCCCACTGGAAGAGCGCAATACTCATTTGTATATAGCTGGGTCCAAACTGATGTGTCATGGTGTGCAGAAAAACAAAGAATTGTGATGCGGCCTGATGGACATGGTCCTTTTTGCAGGGTCATCCCTGAACTTTTTGCCTTCCTCCTGTATTTTGTCTGACCTGTTTTTGTTGGATTTAGGACTCTGGGCACTTTACCACTGCTGATCAGTGCTAAAGTGCATAGGCCCTCCCTATTGTAAATTGATGTGTGGATTAGTGACTCCATGATTGGCTGGTTTGATTTACTTTTCTGACCCTAGTACAGTGCACTGCGTATGCCCAGGGCTTGTAAATCAAATGCTGCTGGTGGGCTTGCAGCACTGGTTGTGCCACCCACAGGAGCAGATTGTAAAGTGTGTCTCACGTCTGCCATTGCAGAGCCTGTGTGCAGTCTGGTGCTGCCATGTTGACTGGGCAATTGCACCCACTTGCCAGTCCCTAAACCTTCCCTTTTCTGCATGTTAGTCGCCCCTATGGTAGGCCAAAGGGCAGGGTGCATTGTAGGTAAAAGGTAGGACATGCCCTGATGTGGATGGCATCTCCTGATAGTGAATTACAGCCATTTTCGTTTTTCACTATTGCACGGCTACCTGTTCCCCATAGACCAGAATGGGGATTATAACATTTTATAATCCTAACTGACTCAGGGAACCAAGTAGAAATTCGAGATTAGTATGCCTGAACTCAGAATGATAAAATACATCTTTTAGTGAAGGTGGTTTTAACATTTTGTTTAAAAATACCACTTTTAGAAAGTAGGTATTTTCTTGCCTAACTGTCCAAGCCTGTCTTTGATAGTGTTCATTTCCGCTTTTTTCCGCAAGCCCGACGCCCCGCCAACCCCCTTTTTCGTTCTGTACCCCTTGTTTTTCCCGTCACCTCCTCCTGAGGTAACGCCCCCTCTCCGCCCCGCTCCCATCTCCCAGCTGCTCCTCCCTCCTTCTCCGCCTTAAATGGCGACCGCAGACCGGACACGCAGCTGACTTGCGCAGCGGGCGCGTCAAAGGCAAGCCCGTCTGTGCCCAGCGCCAGAACCCCTGGACCTCGCACACGCCACAACGCCAGACTCCTATACAATGCCAACGCCCTCAACACCGGCTGAGACCGCCGCTGCTTCCAAGCCACCCCGAAACGCACCCACGGACCCTTCTCCTGCCTCACCTGCAACTTCACATGCGACAGAACCACCAAACCTCCAAAGGACTGAACCCAACCATATTCCTCAACACCCGCTCTGCACGCAAACACGCCGTCGAGCTCTGGGACCTGCTCAACACCTCCGCCCCAGACGTAGCCTTTTCATGAGACCTGGTGGAACGACTCCTCGGCACCGGACATCGCCACAGCCATCCCTTACGGCTACAAGATCTCCCGCAGAGACCGCACCAACGGAATCGGAGGAGGAATAGCCATGGTCCACAAGTCCACCCTCCAGGTCCACACCTGCACAGACGACTCCCTCAACTGCGCCGAACACACCTCCACTTCCGGATCCACACTGACCCCAACACCGCCCTCAGAGGAACGCTTGTCTACAGAACTCCCTGACCCCGGGCCCTGTTCAGCGACTCCATCGCTGACCTCGCCAACACCCATGCACTCGCCTCCATGGACTACATCCTCCTGGGGGACATGAACTTCCATCTCGAGAACACCAACGAGGCCAACTCTGCCACCCTGATCGCCAACCTCGCCAACCTCGGCCTCCGACAACTCGTCAAAGAACCCACCCACGCTGCCGGCCACACTTTTGACCCAGTCTTCTCCACAAGCACCCACGTCGCCTTAAGCAACACCACCGAACTCCACTGGACCGACTACCGCTGCATCCACTTCACATTCAAGAAACCAACCACGCACCACTACGCACTGGACTACGGCAACGCACTCTTCGCAGGAATCCCGACCAAACACCTACAGCGACTGCAACGCATCCAGAACGCCTCTGCCCGCCTGATCCTCAACATCCCTCGACGCAGCCATATTACCTCCCACCTAAGAGACCAGCACTGGCTCCCCGTCAACAAGAGGATCAGCTTCAAGCTCCTCACCCACGCACACAAAGCACTCCACAATACCGGACCAGCCTACCTGAACAACAGACTCAACTTCTACACCCCCCTCCCACCTTCTCCGCTCCACCAGCCTCAACCTCCGATGGCAGATCCTTCTCCTTCCTCGCCGCCAATACCTGGAACACCCTCCCCACCCACCTGTGGTAGACCCAGGATCTGCTCAATTTCAGGAAGCTGCTCAAGACCTGGCTCTTCGAGCAGTAGCAGCAGCCCCTCCCCTCAGCGCCTTGAGACCCTCACAGATAAGTAGTGCGCTTTACAAATTCTCGATTGATTGATTGAATGATCGATAGGTTCTGTAATCCTTGTCTGGAGTTTGAGTGCCAGGGGCTGGGGGATTCCAAGAACAAGGGGGAGTCAGCACAGGGCTGAATAGAGCTATCTGCATGTAGATGGGTGGGAGAAGTTGCACCTGGGACCTGAATAGGGCTGGGTCTGCCTTTCACAATGCTGGCTCCACCTCCTGTGGTGCGTCTGATTTCCCTGGCCCACACTGTCAAAGGAAAGAAGGAATCTTGTCAACAAAGTGCTCCATGACTGCTTAGAACTTGTTTGGACTAGGTACAGGACCCTCTGCCTTCAGAGGACAAAGGATTTGCTAGTTTAAATATTGGGACCCAGACCCAAGACCTTTAGATCACTTTTGGGAAGAAAGAAGAACCTTTGCTGAGGAGAGAAACCAGAGACACTCAAGAGGAGACTATCCCTAAGCTGAGTGCTGTTTGGGGGATTGGACTGCAGTGGTTGCCTGACTGCCAAAGAAAGGGGAAATGACTTTGTGCTACTTTCAAATCAACTTGTAAAGGATCTCCAAGAGCTTCAGATAGAGCTTGCCTCCTGCTAAAGTCTCAGGGACAACAGACTTCACCAACCAGCTCCCATACCTTCTCTTGCTGGGAATTGAAGGGCCTGCTGTTGAGCTGGGCCTTCTGAAAAGACTGCGTGTTGCTGGGAGCTGGAAGCACGACTCAAGACTAAGAAGCATGTTTCCGCCGCAGCCGTTGTCGTCACATCACCGGAGTAGAGTGTCGCCGTCGCAGCAGATGCCGTCGCATCACCGGAGAAGCATGCCGCCGCTGCCGCTGTCGCCATCACATCACCCGAAGCACCTCGCATCCCCGTAGAAGAGTGTCGCCCTCACAGCAGACACCGTCGCATCACAGGAGAAGCGTGTACCAGGGCCTGTCGCAGCTCAGAGGAATCGTTGAGTAACCGCGCGGCCATCGGGTATGCACGCACTATTGTCGCATCAAGAAGAAGATGCCATTTTGTTTCATTGCACCGGATCTTTATCGCAATAAGGCACTGCTAGTTTCATCGCCACAGAAGTGCAGTAAGAAACCGACGCATCACCTTCCCACGCGGAGAAGAACCGATGCATCCCATACACAGCAGTAGGGACCCGACGGATCACCGTTCTTGTGTTTAAGGAACTGACGGACTACCTTCCCTGCAACACTTTCATTGTATAGCGTTACGCATCCAAAGGTACATTGAACACAAAGTGTAGCATTTTACATCTAAAGAGAACTAAGCTATTTCTGCCATTTTTAAGTACAGTATTGTGGCTTTTTGTCGTTTGTGGTTTTGTGTTAAATCTATATAAAAGTACTTATTTTTATACTACAATTTGTGTGGTGTCCATCTGTAGTGTTGTCACTGGGTTACTGTATGTGTTCACAAATGCTTTAGAGAAAAGCCTGTTCATGCCAAGCTACCAAAGGGGTGAGCAGCGGTTATTTTGGGAGTGTACCCCCTTTCCCTAACTAGACGCAAGGGTCCCTATTTGGTCAAACTAGAGACTCCCAAATCTAACACGACCCAAGTAATTACCAGTGGCTGGGATTAATTCAAGCACTCCATCCATCACTTTTTGTATGCTTTAGTATGACACCCTGAGTGGGACGGGTATGCCTTGACATTGGTCCTTGCACACTGTGTCACTGGAGCTAAGCTGTACCCGGTTGATGAGCCCCATAAGAAGGAGGAACCTGTCCTGGGTTGGTGGTGTCCTAGTTTAGGGGGGACCTGGCTTGGCTGTTCGGGTTGAACTGTTCCCACTGGAACAAGGTCAAGATTGATTTGCATATAGCTGGGTCTACACTGAGGTAGCATGTTGTACAAAATAACAATGGACTGGAATGCGGGCCTCAATAATTAATTACCAGTGGCTGAGGTTAATTCAAGAATTCCATCCATCACTTTTTGTATGCTTTAGTAGTCATCCTGAGTGGGTCCCGTGCACACTGCGTTACTGGAACTAAGTTGTACCTGGCTTATGAGCCCATGACTAGGAGAAACAGGTCCTGGGTTGCTTGTGTTCTGTTTTAAGGGTGACCTGGCTTGGCATGTTTGGGCTGGATTGTTCCCACTGGAGCAGGGTCAAGATGGATTTGCACTTGGCTGGGTCCACGCAGAGGTAACATGATGTGCAAAATAACAATGGACTGTTATGCGGCCCTGAGGAATTACCAGTGGCTGCGGTTCATTCAAGCATTCCATCTATCACTTTTTGTGTGCTAAATTTTGGGGATCAGGGTTCTGCTCCCACAAATGCATTATTTTTTCCCGTCTGTGTTTTGCGCCAATGATGTTGTTTGGGCTTCTTATAAATGCCTCTTTGAATTTACTTATTTTTGTGATAAGTATTCTCTGTCAAAATTGTATTCTGTAAAACAGGAACATCATGACAAATTAAAAAAAGGTGTAGGAAGTACACCGTTTATAGCCTCTTCTGAACTCTGAGGAATATTTTGAAGCTGCTGCGGCCTTATGTTAATATTTTATATGTATTATTGTGTGATAGGTGACGCATTCACATAGATTGTCTGCATAGGAAGTTACATGGTAGGACCATAAATGACATACTACAAGTGTGTTGCTCTGAGGCATAAGCATAGAGTATAATTTTCGTCATCTCTCTTACAGGCAACTTCGGAAGGACAACCCCTCAAAGATATTGATGAATCTATGCAGTGCACTGCTGATGCTAAACATGATGTTCCTGATCAACAACTGGGTGTCTTCTTTCAAAATCTACGAGCTGTGCATCTCAGCCGCAATCCTACTGCACTACTTCCTGCTGGTATCCTTCACCTGGATGGGGCTGGAGGCGGTACACATGTATTTCGCTCTGGTCAAGGTCTTCAATGTATATGTTCGGAACTACATACTTAAGTTCTGCATTGTAGGATGGGGTGAGTTACCTTAATGTTCCAAACATTCCTTCATTGTTAAGGTGGATTCTTCAAATGCGCACACACATTTACACACACACACATAAACACATGCGTTAATGCCCCAAACCTTCTTGCACACATCCATATGCAAAACATTCTACTTTATTTAGCTTTATCTCAAAGGGTATTGTGATAAATACAGTGTTGCAATTTACTGCTGAATCCATGAACATGTGTGACCAAACCATTCATCAAATTAAGATTAGGAGATTTGAGATTGGTAAAAAAATATTTAATGGCGAAGAGTTAAACGAGTTTTGAGATGTGTGCTTTGGGTTATTATTGTCATTATCTTTGTTATTTATGTTTGATTTGTTTTTCTTGGGAACTATATTTCCATCCCATCTGAACTGATTGACCCCCACCCCCCCACTCCCCCTCAGTGTTTGCTTTGCCTTTCCACGTGCACAATCAAAATCTCTCCACTTTAGAGGTGCAAACAAATCATGGCCAGACACTATTCACGTGTCCCAACAGTCGACGTGTTTAAAAACTAGAAACATTTGTCGCATATTTTCCAATATTATACATCACTCCTAAAAACGACCTGTCCTTCCCCGATGACGGTAGTGACGTTCTAACTTGTGTCACATCATTATTAATTGTGGGAAAGGAAAAAAGGGCTTCAGGCCTTAAACAATTTGCGACGCATTTGCTAGAAAAGCATTTGAATAGACAGTCACCTCCCACACAACAGATTTTATTTTGCAGTAACACTCAGGGTATGTGAGGCGGAATGTTTCCTCATTAAGCTGTTTTTGATGCTCAGCCTTCGTTTTTGACACTTATTAGTTTTCCTCCTTTTCAGAGTTCCCTGGCGGGGTGGACGGGTTGTAGAAGTGCGTGGCAGGGCGGACTTCTGAAGCACTTCCTGCGTGCAGCGGTGCGTGATTGCCGAGCGCGATTCTATTACCTACCGCAGGCCGCGCAGAAGCTCCTCTCTGTATAAAAGATCAGAATATCTTATCTCTGGCAGCTTTGCGCTCATGAATAATGGACTCACTTACTTTGATGAATAAATTGCTAGACGTCATTGCCTCGACATTTGCATAATGCTCGCTCTTTCTTCCACTTTCGTATTAGGAGTACCGGCAATTATAGTTATTACCGTGGTTATTGTAAACAAAGATTTCTATGGCATCGAAAATGAGGTGTCGAAGGAAGTTAGCACATCGCCTGACGACAACGTTTCATTGTAAGTGTTTTATTTTCCCTACTTTGAGGTGCATTGAACTTTTCAAAATCACGAGCCTGTGAAATTGCCGTACAAAAGTATTGGACATTTTTTTTTAAAGATTTTAAATCTGAAGTTTGTGATTAATTGTTTTATGGGGCTCGCCGACCGGGATATCACTAGATTACCGCTAATTGTTAAGTGGATGTTGACTATGGGCTATCTCTTTTAATGAACAATTGGTTTTAATTTCAGGATTCTTTAAATTCAGTAGTGGGTATCTATCTGCTTTGAATTAGTTCTAGACCTGTCTGAATTGTGCCTTGCTGCCTGGAATGACTGCTTGCTGTTAGACCAAGGGTGAATGTAGTGCCTCCCAGCCCTTCCAGGGGCTGGAATACTAAAATGTAGGGATCACCCTCTCCCTATCATTTATGATGCCATCAGTGATGTCATGTGTGATGCCAGAGGCAGCTCATGGGGGTGGCACATTCTGTGGTTCAAGCAGTCATGCTAAAGTAGATGTCATAAGCAATGTAATCTGTGTTGTTTATTATTATGCCACCAATACTGTCACGCGTCATGGCACTCGAGGGGTAGTGGGATAGTTATAATTTCCGCTGTGAAACAAAGAGAATTTCAGTGGTTTAACGAATTTGAGCTACGAGCATAACTTAACTTTTAACTGTTTCCCCCCGTGGATTTTAATGAGATGTGGCTACAGAATAAGGATTAGCATACTACGCTTTTCTTGTTACAACATACTTTTCATAGTCACCATTTACCCACCTGATGGTTGATAGGTTTGCCTCTATCATTTTAGCAAGCTTCAGCAAAGTTTAACTAAGATGGAAACCCATTGTTATTGTCTTGCTGTGGCTGTTTATCCAAGTGAGTGCTGTTGCTTATGATCTTGGAGTTATATTGGAGACCCACTGCCTCATTGATCCATGCTCACTGTTAATACCTAAGGCGGGTCGGGGACAATCGATATTTGCCCGGCGGTATTGCCTCTGTGACCCTCTAGTTATTTAATCAATGAAGAGGCAGGCGCTGGAGACTGGAAAGCAGGAAACAAGGTTTTTATTCTCTCCGGAGGAGAACACAACGAAACGGACAGAAGGTATCGTTCTGAGGTGCTCTAGATACATTTCTGAGGCCTGGCCTCTTATACACTGTTTTACGACTTTATTGTAGATTACACATTCATGTTAAAGCTTTGATGTATGGAAAAGACATTCCCGGAAATCCCCTTTGGGCCCGTTCCCACACACATTTACAGTTGAAGTCCCCACCCTAGTCACAACAGGTGATGAGTATCACGCAGCTGGATATTCCGCCGATTCACGGAATGTGGGGGGTTTGATCGGATCTCATGGAGTGGGGGCTTTGATCAACCCGGGGATCCTTTGATGGGGGAAGCTTTCTATTGTACGGGGAGGGGCAAGGAATGGTATCGGCAGAGCTGGGTGTCGGCCTGGGAACGGGGAAGACAAAACGGGCACACGGGGAAAAAGGGGGTTTGCATCTAAGGGCCGGAGATCATGAAAGGGAAGCAGGGAGGTGTCGCGCTGGGAACAGGATGAGGGCCTGGGGCAGAGCAGCGCCGAAGAGGGGTTTATGACTCAAGGCAGGTGCAAGCAGGGGGGTTTGCAGCGTGCAGGCTTAGTGAAGGCGAAGGGCTATGTCAGGGGCCAGCGGCATGCAAAAAGGGTTCGTTCTGATCGGGGCATCTTAAAAAAATGGCGGGCGCGCACGACAAAAGTGTGGCATCAGGGGAAGAGGCAAGATGGCGCAGATAATGTTCACCAAAACGTACTAATTTTCAACAGTCCTCCCTTTAACCACTTGGCTGCTAAGGGGTGTGTGCGAGGTCCATTGACTTTCCATTGAAATCAATGGAAAGTCCATGACGAGTTACCCTTGTCATTAGCGCTGAAGGGGTTAACATATTCAAGACATCTTGCTGGTTCATTTTCTACTCGGTTCTATTGCGGTAGGCATGAGAAAGGAAACGGTAGGAACCCTAGATGAAAAGAGTTGTAAACAATACATTTTAACATTTCTAGTTTTTAGGAGGTGGGCCTATTTGATAAACTTTGATCAATTTGTTTAGCAGGAAAGTCATAGGAATGCAATACAAAAACGATTCTGTAGCGAGAGCAGCAAGTATATTCCATACTGGCAGGTTATTACATATATATCAGGTTCGGATTGGAGCATGATCAATACAATGGCGGCTGGGAGAGAAATGAGGTCTAGCAGAAACGGCGATTGGGGATGTCAAATGTTCGAAGTTTAACGAGTTCTCATCATTCTTTGTTGCCTTTCGTTGGCGCTGTTGAGCACCGGCGGTGGAGCTACAAGTCCAGCTCTGTTCTAAGTTCTGCGTTGCAGGGCACGACCCTTTCCTCGCGTTTCTGGTCGGAAAGGTCCTTTTCGCCCTGTGTCCTTTGAGGTGATTGTCAGAAAGTTCAGATGGAAGAAGAGCGTACAAAACAGTCCATAGGGTAGGTCAGAGGAAAAGGGGGATGGAGCAAGGCCAAATTAGGAACAAACTAGGGGAACGAGAGACTTCAAATAGGCGGGCGTGTGACCGAATTCAGAGAGCGGGGACTTGTCGACAGACACTGGACATCGAGCAGGGGCATCAGGTCGACCCTTTCTTCTCATGTTGTCGAAAACAGTGCCTCGTCCTGCAGCTCTTTTCTGTCGTGGTCTCGCCTTGGCTAATGTCGCAGGTGTTCCTTAGTCTGCAGTCAGGCCTCGTGCTCCCACATCCGGTCCTTCTCTCCTCCAACAGCAGTACCCTTAAACAAGTTTGAAAAGACAGTCTTTAGAGAATTTGCAGATGAAGATAATCAAAAAGTCTATTTCTCTCCCAGCTCCAAGCAAAGAATGAAAAATGCCCGTTATATTAGTGTTCACAACTGGCATATGAATGACCGGTGACGGGCCTGTTGGATTTACTATGACTTTCCTTTACAATTATTTATTACAGTCACGACAGTTCATCTGATGGTGACCCACCTTCGTGAGACGAACCTGGCAAAGATATGCCGTTCTCTAGAGTTTTACATTTACAAAGGGTACTGCGAGTCGTCAACATGGTACTCCACAGGTATTTTGCTGAGAGACGAACATGGCTAAACATTCCCTTTCTATCGATGCATCCTGCCTTTCAACTACTACGGGGTTCATTTCGATGATTTCTTTACCTTGGACTAGTCTGTTAACCTTGTAAAACATCATTCTGGATCCCACGTAACCTTTTACAGCCCGATTACTTAATTAGGAAGGACAGGGGTTTTATGGGGGACAACCAGGGACATAGGAAACTTGGGGTAAGGGCATAAATCGACCCATCTCTCACAACCGGAAATGAGGGGTAGTTTCATAATTCCAGTTTTTGGGCGGCTGATACAGGGGAGGTAACAGGGGTGATCATTTTTTTTTTTTCGGTTTGGGTATTGCGACAATTCGGGGAGGGGAGGGGAGGGTCGCGTATTCTGAGGTCCTTGTTTTATACCATAGGAGCCGTTGACAGGTAGTTCCCTTATTTCGGGTCAGATTAGGGAACCTCTGTCGTCTTACCTGTCCTTTCCCTTACGGCCCAACCTCGGTTCATTGACTTCTAGCGGAAAAGGAGAGGTAATGACGCGGCCTCAGGGTGATTGTATTAAAGACAAGTTTTTGTGCAAATACTGACGGTATTTGAAGCCAATTAGGTGGTGTGCTAGGGGTGGCAATCTGCCAATTTCGGGGCTAATCTCTCGGAAGAGTGGGAGTGCAAAAATAGAGGGAGAGAGAGAGAGAGAGAGAGAGAGAGAGAGAGAGAGAGAGGGAGAGAGAGAGAGAGAGTGCAACGGCAGGCTAAATAGTACACGTGCAACAGAGAGGGTGGCAGTGTATTCAAGAAAGGCTATTTAGTGCATTACACAGTAAAGGGCATTCACGGGTCTGCGTTAGAATCTTGTAATCATGCAGTTTGAGCATTAGACAGGGTAGAGGGGACGTGCCTTGAGAAAAAGGAAAGAAGAAAGGAGGTACCATTTTGTCGCACTTCTCGCATTCTCGGTCCTTCGACCAGTTGGGTCGACGCCTCAGTCACACACACACATTCCCTCATAGTTTCGCATCATACGTGACATGGGTTCATTCGTCCGGTCTGGTTTAAGGGTGATCACTTTTTATCAGGTTGTGCTAATTTTCCGGGTTTGTTCGATACGTGAGTAGTTTGCAGGCGTGCTTAGACACCACCTTGCGGCGCTAGTCCGCTTCGCGTATTAGACATGGCAAGGCTTCAGATCTTCGCCACACCTCGGCTGTAATCTCTGATGTAACCTGCAGAGGGAGGAAAAAAGGGGGGTGGGGGAGACAGCATTCGCGCATATTCAAACACATGGATTCATAAGTCCTTTACTTACCTCTTACTCGTCTTTCCTCCTCGGGGCAGGGTCCCCGGGGATATGGTTTCTGGAGTCGGGGGGGGTAGTGTGTCCATATAGGTCGTGTGCGGGGAAACGTAAAAAGGAAACCAGAGGTGCTTAGTGCGAGGTATCTAGTCAAAGGATGTATCTCACTATCGGGATCCTTAAACCTCTTTCAACGCTGTGGCGTTCTAAGGTTCTTCGGTTCTTGGGTCGGCTCCGTTCCCTGATACTTTGGAACGTTGTACTTTATCACATTTACATTATTTCATTTCACCCTCCTTTTACATTCCCTCATTTACACCGTTCGTTTTACCCATCCTTGGAAGTCAAGGTCTTCCTCTACGCGAGAGTTCATGAGTCAGTCGCGTACTTTGAAGGCGGAGTGTCGTGTTGTCGATCCGATCCGTCCTCCAGGGCTGGGCAACCATCTTCTTTTAACCTTAAAGAGAGAGCAGAGTAGGGTGCACAGAAAGGAACTTTCCCACCGATCCCACATTTTTTAAAATAAAGCATGCAATACCCGTCGATAGTTTCAAAAAAACGTTATTTTGCAAAATCATTTCAGCATGAGGATTACGAGGGTGCGGTCGTATTTGGCCGGTCGTGGCAATGGCTAAAGTGCGTACAGTGGGGGGTGTCGTTTGCAGCAATAAAAACATCGGAAAGTTTTACCCATTCATTTGTAAGAGACTAAAACGTCTATTAATTGGCTGGGGGTTCGGGGGCATTTATTTTCATAATTTAGAAGCATAATCATAATAGTGGTAATCAGATTTCCTATATGCATACCGTACGTGTGCGTCGTAAATGAGGTTTACATCAGTTATAAAAATATAATACACTGTACATTTGTAATCAACATTTGTAACGGGGATCCTTTCATACTGTTCGTCGAGTGAGTTCTCCTTGTCTTTTCTAGCCAAGTGTACAAAGGATCATATATAATCTCAGAACATCAAGTTTATATTAGTGCGAAGGAACACCACGAGGTGTTCGTAAGTTCCGATTGATACCAGCGCCATTTTGGGCGGGGCCGGCTCAGTCCGGAAGCAGCATCAGGGGGAAATGTTTCCCATTACTGGCAGTTTGGACCAGAGTCCTTTTCGGCAGTTCTAGAATTCATGCTAACAGAAGGAGTGGCAGTGTCATGTTTGTTTCGTTGGTGATCAAGGCAGCCGTCCCTTACCGGAAGCCTGCAAAGGCCGAAGGTTCCGCCGGGGACCTTTGTAGGATCTTCAAGGCTGCGGAGATGCTGTCGGAGATGGGGGCTCGTGCTCCAGGGGGCAAATGTTCGAGTTATATTGCTGGTCAAAGTTACTCTAGTGGCCGGGGCCCGCCTTCCAGCGGACCCAGACGCCATTTTGAGGCCCTACAGGGGCCACTCTCGTCGAGTTTGCAAGAGTGGGAGAGATCCTTCGGAGTGAACGGAAGAGGTCCCTGTTGTGTGAAAGCGGGACGTTCAGCTGGGGTGCAGCTGTGATGCCCCCTCCTGGGGGGGCGAGGGAGACTCGTTCGCATCGTCTCCTTCTCCCGGTGCACTCCATGCCGCTCCTTTTCATCGCCCCGCATGAAGGTCTCTCCACATCCGGTGTCTCCCAAGTCCTGTGCTCAGTGCTGTGGGAGTATGGCCACCTGTGGCGCGCATTCGGCGCGGCACGAGTATCAGTGCAGTCATTGCAGGTTCGGTGTTCCGAAAATATGGCCACCATTGCACGTTCGGTGCTGCGCAAGTACTGGGGTGCCACCATGGTGTGTTCGGTGCTGTGGAAGTATTGGCACCATCGCCTGACTGGGGGTGGTCGGCGTCGGGCCGGGGGCTGGGAGACCTCCTATCGGTGGAGGTGGGAGAGGCTCGTCCGCGTCGCCTCTCCCTCCCAGCCCAACTTGGACAAATTGTTGTGGAGGTACGTGCCGGACATCCCGCCGTCCAGAGCTGCTGCGGCTGTGACGGAAGAGAAAAGGAAGAGGTGCCTCGTTCTTCTCTGGACATGTGGTGGGACTACTTAAGTCTATCCAGGCCCGTTGCGGCTGGCTGAGGAGACATGTGGCGGGACTACCTACAACTGCCCCGGCTGCTGGCTCCTGCCTCTCCTCCGGCTCCCCCATACGTTAAGATTTCCTGACCAAGAGTTGGCGGCCGGGCCCGCCTTATATGGGTTGCCGTTGGTTGGGCGTAGCCGTAACCCTGCCCTACTTTGGAAGGTTCCAGAATGGGGGGGGCGAATGTTCTGTTTGACTTTCATTTTCTACAGTTTACCGTTATTATTCCTTGTTTGTTGTGCTAAATTAAAAGTTCAAGTTCATTAATGGTCTACGGATTTTGTTTTACCATTTCTTTCTTTCCAGGTTGCTTTTATGCTAAGTTTCTGCTAACAGAGGTTGAGTAACACGGAAACACGTGTAGAGGGATGACGCAGATTTGTACATTACATACACACAAACTCAGACGGGGGACAGTACAAGTACGACATACAAAGACCCAAGACGAATATAAAACAGTTATTGGTCATAATTATCTCTTTCCGTCTGTGAATTTGAAACGAGGCTGGGTTCCCGTCTTGACGTTGCCCGACCTAGGAGAACTTGAGCATGCCGCTGAAATTGTCCTGGCGAAATCTGTGCCATCGGGCATAATCAAACGTGGTGGTTCTGTCTGGTCTGTCTATGTAAGTCGGGTTCTTCTTTGTCTCGCGCTTTTTCTCGTACTGCCGGTCTGTCGTTCCTGTCGGCCCTTTGCCTTTACTCACGCTCAGTAGAGTCGGGCATTGGGCTTTCCAGTGTCCGACATACCTACAAAAAGCGCATTGGGCTGGCCCTAAGTCTGGTCGTCTTTTGCATAGTGTCGGGGGATAAGTTGTGGGTAGCGATGTCCTGGGGTTGTCCTGTCGGTATATTTCTCTACTTGGTTTGTCCTCGTCTTTTCTCTGTCGTTGCATAGCCTCTCTGCGCCACATACCGAGACTGTCGAGCATAATTGGCGTTGTCTTATTATTTCGAAGGGCTATGTCTAACGTTTCTATTTTATCAAGGTCAAAGGATCCTGCCAGTGGCCACTGTTTGTCTTGACTCTCTTCGGTATACCTGTGCCACAATTTATTATAGGCTATGGTGACTAATCCATAGTTTATGAACATGTCCTTATTAGGGGTGCCTTCTAATGGGGCTATATGGTCCACCTCTAATACACGGTCCGGACTAAACAGGCTATTAATCAGTGGGGAGAAGACAGACATGACGGCTCGTAACGAGGGACTAAAAAGTCAGCACTGCCTATCTTATCACTAGGTGCAAAGACTGGACAGAATATTTCTATTCAACGTTGTTTGCAGGCAGTGAATACCTCATGGATCAAAAAATAACAAAAAGACCAATAAATAACAATGGGGAGAATGAGTAGGTCCGCAAAGATCTGCGTTACCTACCCTTTTCACTATCTGCAAAAAGGGCGGTCTCTTCCCTGTTTGCAGACAGGGAATCTCCAGGAAACAATAGTTTTGCGAACAACAGTTCAGTTTCAAGTAATTATTGAGTGGGGGAGAAAAAATAAGCACGGCTGCTGCCCTACCTATCCTCCACTGCTTGCAAAGAGAGAGCCCGTTGTTTCTCCGTTTGTAGACAGTGAATCTCCAAATAAATAAAGAGCAATACTAGTATTTTTAAACAATCAAACAATCAAGCAATTATTTCGCAACTTGTCGTGATTACACGACCTTACCCGGACCATGTGGACAGTTTCTTGTCTTCCGAATCCAGCGCCCGATCGTCCTCTTTTTCTCGTATTTCTCACGGCACTCCTGATGGTCCCCAGTCAGGACCGTAGATCACTCGAGAGAGGTCTGTTCGGAACTAGTGAAGTTCGGATGATCGGCTGCCAGACGAGGGTCTATTGGGCAAGAGCTCTCCCGATCGTTGCAGTCGTTCACTCTGTCGTCGGGACCTCTCCCACTGGATCCACGAGTCGCTGATGGGCCCCACGCTTGGGACGCCAATTGTTAAAACCTAAGGCGGGTCGGGGACAATCGATATTTGCCCGGCGGTATTGCCTCTGTGACCCTCTAGTTATTTAATCAATGAAGAGGCAGGCGCTGGAGACTGGAAAGCAGGAAACAAGGTTTTTATTCTCTCCGGAGGAGAACACAACGAAACGGACAGAAGGTATCGTTCTGAGGTGCTCTAGATACATTTCTGAGGCCTGGCCTCTTATACACTGTTTTACGACTTTATTGTAGATTACACATTCATGTTAAAGCTTTGATGTATGGAAAAGACATTCCCGGAAATCCCCTTTGGGCCCGTTCCCACACACATTTACAGTTGAAGTCCCCACCCTAGTCACAACAGGTGATGAGTATCACGCAGCTGGATATTCCGCCGATTCACGGAATGTGGGGGGTTTGATCGGATCTCATGGAGTGGGGGCTTTGATCAACCCGGGGATCCTTTGATGGGGGAAGCTTTCTATTGTACGGGGAGGGGCAAGGAATGGTATCGGCAGAGCTGGGTGTCGGCCTGGGAACGGGGAAGACAAAACGGGCACACGGGGAAAAAGGGGGTTTGCATCTAAGGGCCGGAGATCATGAAAGGGAAGCAGGGAGGTGTCGCGCTGGGAACAGGATGAGGGCCTGGGGCAGAGCAGCGCCGAAGAGGGGTTTATGACTCAAGGCAGGTGCAAGCAGGGGGGTTTGCAGCGTGCAGGCTTAGTGAAGGCGAAGGGCTATGTCAGGGGCCAGCGGCATGCAAAAAGGGTTCGTTCTGATCGGGGCATCTTAAAAAAATGGCGGGCGCGCACGACAAAAGTGTGGCATCAGGGGAAGAGGCAAGATGGCGCAGATAATGTTCACCAAAACGTACTAATTTTCAACACTCACCATTGAAGTTTTCAGTTCTCTCTGATTACTCCTGAGTGTTTACCTGAATGAGTGGTCCTGTTTGTGCTCCTCATTATTTGTTGGGCAATCAATGGCTGACAGTGCCATTACTTCCTTCAGAGAAATAATTTTCCAAACAGTAGCCCTCAGTGTGTATCTGACTCCGCACAAGTGTCTGTGTTCTTGGACATGTGCTTGGCTCACACTATTTGACTGTTCCTCTCCCTCCTTTATCATCCTCAAATCTCTGTGATTCATTCAGTCCCTCACTGTACTTTTGTGTACTTTTGCTGCAGTTGAAGTGCTCCCTTAAATTCTTGGCCCTGAGTGCAGATATGCATGATTAGGGTGCGTGCATAAACCTGGACCTTTAATAGACGCCCCCTGGCTTGCACTACTTGTGCTGCCATTAGAGGGCTCTCCAAACTTCCTGATTGTGGCCCTGAGTCCTGATATGGGGAATGAGAAGACCACACAAACCTGTTAACTTGGACCTGTGTTGATTACCCCAAGCTCACCTCACTCTACTTTTGCTGCCATAGGAGAGCTCCCCCAGCTCCATGATTGTGGCCCTGAGTGCAAATATGTGGTGTGCTCATAAACCTGGGTCTGCATTGGACACGCTCCATCTCAATTTACTTTCGCACTCCCCCAGCTCCCTGATTATGGCACACTGTAATGATACATGTGAGTGGAGTTTGTGCTTAAACCTTTACCTGCTTGGACCCCCTATGTCTCAATCTACTTTTGCTGCTGTCAGAATTCTCCCCGAGCTCCTTGACTGTAGTTCTGAGCTCTGAGCTCTGATATGGGTGATATGGGTGATTTGGGAATGTGTGTAAACTTGGGACTGTGTTGGACACTCTCCACCTCACTGTATATTTGCTGCCTTCCTTACTGTACAGTTGCTGCTCACCAACTCCCTGATTGTGGGTCTGAGCGCTCACTGGGGGAGTGTGTGCATATTAGGAATGAGCTGAGCTTGCGGAGTTTCGCCTTGCAGAATTCCACAGAGTTACACAAAACCTTCATAAGATTCTGCAGAGTTCAGCAAGCTGGTGCAATCAGCACTTTGCAAAGGTTTGAGCTTGTTCCGCACTGAAAAATCAACACCAATGACACCACGCAGTGTGCCAGAGGGTGCTGCTTCTTTGCTGCCGCCAGATTTTCTACGCGTGTGACAGCTTTCTCAGTGCAATGGATCTGCCCATGACCGCCCCCGTTGAGAAAATCTCATCAGGTGCTGTCCTAGCAGTCCAAAATTCCACTAGGCGATGTTACATGAATTTATGCCCACAGCTACTCATGAGTGTCCCGGCGCGATGCCTAGCAGGGTGTGGAAAGTGAAATTCAAGAAAATAGATGTGTTTTCAGTTTCCTCTTAAAGGCCACTGGGTCCTGGATAGTACGCAGGGCAAGAGGAAGGGCATTCCAGGCAACAGAACCCTTCACTGCAAAGGAGCTGCCCCCTAGCCTCTGAAACTTGAAACGAGGAACCTGTGCAAAGCATAGGGATGAAGATCTCAGGGATCGCGCATGAACATAGAAGGAAAAACGTCTCTGCAGGTAAAGAGGACATCAACCGTGAAGAGCACGGTGGGCCAGAACTAATGATCTAAATTTAACTTTATCCACTATGGGGAGACAGTGAAGAGAACGCAGTTGATGACAAACACTGTTCCTAGCCGAAATGCCCAATAGGAGTTTGGCTGCCATATTTTGAACCATCTGTAACTTCTTCAACAGGTAGCCCGGGAGGCCAGCTTGAAGGGCATTGGCATAATCCAGCCATGACAGAATCAGTGCACAAGTGACCGTTTTCCTCGCCGCCTGAGGTAAAAGGGGGAAAAAATCTTCTGAGAGTTTTAAGCAGGCCAAAACAACAACCAGTCAGCTTCTTTATGTGTGTCAAAAAAGAGAGACTCTCGTCAAACCATACCCCCAGATTTATTAGTTGGCTTTTCTTATGAGATAGGCAAGGGGAACTCAAGAGGCCACAGCTGCTCTCTAAAACTAGGGGGGAATTTACCAAATAGCAAGATCTCTGACTTCTCTTCATTGCACTTAAGCTGCGCCTCCGCCAGCCATTTGAAAATATAGTATAAGCAATGTTGAACCAATAGTACAGAGTCCACATCTTTGTCCCAGGTAAAAAGCAGCTGGGTGTCGTCAGCATAAGCCATCACCTTGGCCCCCAACTCCTCTGCCAGATATATCAGAGGAGTGACATAGTTATTAAAAAGAAGAGGGCTAAGGGAGGATCCCTGGGGGACTCCCATTGTCACTGACTGAGGGGAGGAGGAGGACGGTGGGACCCAAATCTGCTCAACCCACCCCTTCAAAAAACACCTGAGCCAGCCCCAAACGGCACCCAAAAGACCGATCCTGGCCAAACGCGCCAGGAGAAGTGAGTGCGGGACTGTTTTAAATGCCCCCGAGAGGTCCAGCACAATTAAAGCAGCTCTCCCGCCGGCATCCAAACACTCATGGATGGCCTCAGACACCTCAACCAGCACTGATTCTGTCCTGCGAGACGCCCTTAACACTGATTGGGCTGGATGCAGGAGCCCCTCCCTTTCCACCATATCCGTGAGCTGTTTATTAACCACCTTCTCATTCACGTTAGCTAAAGCAGGAAGGAGGGAGATAGGCCGGTAGTTCCCTGGACCGAGGGGGTCCAAAGACGACTATTTTAGAAGTGGCAAGATCTTAGCCTGCTTCCAAGCCTGTGGTACAACCGTTTTTTGGAGAGACATGTTAATAATGGTATTCACTTCGGTGTTTGCGCCCACTGCCACCGCTGCCAGTATCCTAGCAGTACAGGGGTCCGGGGGTGAACCAGACTTTAGACCCTTGAACATTTTAAGGAATTCCAGTGGGTTGACTGGCCTAAATACAGACAGAGAATGAGCAGGGTCAGCAGATTGGCACTCCAAAGATGCCTAAATTCTGATGTCACAGGGAGTGAATGCCCCCTGAATAGTCCAGATCTTATCCCTAAAGCAGCAAGAGAGAGTGTTACACCAGGTAGGTGAAGATGACTACACACTAGCTTGGGCCAGACGGAACGTGAAGCTCTGAACGATAGCAAAGATTGTTTTAGAATTGTTACTGGCTGATTCAATACAGGCTGAGTAAAATTGCCCTTTAGCCAGCGTAATGGCTGCACAGTATAGTTTTTGCTTATCCCTGAGCTTCCGCTTGTCTGCCGGACAGTATCCGCCCCTGCCCCAATGATACCAAAATGATACCAATTCTCGTTGCTGCTTACCAACGTAACTTTGGTGAGCCACGCATGTGGGCAAAAAACTCTGCCAGGCTGCAGATGTCAATTTTGCCAGAACTCCAAGTTACGGGCAAAACTGTGCGAACTCCGCTGGTGGAGCAGAATTTATCATGCACCCCTAGTAAATATGGACCTGCGTTGATTGGGCACCTTCTGCCTCACTCTAATTTTCTCTGCCATTGCAGCTCTCCCCAAATTCCTGATTGTGGCCCTAACCACTAACAGAGGTGAGTGAGATGTATGCGTGCACCTAGACCTGCACTAGAGAGTATCTATCTCATTCTACTTTTGCGCTCTTAGAGCTCTCTACCAAATCCCATATTGTGTCCCTGAGTGCTGATATGGATGAATGGCTATCCTCAGTCTACTTTTGTTGGTGTTGGAGAACTCTCCCAAATCCTGGTTTGTGGTCCTGAGCACTGATGTGGGTTGTGTGAGTAAATCAGGACCCACATTGAACACCCTATACCTCACTTGACATTTGCTGCTGTTAGAAAGCTCCCCCAACTCCCTCATTGTGGCCCTGAGTGCTTCAATGGGTGAGTGAGGTGTGCATGGAAACCTGTACCTCACTTTATGGTTGCTTCCATTGGAGTGCTGTTTCAAATCCCTGACTGTGGCTCTAAGTGCTTCCAGCCAATCAGATTGTGTAAACAAATGTGATTTTAAAGAATATATACAAAAGCCCTCTAAATTCTGTGTAGCATTTCCTTTAAATGCAAATATCTCAACAACTACTGGAGTGATTTACACTAAATCAAAAACTAAATTTTACAAGTAAAGTTCTATGGTAATGACAAGGTTTGTGTAAATCTATCCAATCAGCATTTTCTACGTATGTCTGTATGTGTGTGTGTGTGTATATATATATACATATGTATATATATATTCACTGAAAAAACCATAGGTTTCACACCAGTTATAGTTAACTGGAAGTTTTACTCGCATAAAACCATTGAAATTCCCACGTTATAGTTAGTTGGACTCACTGCTGATGACGTCACATATTACATCACTCATGTTCCCGGGGCGCGTACCGGTGAACGCACGGGTAAGCGGAATATTACGGCGCGCCCCAGGGCGCGTACCGGTGAGCTTCCCGGGAGCGCTATTCCCGCGAACGAAAACAACATCGTGACGTATCGCGTAGACGCGTGATGCGTCATATGACGCACAGCGTAAGCGCACCCGGAAGCACGAGCGCATACGATCGCGCAACGTCTTGACGCGCTTACGCTATGCGCCCGTGGGCGCGGCCCGGAGCGCGACTACGGGCGCGCCCCGGGGCGCGTAGCGTAAGCGCGTTGGGTCATGTGACCTCAAAATAACACTTTCTATTGGTGCAGAACAGTTTTGGTTTCCAAATGAGTAAAGCCCGGGTCATATGACCTGAAAATAACACTTCTCATTGGTTCAGGACAGTTTGTTTTTTCCAAATGATGAAAGACCCCACCTTTTTTCCTTATTCTGACTTTGTCCTTTGACTGAGGAAGACCTGTTTCAGCAATAGAGAGAATTATTTTGTACTTTCAAATGGCTACAGTAGCTGCAACAGCTGGAGCATCTGCACCACCACCACCTCCACCACCACCAAGAGGACCACCACAACAGTACATTGGTGGTCAGGAAGACGAGGAGGAGGAAGAGGAAGAGGAGGAGGGGAGAACATGGCTGCCTGAAGAAAATACCCCATACAAGCCAAGGCCACACATTGTATGGGAGTTTTTTTCACTCCCAGAGGGCAAGAAAAAAGTTAATGCGGCCAAGGTAACTTGTCGAATCTGTGGCATGGAACTCTCAAGGGGCAATCCAAACAAAAAATATTCCTTTGGTAATAATACCATGATTCGACATATGACCCGCAAGCATCCTAACAACTACTCTGCTGCAGAGATCAGGGAACTGGCCAGTAACCTCCCCCAGTATTCAAGGACCACCTCCAAAGGAAAGCAACCCACTCCATCGGGACCAGAAACAACGGAGATGATGCCTTGTATTCAACCTCGATTTGCAAATTTTAGAATCACATGTATAGAATGTGGCAAGCTCATCGCCTATGGTGAAAAGAGCGTAAAGCTCGTCGTCCTTCCTGGTGACAATCACAATTGCACCAAAGAAAAGTAATTTTTTCCATTTTTTGTTTTTTGCTCCAGTTGAGCCATTTTCAATTCCCTTTTTTTTGTTTCTCCCCATAAAAAATACAAAAAAAATATAAAACTGTTTTGAAAAGCCAAAAAAAAGTACAAAATGTTCAAAAAAACATTAAAAAAAATATAAAACAACAAAAAGAAGAAAAAAAACAGTTCTTTTTAGAACTACCTTTTATTTATAAAAATAAACCTATATTTTTAATGAATCTCTGTCAATTTTTTTTTCTTAGGGTACGCGTACCGGGGCGCACCCCCCAAAAAAATCGAAAAAAAAAATTTAATGAAGGAGTTAGCATGAGGGAAGAACACAAAGAGAGTAATGTTAAGAGAAAGAGAGCTACAGGATGAACACAGAGGGATTGTTTATTACATAGTAAAAAACAGAGAAGGTGTAATAGAGTGAAAGTTAGAAAAGTAAAATGACTAAAGGAGCGAAAGAAGGGAAGAGAGAGGAAGAAGACTAAAGTAGAGATAGTGGGAGAATGTGAGTGGGTGTTGAAAGAAATAGAAAGGACAGTAAAAAATTAAGAATGAAGGGTAGTGGCGTAACCGGGATAAATGAAGAACGGTGAGGGAGGGTAAGAAAAGACCAGTTAGTATAAGTAAAGAGGGGTGAAAGAGGGTGAAAAATTGAATTAGGATAAGACATGGGGAGTGACAAAGAGAAAGGACAAAGAGAGTAAAGGAAACAGTACCTGAATGGGTTTGAGTGAAACAGCAAAGAAAGATAAGTAATGCAGTGTGTGTGACTTATAGGGAGTCAGTGGGTGTAGGTCGGGGTGTGGGTGTGTAAGGTGTGTCTGTGGGTGTGGCTGTGTGGGGTGTTTTGGTGTGGGTGGAGGTGAGGGTGTGTGAAGTATGTGAGAGGAGTATATGGGTGTGGGGTGTATATGTGTGCGATGTATGTGTGTGTATGGAATGTGTGTGTATGTGAAGAGTATGTGTGGGGGGATTTTTTGTGTGTATGAGGTGTGCATGTGGTGTGTGTGGGATGTATGTTAGAGGTGTGTGTATGTGTTGAGAGGGGGATGAGGTGTGTGTGTAGGTAAATAATTAAGAAAAACAGAATGAGTGAAGAAGCAAAGGAAGGGAACAGAGGGTAAGTGAAGTAAAGAATAGGGATTGAAAGAAGTTGAATATGAGAGGGGAAATAGGGAAATTGGAGTAAACATGGAGAATAAGAATAAGTGAGGGAAGCAGAATAAAGACACAGGAGTGAGGTTGGTTGAGAAAATATTAGTGATCTTAAAGCAAAGGGTGTTGACAAAATACATTTTTATAGTCATACTTACCAAATAATAAATGTAACTTTAATTAAAAAATTTTACTACACTTTGTATCTGTGAAAAAGAGAAGAAAAAATAAGTTATAATTAGTAAAATGTGTATTTTAAATTAAAAGATACAAATGAAGAGGTTAAAAATCATAACAGTGTATTTAGAAATAAAGTAAGAGTGAAGGACACAGAAAGGGAAATAAAGTAAGGTAGAAGGGTAAAAAGAGAAAAAAAGAAATAGAATGAGAGCAAATTACTAAGAGTAAGGCATATAGATTCACTGACACAGAGGAAGAGAAGAACAGAGAAATGACCTGAAGGTAAGAAAGATACTAAAACAATGTGAGTTAGCAAAACTAAGTCAGGAAACAGTAGTAAGTAAAAAGATAATAACAGAGACGGAAAAGAGTCTAATTAAGGATGCATTTAGAAGATTGAGAAATAGAAGATAACTGAGAGTAAGTGAAGAACAGTCAAAGTGAAGGGATGAAGGGAGAGAGGATAATATACAACGATTGAGGGAAATGGAGTGAGGAAGTTAGTAGACAGACACACTAAGAGAAAAACTGAGTGAGGTGGAGTACAATGAGTGACAAAAGGAAATGAGTAAGGGAGCAACAAAAGGAAAGAGTGGAGAAGACGACTAAAACAGTGGTACTGAGAGAAAATAATTTGGTGATGAAAGTAAAGAGAAGGACATTGAAAGAAAGGAAATGAGGGATAGTAATGGAACCAGAGTAAAAGAAATGGGATGAAGAACGATGAGAGAGGAGCAGTGAAGTTGTTGTAAAAGAAATGATAGAAGGTAGATAAACACAAGTGAACATAACACAAGGAGAGTGAGGCACTGAGGACATAGAGGTAGTGAACGAAAAATAGAGAAAAGAGGTCAAAAGAAAGGAGCAAACAAAGATAAGCGAGGGAGAGTGGGTGAGTTATAGTGATAGAGTGCGACAATACTGCTCAGTGAGTAAAGAGGAATTACTAAAAGAGCAAAGGAGGAAAAGACGGAAAAGGGAAGTAAAGCAGAGAGACTGAAAGCTGAAAAGTGGTGCAAGGGAGAGAGGGGATGCAGACAGTTGAAATGAGAATGAGGGGTTGTGAAAGAAGTGGAGTAAACGAATGGGTGTGAAACAGAGTGAGAGAAAGGCAGTGTGAGTGAGTAAAGAGAGCTGAAAGAGAGAGGAAAAAGGAAAGTGAGTGTCAGAGAATGGGAATACAATTTAATTTACACAATCCATAGTATAGAATAACTTGTACAACATATTACATAGTTTATTTTTGCTGTTCTCAGAATATATTGAATTTCACTTAAAACAGTGAGTTCAAATTACTCATCACATGACAGCGGGAAAAAAAACACACAATCTATAAGATTGTGTTTTAAAAAAAACCTTAGATACTGACAAATGACAAATGTACACTAATCTTTGATTGACTTACTTTTCCTTGAGGCCAAATAGTATATCATGGAGGTCCTTTTCTCGTTGCAAAGTACTCTGCTGTTCACTAAAAAATCCATTTAATTGACTTTCTAGAAGAAAAGCTCCAAGAACATCTGAAATATTTTCATTATTTTCATATACTCCTTTTTTTCAGTCATGACTCTTTACTCATTCCTGTAACTTTCCTTTTGGCCAAATAGTGTCAGATGTATGAGTATATTTTCAAATTAATTCTAAGAAACTCTGAAATTACCTTTTTTCCGACGTTCTGAAAGAAAGGCTCATACAACATTTTCACAATATTTAAGTATTTGTAAAACCATCTCTGACTCACTCATGTTAATCATTTTGTATAATACTAATATCACTTACTATGAGATCCACTTACAGTACCTATATGACAAGTCAATTTTTTATATTACCTGGATCACTTTTACTCAGAATATATTTTTAAACAGCAAAATAACCTTTATTAACTGCTGCCTTCTTCAAAGGCCAATTACCTTTACTTAAATTTTGGTTGTAAAAACACTAGGTATGAATTTTTTAAGCCAAAAGGCAAACATTGTTTGAAAGTCAAATGAGTGTCGTTACAGTGGGTCCAACCTTTACAACTTTTTAAATAGCATGTGTAATGCCCTGATGTTGTAGAAGGACCGTCATGAAAAATAATAGCTACAGTTGCAAAGGTTCTTCCTGATATTGATAACTGAGAACCAACGAAATTTTTAATAGAAGTTGTCAATTTAGTTCCATCAGATCTACATCGTTGGAACATTAAAATTACATACTGACCATAATTTTGTAGAAATAATGTGGACAGCATTGTAGACTTACATTGGGTACACACCATATTGTGATCCGCTGCTTTAACTAGATTATTAAAAGGCACTGATTTGCAGTCTGGTAAAGTCAAATATATAAATCTTTCAGTGTCTATTCTAGTAGTACTTGATAAAGTACAGTTGTCGCAGTCATGCTGCCATTGATAAGAAAAGCTAAAAAGATTTTTTATATCTACACCTTCATCTTCCAATACATCAAACATATACATTAAAAATTCCTGACAATCCTGCTGAATATTCTGTGAAAATTGATTTTGACCAGAACATATGTCTAGAAGATTTGGAATTTCTGAAACACATTCTATTTTTGCTCTATCACTGCTACATTTCTCAAACACGGAATTCAACAAACAACAGAATCTTTGATCCCGATTTTCAACAATCTGTTCTTGTATATTTTGAAGAAAAAAAAACAACATTAACCACTACATTGGCATAGCAGTTGACACCAGAACTGTTTTCAAACTGAAATCCAACAACATCTTGAACAGAATCCTTTCTCCTTACAATTACAGTTTCATCTACTTTTTGTCTTTTTGCTAATACCTCACTGCAATTATTCTCATTTCTTCTTTTTCGGCCTACCACACGTTTTTCAAACAGAGGATATTGAGGCAAATGTGGAGCATACTCTCTTCTTAACCTATTGTATTCTTTAACACAATGTAGATCTGCACAAATCTTTGTTTCATCACACTCAATCAAGTACAATCCTGATAAAGTTCTGACTCGTATTAATGCCACATATGCCATACCCTCTTTAAACACAGAACTTCCAATGTTCACCAAAGCACTATCTACACTTAAACCTTGAGATTTATGAATTGTCACCGCATATGCCAAACAAATAGGAAACTGTTTTCGGCGAACATATAAGTCTTTCACAAGCAAAAATCTAGCTGAACAACGACAAATTTGTTCTATTTTATCAATGCCATCAAATTTAATTTTTAAAATTTCAATTCCATCTCTATTTTTGTAATTCACAAAACCAACAACATGACCCATGGCTCCATTTACCAGACCTCTTTCAACATTTAAATTCCTTCTCAAAATGATACGACAATTTAAACACACATTCAGAGTCTTTTCAAAACCAGCAGTTTTAGATATAGTCTTCTCTAATGAATCCAATTTTGATTTCAAATTTTCAGACAAAATAATTGTTGCTCCCATATGTTCAATTTTATCTATAGCTTCCAGTTTCACTATCTCTTCATTTTCTAACTTTAACATTTTGTTGTTGAACATGGAACATTCTTTCAGAGTTGGCATCAAACATATGCCAGATTTCTTCTCGTTAATTTTCTTAAAAATATACTCCGGAAGAATGTTTTCATTTGGGTACAAATTTGAAATTAATCGTCCATGTAAAGCTTCTTTCCCTTGCTGACTTACTTTTCTGATTCTTACATCTTGTAGAATATTTTTATAATCTTCATCCTTTGCCTGCCGCATATTTTGAAGCAGTTCTGCATATTTAAAGTTTAACCATATATTAACGTTTCCAATGCTTCCTAGGCACTTCCTGGTATCTTCATGCGTGAGCATTTTGAACACAGGTTGTCCTTTCACTGGAGTCAACTGCAGTAGATCTCCAAAAACAATAATATGTTTTCCTCCAAATAAGACATCATAGTCTGTTCTAAGAATTTCTTGCATTCTCAAATGCACAAAAGCAAGCATTATATTTGACACCATGCTTACTTCATCAATGATAAGAAGTTTCATTTTCTTCAGGACTCTCGAAACTTCGGAACACGCATCTCCAGATAGCTTGTGATATTGCAATTTGTTATCATGCTCCACTGGCAGCATCAGTAAACGATGTAAAGTAATCCCTTTAATGTTATGTGGTGCCAGCCCAGTTGGAGCAGTAACAACACAAGATAGCGGTGATTCAGTCCTTTTCTGCAGATAAGTTGCAATTGCTTTAATCAGAAAACTTTTTCCAGTTCCCGCTTCTCCACTTACGTACAGTTGGACTGGTTTAAATGATGTACATGAGCACTCTTTTTTCTCATGAGTGAATCCATGTTCAATCTGATCTGTGACTTCATCATATATCTGTTTCTGCTCAAGGTTTAGTTGTTTCACCAAATCTTCTAAGTTAACTAAATCATCTTGAGCTTGTTCCATAGCTCTTTCCACCTCATCCATGGCAGTGGAAGCTTCATTTTGAATAATTGGTCCTCAAAGTGGATCCTGACTCAATGAAGCAGAACTCTGACTGTCTTGAGAACTGTCTCTAGCAATCTCTGCAGCAATTGTGGCTTCTTGCTCTATTTCTTCGTTCAACATTTGCAGATAATTTGGAAAAACAGGACATTCTATGGTATCCTTGGTTGCATTAAAAGAATCTTCGTAACAGAGAACATCTCCAAGTAGTTCCTCTTCTGTACGCCATGGCTTAAAGAGTTGCAAAAGAGCTAAATAGTAAAATTCCCTTTTCTCTGGATTTTCACAACTCAATTTTCAATGATTAATCAAATGGCCTTTTTTCTGTCTCACTAGACATCGTTCACACCCAATGATAGCATATATTCCATTGTTGATATCTTCTCTGATGGTTCTGTTATAAATATAGTTTTGCAGAACTTCATGCAAACAACTGTTCTCAAGATGACTACTTCTATTTGGATAGTATGTATCCAACATGTTTGTCTTCAAAATATCTGTACTTTCTGGTTCTTTCTCCGCCAAATACTCTATTTCTTGTACAGATTTCAAAACTCGATTTCGTGTTGCAGCAAGACCTAGACTCACCCAAATGATGGTTCTAGATTTGGCATAGAGACTTGCTGATGACAATCGATCAGAACATTCATATGCTCCAATTTCTCGATGCGACAACATCTTCAGACTGTAACTGTATAATTTCTTGCTTAGACTCTTTTCATGTGAAATGTCCTCCCACATTTCCTTCAGTTCTGTCTTTTCTTTTTTTGTGATGTAAGACGTCACATATCGAGCCACAGCAATAGAGTTGTCAGCAACGAATTGAATATCCATGTTAGCATTCCACATGGACAAAATCACTGGGTTGTAGTCGTTGATGTACTTGGACTCTTCGTTTCTTTTTAAATTATATGTATTTTTTGGTGACTTCCTCGTCACAGTATGTCGCAGAGAAGACATCAAATTATTTACTCTTCCTTTAGAAATCACTGGTCGTGGAAAGCTGAAACGACATTTTGTGTAGAACTTGTCCTTGTTTCTGAATTTTCGACGACAGTACTTTCCACAACGATGGGATTGAAAGCGTAAAACTTGTTGCCTTAAACTGTTTTTTTCGGTAGTTTTCGGAACAGCACATGTTGAATACTCTTCAATGAAGCTCATCACTGTCTCATCCGAATCTGTTCCAAATTTGGGTGCATCTTTAATCCACAACAACATATGTATGTGAGGAGCACCTCTCGCTTGATACTCCTTTCTCCAAAAGAAATCCAAAACCTCTCCAAGGGGAGGATTTTTTTTGTTGGTAATAAAAGACATCATAGCTTCAAATCTATTATTGAAATATCTGCATACATTCACTGGATCCAAAGAACACAGTTCTCCAGGTGTTTTGAATTCTATATTTTGTATATTTGCATTTGCCTCTCGTAGAAATTGAAGTAAGTCGTCCCATGCATACTCGGCACAGCTAAGAGTGAGGAACCATGTAGGAGTTCCTAAGTTTCTTAGTATACATTTCAATTCCCCATGACGACGGTACCAATACTCGTTTGTACCACGCTGACATGCCATGAGATTGATTAAATGAGATTCCAAAATATTATCTTGCAGATTCACTTTCTCCATAAAGTCCCTCGCCGAAACATTTTGCAGATGTGCTCCACTTTTTAGTATATGGTTTACTGCATAAGAAAGCCCAGACAAGTCACTTTCATACAGTAAATGAAACAAATAGGGAATGCATTGACGAAACCTTGGATCTTCAGCATATAATATTACAGTTCGATATTCAGATGCAGGAATTTGAAGTGGTCGATCGTCATATCGTCCACCTCGACCTGTTGGAAATAGCTGTGGAAAACAACGAGCTTCCAAACTTTCTTCCCATACACTAATGGGACTTCCTTTTGCTGCTTTCATTTGAAACAATTCAATTGCATTCCCCATTACTTCTTTGGAATGCAAAGGATGAACAGTATAATGTTCATATATTTCTTCACTCCTAGACACATCAACTTTTTCAATTTGGCCGCCTGAACAATCACTGTCTTCATCTGCAGCTGTTTCCTCTGCTGCATTACATACATCTTTGTAATACTCATTGTTTTTGACTAAATACAACGTTGCCTTTTTGACTTTCCTAACATCCACTAAATCTTGCCATATTTTCTTACGCTTTGTCGGAACCCCATTAACTAGAATAACTAAAGTTTCCTCTTCTACTTTTTCTATACCAATTGTATCAATATTTTTTTTCAAATCTAGAGGCAAATAAACAACTCTTCCCTTTAGTCCTCTCTGCAAATCTGTAGGAGGCAATTTCCCTATCTTAGGCTCCATGCAAACAATTGCCTGAAAAGGATGGACACATTGAATCAAAATAGACTCATATGTATTTAAATCCATCAATTCACGGGGAATGTCTACCAACTCCAGATTATTATGAACAGCTCTAGCAGGCATTCTGTTTTGATTTAATTTATCATAACAATATTTACAAATACGCTGATCAGAACTCAAATCAAAACAATTCTCCACCCACAAATAAGTTGCAAACTCCTTCCACTCATAATTATTCATCTTTTCACTTTTTACGTGTAAATCAACTAATCTAGTTTGATGTTTATAATGACTTCGTCGACAACACACACAAGTAAAATTCGGCCTTTCACTTGATTTCACCTTAAACCTGGTAATTTCCTGCTCAAACTTTTCTGTACTTGAAATCTGTACATTGTCTTACACATTACCTTGAATTGCTGTGTCAATTTCTACACTGTCCTCTTTTTCACCAAAATAACAAATCTCAATTTCTTCACAAATCTTCTTCACATCTAATTCAGTTCCATGCAAAAGAGCACTGTTTAATTGTTTAAGCTTAAGTGCTGGACTTTTTGCATAATACAACATTCTCACTAATTTCCTCATTTTGGTATGATGCACTGCTAGCATCCTAAAATGATGAAAAACACTCTGACAGACTTTTCTAGAAAGACAAGCCAGTGAATGCCCTTGCAAACCTGTGTTTTCTCTCACTCTGCAAGGATCTAAGTCTTGCAACAACTTCACTTTCTGCTTTAGACTTTTCTTACTATATGTATGTAAGAAATTACAAAACAAATCAATTAATTCCTGTCGCACACTACAAATACGACTACACTTCCAAGTGTACACTGGACCCTTAGTACGTCTCCCTAAAACTTCATCAGTTAACACCTCTTCTGGTTTTCTACGCACAAGTTTCTCTTTTTCAATCGGACAACCGTCTTTCACTTCATACGCTCGACCACTGGTGTCAACTGCATGCACTAAATCATTCTCCTGGTAGTAACTCTCCTCATTAAAAAACGGCTCACAACTTGAACTGTGCATCCATTCTCCTGAAAAAACTTTACAAAAATTAGTCCGATTAATTACTCTTTTCCATCTACTGTTTGATTTGAAAACATCAATTGTCTTGTTAAGTGTCCTAATTCTATTGATTATTAAAATAAATAATTATTTCTTAACTTCAAAAGCCTGATCAACAATCTTCTCTACACTTTTCTTTTTCTTATAAAAAGCAGCTCTCTGTTTACCTTTCCTAATGTTTTTAAAAAAATTTAAAACCACCCTATTGCAAAACATTCGTTTACGAATGTCTCTAAACTGATTCTGCCTTCTATTCCTATACATATTATTCTCTCCTGCTCCAGTTGTAGGATTCTTTGAGGTTCTCTCCTTCCTTTTCAAATTTACTCTCTCTTTCTCTTTTTCTACATGCTGTCCAACATTTTTTTTTAATCTACATATGTTCCGTAAGAAAGACTTAGTTGTCTTACCAGGAGCTTTGTTCCTGTTTTTTGAAGTATTTGTTGTGGAAGAGTGCTGTAATTCCGTTGCTGTTTTTGTTTTTTTGCGGTTATCATGTTTTCTTCTCCTTTGCCTTGAGGGCATCTTTCCTTACTCTTGAAATCTTGATTTCAATCTGTGTTAAAGAAAAAAATAGCACATTATAGACCACTATTACCAAACAACAAAGCAATGACAAAAAGCAAACGGTCTATTCAGGGTTACAGATCAGGTGAGGATTCTCCAGGGGTGCAGAAGAGGTGAGGCCTGTATTGAAGAGTGTAGTGGAAGACAGCTCTGTCCACAGGTACAAAGAAGATGATACCTGTGTCTAAGAGTGCAGTAGGGGATAGGCTTCATGAAGTCTAGTCCACTGCACTCTTATACACAGGCTTCACCACCTATGCTTCCCAGGAAAGGCCTCTCTCCCACTACAGTCTTGAACATAGGCCTCACCTCCTCTGTCCCTCTGGACATGCCTCACCTCATCTGCACAATCTACTTCCTAATCTGAAGTAACACAGGTGACATTATTGTGAAAGGATGAAATATATGTATTTAATCATGCAGACATGATTTATTCCTTCTCAAAAATCTAAAACTCATTGATTTGCACCAAAATCGTTTTTTAAATAACATTTTAGACACACACTGCAGGTCCTATGTACAAGCATTTGGTGTCCATGAGTACAGTGGAGAGGACTGACCTCCTCTCACCCTTGGACAAGCCTTACCTCATCTGTGTCCTCTGGACAGGCCTCAATGTATTGAGTATAAATGATGGTAACTGGGTGCACATGAGGTGACGCATGTCCAAGGGTGTAAATAAGCTCAGGCCTGTCTAAGGATACAGATTAGTTGAAGTCTAGTCAGGGTTGCAGATAAGGTAAGGATTGTCTAGGGGTGCAGGAGAGGTGAGGTCTGTATTGAAGAGTGTAGTGGAAGAGAGGTCTGTCCACGGGTACAAAGAAGGTGAGACCTTTGTTTAAGAGTGCAGTGGGGGATAGGTTTACATAAAGTCTAGTCCACTGCACTCGTAAACACAGGCCTCACCACCTATACTCCCCAGGAAAGGCCTCTCTCCCACTACAGTCTTGAACACAGACCTCACCTCCTCTGTCCCTCTGGACATGCCTCACCTCATCTGCACAATCTACTTCCTAATCTGAGGTAACACAGGTGACATGATTGTGAAAAGGTCAAATTTTTTTATGTAATCATGCACACACTATTTATTCTTTCCCAAAAATGTAAAAGACATTAATTTGTCCCAAAAATGTTTCAGTAGTGTAATGAAAAGCTTATACATATGACCTTTTCTCTGTTTTTCAAATTTTATTCTAAAAAAAGATTATGAGGCCTAAGCAGGAGTGCAGATGTGATGAAGCCTGTCCAGGGGAGCAAGAGTGCAGTGGACAGGACTAAACTGGAGTAGTCTGCAAAAAAAAAGATGAGCCTCATTTATAAAGCCCTGCATCAGTTTTCCACTGCTGATGCGTCACTTTTTGTGACGCATCGGCGGCATAAAACATGTGCCTTGTTCCGCCATATTTAAAAAGTGACGCATGTAGGTAGATGCGTCACTTTTTAAACCTCTGCACCACATTATACCTCTGTCAGGTGTAATGTACACAGAGGGGTCATTTCTCCGCAGAAAGCCTCGTAATAGTGACGCAGTGAAATCTATGAGATTTCACTGCGTCACGTTTAGGACACTGTTACGTCAAAATCTTGCACCTGCCTCACAGCAGGCGTAAGACTGAGGCAAACGCTTTCACATGGGGCTTTCCCCATGTGAAAGGATGCATTGCTGGAGTTGCGTCATTTTTGTGACACACTCCAGCTATTCGTCACTTTTGCGCTAACAGATACATCAGAAATACTGACTTATCTGTACGTCCTACAAACATGATGCGTCATACATTAAATATAATGCATCATTGGTGTCACAAGGAGTGCACAGTTATAAGTGACGCATTGCTGTTTTCATAAATAAGGCTCTCAGTGTGCTTCCTAATCTGAGGTAACACAGGTGACATGATTGTGAAAGCTTCAAATTATTTTATTTAATCATGCACACACTTTTTATTCTTTCTCAAAATGTAAAAGCTATTAATTTGCCCCAAAATCAATTTTTCAATAACATTTTAGAAACACAGTGCAGGTCCTATGTACAATCATTCCATTTCAGTACTGAAAAGTCACTATTTTACAAAATACATTTCCTATCTCTTGCAAACATTCCTACCAAGCATTACCCAAAAAATGAAACAAACCAACAACAAAGAAACTCAGTCTGCTTCCCAATCTGAGGTAAAACAGATAACATGTTTGTAAAAGATTCAAATATTTTTATATAATTATGCACACACTATTTATTCCTTCTTAAAAATGTTAAAGCCATGGATTTGCATTAAAATCATTTTTCAATTACCATTTTAGGAACAGAACACAGGTCCTATGTACAAGCATTCATTTTCACTACTGAAGGCCATTAATTTGCCCTAAAATCGTTTTTTATTTAATATTTTATGAACAGAGCACAGATCCTATTTACAAGCATTCATTTTAATTACTAAAACCCATTGTTTTGCACTAAAATCGTTTTTCAATTAACATTTTAGAAACACAGCACAGATCCTATATACAAGCATTCATTTTCTCTACTGAAACCCATTGAATTGCACTAAAATCATTTTTCAGTTCCTTTTTTAGGAACAGAACACAGGTCCTATGCACAAGCATTCATTTTCACTACTGAAACCCATTGATTTACCCTAAAATTGATTTTTAAAATAACATTTTAGATACAGAGTGCAAGTCCTATGTACAGCCATTCAACTTCACTACTGAAACATCACTATTTCACAAAATACAAATCCTCTATTTTACAAATATAGAAACCATGCATTTTCAAAAAGCATCACGCAAAGAAAATCAATGTGCTTCTTAATCTGAACTCTCTATCTAAATGAATCATAACTCACCTTTACAAATGCTTTAGGAGATTCAGAACAGTGTCAGATACACACACCAATATTTCTTTAGCAGAGCAAAAGGTATGTTCTCCAGGCACTGCAACCATTAATGGCACAGAAAACCTCTAATTCTACACACATATTCCTCATGGTAACCAATCAAAACTCTTCCCTCTCTATTTTCAAATCAACACCCTTCCCCCCTCAGCCTTTTCTACCTGTTACCATAGCAACTCCCTCCTCATTGAGCTCCCAGGGTTAAAAGTTTATTCTACAACGTTGCAAATGAAATCCGCAAGCATGTTTGACCTCTCAATACACCAGCTTATCCACTGCAATCTTTCTTTAAATGACTTTTTCTTAATCATTCAAATTACTTCTTTCACATAACAGAACCATGCACCCTAACTTTCAGTTTTCAACTATCTGAATCCACCAATCATTGCTTGTGATTCAAGAGCACTGAAACTCTACATTTTTTTTGTTGCAAACTCCTACTGTTCCAACTGCCATTTTATTCCTACACTTCATCTGACTGCACCAGAACCTCCTCTCACTATGTAGTCTGTCTGGATTATTGGACATAGCTACATTCACTGGGCTCAAAGGTATGCAGCTACCAGAAATTTTCACAACCTTGATTTACCAAATGTGCACATAAAATGGATTGGCCAAAGAGAATTGAGATGTCATCAATTGATACCATTGGTGAAAACCTTTTACCATCTGCCACACCCTGACCTCATAATTTTGCACTGTGGTGGAAATGACCTAGACACTTTGACTGGGGTAGGTCTGGAGATGCTTTTAAAGGACACCTTTGGGCAATTGATGACAATCTTTTCACAAACTGCCATGGTATATTCCAATATATGCCAAAGACAGAAATGGAACTGGTCCAACCTATTTTGTCCACAATTTGAGAAAGCACGGAAACATGTGAATAAATCTGTTTCTGCTTACATTAGAGACTATGGAATGGGTTCAATATACAACAACAACTTGCGTTACAACATGCAAGATATCTACAGAGCAGATGGTGTGCACTTCTCAGATGAGGGAATAGAATATTCCTCCTGAATTTAAGACTGTGCATTGGTACCTACTTGTAGGTACCTAAATCAGCCACAGAACCCAAAAGCTCTTTTCAGGGCTACCCTACCTCTGATCACTCCAAATGATTATCTTTTTCTAACTTTTTTCACTATTTTTCACCAAAGTACGCTCCCCGGTACGCTTCCCAGTGCGCGTACCGGCGCGCTCCCCGAGCGAAAAATTAATGTATTTTTTTTTCACCTATATGGGCCTCCTAAGACCCCCTCAGCAAACCTAGAGTGTCAGGGAGTGCCTACCATGCCCCCTTATACCCCTTCCCAACGTTGTTTCTCCTCCATTTTCTGTCTCAAATCTACCGAAACACAAAATGGAGGACTCCCGTAGCGCTGCCTGTACGCGTACCGGGGCCCGGACCGGGAAGTGCTCCCAAAATTTTTAAAAGTTAATTTACAGAAAAACCACTGGAGACACTTTCACCAAATATAGAATAGGCCATACTACATACCAGTCCCTACCATTTTCCCAAATTTGGTGGAATTCCATTGAGCCATTTGGCCTGTAGCCCTCTCTAAATATCCTGAGGTGAATTACTTGACAAAAACACATCTGAAGTGTTAGAATTTACATCCAATTAAAATGTTACTTTCATTTTCTACAATTATTTCATGACATTTGATTGGTTATGTACATGAATATATATAAATAAAGAGAGGGAAACACAGCCATTTTGACTACTACTTCCTAAAGTACATTTCAAAAGGAACTTAAACTTCTTTTTCAAAGGTAAGATGTTATTTTGAAAACTGAAGTATGTTGTGCACTTTAAGTTAATTTGGAAAACATTTTCTGATGTATACTATCCCTCTGTAATAGTTATAGATTGAGATAGGCTTCTCTGTTATAGTTATGGATGGAGTTAGGCTTGTCTTGTATAATTATGACTTTACTTAGGCTTTATGATATACACTATTTTATATTTCTACTTCCAGCCTGATACCACACACTGCCCAAAGATAACTTCACTGTTAAAAAATCAAATATACCTGTCTGAACTTAAACCCAACAGTGCCCTATCTCTACTGATATATTTATTTTTATGCAAATTACAGCAAGAAAATGGAAGGAGAGCAGAATATTTCCTTCAAAATTGTTCTGGAAAACAACGCTGAATTTTTTTTTGAAGATAATGAAGACTTAGATTTCATGGATGAATCACAGGACTATGAATTAGTTCAATGTGTAGAAGCAGTAGATTCGCTGATTGAAAATTAGGACATTTCCGACAATGTGTTGTTAGAAGTTCTGTTAAATTAGGAAAAAGAATCAGAAAAATAAATTTATATTTAATAATCAAAAATTATTCAAGACATTATTCATTTTTATATGTAATTCATAAACTAGTACCAAATTGATTATAATGTAAATTCAGAGTTATAGTATACTGTGCAACTTTTTTATGTTACATAGTAATTTTGCTCATAGTTACTTCCTTTCTCCCACTATATTATCTCCAATGTGTATTTGACATCTCTTTTTCATCTCCTGCCTCCATGTTCTTTCTGCTTTCCTGACAGACTATGATATGGATTCCATATACCACAATAACTTCTGTAACAACATGCAAGATATCTACAGAGGAAACGGTGTACATTAAATTTAAGACTCAGCATTGGTACCTACATGTTGGTACTTAAATCACCCACACAACACAACAACTCCATTCAGAGCTACCCTACCTCTAACACTTTAAATTATTATTATAGTGTTTCACTGAGTTTTCCCCATGTGTGGGGGGGGGAGGTCTGTGTGGGGGATGTGTGGGGTGTGTCTGTGAGGTGTGTGTGTGTGTGTGTCTGGGGGATGAGGTGTATAGGTGTGTGTAGGTATGTGGGTGTGGGTGGGGATGTGGGTGTGTAAGGTGTGTGTGTGGGTGTGTGGGGTGTTTGGGTGTAGGTGGGGGTGTGGGTGTGTGAGGTGTGTGTGGGTGTGGGGGGTATGTGTGTAGGATGTGTGTGTATGTGTGGAATGTGTGGGTGTGTCTGTGAGGTGTATGTGTGTGTGTGGGGGGGGAGGTGTGTGTGTGGGATTTGTGGGGTGTGTCTGTGAGGTATCTGTGTGTGTGTGTGTGTGTGTGTTCGGGGGGTGAGGTGTGTGTGTGAGTGTGGGTGTGTGGGATATGTGGGTGTGGGTGTGGATGTGTAAGGTGTCGGTGTGGGGGTGTGGGGTGTTTGGGTGTGGGAGGAGGTGTGCGTGTGTGAGGTGTGTGTGGGGAGTGTGGGGGTGTGGGGGTGTGGGGTTTTGTGCATGTGGGTGTGTGTGGGACATATTTGTAGGTACCTAAAACAGCCACAGAACCCAAAAGCTCTTTTCAGAGCTACCCTACCTGTAATCACGCAAAATGATTATTTTACACTATTATTTTCACTATTTTTCACCAAAGTACGCTCCCTGGTACGCTCCCCGGTGCGCGTACCGGTCGCTCCCCCCGCGAATATCGAAAAAATATATTTATTTTTTTTACCCGCGGGACCCTTTTATGGCCCCCACATCAAACCTAGGGGGTCAGGGGGGTCTACCCTGCCCCCTTTTGGTTATTTCCCCCTTTGTTTTTGCCACCTCTTGTATCTCGATCCTACCGAGACACAAGATGGCGGCCGCTCCGGACTGTTTGGAATGTTTACAGACACCCGAGAGCCAATCAGCTTTCCGTGCGCAAGTCGCGTGGCGCGCCCGGAGCGCTCCCCGGTGCGCGTACCGGGGCGCAGCTATAGATATATATATTTTTTTTAACCTAAATTACTCAAAATCCTCTGGAGCACATATCTTGAGACATAGCAAAGGCACATCGGGCTACCAGTCCCTACAATTTTGCCAAGTTTGGTGAAAATCCATTCAGCCGTTCGAGCTAAAAGTGAGTCCGACCGCCCTACGGAAATTAACATGGGGAAAACACGTTTTGGGACCCCCCTTTTATCTCGGCCCCCGCTTGACGGATCCCCCCCAAACTTTCAGGGAAGGACCGGAGCGCCGCGAGGCAAAGTTGAGGAAAATTTCAGGCAGATTCCTCAACCGGCGCCAAAGTTATTCCCAATAGAATGTTGCGATTTCCCTATGGAAAACAATCCTAACTATAACTACCTACTACTATATATATATATATATATATATAATTCACTAAAAACCCAAAGGTTACAGGGATGTTATAGTTAGGTTTACATTTTACACGCATAAAACCATAGCAATTCAGCAGTTATAGTTACAGTTATCTCAAGTTATCTCAAGTAACTATAACTCGTGCCCTAAGGTAACTATAACTTATACCCCTGTCATACACAGTTTTCTTATCAATAATTTTACAGCAAATGTTTTATTTTTACATTCAGCCAAGCTCACAACATGCACACCCAAAGGGCAAGCGCAGTGAGGCCAAGTCCCCAAAGGCAGTCAGCACGAGTGGAGAGCATGCAGCCCCCCTCCCAGGGCCGATTTTGTCCCCGGGGACTCCATGCCTCATAGTCTGTCACCTTTTTGTAGGGTAGGGGAGTATGTGGCCCCCCTCCTGGGTTGCATTTGGTCCCTGGTACCTCATCCCCCAGGGCCCAACATTTAAATTATGGGAGAGGGCACAACACCCTCCTCCCCAGACTGATTTTGGCCACAGGGATCCCATCTCCTGGAGCCTGGTTTATAAAGGGGGGAACACAGTCCCTAACCCAAGCGAATATTGGCCTGGTGACCCCATCCCTCAGTGCTCACCCAGTAAATGTTGGGTGCCCAGGAGCCCAATCAGGGCACACACTTCATATTTAAAAGGGGGAGGGGGAACAATGGCCCCCTCCCCTTGCCGAATTTGGCCAATGACCCCATCTCCCAGGGACCAGCCTTATTCTAAAGGGGGAGTTGGGCATGTAACCCCCCCCTCCGTGGGCTGATGTTCACTCAGAGGATCCCATCCCCCAGGGCCTGGCCAGTGCCTAAAGGGGGAGGGGCACACAGCCCCCCTCCCCGGGCATATATTATCCCCCGGGACCCAATCCCTAGGGGCTCACCACTAAATCTTGGGTTCCCTGGGCCCACCCAGGGCACCCATTGTCTTTTTGTTGGGGGTCGCATGAGGATCCCCAATGCCCTTGCGATTTCTGCTAACTCCACACCCCCAGTGGGAGCCAGCATTGCTCCTTTACCTAGGGAGCAGCAACACATGCTGCTACTTGTGTGTAGGAGCAATGTTTTTTTCTCTGTCCCTGCCTGCTTCACAGTGGGCAGGGAAGCAGGTGAAAACTCCACTCCCAGTGGGTTTTCCTGCTCCAGTCAGCTGGAAGCAGACTTACTGCTTTCTCTCCCTTGGCAGGAGCTTTAAATTGCGCCTGTTAAGTGAGAGCAAACAGAGGTTTACCAAACCCACCCTAGTGCTGGCAGGGAAACCCTATGTACTGGGGTGGGCACCTCGGGACATAGCAGGAGCCCAGCACTGGTGGCTGGGGACCCCAGGGCCAATACTAGAACCGGCAGGAGGGGCCATGTAACCCCCTCCCTTTGCATGGCACTGCCAGGCCCTGGTGGTAAACAGCCTGGGGAACGGGGCTGGGTAGCCCCCATCCACTATTTGTATATGGCCGGGCCCCAGGGGGTGCAGTCTCCAGAGCTGAAATTGGTCTAGGAGCGAGAGCCGTTTGGTCACCCTCCCTCCGTCTTCCATTTGGCCAAGCCCTGGGGGGATGGGGTCCCCGGGTCCAAAATTGGCCGGGAGAGGGGAGGCATGTGTGCCCCTCTCCCCTCATTATATATATTAAGCCACCCCCAGGACCTGGCCCACCAGGGGGCATTTACCAACAGTATGGGAGCCCTCACTCATTATTGTTTTTTTACATTTGACAGCAGATTCAAATTGGCAGTGAAATAAAAAAAACATTTTTGGTCCCAGGTTGTGTCCCTGTGGGGCCCCACCACCAGATATATGTTTTTTCAGCATCTCTTTGCTGGGTACAGGGGCAGTAGGACTGTCCTTCAGACCTTTCTACAGTACAGTTGTGATCTGAGGTCTGGGTGCCAATGGTGCTGCACTTATGCCCACTAGGACCCTAGAGGGATGTGGCAACTAACAAGTAAAGGGGCTACAAGTCCCCCTCCCAACTGATGATGACTGCCTGTGTAGAGCGGTATCTATATAGCCCAGAATGCGCTGCTCTGCACACTTCTAACATGGCAGAACCCTTCTCTTGGTGTGTGGGGCTCACTGGCCCAGTCCAAAGGTGTGGCTTGCTGGGAGCTACACACCCTCTAAAAATAAGTTTGACTATGACTCCTCCCTCTTTGCCTGAGATGCCAGCCTGTCTGTGAAAACAAAAGGGCAGTCCTTATGTGTGACTAGAATTTGCCCTTCAAAGGTGGCTTCCACCTTGAAGCGCACCTTTCAGGCTCACACTCACTCTGGCCAGCCTGCCAGGAGGTGGAAACAACCCTTCCGTCAGCAGGTCCTTTGTTTTCCTTCCTGAGAGTCATTGTAACATCTCCCCAGAAAGGCAGAAAGCTGTCTCATGGACAACAACTTGTGAGCAACTGTGAGGTGTTACTGGAAACTTTCGGAAACAACATGACAACTTTTTGAAGTTGCTCGTTATGTAAAAGTTACATTAAATTCGACTTGAGCAGCAATTCAGGTTTAATTTATTGATTTGTTGGATACCTTGAAGTACTATGTTGAGTAGTCCCATTTGAATGCACAGCTGTGGTGTCAGCGTGTAACTCCATACTTGCTAATGAGGTCACAAGCCTTTCCACAGTAAAAACGACAATGCAGGTTATTTACTGTAAGTGACATGCAAAGTTACAGTAATGCAATATGTCTTGAGGGCTCAGTAGCCCTGTTTTAGGTCTTGGCTTTGCCATTGGTTTAAATGGTAAAATTGAGTTAGCAGTTTCAAACTGCTCTACCAGCCGGCAGTGGTGGGCTGGAAGGGGGAACAACCTTTACAACGAAGGTTTTACAACGCGGTACTGTTACCACGCAACTTTTACAACGCAAGTCGTTCGTTACAACGACTTGCGCTGGGGGGCGCTCCAGGATAGTAAATAGTTTAATTTACTATCCAACTCCTTCCCTACTATCCACGGGGACTGGAGTTGGATTGGTAAATTAAAATATTTACTATCCAGCGCCCCCAACGCAAGTCGTTGTAACGACTTGCTTTGTAAAAGTTGGCTAGTACCAGCACGCGTTGTAAAAGTACGTGTTGTAATGTCGTACATCCCTTATAGGCACTCGGTATCCCTGGTACCATATACTAGGGACTTATAAGTAACTTGAGTTGTTCCAATTATAGGTGAGCCAATTAGACATATACCTTTTCAAGTGTCCGAGCACTGGCACTGAGGCCTGTTTGGCCGGATTCAGTGCACTCACTTTCAAAGTCAAAAAGTCACCAGGATCAGTCCAAAAACTCGGGTGTGGTCATACATAAAGAGGCCTTTCTTTCCACTATATCTATATATAACATATTTTTATATGTGTGAATGTATGTGTCTGTGTGTATATATATATATATATATATGTATATATATATATATATATATATATATATATATATATATATATATATATTCTCCCCAAAACGGGTTGCCCCCTGTAGGAGTGCCACACTCAGAGGGGTTACCGCACACGTTTCACCGGTAGCAAAGGCACAGCCAGCAACAGTCTTCCCTTGCAAGGCCATACGCGTTTCGAGCGCCCATGCGCTCTTGATCACTGGCAGACAAACGGCTCAACAGCAAACAGATTACTTGCACGTGTATTTATTTAGTATGCAGAGTTACGCCCTGTTGGGCTCAAGCAAGGCATTGTGGTATATGCAGTTTTCAATTTGCTTAACTCCGTGCAAAACCCAGGTGGGTGTCTCTGTGCGCCGTTAGAAAATGTTAATCCCAAGTGGGTAAGGAAAATTGTCCAGCGCTGTGCAGTTGCCTATAATTCCAATGTAACAGGCCCCCTCCGCTCTCCATACCGCTCACTTATCCAATGGCAGTGAAGACCCGCCAGCAATAGCGGTGGGGCACTCCCGTGGCCGGACCATCCACTAATAGTCTCTCCAAAACGGGTTGCCCCCTGTAGGAGTGCCACACTCAGAGGGGTTACCGCACACGTTTCACCGGTAGCAAAGGCACAGCCAGCAACAGTCTTCCCTTGCAAGGCCATACGCGTTTCGAGCGCCCATGCGCTCTTGATCACTGGCAGACAAACGGCTCAACAGCAAACAGATTACTTGCACGTGTATTTATTTAATATGCAGAGTTACGCCCTGTTGGGCTCAAGCAAGGCATTGTGGTATATGCAGTTTTCAATTTGCTTAACTCCGTGCAAAACCCAGGTGCTACCGGTGAAACGTGTGCGGTAACCCCTCTGAGTGTGGCACTCCTACAGGGGGCCAACGCGTTTTGGAGAGACTATTAGTGGCTGGTCCGGCCACGGGAGTGCCCCACCGCTATTGCTGGCGGGTCTTCACTGCCATTGGATAAGTGAGCGGTATGGAGAGCGGAGGGGGCCTGTTACATTGGAATTATAGGCAACTGCACAGCGCTGGACAATTTTCCTTACCCACTTGGGATTAACATTTTCTAACGGCGCACAGAGACACCCACCTGGGTTTTGCACGGAGTTAAGCAAATTGAAAACTGCATATACCACAATGCCTTGCTTGAGCCCAACAGGGCGTAACTCTGCATACTAAATAAATACATGTGCAAGTAATCTGTTTGCTGTTGAGCCGTTTGTCTGCCAGTGATCAAGAGCGCATGGGCGCTCGAAACACGTATGGCCTTGCAAGGGAAGACTGTTGCTGGCTGTGCCTTTGCTACCAGTGAAACGTGTGCGGTAACCCCTCTGAGTGTGGCACTCCTACAGGGGGCAACCCGTTTTGGAGAGACTATTAGTGGCTGGTCCGGCCACGGGAGTGCCCCACCGCTATTGCTGGCGGGTCTTCACTGCCATTGGATAAGTGAGCGGTATGGAGAGCGGAGGGGGCCTGTTACATTGGAATTATAGGCAACTGCACAGCGCTGGACAATTTTCCTTACCCACTTGGGATTAACAGTTTCCAACGGCGCACAGAGACACCCACCTGGGTTTTGCACGGAGTTAAGCAAATTGAAAACTGCATATACCACAATGCCTTGCTTGAGCCCAACAGGGCGTAACTCTGCATACTAAATAAATACACGTGCAAGTAATCTGTTTGCTGTTGAGCCGTTTGTCTGCCAGTGATCAAGAGGGCATGGGCGCTCGAAACGCGTATGGCCTTGCAAGGGAAGACTGTTGCTGGCTGTGCCTTTGCTACCGGTGAAACGTGTGCGGTAACCCCTCTGAGTGTGGCACTCCTACAGGGGGCAACCCGTTTTGGAGAGAATATATATATAAATATATATATATATATATATATATATATATATATATATATATATATATATATATATATATATATATATATATTCACTGAAAAAACCATAGGTTATAGACCATATATAGTTAGGAATTAGCATTTACAAAACCTTGAAAATTCACTGAAAAAACCATAGGTTATAGACCATATATAGTTAGGAATTAGCATTTAGAAAACCTTATTTTACTCACACAAAACCATTGAAATTCCATATATAGTTAGTTGCACTAACTATATATCGCGCACCCGCAATCCACTGCTGATGATGTCACATATTACATCATTCATGACATGGTCAGTGACATCACTGATGACATCACTGATGACATCTCAAATGACATCACTGATGACATCATCTAGTGTCTGTGTGTTTTTGTAAAGTTTAAATACGTTTTACATATTGAAGAATGACTGGATGTATGGAAGACTGAGTGTGTGTGTGGCTGGCTGGGAGGTGTGTGACTCTGTGCATATCAATGTGTACTTGTATCAGTGATTGTATAAGAGAGTAAGTATGTGTTAGTATATGTGTGAAAAGTATGGTGTTCTGTGTTTAACTATAGATGAGGAAATCGAAGTGTGATTGATTCTTCACAGGACTGACTAGGTGTATGAGTGCATATGATAGTGTTCTAATAATAACTGACTGTATGTATGAGTAATTGTATGGGTGAATGAGTGAATGTGTGTGTAGACGTACGAATCAGTGAGTGCGTATGTAGTAACTGGTATTGGTGTGTCATGATGTCATCAGTGATGTCATTTGAGATGTCATCAGTGATGTCATTTCAGATGTCATTAGTGATGTCATCAGTGATGTCACTGAAGTATGGTGTTCTGTGTTTAACTGTATAGATGAAGAAATGGAAGTGTGATTGATTCTTTACAGGACTGACTTGGTGTGTGAGTAACTCCATGGATGAGTGGCAGTGTGTGACTGTCTGCATAGGTGTATGAGTGCATATGATAGTGTTGTAATAATAAGTGACTGTATGTATGAGTTATTGTATGGGTGAATGAGTGAATGTGTGTGTAGACGTAGGAATCAGTGAGTGCGAATGTAGTAACTGGTATTGGTGTGTCATGATGTCATCAGTGATGTCATTTGAGATGTCATCAGTGATGTCATCAGTGATGTCATTTGAGATGTCATCAGTGATGTCATCAGTGATGTCACTGACCATGTCATGAATGATGTAATATGTGACATCATCAGCAGTGGATTGCGGGTGCGCGATATATAGTTAGTGCAACTAACTATATATGGAATTTCAATGGTTTTGTGTGAGTAAAATAAGGTTTTCTAAATGCTAATTCCTAACTATATATGGTCTATAACCTATGGTTTTTTCAGTGAATTTTCAAGGTTTTGTAAATGCTAATTCCTAACTATATATGGTCTATAACCTATGGTTTTTTCAGTGAATTTCATTGGTTTTTTAACAGCTAATATCTGTAGCTGTAAAATGTATTCTTCTTTAAATCCAAAAATATATTTTATATGTTTATGAATAATTTTTTTTTTTTAAATTTTTTTTTTCTTCGTTCCCGCTTCGCGAATCGGGAAGCTTCCCGTTAGCTGACCTTGATGCCGCGAAATAGACCGCGAGCCGGTAAACGTTTCTTTACCGCAAGTGCCGCGTTAGAAAACAACATCGTGACGCCTCCCGTCCGCATGACGTTTCACGTTGTCGCGTGATACGTCATATGACGTGCTACGTTAGCGAACTGGTACGCGAAGCGAGTCGCAAAGCGCAGGTTTCTGGAAGCAAACCGGGAGGCCCTGCAAAGCGCTTAACGTAAACACAGCAAGTCATGTGACTTGGTAATAACACTTTTCATTGGTTCATTTCACTTTTGGTTTCCTAATGATGTAAGACTAGGTCATATAATCTAAAATGAACACTTTTGATTGGTTGAGAACTCTTGTTTTTCCCAAATGATGAAAATCCCTCCTTCTTTCCTCACTCTGACTTTCATCATTGTGAGAGAAAGACCCTTTGTGATCACTGAGCAATGGCTTCTTTAGTAGCTTCAGCTGGTGCTTCCCCACCACCTCCACCACATCCAAGGAAGAGTGGACCACCTGCTCAAGTTATAATTCAGCAAGAAGAGGAAGAAGAGGAAGACGAGGAAGAGCAGGAAGAGAGGCAGCTTTTGCCTGAGGAACCCAGGACGTCTCACCGGAAAGAAAACTTCATTTGGCAATTTTTTTAAATTCCCAAAGGTCAGAAAAAAGTAAATGCAAGATACGTAACTTGCCTTATATGTCAAGATAGACTGTCCAGAGGAACCGAGAAAAAATACAGTTTCGGAAACTACACAATGCATCGCCATATGACTAGGTGGCATCCTAACAACTACAGTGCTGCACAGTTTCGGAACGACCTAGATAATCTCCCTATTATGGCCAGAAGATCTGTTGTACCGGAAGTAACGGGACCAGAGGGCAGGGAGATGGTGCCAAATATACAAATGAGATTTGGTGAAGTAAAACACATCTGCGTATTTTGCGATGGATTCATTTGCTACGGAGAAAGAAGCATCACTCTGATCAACAGAGCTATTGACTATCATATGCAAGTTTGTACGAAACGCCCAAAATAATAAATACTTTTTTTTTGTTTTGTTGCTCCTGTTGAGCCCTTTACAATGAATCGTTTTCATTGCCCCCTCCAAGAAAAACCCCCAAAAATATAAAACTGTTCAGAAAAATTCAAAAAAAGTAAAAAAATGTTCTGAAAAATAATAAAAAAAATATAAAACAACAAAAACAATAAAAAAAAAGTTCTTTTCAGAACTACCTCCCCGTTATTAAAAAATGGGTACAATATTTGGAACTGTGCCAACCTCTATTTCTCTTAGTTCGCTTCCCAGTTCGCTCGCCGGTACGCGAACCGGAAGCGAACCAAAAACAGTAAGTATAAGGGAAGGAAACAGACACTTATGTTAAAAGAAAGACAGCTATAGGGGAGTAAACTAGAGATACTATTACCCGTAATCCACTGCTGATGATGTCACATATTACATCATTCATGACATGCTCAGTGACATCATCAGCAGAGGATTGCGGGTTTTTTGGCAACGTGCCTTATCCACGGTTTAATAACGCTGCCTTTTGCTTTATATAAGTTTTCAAATTGTATGAAATATATACCAATAGGTCGTTATGAACCTTTAGGTAGTGCTTTTCTTCATGAGGTCTGGTCGCTTCCATACACATACAGATGTTTCAAAGATGATCAAGAAGTTTATCTGAATGGAGAGGAATGCACTGAGACGCCAGATCATTCACTAATGTGTAGGCACATACAGTTACACGGTTCATGCAACAAACACCGACCAAATATGGCTTGCGTGTTGCAAGGCACGCCAGTTCCTGCTATCATCCCCACGTTCAAGTTGTTGGAAAATGGTAGTTATTTGATGCTCAATAATGAAGATTGTTCTGAGTTAATTAAATGTATTCCTTTTATCGTAACAGTAAGTGAACGGGTTATTTGCTGCAGAAATGTTCTATTTTCTCCCACACATGAACATAGGGAGTTTTCAATCTGGCCACAAATACCAACCTTGGGAGAGATTTCAACGGCATGGCAAGAATAAGAGCTCTTTTGTCTCAGAGAGAGGTGGCCTTGAGTTCGGCCCGTGAAACTTTCGTGCTTCACATAGCGAACACCCGTACAGAGGTGCAGACCCTTTTCAATTCAGATTTGCCTTTCAATTTCAGCAAGATGGTTCGGACTATCTTTAACGCATCCTCCACAAAGGCCCTGGCGCACTTTTTTAAAGTTGTTACCAGTGGTCTCGTGACTTCATTTGAGAAAATCTTTGGAGTCATCCCTGCTTTCTTTCATTCTATTTTCTCCACTCTGCTTCGTGGATTGGCATTTTTACTTGCATTACCAGCGGACGCTCTTGTGCTTTTTTACATTTTTAAATATGGATGTCCCTCCTATGCAACCTCCCACCCTGCAGCTGCTGACACTGTTCCGCAATCGCATGCTAGAATATTATGGCACAATGCCGTTGGCGATATTAAGCACGGCATATGGATTATCTTTTCGATTCTCCTACTTCACCTGTGTCCAGCCTGTATTTCACTGCCTGACCTGTGATTTCGATTGGGCCATTGATTTGTGTCTCTGCGGACCGGTTTCTCCTGACGTCGACTTTAATCAGCTGATGACTCCTATCATTACTCACGAGTTGGTTTGTCCTGGCGAAAGGATTATGGCTGTGGCATTGATGCATGGACTAATTGGTCCCTGCAATTTATTGGCGGCAGCACAGTCTTTCTTGGAACAGAGCTTTCTTGAAAACCCACCGAGCTGTCCTCTGATGGTGATAGAGGATCCGGTGCTGGGAGAGCACGTATGTTCTTTTCCGCTTTTAAATTGGATGGCTGAACTGTTTTCGGATGAAGACGGTGACTTCCTATTGGAGGCTGTTGCAGCTTATTTTGCATACACAGTTATGTCATAGACCTTTTTCATGTTTGATATGCTGAGTACTAGCATTTCATTGACAATTCATTGACTTATTTGTCAAGTTTTTATTATTTACCTTGCCTATTGGCTTAAGACTCGATAAAGTACTTGGCTGTTTTATTTTTCTTTAGCATTAAATTTTCCTAGTTTTTAATGCTTTACCTTGCGGACCGTCCACATATAAACTTGCAATCTGCTCTCATGAGATGGCACTTCTATTATCTTATTCAGTTCGTTTCCGGATCATGGGGAGGTGTCATCTAGGTCCTGGATATCTTTACACCGTGTTAAGTTAGCATGGGCTCATTACCGGTTTAAACGCCATTTTTCCTTTTTTGCAACTTCTGCACACGACACTTAGTTGTTGCTTTAGCTTTCCACCTAGTAGTTCATCGTGGTTTACATGAGAATAATATGTTATTGCTCTACTATCTGCTTTGC